>NC_064637.1:98391109-99016109 GCF_023864275.1 Schistocerca cancellata
TACATTGGGCAACCGGCACGTCTCTTTCCTGGTACATCGAGAGATGATACAAAACTCGGTATTGTGGTTGCCTCACTCTTTCCATTTAGAGAATAAGTCGCAATTGCAGAATATGTACAGCCTGTTTGTGATCCAAAAATTTTATTTCGGTGTTATGATCTTTCACTGCAAGATAAATGGAGCTTAAAGAGTGAAGAAAGTTTCAGGAGTGGGATTAAAATACGAGGTGTGAAAGGATGTCAATGACAAGGTTCGGTGAAGACTTTGTTAACCCCAATAAAAGTGAAAGAACTGCAGGACCTTTTCAACGCAATGAACATTGTGTTGAACACACACTATGGACTGAGTGTAAGTGACTTAGCATTAAAATTAGAGATCACGAAGCAGATGAAATTAAGGAATTCTGCTACATTAGAAGCCAAATAGTGCGTGACAGATGAAACAATATGGACATAAAAAAGGACCAGCATAGGTGAAGGGGATATTATTTGCCAAAGGTTCGAATGGCTCTGAGCACTATGGGACTTAACATCTGAGGTCATCAGTCCTCCAGAACTTAGAAGTATTTAAACCTAACTAACCTAAGGACATCACACACATCCATGCCCGAGGCAGGATTCGAACCTGCGACCGCTGTGGTCGCGCGGTTCCAGACTGAAGCGCCTAGAACCGCTCGGCCACAGGGGCCAGCTATTTACCAAAGGAAGGCTACTGGTTCCGAACGGGCCGCATCAAATCCGTCAGAATATTGATGAAAAAAATACAGTGAATTATTCTCATAATAATGGGAAATTCACAACTTTACAAGGTCGTAAAACTAACAATACTAAACAGTTTTTCTTAGACATGCACTTCGGGCTCAGTACCCCACAAAACAATCGTTTAATACGAGGCGTGTTTTTTAAGTAAGTACCATTTTGAAATTTAAAAAAAGACGTGCTAAGATATCTCAATAATTTTATTTTTAGATGAAAGCCTATACCTTAATCTACGCGCTGACTCCATTACAGTCTGATTCTTCCTTGTTTAGGTTGTCTACTGAGTGTTTAAAATGCCTCCGATAATCGTTGAGTCCTGCCGTGAAGTACGGGCTGTTATAAGATTTCTTAGTGCTAAAGGCCTAAAAGCGATCGATATTCATCGTGAGATCTGTGAAGTTTACGGAGAAGACATTATGAGTGATGGAATGGTAAGAAAGTGGGTGAGAGCATTTAAAGATGGCCGCATAAATGTGCAACGGAGTGGTCGTCCTTCGGTCGTTAATGAAAGTTTGGTGCAGGAAGTGGACAATAATGTGAGAGGAAACAGACGCTTTACGATTTCCTCCTTGCGGGATGACTTTCCTAATGTTTCTCGTAGTGTTTTGTACGGCATTGTGACCGAGCACTTGAATTACCAATAATTGTGCGCACGTTGGGTACCGAAAATGTTGACGGATGTGCACAAAACCAAACGTTTAGACAGTGCATAGACTTTACTTGAGCGGTACCACAACGCCGGTGATGATTTCTTAAGCCAAATAGTTATGGGCGATGAAACATGGATGGCCTACGTCACACCAGAATCAAAGCAATGGAAGTTGAGCAAGGGCATCGTTTTGCTGCAAGACAATGCCCGTCCGCATGTGGCGAATCAGACCAAAGATTTCATCACATATTTTCGACGGGAAACTCTAGATCATCCTCCGTACAGCCCCGATCTTGCGCGCAGAGACTACCATCTGTTCCTGCACTTGAAGAAACACCTGGGCGGTCAGCGTCTTCAAGACGATGACGAAGTCAAAATAGTGGTGATGCAGTGGTTAACAAGTCAGGCGGCAGACTTGTATGAGAAGGGTATTCAGAAACTGGTACAACGTTATGACAAGTGCCTCAATATTGACGGAAATTATGTAGAAAGTAGATTAAGGTACAGGCTTTCATGTAAAAATAAAATTATTAAGACATCTTAGCACGTCTTTTTTTTAAATTTCAAAACGGTACTTACTTAAAAAACACGTCTCGTAATATCGCGTGGAGTTAAGGAGGTCCGTACGGCTGTACTGCTTAATATGGCGATATGGTGGCAGTTTCAGCGGCAGCCGAGATTCCCCTTGATAGTGGAAAATAAATGACTAAGGGAAGAAAAAGAAGAAACAAAGCAGGTAGGTGGATTGTTTTCCTGCTCGCTACAGGTGGTCCACTCCATCAAGCTGCCTATCTGCGCAGCGGGTAGAGGTTCGTGAGCTTTGGTTGTAAACTGAGGCCAGTTACAGTATATAAATTGAATACAGGCCTTGGGGGTGGTATGAAGATCGTCGGTGAAACCACCCCTTCTCTTGGTTCCCGTACATTTCCCGACTGAAAACGGCAATTCGCATTATTTGCATTTCCCGTAGACCATATTCACAGTAAACGTTATGTTTTGGAGAGGGAGGGTGCGGAAAGGGGGGAGGGTGATGTGTTAACAGCCCATAATATTTCATATGTACTTAATATGTGGCTAGTTCTATAATTCCAGTACGTTGTCCTCGATGGTGAGTGTTCATCGGAGGTGAGGGTATCAGTGTCCCAGGGAAGTGTGGTAGGTCCGCTGTTGTTTACATAAATGATAGGGTGGATAGCAATGTACGGCTGTTTGCTGATGATGCTGTGGTGTACGGGAAGGTGTCGTCGTTGAGTGACTGTAGGAGGATACAAGATGACTTGGACAGGATTTGTGATTAGTGTAAAGAATGGCAGCTAACTCTAGATAATTGTAAATAATGCAGATGAATAGGAAAAAGAATCCTGTAATGTTTCAATACTCCATTAGTAGTGTAGCGCTTGACACAGTCACGTCGATTAAATATTTGGGCGTAACATTGCAGAGCGATATGAAGTGGGACAAGCATGTAGTGGCAGTTGTAGGGAAGGCGGATGGTCGTCTTCGGTTCATTGGTAGAATTTTTGGAAGATGTGGTTCATCTGTAAAGGACACCGCTTATAGAACGCTGGTGCGACCTGTTCTTGAGTACTGCTCGAGCGTTTGGGATCCCTATCAGGTTGGATTGATGGAGGACATAGAAGCAATTCAGAGGCGGGCTGCTAGATTTGTTACTGGTAGGTTTGATCATCACGCGAGTGTTACGGAAATGCTTCAGAAACTCGGGTGGGAGTCTCTAGAGGAAAGGAGGCGTTCCTTTCGTGAATCGCTACTAAGGAAAAATTAGAGAACCAGCATTTGAGGCAGACTGCAATACAATTTTACTGCCGCCAACATACATTTCGCGGAAAGACCACATGGATAAGATAAGAGAGATTAGGGCTAGTATAGAGGCATATAGGCAGTCATTTTTCCCTCGTTCTGTTTGGGAGTGGAACAGGGAGAGAAGATGCTCTAGTTATGGTACGAGATACCCTCCGCCACGCACCGTATGGTGGATTGCGGAGTATGTGTGCAGATGTAGATGTAGAATTATCGCAAATAAAAGATGTGAAGGTGTATGGTAGAAGTATGCTGCCTTGAAACTTTCTTCCGGAACAAACCATGGTCCTGGGTTCGAGTCTCCGTCTCTCACACAGTTCTAACGTGCCATTAATTTTCAAAACACCATCACTCCTCCCCACAGTGAAAATTTCAATTCAGAAACGACCCAGTAACTTAGACTAAGCCATTACCCCTCAGCATGGGAAACCTACCAGTAACAAATCCTTTTTCCCTAGTTTCCAGTTTGTATATCGAATAAGTAGCGAAGGAAATTTAAAAAAAAGGTCTATAAAAGGTTTAAAATTCAGAGCGAACGGAGAACTACGTTAAGATTCGCTGATAACATTGGCATCGTCAATGAAAGTAAGGAACAATTGCCGGACTTGTTGAATGGAATAGGCAGTTTATTGTGCACGGCATATTGATTCAAGAGTGAACTAAAGAAAGTTGGAAGTGACAAGGGATAGCAGAAATGAGATTAGTGATAAACTTAACATCAGAGTTGGGGACTACTAAATGGCTCTGAACACTACGGAAATTAACATCTGAGGTCATCAGTCCCATAAAACTTAGCACTACTTAAACCTAACTAACCTAAGGACATCACGCACACCCGTGCCCGAGGCAGGATTCGAACATGCGACCGTAGCGGTCGCGCGGTTTCAGACTGAAGCGCCTAGGACCGCTCGGCCACTGCTGCCGGCAGTTGGGGACTACGAACGTAAGGAGAAGAAGTGAAAACCTCTACTACCTAGTCAGCAAAATAACCCATGACGGACGAAGTAAGGAGGACATAAAAAGCAGAATAGAACAGGCAATTGGAGATTCCAGGCCAAAGTAAGTTACTAGAGTAAACATCGGCTTAACGTACCTTTGGAGCACAGCACTGTACGGTAAAAAATCATGGACTGTGAGAAAAATGGAAAAGAAGGTAGTCGAAGTGTTTAACAGGTGGGCCTGTAGGGGGATGTTGAAAATTAAATGTACTGTTAAGAATCGAGGTGATTTCCCACAGAATCGGTGAGAAAAAGTATACGCGAATCTGTGAAAACACTCAAAAGAAGAAAGTCCAGCATGACAGGACATTTGTTCAGAGATTGGGGAATAAATTGCATGGTATTTGGCTCAGCTATAGAGAGTAAATAGGGCAGGGAATTCGGACATTGTAATATAGGGAACAAATAAGGGAGGTGCGTGTAAGTGCTACGCTAAGATGAAGAAGTTGACACGGGAGAGGAATTCGTCATCCAGGAAGAAACAGACTGGTTTTAAGTGATCAATATCAGCGATGAATGTCGACTTGACGTGTTACTTGGTAACAAGATACTGGTTCTAGTGACGGCTTGTTAGAGCCGAAACCAGTTAACTCTCATAAAGCTACCAAATGCGATCAAAACATTTGTAAATAAAAAAATGTATTTTTGAAAAGATACTCGACTCTCAGTAATTCATTCAGGGGGGTGTCAGAAAAAGTTCGAGTCTCTGAGACTTCGATTTAATTCGAGTTTGTCTGACCAAGGTGGAATAAGGAGAAAGTCGGTTTATGAGTAGGGTAGAGTGTTGTACTTGGCGGATAGTGTACCTAGGAACACATCATGTTTCCTAATCGTTGTTTAGATGGTGTACCTAGGTACACATCTCGTTTCCTGATCATTGTTTTAGTCTAGTTTTAGAAACACAAGGCCGCTCGAGCGCTAGAAATCATTATAAGCAGTTTGCGACATTTTCTACTGTTGTTATTGTGAAACATGCCCTTGTATTTTTTGCTGCGTTTGTAAATATTACTTCTTGGCCGTTTTGCTTCAAATTTTTACATGATACTGCAATAAAGGTTCGAACGGAAATAGGATACATTTTGCAGAATGATATTTTCACTCTGCAGCGGAGTGTGCGCTGATACGAAACTTCTTGACAGATTAAAACTGTGTTGTGGACCGAGACTCGAACTCGGGACCTTTGCTCAGATGGTAGAGCACTTTCCCGCGAAAGGTAAATGTCCCGAGTTTGAGTCTCGGTCCGGCACACAGTTTTAATTTGTCCGTAAGTTTCAGGATACATTCATATTGAATATATTTAATATATAAATATATAGATACTATATAAAAGGAAACATTATTAGCAAAAATCTCGAAAAGTTCGTGTCTGATTTACTTCAAATTGTTACATGATATTGGAATAAATGTTCTTACAGACACAGGCTACATGCGTTTTATGGTGTATAGTGTAGTATAAGAACATATATAAAAATCCATACAGCTAAGTAAAGACAAGCCGTTGTTTAAAATTGTTACCAAAAATCTCAAAAAATTATTGACCGTTTACTTAAAACTTTTACGCAATAGTCTCAGTAAACGTTCGGACGGACATAGGCTACATATTTTTAATGTAGCTGGTATATTAATATATGTGTAATATGCATAAGGGGAACGTTCTTAGCAAAAATATCGACAAGTTCTTTCCTGATTCACCTCATTTTTTTTTTATTTTTTTGTTTTCTTTTTACACGATTGCGTGAAATAGCTGATCTATGACATCATATTACTTTCCTCTATTTGGTTTCTCTTCTTCATTCTTGCTCTGTATTGTTCTCTTCTTTCTTCTGTCCATTTACCTCCTTTTGTATTTTCTTCTGGAAACCCTGAACTTTTTGCCTTAATTCGTATCTGTGTTCTGCGTGTGTGTCTGTTATTCGCAGCTACTGTAGCTCTTTCTTAAATCTTATAACCCATAAAATTGGAGTTTTTGGATTTTTGTTAAAGGAGTTGTATATTTTTGGAAGTCTTTCGTTAACCATTCACTACAAGTGGGCATAAAATGTAATCCTCCGCTTTCTCCCTGCATTTATCATAGTCTCAGTTTTTTTATTCATCTAGCGTTAGAATCTGCATATTCTGTATAAGAAATAGTGATAAATAATAATAGTGATTCTATCACTGTTGGCTGGTAATATTTACTGGCAAAATGCGACCTAACACTAGATTTCGTACTTACGGCTACCCTGTGTGGCCGTTTTTTAGTACGACTTGAAAAGAGAGAGATATTATTAATTTATCACCGAAGCGTCGGTTCTCGATTGTGTTCAGGAGACGTACGGATTGATTACGCGAAGGGGTTTTCTTAATTGACCTTTTGGCCCGGATTGCCTTCACGCGGTCAGAATCTTCGATTAAAATACCTAAGGGACCTATTTGAATATAAAAATAGAAGTGAAAGCAAATTAGTGGAATTTCGTAAGAGAAAGATTAACAGATCGGAAGCTGAACACAGTAGTGGTCTCCCAAATACAATCGAGACACCGCGATAAAGAGCGAACCTGGAATAAAGCTCATATACAATTTGAACATCATTTTTGGTTAGTGAAAGAAAAGAATAAGAAGAAAATTACTGCACCGTAAAATATTAATATATTTTGAACAAATTGGCTTTAAAATTCTAGACATTGACAAATATACAATGAATACATGACTTACATCTGATACTTCTTTTGTACATGGTGCAGTCCAATAATACACTCCTGGAAATTGAAATAAGAACACCGTGAATTCATTGTCCCAGGAAGGGGAAACTTTATTGACACATTCCTGGGGTCAGATACATCACATGATCACACTGACAGAACCACAGGCACATAGACACAGGCAACAGAGCATGCACAATGTCGCCACTAGTACAGTGTATATCCACCTTTCGCAGCAATGCAGGCTGCTATTCTCCCATGGAGACGATCGTAGAGATGCTGGATGTAGTCCTGTGGAACGGCTTGCCATGCCATTTCCACCTGGCGCCTCAGTTGGACCAGCGTTCGTGCTGGACGTGCAGACCGCGTGAGACGACGCTTCATCCAGTCCCAAACATGCTCAATGGGGGACAGATCCGGAGATCTTGCTGGCCAGGGTAGTTGACTTACACCTTCTAGAGCACGTTGGGTGGCACGGGATACATGCGGACGTGCATTGTCCTGTTGGAACAGCAAGTTCCCTTGCCGGTCTAGGAATGGTAGAACGATGGGTTCGATGATGGTTTGGATCTACCGTGCACTATTCAGTGTCCCCTCGACGATCACCAGTGGTGTACGGCCAGTGTAGGAGATCGCTCCCCACACCATGATGCCGGGTGTTGGCCCTGTGTGCCTCGGTCGTATGCAGTCCTGATTGTGGCGCTCGCCTGCACGGCGCCAAACACGCATACGACCATCATTGGCACCAAGGCAGAAGCGACTCTCATCGCTGAAGACGACACGTCTCCATTTGTCCCTCCATTCACGCCTGTCGCGACACCACTGGAGGCGGGCTGCACGATATTGGGGCGTGAGCGGAAGACGGCCTAACGGTGTGCGGGACCGTAGCCCAGCTTCATGGAGACGGTTGCGAATGGTCCTCGCCGATACCCCAGGAGCAACAGTGTCCCTAATTTGCTGGGAAGTGGCGGTGTGGTCCCCTACGGCACTGCGTAGGATCCTACGGTCTTGGCGTGCATCCGTGCGTCGCTGCGGTCCGGTCCCAGGTCGACGGGCACGTGCACCTTCCGCCGACCACTGGCGACAACATCGATGTACTGTGGAGACCTCACGCCCCACGTGTTGAGCAATTCGGCGGTACGTCCACCCGGCCTCCCGCATGCCCACTATACGCCCTCGCTCAAAGTCCGTCAACTGCACATACGGTTCACGTCCACGCTGTCGCGGCATGCTACCAGTGTTAAAGACTGCGATGGAGCTCCGTATGCCACGGCAAACTGGCTGACACTGACGGCGGCGGTGCACAAATGCTGCGCAGCTAGCGCCATTCGACGGCCAACACCGCGGTTCCTGGTGTGTCCGCTGTGCCGTGCGTGTGATCATTGCTTGTACAGCCCTCTCGCAGTGTCCGGAGCAAGTATGGTGGGTCTGACACACCGGTGTCAATGTGTTCTTTTTTCCATTTCCAGGAGTGTAGCTAGGAGCCTCAGTCTGGAACCGCGAGACCGCTACGCTCGCAGGTTCGAATCCTGCTTCGGGCATGGATGTGTGTGATGTCCTTACGTTTGTTAGATTTAACTAGTTCTAGGGGACTGATGACCTGAGATGTTAAGTCCCATAGTGCTCAGAGCCATTTGAACCATTTTGTTAAATCTATGCAATACATAATCTCAGCTAACTTCTGAGGTCATCCGTCAAAGCCGATTGTTGTATCCAATTGTTCAGGAATTCCGAAATCGGGAACAACATGGAGAGAAAAGTGGAAAACTTAGGGAGAAGTTGAAGGAGTACTGGACAAATAGAAAACAATAAGGAAAGGAGAGTAACTGAACTTCGTCAATAAGAAAATTTATTTATTTAATCGTATGGTGATTGTATACAATATACAGTTGATATAAGGCAAATGATTTTATACAATATACATATGATGTAAGACAAGATTAAACCTTAAAGTCCGTGTTTTTCAACCAGTTGATTAAGTTGGATGTGAGAGTGGACAAGTCATCGGTAATTCCAGGTTATGAATGAAGTGGACAGCGTTGGACTAAATGTTCAATTGTCTGCTCTTCTTGATTACATTCACACATTGGTGAACTGATCCAGCCCCATTCGTACCTGAAGTAGCTTCAACAACCATTCCTTAACTTGTTGAGGCGGCACCAAAGTTTCCTCGGTAGGTCAAAACCTTCTGGCTTCTTTGTGGGCTCAAGGTGATGCGCTCTTGTTCACAATGTTTTTGTTGACCATTCATGCTTCCAGCTTTCATTTAGATCAAAACCATCTGCGATGAGTTGTCCTGCAGTAACACTTCCTGGTCTTCTTGACCGCAATCGTTGCTGTGGCGGATGACAGAATTCCTGGTGCAGTGGTAGAGAAGGTGATGCTGAGATTTTCTTGGCCTCGCTCAGTAGAACTTGTTTCCGCCTTAAGTGAGGTGGAGGGATGTGACTCAGTTAAAAAATGGTTCAAATGGCTCTGAGCACTATGGGACTTAACATCTGAGGTCATCAGTCACCTAGAACTTAGAACTACTTAAATCCTACTAACCTACGGACATCACACACATCCATGCCCGAGGCAGGATTCGAACCTGCGACCGTAGCAGTTGCGTGGTTCCGGACTGAAGCGCCTAGAACCGCATGGCCACCGCGGCCGGCTGTGGCTCAGTACAGGTAACCAGTTACATGGGGTTGATTTGATGGATCCAGTAATTCAGCGCATTGTATCGTTAAGTTTTTTGCCTGACTTCTTCACATGTACACTTTCCAACCAGACAGGTGCTCAGTACTCGGCAGCAGAGTACACAATGAAACTCGTACGCTTCATATGTGTTCATTACCAGCGATGGCGAGGCATGACAGAATCTCTGACCAGAGAGTTATTTATCGTTGCTAGTCTGCGCTTGACTGCGCGAGTGTACAGTTGCTTGTTGCACTCCGTCAGTGCTAGTAGCGCGCGGGGGGCGGTAGCAGTTGCGTGTAGCGAGCCGGCAGGAATAGTAGTTGTGTGTGAGGAGTCGGCGGACGTCGACATGGGTCTCTGGTCACGGTTCTGGACGAGGTATATTGTTATCGAAGGTAATGAAGCAGCATTGCGCTCAGCTAATAATATATGTTAATTGTAATTAATTTGTTCAAGAATTTCCCCAATAATAATTTTCTTTTAAAGTAACTGTTTTAAACAAAAGATTCATATCAAGTCAAGTAATACTTCATATGCATTCCCCCCAAGAATTAAAATTAAATATGGGCCAGCATTGCACGGAGCTGTGCCGAAAAACAAGAGCAGATATTGATGGAGTTTACTGACGTAAGAATTTTGGTTTTTTTGTTCAGGTTTAATTATTGCACAATGCCGTAGGTCAGCGCTTCTGTGCCTATAAAATTTGTCAGGTTTAATTATTTGTGTTGAGATGTTACAGTCAATTCATGGTTCATTATCTAATTAACATTATTGTGGGTTTAATGATCAATCTTCATTTCTTAACGTTAATTTTGTGGCGAGTTTACATTTGGGCCATTATTATTCTTTAATTTTGCAACGAGGTTACGCTTGGCTCATTTTTATTATTCAGTGTTGTGGGAAGTCAACATTTGGCACACGTTTTCATTAGCATTGTCATTAAAATTTCACACGGGGAGGTTACAACAAGACTGATGTCAGTTAAGCGGAGTCAGCAGAGGTTCCGCAGGTGGTACCACAGAGCTTACGTAGTATGTTGTTCCTTGCAGCAACTTTATGAGAAGGTGATATACAATATCCCCGGAAATATAACTAATACGAAAATAAAATTATAAACAGCCGACCAGTTTCAATGGATAAAGAAATCTTTACCTAGGTTTCAACAAATTTAAATTTGCCTTCTTCAGAAGGTGGCAATTTTACATTAGTATGGACTCATGTATCATCGTCGTTTTTATAAATATCTGCATAGATCCATTTGTCCAAATTAAAATATAGCCCTGAAAATAGGGTTTGTCATACTAATGTAAAATTGCCACCTTCTGAAGAAGACAAATTTAAATTTGTTGAAACCCAGGTAAAGATTTCGTTATCCATTGCAACTTGTCGGCTGTTTATAATTTTATTACGTGGAACCGTTGCTGTTGTGCAGCTATGTTTAAAATACTGTAATACGAAAATAAAAGAAAGACAATGTCAAATTTCGTTGAAACTTTTTTTTGTGCATTTTATATCCGATAGTCGAAACACGCACATCGGACTGGGCGGCTCGCAACTTCCGTGTGGTGCGCCGGCCATCTAAGGCGCCGCCGAAGCCGATACTAGATTGCCTGCGGGGCCGGTTTGGACGTTTGCGGCCGAGCCTTAATTCTGGGCCGTCAGCTGGAAGGCCGCGCGCTGCTAAATGACCGGTCATCGCTCAGCGGGAGGAGGAGGGCTGAGGTGAGGTGAGCAGGGTGCCACCGACCTCCGAGGAGGGCTCTGCGCCCACCGCCATCGGTCACTGGCCTGCCGCAACAGAGCAACACGCCGTGGGGTCGCAGCGGGCCACCACTGTCGCCTTAAGGCGCTTAGCTGGCCCGCTCTGACACAGCGGTTAACACACCCGCTGCGGTCGCCACAAAGGCGCGGGAGCCGTCTCCCTAAACACAATGGCACGTTACAGCTTGTAGAATAGTGTGTTGTAGTTACCAGACACTGCTATACACTACTGGCCATTAAAATTGCAGCAGAAAGAACAAATGCAGATGATAAACGGGTATTCATTGGACAAATATATTATACTAGAACTGACATGTGATTACATTTTCAAGCAATTTGGGTGTATAGATCCTGAGAAATCAGCACCCAGAACAACCACCTCTGCCCGTAATAACGGCCTTGATACGCCTGGGCATTGTGTCAAACAGAGCTTGGATTGGGTGTACAGGTACAGCTGCCCATACCACAGTTCATCAAGAGTAGTGACTGGCGTATTCTGACAAGCCAGTTGCTCGGCCACCATTGATCAGTCAGTCGTCTTCAGTTCAAAATGGTTCAAATGGCTCTGAGCACTATGGGACTTAACAGCTGTGGTCATCATTCCCCTAGAACTTAGAACTACTTAAACCTAACTAACCTAAGGACATCACACACAACCATGCCCGAGGCAGGATTCGAACCTGCGACTTTAGCAGTCACACGGTTCCGGACTGCGCGCCTAGAATCGCGAGACCACCGAGGCCGGCGTTTTCAGTTCAAAAATGGCTCTGAGCACTATGTGACTCAACTTCTGCGGTCATCAGTCCCCTAGAACTTAGAACTAATTAAACCTAACTAACCTAAGGACATCACACACATCCATGCCCGAGGCAGGATTCGAACCTGCGACCGTAGCGGTCGCTCGGTTCCAGACTGTAGCGCCTAGAACCGCACGGCATCAAACGCCTAGAACTAAGAACTAATTAAACCTAACTAACCTAAGGACATCACACACATCCATGCCCGAGGCAGGATTCGAACCTCCGACCGTAGCGGTCGCTCGGTTCCACACCGTAGCGCCTAGAACCGCACGGCCACTGCGGCCGGCTCGTTTTCAGTTGGTGAGAGATCTGGAGAATGTGCTAGCCAGGGCAGCAGTCGAACATTTTCTGTATCCAGAAAGGCCCGTACAGGACCCACAACGTGCGGTGGTGCATAATCCTGCTGAAATGTAAGGTTTCGCAGGGATCGAATAAAGGGTAGTGCCACGGGTCGTAACACATCTGAAATGTAACGTCCACTGTTCAAAGTGCCGTCAATGCGAACAAGAGGTGACCGAGACGTGTAACCAATGGCACCCCATACCATCACGCCGGGTGATACGCCAGTATACCGATCACAAATGCACGCTTCCAATGTGCGTTCACCGCGATGTCGCCAAACACGGATGCGACCATCACGATGCTGTAAACACAACCTGGATTCATCCGAAAAAATGACGTTTTGCCATTCCTGCACTCAGGTTCGTCGTTTAGTACACCATCGCAGGCGCTCCTGTCTGTGATGCAGCGTCAAGGGTAACCGCAGCCATGGTTTCCGAGCTGATAGTCCATTCTGCTGCAAACGTCGTCGAACTGTTCGTGCAGATGGTTGTTGTCTTCCAAACGTCCCCATCTGTTGACTCAGGGATCGAGACGTGGCTGCACGATCCGTTACAGCCATGAGGATAAGATGCCTGTCATCTCGACTGCTAGTGATACGAGGCCGTTGGGATCCTGCACGGCGTTCCGTATTACCCTCCTGAACCCACCGATTCCATATTCTGCTCACTGTCTTTGCATCTCGACCAACGCGAGCAGCAATGTCGTGATCTCGACCGAGGCGAGCAGCAATGTCGCGATACGATAAACCACAATCGCGATAGGCTACAAACCGACCTTTATCGGAGTCCTCCTTACACGAGGCATCACAACAACGTTTCACCAGGTAACGCCGATCAACTGCTGTTTGTGTATGAGAAATCGGTTTGAAACTTTCCTCATGACAGCACGTTGTAGGTGTGGCCACCAGCGCCAACCTTGTGTGACTGCTCTGAAAAGCTAATCATTTGCACAACACAGCATCTTCTTCCTGTCGGTTAAATTTCGCGTCTGTAGCACGTCATCTTCGTGGTGTAGCAATTTTAATGGCCAGAATTTCATCAATCGATTAACGAACCCCTTATTGAATCGCTATAAGAAACTGAGTATAATATACACAATGAGAAAGCTGAAGATTAAATTTTACCACCACTTAAAAATATTGGATAACTAGAGGCTGACAAAAAAAAACTCAACTTCCTTGTCGAAAATCCAAAACCTTAAATTTCGCCGTTTATAGAAATTTAAAAATCATCTACAGGAGTTGGGTTCAAATGGCTCTGAGCACTATGGGACTTAACATCTATGGTCATCAGTCCCCTAGAACTTAGAACTACTTAAACCTAAATAACCTAAGGACATCACACACATCCATGCCCGAGGCAGGATTCGAACCTGCGGCCGTAGCAGTCGCGCGGTTCCGGACTGAGCGCCTAGAACCGCTCGGCCACCGCGGCCGGCTCAGCAGTTGGGGGTAGCAGACATAGACAGCAATCAAGTGTTTCTAGATAAAAATGAAAAAGAAGAGATGTGGTTGTGGAGGGAAAAAGAAGAGAACAACAGAAAGCAAGAATGAAAAGAATATGATACCTAAAATCATCTGTTTCATGTTGTCCTAAGTTGGCCAAGTTTCGAATAATAATAATAAAATAGCTTCGTGATTGACAGATTACAGCGTGAGGAACGTTGCCAGCATACACGCAACTAAGTTAGACGAGTAGTGAATGTGTTGAAGGTCATTCTCCTATCATTTTAAGGAGTTAAGTGTCAAACCACCTCCGAGTGTAATGGAAGTTTTAGAGGAACAGCCTTCTGTACAATTTGTGATATATGTAGTTTAAGTTTTCTTAACGAATGCTTATTTAAGGAGGGTAGGACGTGAAAAATTTTAAAAAATTCAATTTTTTACAAATGTGCCTATTTCGTATCGCACATTTTCCTGAACAGGTCGATGTATAAAACATATATATTTCAGAGTTTAGAAGGCACGTTATTTGGTCTTAAGAGTATCAAGATGCAAAGCCAGAAAATTGTTTCAATTGCTCTAAGCACTCTGGGACTTAACTTCTGAGGTCATCAGTCCCCTAGACTTAGAACGACTTAAACCTAACTAACCTAAGGACATCACACACATCCATGCCTTAGGCAGGATTCGAACCTGCGACCGTAGCAGCAGCGCGGTTCCGGACTGAAGCGCCCAGAACCGCTCGGCCACAGCGTCCGGCTGCAGGGCCACACTCCTTTGCACAGTATTCTTCTGTCATACGTAAGTGAAGAATATCATCACAGGAATTCTGTACCAATTGCTGTAACGGAAGTCATCAAATCTATATTCGGGGACCTTGCAAATGAAAACTTATTAAAGAACTGTCTTCAAAACGGTACCCCAAAACCAATGTGTATGGGAAAGATTGCCAAAAACCATTTTTGTGGGAAGAAATGCACTTGCTATGGGTGTTTAAGAGTAAGTTTCATGTTTTAACGATAGTATGCAAAGCAGGAAAACCGAGCGAGGTGGCGCTGTGGTTAGCACACTGGACTTGCATTCGGGAGGACGACGGTTCAATCCCGCGTCCGGCCATCCTGATTTAGGTTTTCCGTGATTTCCCTAAATCGCTTCAGGCAAATGCCAGGATGGTTCCTTTGAAAGGGCACGGCCGACTTCCTTCCCCATCCTTCCCTAATCCGACAAGACCGATGACCTCGCAGTTTGGTCTCCTCCGTGCAAATCAACCAAAGCAGGAAATATGTTTTAGAGAAAATGGAAATTAAGCCCGGAGAGAACTGCATGAAAGCTTTATATGTGATTGACAGAGAGCGCGTAGTGAAAGTAGATAAATCGTTTTTGGAGGTGATAAAATCAAGAAGAGTGCATCGTAAGAATGTGAAAAGAAAGAAAAATGATTTAGAAAATGAAAAAGATCCTGCTTATGGTGCTGGGTAGTTCTAAAAGAATGCCAAAACTCTAGAATTTTCCAAATCTATTAAAAACTGTGGTAAAAATTGAGATAATTAACTATAAAAGTTGAGTTTCTTGTAAACATGAAGTTTAAAATATAACAGGTCATTCATTTTTTCATAAATTAATTAAATTCTAAAGTTTCATAGATCTGTATGGTTTGTGCGCTGTGCAAAATTCTTCGAAGAATCTGTATCACTATGAAGAAAAGTGTACCTATAGCGACAAATGCAGCCATTAGTGAGTGAAAAAATGATGAAATGTCACATCTAAAAAAAATTATTTTGTTATGTTTTTGAACTTCCATTGCTATAAGTGTGAATCCTTTCTGGTCATCCTGATAAAATTTTATGAATTTATTTATAAAATTATTGACAGTGGAAAGTAAAATGTCCTGTGGTGTCTCCCCTGCTCCTTCCCTCCTTAAAGAAAGTACACTAAATCCATCCCTGTTGTGAGGATGGCAAAGATTATTTCTATATTTCGTCTTCTACTGTGCATTTTAATTAATTGTAAATCTCATCCTTAAAACACAATTTTAAAATGACTTCCCGTTTATCAAGATGACAAGGATTCTTTCTGTATTTTATGTCTCATATTCATTTTTTAATTAATGCCAGATTTTATAATTGTCTGTGGAATCTAAGTATTAATTTAAAAGTGAAATTGAGTAATCGTAAACTGTGGTACCACGTGCCACCTACGTGTTAAGCTGCTTCATGCTGTACGCATCTGGGGGATGTAAGAAAGATAAGGTTTTATACAAAGGATAGATTTCGTACAGCTTTCAGCGGAGTGTCCACTGACATGAAACTTCATGATAGATTAAATCAATATGTCGGACTGAGATTCGAACTCGGGAGTCTTAATCCGGCACACAGTTTTAATTTGCCTGGTAGTTTCAGGTTTCAAACAAATTATTTTAGTGCGGTTCAGAATTCATGTAATTTGTTTTAATACGATGGAGGTTTTTTATTTCATGTAAACGGAAATCTAATTCATAATCGTACTAACTTTCTTGTTTATCAGATAGTATTGCATAGACACCTGATGGGGGACCGCTAATGTGACTGGTCACAACTATGAGGAGAGTGAACCAACAAGGCGCTGTACGAGGACAACTGAGAGTGGCAGAGTGAGGGTTAAGCCGGCGATGTAAATGGGGCGACTTACACAGGAGGTAAACAAATCAGGTCTACCGTGCATCAGCTATGGTGGTGTCCAAACGGACAGATGCTGACCTGCGCCACCCATCATTGGCGGAACACAACCACACGACTCACTATGTCAGTGTGTTCAGGGGACGTCTCAGCCAACAACCAGCATTGTGTGACTATCCATTTGTGATGTGTGTACCTAATGTATCTCGGTGTGCACATTGATAGACAATACCCATACTGTGGCACTCAAGACTAAAGCTACAAATCTGATATAACTTACGTAGTGCATCATAAGTGTGTGATCTGGTCCAGATGCTCATACACTTCCATCTTCACCGTCGGTCAGTTGTTGCAGACTTTGTAGAAATTGCCTTAAAACATTCTACACCCTCATCACTCAGTGCATAAAATTGTTAATGGTGACAGATCGAAGCCCCCCATAAATTTTACCTAAGAGTGTGTGTATTTCTTTTTGCCATAACTGTAAGACCGACTACATTTGTCACATATTGTTATGATACCAATCACACCCCCTCTTTTTTTAAAGTCAGCATGTGACACATATCAGTTAATTCTTTGTTCAGTATATTTCATACTCACATTTTCTTATGAATACACACTGTAGAATTTGATTATCATTTGTATGTTATTCCACCACTGTTTTTAATTCGATATTTATCACAAGTTGTCATGATTTGAATGATACTGCTACATTTTCCTTCCACATCTGACACTAAAAAAAAAGTTAATTCCTTATTTAATATATTTCATACTCATATTTGCCCATGGATGCATAAAACACTATTAATTTATCGCTCACATGTTTTGTTTTACTATTGTTTTAAATTAATTGTTTCTCACATATTCTCATGATTTGACTTACACTACTAGATTTTTTATGTTGAAATCTGACTCTATGTCACAGTTAATTCTTTTTTCAACACACTCAATAGATACAACATATATTATGCTGTTTGTTTCATTACCGTTTACATGCCTTGTAATACTGTTCGAAATTCACTACGACTGAGCTTCGAATTTCCTTTTCTGATTAGTTCACTTAGGATATTGATAAATTATTAATATTCTTAACGTGATTAGTGTGCTAGGTAGCTACCAATTTTGGAGAACTAAATTGCTCACGTACTCCCTCTATTTCAAATTCGCCATCGCATTTTAGTCTGTAATACCGTAGTGGTCGGTGACTGCACAAAGACATGTGGTGCTGTCCCTGTAAAGCCCGTGCCCTTTGCAGAGAGTGTGTGAGTTCTTAGATAACCTCTTCGCCAGACTAGGTTCTGTCAGCCTTGTGGGGTAGCGTCTTTATGCGTCGAACTGACTGCCGATGGAGATATTGGTGGCCGGGCCACTGCCTGTGATCGTTGTCATCATTGTCGACGTTGCAGTACGTGGGTGATACTACGCTTGCACACTTAGGAGCGAGAACTAACTATATGCTTGGTTACATATCTCATTTCATTTAATTGTCGCAATCAATTCTGCGTACTAATTTAATTTTTAATTCACAATGTCTGATCTTTCATATCGCTCCAGAAATTTCGAACTCGCTCTCCAAGGTAATTTCTGGCGCAGTGCCTTTATACTCGACCTACCCTCCTTAAATCGCCAACTCTGTAATATTTTAGTGTCGGTTGCATTATCACATTCTTTCTTTATTGCTGACATGTGTAACTGACACGTGTTGGGGTCCCCTAAACCGCGCCTCGTGACTATATACCTTTCTTCTTAGTACAACACAAAATGTGTTGGCAGGAATATGTCAACACCAACGATCCTTAGTTTGATGAAGGTAGCAGTCGATCAATGGTAGAACATGTGAGTGATTTAGATCAAGAAATAGACGAAAAAGACGACGACTTTGCAATAGCCAGTGACCACAGTTCTGCTGACGAATAAGAGTATGATGCAGAGGAAAAACATCAGGATAATGCTGTAGAGCAGCTACCTGTTTCTTCAATGATATACTTAGGCGAGTATTAACATGAAGTATGTTGTGAGTGGTGGTAAGGGAAAAGATAGATCTCAACAGTGAATGTGAGTTTCTCAGATTTTGATACTTGTTCTACCATGTGCAATTTTTATGTGCAAGTTTAAACCCTGAAATTTAATTTTATGTGAAAATTTACCTGCTACAGAGGTACAATAATTTTTCGGAACGTAAAATGCAGTCCTTTAACAGTTCGTTTATATATCCTGTTTAAAAAACCACACAAAAGTATGCAGGCTTTATGAAGTGCAATAAAATCAAAGTGCAATATTTAAACAAAACTGAAATAATCACAAAAATAAATGATATAGAACTTAAATGAAAAATTTCAAATGATTTATCCCCTAATCTCAGTTTAAACGTCCCAGAGGTCACACTTATACCATACGTTAGAGAAACGTCATCTCGCCATTTAACCGTTAAATTTGATAATTAAAATCTGTTGTATAACGTTCTTCCAAACCCGTGTGGGCTCCACATATTTGTCAGCTTCAACCTAGTTTGCTTGTTTGTTTCCCGCTCGCTCAAATTCTTCCATTGTTTTACTGCCCGTAAAGGAATATATTAGTAGTTCATGGGTTTGCATACCATGTAGTGGTTAGACAGCCCAAAGTGCTTTATTTGAACTGATAACAATTAATGAGGGGAAATTTCATGTACCTTTTAGGAAATACGAATGTTGTTTTACCTGGTATCGTAAGCTTTACCTACTCGAACCAGTTTCGAGATTTTTGTATTTTTATTTTAACTGTGGGAAACCAACACATTGATGGCAACTGTTGGCGTGAGTTTGTATGGTGTCTTTTATTTTTATCTGAGAATTCCTGTTGTTAATTGGACCCTTTCTGAATGCTTATCTAAAATGAAAATAGTATTTATTCATTTTGGTTAGTCATTCCATATTTCTCAATAGTTCTATTCTCTGTTCTAGCACGAACCATGCGCGACATGTGATGAACAAGTTGAAAGTCGCAGACCTTCACCGGTAATACCGACTTGAGACTCTCACGGAGGTAATCCACAAACTCACCACAAGGCTATACAGAAACTCTAGACATCCAAAGAACCCGTTTATTCTGAATCTCGGGAACTACGACCACAACCATAGATCGAAACATAAAAGACCAAAAGACATACTCGTAAGGACCTAACATCTATGGCCAAGTTCACGCGAACACAACGGTATAGATGAGCCCCTGTTAATGAGCCACCATCACTGGACATCCAGTTGGAACACACTTGCCGAATAACTGGGAAGCCATACCGTACACTACATGCAGACAAGTTCCACACATCCCCCGCACAGTGAGATGATCTATGGCCCATCCCCCACTACTATATAACGATCTTGATTGTTCCAGGAATGCAGCGGCTGCAGCAACTGGGATACATCACCATCGCTTGCCACGGTAATGATGCATCATACCCATACTAGCAAACCCAATCTTGCATGATCTATCGCAGCTAGTAAGCCACTACTGCTCTTACTACCCATCCCGCTGTCGCAGAGGTTTTTTTCCCACGGCACGACACTCGGCACTTTTTTCCCTCTGCTCTTCAAATTGCTACCCTCATTCGAGTTCGACCACTATCTATCACCTGATGGTCCGTGTTAATGCGTAGTCTTACCCAGACGCACGGATAACATCACAGCCCAGCATCCTGTAATCCATCTATTAGATAACAAACATGTTGGCGGAGGTGACAGTAAAACTTTTGGTTTGGTCACCACGTAGGTGCGGGCGTGGAGGGGCCCAATCTCTCTTAAGTTGAAAGTGTTTTGAGAATGTTATTCAGCATGTTGTCCATTACAAGTTTTGGTATCCATGTGGTCGTGACCAATTAGTCCATTGCGCGATTGTTGACCATGAAGAGTAGAACAGCGTCACTCTGTTTATTATTTCTTTTTACTACATGAAGTGTGTTGGAATCGGGGTTACAGGTGAATGCTGACTGTGTACTAACTTCACAGGTATGTTAAAGAACACGAGGTGACAAAAGGCACGGGATACCTCCTAATATCTTGTCAGACCTCCTTTGCCCCTCGTAGTGCAGCAAATCGACGTGGTGGGGACTCAACAACTCGTTGACGCCCCTGCAGAAATTTGAGCCATGCCGCCTCTACAGCAGTCCATCATTGCGAAACTGTCGCCAGTGGAAGATTTTGTGCACGAACTGCCCTTATACATTATGTCCCACAAATGTTTGATGGGATTCATATCGGGCTATCTGGGCGGAAAAACCTTTCGCTCGTTTTTTTTTTTTTTTTTTGGTCATCAGTCCACTGTCTGGTTTGATGCAGCCCGCCACGAATTCCTTTCCTGTGCTAACCTCTTCATCTCAGAGTAGCACTTGCAACCTACGTCCTCAATTATTTGCTTGACGTATTCCAATCTCTGTCTTCCTCTACAGTTTTTGCCCTCTACAGCTCCCTCTAGTACCATTGAAGTGATTCCCTCATGTCTTAGCAGGTGTCCTATCATCCTGTCCCTTCTCCTTATCAGTGGTTTCCACATATTCCTTTCCTCTCCGATTCTACGTACAACCGCCTCATTCCTTACCTTATCAGTCCACCTAATTTTCAACATTCGTCTATAGCACCACATCTCAAATGCTTCGATTCTCTTCTGTTCCGGTTTCCCCACCATATGTTTCACTACCATACAATGCTGTACTCCAGACGTACATCCTCAGAAATTTCTTCCTCAAATTAAGGCCGGTATTTGATATTAGTAGACTTCTCTTGGCCAGAAATGCCTTTTTTGCCATAGCGAGTCTGCTTTTGATGTCCTCCTTGCTCCGTCCGTCATTGGTTATTTTACCGCCTAGGTAGCAGAATTCCTTAACTTCATTGACTTCGTGACCATCAATCCTGATGTTAAGTTTCTCGCTGTTCTCATTTCTACTACTTCTCATTACTTTCGTCTTTCTCCGATTTACTCTCAAACCATACTGTGTACTCGCTCGTATTGGTTCAAATGGCTCTGAGCACTATGGGACTTAACATCTGAGGTCATCAGGCCCCTAGAACTTAGAACTACCTAAACCTAACTAGCCTAAGGACATCACACACATCCATTCCCGAGGCAGGATTCGAACCTGCGACCGTAGCGGTCACGTGGTTCCAGACTGTAGCACCTAGAACCGCTCGGCCACTCCGTCCGGCCGCTCGAATTGTCCAAAATGTTGTTGAAACCAATTGCGAATAATTGTGGCCTGGTGACATGGCGAATTGTTATCTATAAAACTCCATCGTTGTTTGGGAACTTGATCTCCATGAAAGGCTGCAAATGATGTTCAAGTAGCCCATCATAACCATTTCAGCCAATGTGTGGTTCAGCTGGACCAGAGGACCCACTCCATTCCGTGTAAACACAGCCCACACCATTGTGGAGCCACCACCAGCTCGCACAGTGCCTTGTTTACGGCTTGTGTCCATGGCTTCGTCGGATCTGCGCCACAATCGAACCCCACCATCAGCCCCTTACCAACTGAAATCGGGACTCATCTGACTGCTCACTGTTATCCAGTCTTCTAAGGTCCAATTGGTATGGTCACGAGCCCAGGTGAGGCGCTGCATGCGATGTCGTGCTGTTAGTAAAGGCACTCGCGTCTGTCGTCTGCTGCCATAGCCCATTAACGCCAATTTTTGCCACACTGTCCTACCGGATATGTTCGTTTACGTCCCACATCAATTTCTGCGGTTATTTCACGCACTGTTCCTCGTCTGTTAAGTTTAAATAAAGATTAGAAGTTTAGTTACCGTTACTAAATTGAAACTTTCGTAGTTGATGTGTACGGTGGTGCTGTTTCAGTCAGTTCGCCCACTAGCGTTATCTGACGGCTCATTTCAAAACTTGCCGCCATGGAAAATGTGCCCGACCCTCCCCTACTAGTACAACCTACATCCGTTTAAACCTGCCTGCTGTCTTCATCCCTTGGTCTCCCTAAAAAATGTTTACTTCCACCTTGCTTCCACTAGCAAACTGACGATTCCTAGTTGTCACAGGATGTATCGTATTCACTTACCGCTTCTTACAGTCAAGTTGTCCGCCCCTTAGCTGAGTGACGGACTGCCGTCCTAAGGGTCGGGTTCGATTCCGGTCTGGGTCGAGGATTTTCTCCGCTCAGGGACTGGGTGTTGTGCTGTCTTCATCGTCATTTCATCCTCATCCGGCGCGCAGGTCGACCAATGTGGCGTCGAATGTAACAAGACCTGCACCAAGGCGGCCGGACCTGCCCCGTAAGGGGCCTCCCGGCCAATGAGGCCAAACGCTCATTTCCATAATGTTACGCCATTAGTTTTCTTTTTCCCCAATTCTGCTCAATATCTCGATCTACTCATCTAATTCTCAGCAATCTTCTTTTGCACCACATAACAGAAGCTCCCATTCTCTTCTTGTCTTACACGTCCACTATGTGATCAAAAGTATCCGGACACCCCCAAAAACATGCGTTTTTCATATTAGGTGCGTTGTGCTGCCACCCACTGCCAGCTACTCCATACCAGCGACCTCAATAGTCAGGTGATCGGATGTCACTTGTGTCATTCTACGCGAGATTTCCCCATTCCTAAACGTCCCTAGGTCCGCTGATTCCGATGTGATAGTGAAGTGGAAACGTGAAAGGATACGTACAGCACAAAAGCGTACAGGCCGACCTCGTCTGTTGATTGACAGAGACCACCGACAGATCAAGAGGGTCGTAACTTGTAATAGGCAGACATATATCCAGACCATCACAGCTGCTACAGTCGCAGGTTCGAAACCTGCCTGGGACACGGATGTTTGTGATGTCCTTAAGTTAGTTAGCTTGAGTAGTTCTACGTCTATGAGACTGATGTTAAGTCCCATACTGCTTAGAGACATTTGAACTATTTTTGAGACTATCACACAGGAATTCCAAACTGCATCAGGATCCACTGCAATTCTATGAAAGTTAGGCGGGAGGAGAGAAAACTTGGATTTCATGGTCCAGCTGCTCATAAGCCACACGTCACGCCGGTGAATGCCAAACGACGCCTCGTTTGGTGTAAGGAGCGTAAACATTGGACGATTGAACAGTGGAAAAACATCGTCTGGGGTGACGAATCACGGTACACAATGTGGCGAACCGATGGAAGGGTGTGGCTATGGCGAATGTCCTATGAACGGCCGTGTGAGCGGTCTAGGGCGCTGCAGTCATGGACTGTGCAGCTGGTCATGGAGGAGGTTCGAGTCCTCCCTCCGGCATGTGTGTGTGTGTTTGTCCTCAGGATAATTTAGGTTAAGTAGTGTGTAAGCTTAGGAACTGATGACCTTAGCACTTTAGTCCCATACGATTTCACACACATTTGAACATTTTCCTATGAAAGTCATTTGGCAGCGTTGTGTACAGCCAACAATAAAATTCTGAGGCGGTGGTGTTATGGTGTGGGCGTATCTTTCATGGAGGGAATTTGCACCCGTTGTTTTGCGTGACACTGTCACAGGACAGGCCTACACTGATGTTTTAAGCACCTTCTTGCTTCCCACTGTTGAACATCAATTCAGTGATGGCTATTGCATCTTACGACATCATCGAGCACCTATTCATAATGCACGGCATGTGGCGGATTGGTTACACGACAATAACATCTGTGTAATCGACTGGCCTGCACAAAGTCCTGACATGAACCTTTTTATTTATTTTTTGGTCATCAGTCTACTGACTGGTTTGATGCGGCCCGCCACGAATTCCTTTCCTGTGCTAACCTCTTCATCTCAGAGTAGCACTTCCTACCTACGTCCTCAATTATTTGCTTGACGTATTCCAATCTCTGTCTTGCTCTACAGTTTTTGCCCTCTACAGCTCCCTCTAGTACCATCGAAGTCATTCCCTCATGTCTTAGCAGATGTCCTATCATCCTGTCCCTTCTCCTTATCAGTGTTTTCCACATATTCCTTTCCTCTCCGAATCTGCGTAGAACCTCCGCATTCCTTACCTTATCAGTCCACCTAATTTTCAACATTCGTCTATAGCACCACATCTCAAATGCTTCGATTCTCTTCTGTTCCGGTTTTCCCACATTCCATGTTTCACTACCATACGATGCTGTACTCCAGACGTACATCCTCAGAAATTTCTACCTCAAATTAAGGCCGGTATCTGATATTAGTAGACCTCTCTTGGCCAGAAATGCCTTTTTTGCCATAGCGAGTCTGCTTTCGATGTCCTCCTTGCTCCGTCCGTCATTGGTTATTTTACTACCTAGGTAGCAGAATTCCTTAACTTCATTGACTTCGTGACCATCAATCCTGATGTTAAGTTTCTCGCTGTTCTCATTTCTACTACTTCTCATTACCTTCGTCTTTCTCCGATTTACTCTCAAACCATACTGTGTACTCATTAGACTGTTCATTCCGTTCAGCAGATCATTTAATTCTTCTTCACTTTCACTCAGGATAGCAATGTCATCAGCGAATCGTATCACTGATATCCTTTCAGCTTGTATTTTAATTCCACTCCTCAACCTTTCTTTAATTTCCACATCGATTTCTGTGCTCCACTCGTCTGGTGTGAGACGTTCCGGGAGGCTACACTGGGGCCCGAACCGTACAATAACTGTGGGTTCAGTGTGGTGTGAGTGGACTGCTATAGCCTGTTGTGCGATTGTGTAGTTTGAAAATTTTTGTTTATGTGCCACGTGTGGAAGCAGTTTTCTTTCAAGAAATGATTACTCTTATCACAGGCTTTTATGAAGTTTAATCATCAACCTATCATTAGACATTATATACTGTAAACAAAAGGTGAAACACTTTGATGCCACTGCACGATTTCTCGCATTCTAACAGTCCAAAAATATCTGTGAGAAAACTTAGCACACGTGCGGGATAGATCCGTGGTCTAGGGCGTCTTGTCACTATCCGCGGGGCTCCCCTCCCCCCCTTCTCGGAGGTTCGAGTCCTCCCTCCGGCATGTGTGTTGTCCGTAGCGTACGTTACTTTACGTTAGATTGAGTAGTGTGTAAGGTTAGGGACCGATGACGTCCGCAGTTCGGTCTCATTAAAAAAAAAAAAAAAATCTTCGTCCCGTTAATATTTTCGGGAGTCAAAGGAAGGCAATTACGCAGCACTGTATTCACATATCGGACAAGTGTCTTCATTCGGTAAGTGTAACTGTGCTGCACAGTGCAGTGGGTAAAAATTTACGTTCGAAGATGCGAGGTCAGTAGTTCGGTTCCGGCTGTGGATGTAATTCTTTTTTATTTCATAGTTTTAGACTGGGTGAAATAGTAGCTGGAGTCTTAATTGTTTTACAGCTATTACAGCCTGTCTTACACAAAAAATGTGCAGATCTTTATTACTAACACAGATAAAAAGAGTACAACCTTTTTTATCATTCCACTTTCTAAGACGTATTTTTGTTTAACGTATACTCTCTTGTTTTTCACACACTGCACCTTCCTATGCTTTATGGTCCATTGTCACCATTGCTCCCTTTTTCTGGGTTGTATCTCTTACCCCAAAGTAAAAAGAAAGTAACTCTGCTGTTTGGTCTATCCCTGCTTGTGTTATCCTAGGTAGTTCTGCAACCACGCAAATCACGTAGCCACATTGCCTAAGTATATGCTTACCAGTATGACATGTATTTTTAACTGATTATTACACTTCGTGAATTTTCCTAACCAATAACTCTGCTTCAGCAACGATTGGAAATCAGGAAATCAATCCAAAGCAGCCAACCCGTTGAAACAAAAGGTGGTTTCATTCAACTTTTAACCATGGTTTCGATGGATGTAAACCCATCTTCTTTAGAAATAAACGTTACTAAAATTTCGCACTGGGAAAACACTAAATAATGAAACCATCTGACATTTGCGCAATGAAAATATGCTGTCAGCATCCGTCATTCTATACATTATTAAATATGCTGGCCCCTTTGATCAGGACTTGTGAATTAAGAATAGTTGAAATACAGAGAGAAAATCGATTAAATAAATTGTCAGATCATGTTAAGAGCTGCACACCGACTGATAGGAAAAGGGGCTATTCTTACGAAACAACCCCTCATCAGAAGGGCCAGCATATTTCATAATGTATTCAGTGATGTGTGCTGACAGCATATTTCAGTGCAAAAATGTCAGATCTCTTCATTATTTGTTTTCCCAATGTGAAATTTTAGTTACACGTCTTTCTGAAGAAAACAGGTTTACATCCCTCAAAACAGTGGTCAAAGGTTGAATAAAATCACCTTTTGTTGCAACTGGTTGGCAACTTTGGATTAAAAACAAATTGCACCTGAACCCAGAATCGAACCCTCACACGCGAGTACTCTAACGCAGAACTGTATGCTCTCAACTAATTGAGCATCACAGGTATACGCTATTGACAAAGCTACATCAAGTGTATGTAACTACAGCATTGACAATGGACTTTTTTGAAGTCAATTTTCTACGAAAAATATGTGCAGTAGTAAATTTTGTTAAAGACATTGTTGTATCGTTAGTATACAAGGAATCGCGATGTGAGACTTGTATTCGAATTGTGTTCCACCTTGTATACAGATGAGGAATTTGCACTATCTTTATTTGAAGTAAAAAATATACTCATCAGAATAGTTACTGTCTATGAATTCATATTGGTACAAGAAGGGTTTCCTGAATATGTCTACATACAATATGTATGACATTTGTGTGCCTGTTAAATTAATCAGAAACAGGAAAGATTGAGGCAGGGTCGTTCACTGTTACTACTGATACTTAATTTGTGTACTGGAGAGACGAGGAGGAAAGGAAAGAACTACTTGGACGTGGGATTTGTTTCTCGAGGGCAGAAAATCAATTAAAAAAAGTAAGATAACAGTGTGTGCGACTGGTTGGTGTGCTGAGTGCATAATGCTAATTTAAAACAAGAGGTTCTTGGAGATTGGAATGGATTTTGCTAGCACAGAGTCAGAATACATAAGGAAAGAAGGTGTATGGTGTTAGACATACTAGTAAGGATTGCACAAGCTAAAAGGCCTTCTATATAAATACAGTTGCTACAACCTGTAAACATGAATCTTGGAAAAAATATTTGTCAAAAGCTATATGTGGATGCAGAAAGTGGACAAAGGGAGAGACAGATATGAATTTTTCTAGATCATTTATTTAAAGTATTTATCATAGGACTGTTCTCTGTACACAAAGAAATAAATTCTTTTGCAAATATAAAACTTCAATTAGTCACTGAAATAGTAAATAATCTGGTTCAAGCACCAGTAGGTACATTCAGTAAGAAGTTACACTCTAATCAGCTCCATACTTACTAATATCTATATTTACTAAAATCTGTTTTAAAGAATCAGTGTGTATCAGTATGTATGTATGTGTGTGTGTGTGTGTGTGTGTGTGTGTGTGTGTGTGTGAATTTTTGTAACAGTACAATTGCGTAATCATAGAGATACTTCTTGTTTATCATATTTGTATTCTAACATCATATTTAATTTTCTGTAGAAGTACACCCACATTATATCACAATTTTTGAAATTTGTCATTTGTTGATAAACGTTTTGCTCTATTTTAAGCTTTGTTACTTACTTACCATGTTGAACAAAATTGTATTTTAATTGTTCTTTGTGTGACGGACAGTGAACTCTCAAATTTGTGAAAATACTAAGCAAGAGGTTGTTGGACATATGTTGTTGAATTGTATGTTTGTGGAATCATCATGAATAATTTCAATAATTATACATATATTTAATTACAAATGAGAATCATTTAAGTAAATATATTGATCTGTTTAGCTGACTTTGACTTCAGATATGTTAATAAATTACTTCTTGTGAAGTATGCTGCAAATTCAGTACATAAGGATTACTCATATTTGTTCCAGGTATTTTACTATCTATTTCAAATTTCATGACAGGCACTGGGGGAATTCTGTGTGTATTAAATTAAGTATAAGCATTTGTAATCAAGAACACCAGAAGTCAAACTGCACTTCATAATGAATAATCATGTATATGAAAACCAGAGTTAAAATGTTTCTTATGGAACTACTGGATCATATGGTGATAAATATTTTGCTGAATTGAATATTTACAATTAAATCTTAAGAGTAATTGAACTATTCAATAGAATGGGCAATAACAGAAATTTTAAGCAACTGTTTCTGTAGATACACAATGATGGCAGATGGAACCAGCCAAAGAGTTTATTCTGAGCAAATAAGTATTACTTGTTTCAATATGTAATAATGAGATAGGGTTTGTAATGGTGTAAAAAAGTGTAGAATAATAATAACAATTTCTCTAATCAGGGAATACGACTATATACACTACTGAAATCAACCTATCCTGCAACATTTACTCCAAAAAGTGTAAGGACACACAGTGTATAACAGTGCAATTTTGGTGTGAACAACAACTGCTGGAACATGATATTCATGTTTCATTTCAATTTTAATCCCAACAAAATTATAAAATATCGTGGTACAGCATGGTAATCAGAAAGTGAAAACAGCTACAGAATTAAAAGAAAGCTATAAAACCATATCTGATATTTTAAATTTTTGATCAGTAAATCTAACAGTACCATACATTGATATATACACAAGTCATTGTACAGTGAATACAAAATAATGCAGGATGCAATAGTGAGTTATGATGAATGTGAAATCAATTCCAATGCAAGAGAATCTCTGAAATTCTCTGAGTCAGGAACTTGGTATGCCCTGTTTTTCAGTTTTAGGGTCAAGGTGGAGAAGTCACAACAGGTTCTTCATGTCACTGGATCTGTCCATGGAGACTCTTTTAGACCCCACCTAACATCAAAATTGGGAAAACTGAAAAAATCAGACCGATTAAAGAAATTATATGTAAATGTAAATACAAAATTGAAATGAAGATGAAGACGACAGTCATATCTAAAATCTTAGCATATGATAATTATGAGGTAAATATAAACAGTGTCTCATCCTGGCAAAGGTTAAGGCTACAAATATAGAGTTGTTGTAGGTTGTGTGGCTCATTCTGGATCTTGGCAACAATATTGCTCTGTTGTGATGATAGGTTTCCCTTAATTAATATTTATATATCAGAGTTGACAGGGAGTAGGGCTTGCTTGGTTATTTAAGGTTTCTTCTGGGGAACTTCTTTGATATTGCTTTGATGCTAACTATAGCTGCTCTTTTGTATCCTTCTTGAGGGTCTTTTACAATCAAGTGTGGTTATACCCTATACCCTTCATTGTCTTTCTCTCCTGGAAAAATCCGCCTCTATATGGCCATAATGATTTCCGTGTAATAGACTGGGTTCCTAATCGAATATTTCCTGTGATGAGCGTGGCCTCGATCCGTAGTCCTCGGCTTTTGATAAGCCATTACCCTCTGCTCGCGCCTTGGCTGACCTTTAAGTGATAACTGTATAGGTAACCGTTTCCCGACGAATTATCTTCTCTAAATATCCTGGCCACCTCTTTGGCATCTAGTGGCGCACCAAACTTTCTTGACCAGGATTCTTGAGTTTTTCCTTTTTCTAATATGATTTATAACGAAAATATTCTCCAGTCATGACAACATATAGGATACAGTGTAAAGCTTGTCAGAAGTATAGTAACCTGTAACAATAAAACAGTATAAATATCGATACATAAAGAATAACTCATAACTGTTTGCATAATTTCACATAAATTGAGCTCATATAAACCTAAACATATAATTTATTTCTCAAGTACAAGCCATACGAATGATCAATTTGATTACGCTTATCACATGTGTATTTATTCATTCTATAATGTACCTTTTACCGTCAATTAACCAAGCAGGTAATGATGCAGTAGCACAGATGTGTGCAGGTGTAAATGGAAAACAATAAATCTGTGTTCCATTGGAAGCAGCGTCGCCCAAAATTTAGTGCGGCTTAATTATGTACATTCATCCATACATACAGACAATTCAGAAAACAACCATATAAGGTCACTCTCTCATCTATCTTCTGCGACTCTGCGACAGTGCTGTTAGTTTATTTCCACCAGTGTGAACTGTGTCCCCAAGTCTCTGCCCACATGAATCGTCACTACCTAAAACATACATTGAAATGTTTCACAAGGACACACTAAACGTATAACTTTTCACTTTTTCTTTCTAAATGGTTTTCATTGTAGCGTGTAAAGTTATTTCTATTTAAATCTATTGTAACGGCAATATATAAGACTTGCAAAGATTTTTATTTAATGCACAATATATACAAGCATCACATGGTCATTGCTCCTTGTAGAGAGATTAGATACTACAATAAATATGTAATGCAAAGATTATTTGAGATTAAAGAAACTTAATTATGGGAATCACTTTTAGAGGAAGTGGAAGGTGTGATGGTACCTGACGTTTGCTACTGAGGAGTTGCTCATCCAAACAGCATCCCATACGAGTAAACCAGTTGCCTCTTTACCTGTGGTACTCACACTTCACATACTTGGGCTATGCACGGCTCTGTTTGAAAAGTATAGCTCAATGTAGTCATAGGGTCGACCCACACACGTCTGCTTTCATGTCCCACAAGTAACTCGCTACAAATAGTAATCTGTATCTGTGATCCTGCAGTCAAACAGTCTATACATTGGCTTTAATTGCGAGTTAATAAAAACACAGAAATACAAAATAAAAGTTAAGTGAATAATTTAATTACAAGGGTTCTATTTTAAGGTATGTAACTGATTTAGACAACAGAGAATTATGTTGATAATTTTTTATCCAATAAATGACATCTAAAACAGCAGGAAGTAGTTCTATGATATTCAGTATTCAGAGCGTTACAAGTTTGGAAACAAAATCCTCAAACTAAATGGTTATGGAAGATATATGAAATCTAAGTCTATTTTTTACTCACCATAAACGAAATATTCAACAGCTCAAAACAGTTCAGAGCTCAATGATTCACAAATTAACACATTTGATGCAAGGAATAGTAACTCACACCGTGTCTGTTCTTAGTTTCGTAAATCAAGCGATAAGAGTTGGAGTCCTGCTCTGGAGCACATTCAGATCTCTCTAAATATAAAGTCCCTTCAGAAGTTAAAGTATGGCTGTGGCCATTCACCACCCAGAATCAATAACCTAGACGACCGAATCACACACGTCACTACAAATAGCTCTGCCTTCTTCCAGAACTCGAGTAAAAGGCTCTAGAATCGCTCCCTTGAGCTTTTCATTTCGAAGAATTACCAGTCCTCACTTTGACTCCCATAGTGTTCCGGTATTGTCCGCTTATCCATTGACTGAAGGCCATCCCCACCAAGATACATCGTCCTCAGGTTATGCTTACGTGATCTGAATTATCTTGGCGATTTCCTGGACTAAACTAGTGTACTAAGACAATATTTAAATGAAGAAATGTTATAAATATTCAGTCACATTCAAAACATTCACAATAAAAATAAGTAACAGATGGTTCATAAATAAATAAATCAGTATCCTTGTGCAAGTGTGCTCATGATAAATGACAACAGATTGTCCTTAGGTACTGTTTATACAATTATTTGTGCCATCATGACAGATGGTTCTGTTTTCAATTATGTTGTCCTCTGACACATGCGATTGAGCAATTATAAATTAGCACAGTTTTTTAATAGCACTTACAATCAGCATTTAAATAAAGTTACTGACAAAACAGTAAACTGTTTATTAAATAACTAAACAAGTATGACAGTATGAGGTATTGATGCTGTGTCTATTTACTGTGTAACTGTGGTGCAGATGATGTTCTGACAAACATTTGCATAATGAGAGGGATATAAACGATGTTGTAAATCAATAAACAAAACGGATATAGATACGTAGCTTTCAGGAATGATACCTGTAGTAAAATGCTATCATCTGTGTTTCGTTTGTTGAAATCACACCAAGCGATTAAAAGTTGTTATTTCAGAGGTTCACTGTTAAATATTTCACACTAAAAATGATTGACTTTTGTTGTTTCAAAGATATTAAAATTACTGTTGTGACACTGGATGCATCTCATTTATCTGAGAAAGACGATGTATTCAGATTTGCTTTATTACTTGATGTGAATTATTATAGACTCTTGAAGGGGTGTAAAAAGCCATGTTTCTGTTAGTCTCAAGGATCGCCATTGCTGGGAGCACAGCCAACCCTCTTAAATGATCGTCGAGACGTCCACATTCCCCATATGAGATTTTCCACACATCCAGTCCTTTACTAATGCGCGCGTCTCACCTGGTGCAGCTGTGGCGGCACTGTACTATTGGCCATGGAGCTGCACAGCTTCGCAGACGAACTCACGTTACCTTATATAAATTCTAGGCGGTTTATAAGCTGTCCTACTTACGCGTTAAGTTCCACAGGGCACGTCGAGTTAGCTCAGTGTGCGAAGGTGACAGTAGTGTGCAACGAGCAGCCACACGGAGTAGATGTGGAAGGTGTAGCTATGGTTGTTGTGAATTTCTGCAGACCTGCATTAAATGCCACAGGAGAACTAGGAGGACCCCATAGTCTTCCCATTTTACCTGAATAGTCACAGTAGCAATATTCATGCGCCATTAATCATGAGCCACTTATAATTATGCAAGAATGAGTAGCGTGGAGTAAAAAGTAGATGAAACAATACCAGCATATGCCTCACCTTAATCATATTGAGGTGGTGTATATTCTTTGAGTGGGACTGTATTGGGATGTGAAGCAATGAAATTATTGATGTGTCAGTTTAATGGCTAAAAAGGAACTGCTTAAAGCTTCATTTATCTGAAATCACAGTTCGTCTGTACATTCCTCCATAGCTGGGAGTGCTGGTAGTGTTAACTTCCAGATCACCAAATTTTGCGTCGTTGTCCCAGATTAAATTCCAGATATCTCCACAGTGTGTCATGGAGTGTGGAAATGTGACACTGTTGATTTTGACCGCCTCAGCAGATGATGTGGAGCCCTTGGTGCTGTCTGGGAAGAGAGCTGGCACTGTGTTTTACCCTTCCCCTTCTCTCACCATCATCATACAACAAAAACGTGACAGCACACTATACACACATCCACATTAGTAGCCTATGATCAACATATACACTTAAAACACCACTGACACACATCGTCAAGGTGCCATGTGAGTGAAGGAAGAACACCCTTTCCGATTAGCTGGCTGAACCCAACACTTGGGTTCTCCCAGACAATCATGCCTATTAACCTTTAATACGGACCTTTACCCGGTCCAAAGTAGTTGCCACTTTCCATTAGAAAATAAAATAACGTGATAAATTTCAGTTCAAAGTTTGTATAAATTTTGCATTTATAGGTGCTCAGGGTTCTCTAGCAGCCAGGCATGTGCAAATCTGGTCATTAGAAAATAAAATAACGTGATAAATTTCAGTTCAAAGTTTGTATAAATTTTGCATTTATAGGTGCTCAGGGTTCTCTAGCAGCCAGGCATGTGCAAATCTGGTCAGCCTGGTACTAGTTGAACAGAGATCTTTAGCCCACATCTACAGGTGGAGGTTGGACGTCGAACTCACAGTCATTACTGCAGTACTTTGTCATTTAGGGTGGCACACTACATGTGTCTTGGGAGCAGAACAACCTTGCATTGTAAGCACTCCAAGGTGGCGGCTGTAGCAGGTGCCACTAGCAAGACAGGTTCGAGGTCTGCCCCAGCCAAGGCAACTGATGGAGACGTCATCTGGATAGTTGACTTAACATCTGGTCAATGACACCTGGAGACGATGGATGTCCAGCAGATCCGTGGCTGAGAGTGTCACAGTTTAACCCTCGGATCATCAGTGTGGAAGCTGTATCTCCAAGGCAGACGATCCTACAGGATGACTTATGGAAGGGCTTCACAATGTTCATAGATTTATGCCTCCTTTCGGCATTTTGCCCTTTATTTATAGCTGCCAGTGTCAGGCTTTTGTTAGTAGATGTCCCAGCTCATATATAGATCCCTCGTTACAACCATGAAGTAGGGCATTTATAATAATACCATTGGTCTTCTACCATGCAGTGTTGCTAGTGTGCCTAGATGACCGTGGTGGATAAGACGTTAGCTACCTGAATACTGCAAGCTCTTGCACCAGTCAGAACCACTACGCGCTATTACAGTTCGCAAATATTATTTAGTTATCACTAAACAATTTTTCAGTGTAGAAAAAATTTTCTTTACTAACGTGATTACGGGCATATGAAGACATCTTTTATTTCCTTTAATATGTTGTTGGATATGCCATTGTGATGGGATTGCTGTGATTGTTTTTATGTGATAATTGTTACTAATAATGTATTAGAATTAGGTGGCTGTAGTGGTTTAGCAGGTAGAACACTAGACTCAGACCCTGGAGGTCCTGGGATCGAATGTGGGCAGGATGTCCTTAGATCCAGGCAGCCAGCTAAAAAAGTTGTTCTCAACATTTTCCTTACCAGTAAAAGGTGGCTGGGTCTGGGCCCACCACTTGCCACCTCCTACTGCCATGGAGATTAAAGGTCTTGCTTTACTCATAGGTCGAAAAACTGGTCAAGGGCTTCAGTATTAGGATTAGTCTCCTACGCTGACACAGGGCCAGGTGGTTGCAGATGCCCAGTACTTACAGACACGGTAGCATGTGATACTACAGCCAATGGCGTCGTTTCGCCATTTCTGTGTGTTCCAAACATAACTGATCTTTCTCTGTACACCCAGTGGTTATTTTCGGTTTTTCATATGTGTGTTGATGGCTATAGTGTATTGTGGTTGTAGTATTCATAATGTGTTATGGGAAACAAATCCATAGTGTTCTGAAGGCATAATTTCTCCAAACGAGCTTTGGATGCAGACAACATTCGCCACTGTTGCCAATGAAGAGACAATATCCATTCAGGCATGTGGTGTAGGACTGAGAGTTGTGCAGCATATATCTAGCAAGACGAACTCCTTTGTTAAAGCTAACATATGTGCCATATTTAAAATACCAGTGAAGCAGCACAGTAATAAGTAAGAAGTAGGTGACTATGTAACTTCGCTGGAAACATGTTATGTCACACAATATTCGATACCAATCTATACCCAAGTGACAAAAGTAATGGGCTAATGATATGAACATACACAGAAAGCTGTAGATTCGCGTATACAAGGTATAAAAGGGACAGAACTGTCATTTTTTACTCCAGTGATTCATGCGAAAAGGTTTCCAAGGTGATTACGGCCGCACGACGGGAATTAACAGACTCTGAACGCAGAATGGTAGTTGGAGCTAGATGCATGGGATATAATTTCGTAAATTGTTAGGGAAATCAATATACCGAGGTACGCAGTGTCAAAAGTAAGCAGAGAGTACCAAATGTCGCGCGTTATCTCTCACCATAGGCAGCCTTTACTAAATGACTGAGAGCAGGAGCGTTCGTGTACAGTTGTCAGTGCTAACAGACACGCAACACTGCATGAGATAACCGCAGAAATGGATATGGATGTGTGACGAACGTATCTGTTAGGACAAGGCTACGAAACTGGGAGTTAGTGGGCTATGGAAGCAGACAGCCGATGCGAGAGCCTTTGCTGGCAGTACGACATCCTCTGCAGAGCTTCACCTGGGCTCATGGCCATATCCGTTGGACCCTAGATTACTGGAAAACCGTGGTCTGGTCAGGTGAGTCGCGACCTCAGTTGCTAAGAACTGATGGTAGGGTCTGACTGTAGCGAAGACATCACAAAGCCGTGGACCCAGGTTGCCAACAAGGCACTGCGCAAACCAGTGGGGGCTAGAGATGGCAAAACTGTTCTTTTCAGAGATTGGATCAGAACTGTTCACTCCCTGAAATGAACTAGCTCTTTTTCATGACTCACCACTCATTCACAATAGAAAATAAATGGAAGGCACATTGCCCTTTAAACTTGGTTTATTCCAGTACTAGACCTGTATTTTGATTTTATTTGATCCTATTTTGAAGTAACACAGATAATGAGTAAGAATTTTGTATTGTTTATTGAAATTTCCACGATATGACAAAGATTTTGATTATTGATTTATTTTGCACTATCGTGGTTTTTTGGGTGATCGGAAAATGTTGTAACTTGAGATTTACATTAACAATATATTTGGCTATAATGTATTAAAATTTCATTAACCTCGTACAAATACATCACAAGCCATATATTTTTAAAGTGAACGTTTCCTTCCGAAGACGCCTAAAATCGCAAAATCCGTACCAGAATAAGAAAAAAAAATTTGACTGTAAGACTAAAGTGCTGCATATAGCCTTACGCAGAATAAAACAAGGAAAATATTGGTGTATCACATTTTGCGATACGTTTATCGGTTCGCTCGTACTTAAAGCGTAAATTCGAGTGTCCATAATAAAAATCCTATAGTAAGAGGAGGCGTCAGGAACCTAATCTGATCAGTTTAAACAAATAAAAATAAAATAAAAACAAATGATGTATACATAACATAATAATGTAATATACATAGTGGTATTACTACGAAGAACAATATCCAGTACAGACGAACTCCGATGCAGAAGCACTGAGTCGAGCAGGTCGAGCCGCGAGCTGTATTACTGCGTGAGCTAAGACGGCAGAGACCAGAGTGACACCTGATTTGCTTTGCTCAACGCTCTGGCTAGAGTCGAGAACGGTGGGGTGAGCGTTGAGCGGGCGAGTTCCGAGGATGGGGCGAGCGGTGAACGGCCACCAGTCACCCGCTCCGAGACAAATCGTCCGTTTTCTTGCGAGCAGGTTGTTGCAAGTAGTTCCTATGTTATCCGCTAGGAGGCTCTCTGCCCTGTTGCTTGCATCAACCGCCCAGAGGGCAGGACGTGCGACTGAAACGATCGTCGACAGAGTGTGATGCTAAGTTAAGCTGCGCCAGACACTGCACGCGGCAGAGGACGCACAGAGGCGGCACGGCATATGTGAAACACTAAATCCAATGGGGCACTGCACAATGCAGGCAGCCAAGGTAGAAGCAGGGCAGAGGCCGGCGTCGGCTGTGTTGTGCACTGTGTTCTGACCAGCAGAGGCGCCGCTGATATGCTCCGTCTCTCTCTCTCTCTCTCTCTCTCTCTCTCTCTCTGCCGTGGGAAACGTTTGGAGCTACCGTTCTTTTTTTCTGAATCACTGATTGTTCACTCCTTTGAAAGATTCAACTATGTATCAGTTCAGGAGCGGATCCCCCATCTCTAGTGGTGGCTCTGTAATGGGTTGTGTTTACATGGAATGAACTCGGTCCTCTGGCCCAGCTGAACTGATCATTGACTGGAAATGGTTATATTCGGATATTTGGGCACCATTTTCAGCCATTCATCGACTTAAAGTCCCCAAAAAACGATATCATGTCACCAGGCCAAAATTGTTTGCAATTGGTTGGAATAACACTCTGGACGATTCGAGTCACATAATCGAGAGGTCAGTTCGTGCAAAAAATCCTGCTCTGACAGCACTTTCGCAATTGGGCACGGCTGTAGAGGCAGCAAAGCTCAGTATTTCTTCCGGGGACTCCCAAAGAATTGTTGAATCCGTGACTCACTGAAGTTGTTGCACTACACCAGGCAAACGGCGATTTGGCACGATATTGGGAGGCATCTCATGATTTTTGTCACCTCTATGTATATGAAAGCTAATCTCGCTGAAAACGATTCTGATACAGTTTTCACGAATAGAGAGACTGATTGACGGAGAAGGCATGTGAGTATAATTGTTACCAGACAAGCTGGCCAGCCATAGAGATTCAGTGCTGCCTAAACATGCTGTGCTAGCAGGAAGGGAAGTGACTTGCTGGCACTGGTATTGTAAGTAGGCTGTTTATGTTTTCTTATTGGCAACGTTACGTAGCGCTCTATATGAAAATCACTGGCTGTGCTGCATGCTGTCTGTGGCTAGTTTGCATTGTTGTCTGCCATTGTAGTGTTGGGCAGCGGCAGCTGGATGTGAACAGCGCGTAGCGTTGCGCAGTTGGAGGTGAGCTGCCAGCAGTGGTGGATGTGGGAAATGAGATGGCGGATTTTTGAGTACAGAATGGATGTCATGAACTGCTATATATATTATGACTATTAAGGTAAATACATTGTTTGTTCTCTATTAAAATCTTTCATTTGCTAACTATGCCTATCAGTAGTTAGTGCCCACTCTATATGAAAATCACTGGCTGTGCTGTGTGCAGTCTGTGGCTAGTTTGCATTGTTGTCTGCCATTGTAGAGTTGGGCAGCTGGATGTGAACAGCGCGTAGCGTTGCGCAGTTGGAGGTGAGCCGCCAGCAGTGGTGGATGTGGGAAATGAGATGGCGGATTTTTGAGTACAGAATGGATGTCATGAACTGCTATATATATTATGACTATTAAGGTAAATACATTGTTTGTTCTCCATTAAAATCTTTCATTTGCTAACTATGCCTATCAGTAGTTAGTGCCTTCCGTAGTTTGAATCTTTTATTTAGCTGGCAGTAGTGGCGCTCGCTGTATTGCAGTAGTTCGAGTAATGAAGATTTTTGTGAGGTAAGTGATTTGTGAAAGGTATAGGTTAATGTTAGTCAGGGCCATTCTTTTGTAGGGATTTTTGAAAGTCAGATTGCGTTGCGCTAAAAATATTGTGTGTCAGGTTAAGCACAGTCATGTATAATTTTTCTAAGGGGACGTTTCAGTATGGACAGTTGGAGGTCCAGACATACCTAATGCATGTTAAGTCGAAAATAGCTAGAAGGTGGTGGCCTGGCCTGTAATGTACGGCTGGAGTTCAACTGTCAGCTGCTGTGCCACTGGAGGGAACCTTTGTGTGCCTGTATTGTGGGTTTCACGGAGAGCCCTTTTCTAACAGGCAACAATTTTGTTCTTAATTGATGCGTGAGCTGCTGCATAGCGGTTTGTTTTGGTCCTAGCTGGTATTTGTGACCGTTCCTCCGATTTCCTGTTGTGAGCTGAAGTGATTCCCCACCAGGCTGTCTTTAGCCGATTTCCCGGGCACATTTTCGCGATTTACGGCAAACATGGATTATAACTGATTTCTGGTAGTCTACTCACCGCATTACTGGTTTGTGTGGCTGGCTAGTTTGCATACACAAGCCCATACGCTCTGTCAAGTCTAATATCAGCCTACGTGTTTGGCGTATTATGTATTTAATGCTCGCCAGCTTTCTTAGATTCAATGCTGATGTGGTATCTTATTAGAATTGTGTTTAACACACATACTGTTAACGTTAACTGTACGCTACCTGTATTCACTGTTTATGAGCCTCGTTTTCTGTACTGGTGTTTTGTATTTTATTAGAACCGTGTTAGCTTTCAGTGCTTGCCAAACATGTGTTATTCGTTGGTGTATTGTATTTTATTAGAATAGCGTTTAACTCCGCTTCCTGTGTGTGTTACAGGCCAGATTAGTCATTATTTAGTGCCTTATTTATCAAACGCACGGCAAACCCAGATAGGGGCCACGCTGTATGCTTTCGATAGTTTTGTGACATTCACCAAATCATTTTGCAAAGTAAATTCTCCAGGTATCTGAGGAAAAGGTATCTGATGTGGTAAGACAGCTGGCCATCTGATTCTAGTAAATCCGCATTACTTGTCATTATCTGTTTTCCGAACTAGCTGCCTGTGTAATAATTATTTTGTGACCTGTTTATTAGCTTTTCCCATTCCGTCTGTAACTGTGATCGTTTATTGGCGTTGTTCGTTTATCTGCTACCCCTGAGATTAATCATTTGCCTTGCTTTGCTGTTTTATACTTCAGTTGAATAAGATTTAAGGCAACTGATTTCTTTTCAGTCTGTCTTAAGTAAATCCAAGTAACAGCATCTAGAGGCGGCCTTTAGTTTAAGTCTAGATTAGTGTTTTTGATCGGCCATTGGACGGTAAGGCTCACTGTCTTCATAAGCCCGACAGCATACCTTCCCGTGGAGGCGTGATCAGATTGAAAGCTTAATGTACCTCAAAATAGTTACTCGTGGATTTCCCTTATTTTAATCAAATTTCATGTGAACGCTAAGGCACCTTTAACATATCCAACGCTCCGGTTATTAAATAAGGTATTTCCTCATTGTAAACATATATATATATATATATATATATATATATATATATATATACACACTCCTGGAAATGGAAAAAAGAACACATTGACACCGGTGTGTCAGACCCACCATACTTGCTCCGGACACTGCGAGAGGGCTGTACAAGCAATGATCACACGCACGGCACAGCGGACACACCAGGAACCGCGGTGTTGGCCGTCGAATGGCGCTAGCTGCGCAGCATTTGTGCACCGCCGCCGTCAGTGTCAGCCAGTTTGCCGTGGCGTACGGAGCTCCATCGCAGTCTTTAACACTGGTAGCATGCCGCGACAGCGTCGACGTGAACCGTATGTGCAGTTGACGGACTTTGAGCGAGGGCGTATAGTGGGCATGCGGGAGGCCGGGTGGACGTACCGCCGAATTGCTCAACACGTGGGGCGTGAGGTCTCCACAGTACATCGATGTTGTCGCCAGTGGTCGGCGGAAGGTGCACGTGCCCGTCGACCTGGGACCGGACCGCAGCGACGCACGGATGCACGCCAAGACCGTAGGATCCTACGCAGTGCCGTAGGGGACCGCACCGCCACTTCCCAGCAAATTAGGGACACTGTTGCTCCTGGGGTATCGGCGAGGACCATTCGCAACCGTCTCCATGAAGCTGGGCTACGGTCCCGCACACCGTTAGGCCGTCTTCCGCTCACGCCCCAACATCGTGCAGCCCGCCTCCAGTGGTGTCGCGACAGGCGTGAATGGAGGGACGAATGGAGACGTGTCGTCTTCAGCGATGAGAGTCGCTTCTGCCTTGGTGCCAATGATGGTCGTATGCGTGTTTGGCGCCGTGCAGGTGAGCGCCACAATCAGGACTGCATACGACCGAGGCACACAGGGCCAACACCCGGCATCATGGTGTGGGGAGCGATCTCCTACACTGGCCGTACACCACTGGTGATCGTCGAGGGGACACTGAATAGTGCACGGTACATCCAAACCGTCATCGAACCCATCGTTCTACCATTCCTAGACCGGCAAGGGAACTTGCTGTTCCAACAGGACAATGCACGTCCGCATGTATCCCGTGCCACCCAACGTGCTCTAGAAGGTGTAAGTCAACTACCCTGGCCAGCAAGATCTCCGGATCTGTCCCCCATTGAGCATGTTTGGGACTGGATGAAGCGTCGTCTCACGCGGTCTGCACGTCCAGCACGAACGCTGGTCCAACTGAGGCGCCAGGTGGAAATGGCATGGCAAGCCGTTCCACAGGACTACATCCAGCATCTCTACGATCGTCTCCATGGGAGAATAGCAGCCTGCATTGCTGCGAAAGGTGGATATACACTGTACTAGTGCCGACATTGTGCATGCTCTGTTGCCTGTGTCTATGTGCCTGTGGTTCTGTCAGTGTGATCATGTGATGTATCTGACCCCAGGAATGTGTCAATAAAGTTTCCCCTTCCTGTGACAATGAATTCACGGTGTTCTTATTTCAATTTCCAGGAGTGTATGTGCCATATTTAAAATATCAGTGACGCAGCACAGTAATAAGTAAGAAGTAGGTGACTATGTAACTTCGCTGGAAACATGTTATGTCACACAATATTCGATACCAATCTATACCCAAGTGACAAAAGTAATGGGCTAATGATATGAACATACACAGAGGGCTGTAGATTCGCGTATACAAGGTATAAAAGGGAGAGACCTGTCATTTTTTTACTCCGGTGATTCATGCAAAAAGGTTTCCAAGGTGATTACGGCCGCACGACGGGAATTAACAGACTCTGAATGCAGAATGGTAGTTGGAGCTAGATGCATGGGATATTTCGTTTCGGAAATTGTTAGGGAAATCAATATACCGAGGTACGCAGTGTCAAAAGTAATCAGAGTGTACCAAATGTCGCGCGTTATCTCTCACCATAGGCAGTCTTTACTAAATGACTGAGAGCAGCAGCGTTCGTGTACAGTTGTCAGTGCTAACAGACACGCAACACTGCGCGAGAGAACCGCAGAAATGGATATGGATGTGTGACGAACGTATCTGTTAGGACAAGGCTACGAAACTGGGAGTTAGTGGGCTATGGAAGCAGACAGCCGATGCGGGAGCCTTTGCTGGCAGTACGACATCCTCGGCAGAGGTTCACCTGGGCTCATGGCCATATCCTTTGGACCCTAGATTACTGGAAAACCGTGGTCTGGTCAGGTGAGTCGCGACCTCAGTTGCTAAGAACTGATGGTAGGGTCTGACTGTAGCGAAGACATCACAAAGCTGTTGACCGAGGTTGCCAACACGGCACTGCGCAAACCAGTGGTGGCTAGAGATGGGGAAAACTGTTCTTTTCAGAGATCGGATCAGAACTCTTCACCCCTTAAAAGAACTAGCTCTTTTTCATGACTCACCACTCACTCACAATAGAAAATAAATGGAAGGCACATTGCCCTTTAAACGGTTTATTCCAGTACTATACCTGTATTTTGATCTTATTTGATCCTATTTTGAAGTAACACAGATAATGAGTAAGAATTTTGTATTGTTTATTGAAATTTCCACGATATGACAAAGTTTTTGATTATTGATTTATTTTGCACTATCGTGGTTTTTTGGGTTATCGGAAAATGTTGTAACTTGAGATTTACATTAACAATATATTTGGCTATAATGTATTAAAATTTCATTAACCTCGTACAAATACATCGCAAGCCATATATTTTTAAAGTGAACGTTTCCTTCCGAAGACGCCTAAAATCGCAAAATCCGTACCAGAATAAGAAAAAAAATATAAATTTGACTGTAAGACTAAAGTGCTGCATATAGCCTTACGCAGAATAAAACAAGGAAAATATTGGTGTATCACATTTTGCGATACGTTTATCGGTTCGCTCGTAATTAAAGCGTAAATTCGAGTGTCCATAATAAAAATCCTATAGTAAGAGGAGTCGTCAGGAACCTAATCTGATCAGTTTAAACAAATAAAAATAAAATAAAAACAAATGATGTATACATAAGATAATAATGTAATATACACAGCGGTATTACTACGAAGAACAATATCCAGTAGAGACGAACTCCGATGCAGAGGCGCTGAGTCGAGTAGGTCGAGCCGCAAGCTGTATTACTGCGTGAGCTAAGACCGCAGAGACCAGAGTGACACTTGAGTTGCTTTGCTCAACGCTCTGGCTAGAGTCGAGAACGGTGGGGTGAGCGTTGAGCGGGCGAGTTCCGTGGGTGGGGGGAGCGGTGAACGGCCACCAGTCACCTGCTCCGAGACAAATCGTCCGTTCTCTTCCGAGCAGGTTGTTGCAAGTAGTTCTTGTGTTCTCCACTAGGAGGCTCTCTGCCCTGCTGCTCGCATCAACTGCCCAGAGGGCAGGACGTGCGACTGAAACGATCGCCGACAGAGTGCGATGCTAAGTTAAGCTGCGCCAGACACTGCACGCGGCAGAGGACGCACAGAGGCGGCACGGCATATGTGAAACACTAAATCCAATGGGGCACTGCACAATGCAGGCAGCCAAGGTAGAAGCAGGGCAGAGGCCGGCGTCGGCTGTGTTGTGCACTGTGATCTGACCAGCAGAGGCGCCGCAGATATGCTCCGTCTCTCTCTCTCTCTCTCTCTCTGCCGTGGGAAACGTTTGGAGCTACCGTTCTTTTTTTCTGAAACTGATTGTTCACTCCTTTGAAAGATTCAACTCTATGTATCAGTTCAGGAGCGGATCCCCCATCTCTAGTGGTGGCTCCGTAATGGGTTGTGTTTACATGGAATGCACTGGGTCCTCTGGCCCAGCTGAACTGATCATTGACTGGAAATGGTTATATTCGGATATTTGGGCACCATTTTCAGCCATTCATCGACTTAAAGTCCCCAAAAAACGATATCATGTCACCAGGCCAAAATTGTTTGCAATTGGTTGGAATAACACTCTGGACGATTCGAGTCACATAATCGAGAGGTCAGTTCGTGCAAAAAATCCTGCTCTGACAGCACTTTCGCAATTGGGCACGGCTGTAGAGGCAGCAAAGCTCAGTATTTCTTCCGGGGACTCCCAAAGAATTGTTGAATCTGTGACTCACTGACGTTGTTGCACTACACCAGGCAAACGGCGATTTGGCACGATATTGGGAGGCATCTCATGATTTTTGTCACCTCTATGTATATGAAAGCTAATCTCGCTGAAAACGATTTTGATACAGTTTTCACGAATAGAGAGACTGATTGACGGAGAAGGCTTGTGTGTATAATTGTTACCAGGCAAGCTGGCCAGCCATAGAGATTCAGTGCTGCCTAAACACGCTGCGCAAGCAGGAAGGGAAGTGACTTGCTGGCACTGGTATTGTAAGTAGGCTGTTTATGTTTTCTTATTGGCAACGTTACGTAGCTCTCTATATGAAAATCACTGGCTGTGCTGCATGCTGTCTGTGGCTAGTTTGCATTGTTGTCTGCCATTGTAGTGTTGGGCAGCGGCAGCTGGATGTGAACAGCGCGTAGCGTTGCGCAGTTGGAGGTGAGCTGCCAGCAGTGGTGGATGTGGGAAATGAGATGGCGGATTTTTGAGTACAGAATGGATGTCATGAACTGCTATATATATTATGACTATTAAGGTAAATACATTGTTTGTTCTCTATTAAAATCTTTCATTTGCTAACTATGCCTATCAGTAGTTAGTGCCCACTCTATATGAAAATCACTGGCTGTGCTGTGTGCAGTCTGTGGCTAGTTTGCATTGTTGTCTGCCATTGTAGAGTTGGGCAGCTGGATGTGAACAGCGCGTAGCGTTGCGCAGTTGGAGGTGAGCCGCCAGCAGTGGTGGATGTGGGAAATGAGATGGCGGATTTTTGAGTACAGAATGGATGTCATGAACTGCTATATATATTATGACTATTAAGGTAAATACATTGTTTGTTCTCCATTAAAATCTTTCATTTGCTAACTATGCCTATCAGTAGTTAGTGCCTTCCGTAGTTTGAATCTTTTATTTAGCTGGCAGTAGTGGCGCTCGCTGTATTGCAGTAGTTCGAGTAATGAAGATTTTTGTGAGGTAAGTGATTTGTGAAAGGTATAGGTTAATGTTAGTCAGGGCCATTCTTTTGTAGGGATTTTTGAAAGTCAGATTGCGTTGCGCTAAAAATATTGTGTGTCAGGTTAAGCACAGTCATGTATAATTTTTCTAAGGGGACGTTTCAGTATGGACAGTTGGAGGTCCAGACATACCTAATGCATGTTAAGTCGAAAATAGCTAGAAGGTGGTGGCCTGGCCTGTAATGTACGGCTGGAGTTCAACTGTCAGCTGCTGTGCCACTGGAGGGAACCTTTGTGTGCCTGTATTGTGGGTTTCACGGAGAGCCCTTTTCTAACAGGCAACAATTTTGTTCTTAATTGATGCGTGAGCTGCTGCATAGCGGTTTGTTTTGGTCCTAGCTGGTATTTGTGACCGTTCCTCCGATTTCCTGTTGTGAGCTGAAGTGATTCCCCACCAGGCTGTCTTTAGCCGATTTCCCGGGCACATTTTCGCGATTTACGGCAAACATGGATTATAACTGATTTCTGGTAGTCTACTCACCGCATTACTGGTTTGTGTGGCTGGCTAGTTTGCATACACAAGCCCATACGCTCTGTCAAGTCTAATATCAGCCTACGTGTTTGGCGTATTATGTATTTAATGCTCGCCAGCTTTCTTAGATTCAATGCTGATGTGGTATCTTATTAGAATTGTGTTTAACACACATACTGTTAACGTTAACTGTACGCTACCTGTATTCACTGTTTATGAGCCTCGTTTTCTGTACTGGTGTTTTGTATTTTATTAGAACCGTGTTAGCTTTCAGTGCTTCGTTGGTGTATTGTATTTTATTAGAATAGTGTTTAACTCCGCTTCCTGTGTGTGTTACAGGCCAGATTAGTCATTATTTAGTGCCTTATTTATCAAACGCACGGCAAACCCAGATAGGGGCCACGCTGTATGCTTTCGATAGTTTTGTGACATTCACCAAATCATTTTGCAAAGTAAATTCTCCAGGTATCTGTGGAAAAGGTATCTGATGTGGTAAGACAGCTGGCCATCTGATTCTAGTAAATCCGCGTTACTTGTCATTATCTGTTTTCCGAACTAGCCGCCTGTGTAATAATTATTTTGTGACCTGTTTATTAGCTTTTCTCATTCCGTCTGCAACTGTGATCGTTTATTGGCGTTGTTCGTTTATCTGCTACCCCAGAGATTAATCATTTGCCTTGCTTTGCTGCTTTATACTTCAGTTGAATATGATTTAAGGCAACTGATTTCTTTTCACTCTGTCTTAAGTAAATCCAAGTAACAGCATCTAGAGGCGGCCTTTAGTTTAAGTCTAGATTAATGTTTTTGATCGGCCATTGCACGGTAAGGCTCACTGTCTTTATACGCCCGACGACCTACCTTCCCGTGGAGGCGTGCTCAGATTGAAAGCTTAATGTACCTCAAAATAGTTACTCGTGGATTTCCCTTATTTTAATCCAATTTCATATGAACACTAAGGCACCTTTAACATATCCAAAGCTCCGATTATTAAATAAGGTATTTACTCATTGTAAAGAGTTTTATTGTGTCTGGTAATAAACAGATGTTCAAGTATATATTGTTTTGTGGGCCCACTTCCCTTACCACTCACCAACCAGCTCCCTACTGCTTCAATGTTATCTGGAAAAGTCTAAGCAAATAGTATATATATAAAACGCATCGCCCAGCCCAAACAGCTAAGAACAGAATACTGAAATTCGGGAAGGATGTTAATCATATACTGCAGGAGTCATCTAGGAAGGAACTTTCCGAAATTCCACTCTTAAGGGCATGAAATAGGGGATTTTGAAAATATATCTCTATTAAGGCAATTTTGAAAGTTGAACTATAAACATCGGTATTTATTTTCTCAGCTATAAATAAAAAAGTACGAGCTTCAGCAGTTTTGGAAACTCAGCCACTAAGAGAGTAAAATAGTGGGTGAAAGTTTGTTTGGAAAATGTATCATTACTAAAGTACTACTAAAGTATTTTTGAAACTACATGTATAAAAATTGGTATTCGACTTGTCATTAGGAGTAAAAACATCTAAATATTTCGTTGTTTTTAGAAATTAAAACCCTAAGTGGGTAAATACGAGATGAAATTTTTTAAAATAAATATTGCATTATGAAAGCGTTTTTAAGGATAAATCTAAGATAGTTTGTATTTGGCTTATTCAATCTAAATAAACAATATGTGTTTCAGTGTTTTTTGGACTTTCAAAGCACAATCTATGAAAAGTGGTATTAGACTTCTAAAGAGATACGTGTTAGGGGATGAGAATTTTTATTGAAATATCACCACAGGAACTCAAAAGACCGGAATAATAAAGACCTGCGACTCCAGCTACCTGAATCGCTTTTTAGTCACAAGTATATTCGGAAAAGACTATTCTTCTATGGTCTTAATTAGCGCCGAAAGGTTAGAAGATCTATGCAGACAATACAATCTATGTGAACTCAAAGCTAATATTCAATATTCGTAGTGACATACAGTGTTTTATATTATATAATAGCGAATCCGAATTGTTAAATATTTACGGGAATTGGATATACGTCATAATTTTCTTCTTCCCCCCCCCCCTTTGTCTTCTTCTTTCCTCTCTCTTTCCCATCTCTCGTCAATTCTATTCGGTATCTCAACATTTGTCACGTGACTTACCCATCTAATCTTCAACATTCTTCTGTAACACTCCATTTCGAAGTCTTGTATTCTCTTTCTGTCTTAATTGTTTATCAGGCCATGTTTCATGTCCATTTACGGCTACACTCCAGACAAGTACCTTCAGAAAAGACTTCCTAATGCTTAAATTTACATTCGATCTTATGAAATTTCTCTTCTTCAGAAATGCTTTTCTTCCCATTGTCAGTTACATACTACGTCGTCTCTGATTTGGCCACTATCAGTTATGTTGTGAGTAACATCCAGCTTATATTATTAGATGTGTTACTGGCATCAGAACACTAGAGGTTTGGCGACTAACTGCAACTACACCTACTCTTAAACCTTTATTTCTGTGATGCTTTGTGGTGAGCACAGCACCACCGGTAGATCAGTTGCTAGGACGATGGTGTTACAGTTTATTTCACGTTGAAGAAGCGGATTCTGGAACTTAAAGTTCCTCGCCGCACTATGAGAGAGGCAGTAAAATCACTGGAGACGATGTCAGCATGAAGATTCTTGAGTATATAACAAGTACTGTTTTCCACCACCTAAATACTGAACAGCACACAGTTGATAGGAAGCTATCGAAATTATGCACGAAAGGCCAACTAAAGACCATTCTGGAAAAGATGGAGATCTCTGTATTTATACCCGTAAATACCCGAAAAAATTACGTAATGAGTAAATGGACCTGAAACACAAACAACACATAGAAAAATTTATTTAAATTATCCATCAGGTAAAAGGATAGATACATAAAAATAACAATACGAGACAACCAGTGATTACGCTAAGCCCAATTCACAACAAGATATAGATTCAAACAAACAATACTGTAACCACACAGCATCGCTGGAAAACCTTTCAACAAGCAGATAAGAAGGGGCACATACTAAAATTAAAAAAACATATAGCATAAAAATAACAAGAAAGATATGTTTAGTTCCATTTATAATTGAATACAAACGAAGACACTGGAGTAAGCAAAGCCAATACCGAAATTCGTCTACGAAAATAGATTACAGAGACAGTATCTAACGATGTCATATGAACATGCAGATAATAGATAAAATAAGTAATAACTTAGAAAATGGGACTAAAAAATTGAAATAACATTAGAGTTAAATAATGTGTACAATTATATATATGACACAGATAAAGAAAAAGTATATCAGTAACAAAGATCAATACCTACATAACAGCAATGATAAACAGAACTCAGGGAAATACCGATATGAAGAATATAATGTGACAACTACATAAAGTAGTAAGTCAGATAAGGTGATAAGGAAGCATTATTTCTCCAGTAACACCAAAGGAACGTAATTAACAATTAAATTGACAATGACCGAACCATCGACATACTATGAATGTCAAAACCATGAGATCTATGTAAAAATGGATAATGATGAAATTTGTTTAATACTTTCCTATAAAATAAAAAAATAATATACCAAAATTGAGTATCATAACTTACAGATAACCTGATGGTGGAAATTCAGCGAAAATAGGTCCTTAAAAGACTAATAAGCCCTCCGAACCGAAGTTTATCTACAGAATATAAAAATTCATCACAGTCAAACAGCGAAGATGACGGCACGAATTTACCGGACGCTGCTCTTCCTCAAAAGTTGGAATACATGTATTCTGAAAGATATTTTGTCTGCTGTAACGCAGATCCTGCTTTAAAATACCGGCCTCTTCCCTTTAAAAATTGCCGTCCAAGCTCACTCAATCTTTCAGTACCACTCCCGAACTGATCGAACCTACCGGTAACAAATCTAGCAACAAGCCCCTGCATAGCTTCGATGCTTTCCTTTTATCCTATCTGGTGGAAACTCCAAACGCTCCAGCAGAATTCAAAGAATAGGTTGTACTAGCGTTATGTAGACGGTCTCTTTTACAGGTGTACCACATTTCTACATAACTGACCTTATCTGTTCTCTCCCTTTCATGTCGTTCCACAACAATATGTCTCTACGGTAATAAGTCAACCAACATGCTGTTAATGGTGTAGTCGACATCAGGGTAATGCCTCTCCTAGCCGTCAACATTACCTCCCTTTTTTTCTGAAGTTGACGTAAGCTGTCATTCATTGTATGGTACATGGATTCTGTCCATGTCATCCTCAATCTCGCTGCAATCACTTAACTGCATCGTCAGCAAGCAGTCGCACACTAATGCCCACCCATTCCCAGAGATGGTTGATATGTGAGGAAAACAAGAGCGGTCCTGCAACAATTCCCTGGGTCACCCCGAACGATACCTTTGTCAGATGAACAATCGCTGTCAAAGACAACGCGTTGCGTTCTGTCACTTCTAAATTCGTCGAGCAGGTAACACATTCGAGAACCTGTTCATTAATCCAAGAACTTTTTGACAGTCTGCAATTTGATACAGTATAGAACACTTTCCGGAAATCATGGAAAGTAGACCCTGCCTGTCGGCATAATCCAAATACACTATGTGATCAAAAGTATCAGGACACCTGCCTGAAAATGACTTACAGGTTCGTGGCGCCCTCCACCGCTAATGCTGGAATTCAGTATCGTTTTGGCCCACACTTAGCCATGATGACAGCTTCCACTCTCGCAGCCATACGCTCAGTCAGGTGCTGGAAGGTTTGTTGGGGAATGGTAGCTCACTCTTCACGGCGTGCTGCAGTGAGGAGAGAGGTATCGATGTCGGTCGGTGAGGCCTGGCACGAAGTCGGCGTTCCAAATCATCCCAAAGGCGTTGTGTAGCATTCAGGTCAGGACTCTGGGCAGGCCAGCCCGTTACACGAATGTTACTGTCGTGTAACCACTCCACCGCAGGCCATGCATTATGAACAGGTGCTCGATCCTATTGATAGATGCAATTGCCATCCCCAAATTACTCTTCAACTGTGGGAAGCAAAAAAGTGCTTACAACATCAGTGTAGGCCTGTGCTGTGATAGTGCCACGCAAAACAACAAGGGGTGCAAGCCCCCTCCATGAAAAGCACGACCGCACCATAACACAACCGCCTCCGAATTTTACATTTGACGCTACAGACGCTGGTAGATGACGTTTACTGGGCATTCGCCATACCCTCAGCCTCCCATCGGATCGCCACATTGTGTACCGTGATTTGTCACTTCACACATCTTATTTTTCCACTGTTCAGTTGTCCATTGTTTACGCTCCTTACACCATGTGAGGCGTCGTTTGGCGTTTACCGGCGTGATGTGTGGCTTATGATCAGCCTCTCGACAGTGAAATCCAAGTTTTTTCACCTCCCGCCTAACTGTCATACTACTTGCAGTGGATCCTGATGCAGTTTCGAATTGCTGTGTGATGGTCTGCATAGATGTCTGCCTATTACATATTATGACCCTCTTCAACTGTCGGCGGTCTCAGTCAACAGACGACGGCCTGTACGCTTTTGTGCTGTACGTGTCCCTTCACGTTTCCACTTCCCAGTTAATTCGGAAACAGTGGACCTAGGGATGTTTAGGAGTGTGGAAATCTCGCGTACAGACGTATGGCACAAGTGACACCCAATCGCCTGATCACCTTGATAATCATTAGAGACAGCTGCAATTGTTGAGATTTTTAACGTCATAATTGATTCTGCCACCGCTGTTTGACATAGCAACTCCATGTTTAGAATTTTCAGTCTCTCCATCGCTGTATTATCACCTTAAAATTGCTAATATCTAGCATTGTAGTGACAGTGGTACACAGAATACCCTCTGCCCTGTACCGTAAGTTGGCCTTTGTTGGATATACAGGGTGATTCAAAAAGAATACCATAACTTTAAAAATTTGTATTTAATGAAAGAAACATAATATAACCTTCTGTTATACATCATTACAAAGAGTATTTAAAAAGGTTTTTTTTCACTCAAAAACAAGTTCAGAGATGTTCAATATGGCCCCCTCCAGACACTCGAGCAATATCAACCCGATACTCCAACTCGTTCCACACTCTCTGTAGCATATCAGGCGTAACAGTTTGGATAGCTGCTGTTATTTCTCGTTTCAAATCATCAGTGGTGGCTGGGAGAGGTGGCCGAAACACCATATCCTTAACATACCCCCATAAGAAAAAATCGCAGGGGGTAAGATCAGGGCTTCTTGGAGGCCAGTGATGAAGTGCTCTGTCACGGGCTGCCTGGCGCCCGATCCATCGCCTCGGGTAGTTGACGTTCAGGTAGTTACGGACAGATAAGTGCCAACGTGGTGGCGCTCCATCCTGCTGAAATATGAATTGTTGTGCTCCTTGTTCGAGCTGAGGGAACAGCCAATTCTCTAACATCTCCAGATACTGTAGTACAGTTACAGTAGCAACTTCGAAGAAAAAGGGACCAAAAACTTTATTGGCTGAAATGGCACAGAAAACGTTCACCACCTATCAGGAGGTTTAACTCCATACTTCGTTCGAAATGCACGCTGAACAACTGTCGTCGATTCACTTCTGCCGTACTCAATAGCACAAAAAGCTTTCTGTTGAGCGGTCGCCATCTTAGCATCAACTGACGCTGACGCCTAGTCAACAGCGCCTCAAGCGAACAAATGTACAACTAAATGAAACTTGATAGCTCCCTTAATTCGCCGACAGATAGTGCTCAGCTATGCCTTTTGTCGTTGCAGAGTTTTAAATTCCTAAAGTTGTGGTATTCTTTTTGAATCACCCTGTATACTGATACAGACTGAGGTGACAAAAGTCACAGGATACCTCATAATATCTTGTTGGAACAGCGTTTGCCCGGCTTAGTGCAGGAACTCGGCTAGGTCTCAACAAGTGCCTAGCAGAAGTACTGAGCCATACTGCGTCTACAGGCGTCCATAACAGTGAAAGTGTCGCCGGTTCAAGAGGTTGTGCTCGAACTGACCTGTCGATTATGGGATTCATGACGGGCGATCTGTGTGGCTAAGTCATTCGCTCGAATTAACATTTTCAAACCAATCGCGAATAATTGTGGCCTGGTAACACTGCACATCGTTCTCTGGGAATACACGTCCATGAATGGCTGCCAATGGTCTCTCAGTAGCCGAACGTAACAGTTTACAGTCAACGAACGGTTCAGTTGGACCAGAGCACCCTGGCCACTCGATGTAAACACAGCCAACACCATTATGGAGCCATCACCAGCTTGCACAGTGTCTTGTTGACAACTTTAATCCATGGCTTTGTGGGATCTGCACCACACTCGAATCCTACCATCACCTCTTACCAACTGAAATCTGGACTCATCTGACCAGGTGGTCCAGGGTCCAACCGATATAGTCACGAGCCCAGGCGGTGATGGAATGATTTGGGGGAGGAGACCAAACTGTGAGGTCATCGGTCTCGTCGGATTAGGGAAGGAAGTCAGCCGTGCCCTTTCAAATGAACCATCCCGGCATTTGCCTGAAGCGATTTAGGGAAACCACAGAAAACCTCAATGAGGATGGCCGGACACGGGATTGAACTGTCGTCCTCCCGAATGCGAGTCCAGTGCTAACCACTGCGCCACCTCACTCCGTCAGTTTGGCAAAAGCACGAGCGTCGATGGTCTGCTGCAATAGACCATTAACTCCTAATTTCGCCGCAGTGTCCTAACGCATTCATACGTCGTACGTTCCACACTGATGTCTGCGGCTATTTCACGCAGTGCTGCATGTCTGTTAGCACTGACGACCACGCACAAACGCTGCTGCTCTCGGTCGTTAAGTGAACACCGTCGTGGTGAGGGATGATGCCTGAAGTTTTTTGCTCTCGGCACATACTTGAAACTGTGGATCTCTGTCTGTTAGCACTGACGACCACGCACAAACGCTGCTGCTCTCGGTCGTTAAGTGAACACCGTCGTGGTGAGGGATGATGCCTGAATTTTTTTGCTCTCGGCACATACTTGAAACTGTGGATCTCGGGACAGTGAATTCGCTGACGATTTCCGAAACGGAATGTCCCATGTGTGCACCAACTACCATTCCCGTCGTGTGCTCGTAATCACGTCGGAAACCTTATCTCGTGAATTCCCTGAGTGCAAATGACAGCTCTCCCAATGCATTGCCCTTTTGCATCCTATACTACCGCCATCTGTCAACGTGCACTACGCTATCCCATGACCTTCGTCGCTTCATTGTATATATAGATACTTTATAAGTAAGAGAACGATCATATCATGTGCAACACTGTCAGAAACTGATAATAATGTGATAATAAAACAGCGATCGACGGACTGCATCTGTGTCTATTTCTGGAAATGAGTATCTCTGGCCAATAATTCCTTCAAATGGTTGAAATGGCTCTAAGCACTATGGGAATTATGAGGTCATCAGTCCCCTAGGTTAGAACTACTTGAACCTAACTAACCTAAGGACTTAGAGAGAAGGTCAGCGTTGGCCGTAATATTGATGGTTTATTGACTGAAAAATCGATTTTCAATCTCATAGTGATCATCTTCAGTGCCGTGGCGTACAAATTAAACTCATAGGCACTGGTGTCAAGCTATTATCAGTAACCAAAGCTTATGAAACGATCACAGTCATCAGTCCCCTAGACTTAGAACTAATTAAACCTAACTAAGGACTTAGAGAGAAGGTCAATAACTGTGATCGTTTCATAGGCTTTGGTTACTGATAATAACTTGACATCAGTGCCTATGAGTTTAATTTGCACATCACAAGCCGGCCGCAGTGGCCGTGAGGTTCTAGGCGCTACAGTCTGGAACCGCAGGGCTGCTACGGTCGCAGGTTTGAATCCTGCCTCGGGCATGGATGTGTGTGGTGACCTTAGGTTAGGTTAGGTTTAAGTAGTTCTAAGTTCTAGGGGACTGATGACCTAAGATGTTAAGTCCCATAGTGCTCAGAGCCATTTTTTTGTACATCACAGCAGTGAAGATGATCACTATGTGATAGAAAATCGATTTTGCAATCAATAAACCATCAATATTACTGCCAATGCTCACCTTCTCTCTAATTTCACGTATATGGTCGTTGTGCATACATCACTCTATGGAGTCGCCAATCAATAACCTAAGGACATCACACACATCCATGCCCGAGGCAGGATTCGAACCTGCGACCGTAGCAGCAGCGCGGTTCCGGACTGAAGCGCCTAGAACTGCTCGGCCACACCGGCCGGCCACTAACTGCTAACAGTTATGTCCACTTTTAATAAAATTCATATTTATAAATGAAAATCACACAAAAAAGTGTACGTTCTACGGTATTAGTTTATTTTGTTAGTCGGTGTTTCAGATGGTGAATGAGATGCGCAAACAAAGCATCTGCAATCTTTGACAGTTGTAACATACTTTAATAATATCAAACTAAGTATTAAATTAATGTGAAGGGAGCGTAGCAGAAAATATAAGACTCAAAGTTGATTTTATTATTGTTCAGTTTCCGTGCGAAAACTAGCAGCGAGACACCGTTATCAAGCCAGTTGTACTGAGATGCACAAATGATCAGTAATAGCTGTCAAGATGATATGGTATGTGGTACATAAAAAACGAGATTCGGTTTCATACACTAACGCGCAGATGGCCCTTACCCGTCATAACACCGATTGTATCTAAGGATGTAAAGATGTCGACAAGGCAGACTGCAAATTCCCTCTAAATTCATCATAATCAGTTTAGCTCCACGTGCAACCAATGGCTCCTCAATGTCAAGTCCTCCAAAACCCAGGCAATCGTTACAGCAAGAACCACCTGTAACAATGACCTTCATGACTTCTACTTCGCCTTTTCTAACCGTCCTATACCCTTAAGTAATAAAGCATATTGGACTAAAACTCGACTGGCAACTAATACGAGAACGAAAACTCCTAACCATCCAACAGAATGCGCACAATACACTAAAATCACTAACTTTACGAACTTGGGGATTACACCACTATCCTAAATACCTAAAATCCTGGACAGGCGCATTCTCTCGTATACAAATGTAGCATCAATCTCTCTAAAACATGAACACCAGAAACTTGCTTTCCACGTCTGCTTACATTTGCTTACCTTCTCACATCCGCATCTATACAATCTCATCAACTACCCAGTTCTCCCCACACACTGACCACCTTCGAACAACCGCACACTTGACTCCGATAATCCAATTGTCTCACCTCTAATGTCCAGTACTCTGCCACACCACTCACGACATATTCCAACAACCCTACACCTGCACTCTTCACATCTCCTCCCAAAAAATTTCAAGTGTCTTCCACCCCCCACAAGGAAATCCGTCCCGTCATTTACTCATCTCACTAACGGTAATGGGTAATTCCCTCCCATTCTATCTCATCAATGCTGTCTTATCGTATCGCGCCTCATTTTTCCATTTCCATTTTCAACCACAAAATATTGTGATGTTACTGGCTTCCCATTTGTATTGTATTGTATGTTAACCGGGGACCTAGAAACGACAGAGAGGCTCCATCCCCATCTCAGCCGCAGTGATCCACAACCCAACGACGACTACCGCAGTCCACTTCACCCCTCCGCCGCCCCACACCGAACCCAGGGTTATTGTGCGGTTCAGCCACCGGTGGACCCCCCCCCCCCCCCAAGGAACGTCTCACACCAGACGAGTGTAACCCCTATGTTTGCGTGGTAGAGTAATGGTGGTGTACCCGTACATGGAGAACTTGTTTGCGCAGCAATCGCCGACATAGTGAAACTGACGCGGAATAAGTGGAACCAGCCAGCATTCGCCGAGGCAGATGGAAAACCGACTAAAAACCATCCACTGACTGGCCGGTTCACCGGACCTCGACACAAGTCCGCCGAGAGGATTCGTGCCTGGGACCAGGCGCTCCTTCCCGCCCGGAAAGCCGTGCGTTAGACCGCACGGCCAAACGGGCGGGCTACTGGCTTCCCCTTTACGCCAGTCACTCACCCCTTCGTGCCTATTCAACATCCACTCTGTCCCCACGGATACTGCCCATCAGTGTTTTATACTTATAACAACACACTCGCATCCCGCTAAACACCAGATTCTTCCCCGTTCAACAGATACCATTCTCCCCAGGGAAGGCCCCTCAGTTGTTAGTGATGGTGCTGAGATTGATTTTTAAGGCCATATGTTTTACATCGTGTTTTAAATGTGTGCTTATTGTTTTAGATTTATCATTTAGGTTTCCCGTTTTCTGTTTGAAAACGTAGAAAATCAAGTTCCTTATCGAGGAACACAGTTGGGAAAATTTAAAGAAGCATCTTTGGAAGATGACTGCAGAATCATTCTACTGCTGACAACGTACATGTCGAGAAAGTACTAAGAAGATAAAAGAAATGAGGAATCGTGTTGTGGAATATGGATAGTCGATTTCAAAACTAAAACCTCCCGCACAGGCCATGAATGCCCAAAGGTACCTACCGGCCGCCGTGTCATCCTCTGCCCACAGGCGACACTGGATGCGGATATGGAGGGGCATGTGGTCAGGACACCTCTCACCCGGCCGTATGGCAGTTTCCGAGACCGGAGCCGCTACTTCTCAGTCAAGTAGCTCCTCAGTTTGCCTCACAAGCGCTGAGTGCACCCCGTTTGCCAACAGCACTCGGCAGACCGCATGGTCACCCATCCAAGTGCTAGCCCAGCCCGACATCGCTTAATTTCGGTGATCTGAAGGAAACCGGTGTTACCATTGCGGCAAGGCCGTTGGCATAGTCGATTTTCGCTCGCTCTGACAGGCATCTTATCCGCATTGCTGTAACGGATCGTGCAGCCACGTCTCGATCCCTGAGTCAACAGATGCGGTCGTTTGCTAGACAACAACCACCTGCACGAACAGTTCGACGACGTTTGCAGCAGCATGAACTATCAGCTCGGAGACCATGGCTGCGGTTACCCTTGACGCTGCATCACAGGCAGGAGCGCCTGCGATGGTGTACTCAACGACGAACCTGGGTGCACTAATGGCGAAATGTCATTATTTCGGATGAATCCAGGTTCTGTTTACAGCATCATGATGTTCGCATCCGTGTTGGGCGACATCGCGGAGAACGCACATTGGAAGCGTGTATTCGTCATCGCCATACTGGCATATCACCCAGCGTGATGGTATGGGGTGCCATTGGTTACACGTCTCGGTGACCTCTTGCTCGCTTTGACGGCACTTTGAACAGTGGACGTTACATTTCAGATGCCCTGACCAGCACATTCTCCAGATCTCTCACCAAGGCCGTTGGCATAGTCGATTTTCGCTCGCTCTATCTGCATACCATGACTTGCAGGGAATATATGTAGATATAGTACCTTCAGTGACTTCACAGTAGCGGAAATTTTAGAATCATTTGTAAGAACCAGATCATTTACTTAGTGTTTTCGTCTTTTTATATGTTCACTAAGTAATGCAACACATTTTTTTTCTGAAATCAGGATGGTTTTATTGAGGATTCCAATACACCATATTACTCCCCACTCCTTTCACTACGAAACTGTGCTTTTCAACATAATATCAGTTCAACGCAGTGGCCTTACGCCACCTTACTAGGAGCGCCTGTGTGCCCACATCTTAACACTCTACTGGTCGACTTCGGAGCAAAACTCTTTGTGCATCAATAGCCTCCTCACCATCCACACTTCAAATGGAATGCAAACTTCACTGGGCCAAACAGATGGACGTCGGAAGACGAGGAACCGATCGGGCATACATCTCTGAGTATTCAAACTGGTGGACGAGTGTGTCAGTACTACCAACATAGACATCCAGTTTACGAGCGAGGTGATTGATTTTGATCCGATGATAACCTCGAAAGAGAGTGTCCAATCGTTGCAACACTGCAGAAATCACAGCTGTGTGAGGCCTGCTGGCACGCGGGAGATCGGACTGGTTTGTTCGACTTTGTTGCGATGATGACAGAGGCCAAGCCCAACGACTCGTCGTGCTTTTGTTCACTGCCAGGTCTCCGTTGGCAGTCTGAAAACGCCTATGAATATCTGGGATGCTGTGGTTTTACGGCGAAACAAAGTGAATGACACCTCACTGCTAGCAACGTAACACTGTTAGAGACTCAATTTTGATGGCTACATTTTTTACAGACGAATTGGAAAACTGGTAGAAGCCGACCTCGGGGGAGATCAGTTTGGATTCCGTAGAAATATTGGAACACGTGAGGCAATACTGACCCTACGACTAATCTTAGAAGAAAGATTAAGGAAAGGCAAACCTACGTTCCTAGCATTTGGAGACTTAGAGAAAGCTTTTGACAATGTTGAGTGGAATAATCTCTTTCAAATTCTTAAGTTGGCAGGGGTAAAATACAGGGAGCGAAAGGCTCTTTACGATTTGTACAGAAACCAGATGGCAGTTATAAGAGTCGAGGGATATGAAAGGGAAGCAGTGGTTGGGAAGGGAGTGAGACCGGGTTGTAGCTTCTCCCCGATGTTATTCAATCTGTATATTGAGCAAGCAGTAAAGGAAACACACGAAAAATTCGGAGTAGGAATTAAAATCCATGGAGAAGAAACATAAATTTTGAGGTTCGCCGATAACATTGTAATTCTGTCAGAGACAGAAAAGGACCTGCACGAGCAGTTGAGTGGAATGGACAGTGTCTTGAAAGGAGGATATAAGATGAACATCAACAAAAGCAAAACGAGGGTAATGAAATGTAGTCGAATTAAGTCGGGTGATGCTGAGGGAATTAGATTAGGAAATGAGACACTTAAAGTAGTAAAAGTAAAGTCGTTATTAGGAGAAAGAAAAGTGGCGTTCTACGGATCGGAGCGTGGAATGTCAGATCCCTTAATCGGGCAGGTAGGTTAGAAAATTTAAAAGGGAAACGGATAGGTTGAAGTTAGATATAGTAGGAATTAGTGAAGTTCGCTGGTAGGAGGAACAAGACTTTTGGTCAAGCGCATAGAGGGTTATAAATACGAAATCAAATAGGGGTAATGTAGTAGTCGGTTTAATAATGAATAAAAAAATAGGAGTGCAGGTAAGCTACTACAAACAGCGTAGTGGACGCATTATTGTGGCCAAGACAGACACGAAGCTTACGCCTACTACAGTAGTACAAATTCATATGCCAACTAGCTCTGCAGATGACGAAGAAATTGAATAAATGTATGATGAAATAAAAGAAATTATTCAGATAGTGAAGGGAGACGGAACTTTAATAGTCATGGGTGACTGGAATCCAGTAGTAGGAAAAGGGAGAGAAGGAAACGTAGTAGGTGAATATGGATTGGGGCTAAGAAATGAAAGAGGAAGCCGCCTGATAGAATTTTGCACACAGCACAACTTAATCATAGCTAACACTTGGTTCTAGAATCATAAAAGAAGGTTGTATACATGGAAGAAGCCTGGAGATACTGACAGGTTTCAGACAGATTATATAATGGTAAGACAGAGATTTAGGAACCAGGTATTAAATTATATGACATTTCCAGGGGCAGATGTGTACTCTGACCATAATCTATTGGTTATGTAGATTAAAACTGGAGAAACTGCAATAACGTGGGAATTTAAGGAGACGGGACCTGGATAAACTGACTAAACCAGAGGTTGTACAGAGTTTCATGGAGAGCATAAGGGAACAATTGACAGGAATGGGGGAAAGAAATACAGTAGAAGGAGAAGGGTAGCTTTGAGAGATGAAGTAGTCAAGGCAGCAGAGGATCTAGTAGGAAAAAAGAAGAGGGCTAGTAGAAACCCTTGTGTAACAGAAGAAATATTGGATTTAATTGATGAAAGAAGAAAATATAAAAATGCAGTAAATTAAGCAGGCCAAAAGGAATACAAACGTCTCAAAAATGAGATCGACAGGAAGTGCAAAATGGCTAAGCAGGGATGGCTAGAGGACAAATGTAAGGTTGGAGAGGCTTATCTCACTAGGGGTAAGATAGATACTGCCTACAGGAAAATTAAAGAGACCTTTGGAGAAAAGAGAAACACTTGTATGAATGTCAAGAGCTCAGGTGGAAAGCCAGTTTTAAGCAAAGAAGGGAAAGCAGAAAGGTGGAAGGAGTATATAGAGGGTCTGTACAAGGGCGATGTACTTGAGGACAATATTATGGAAGTGGAAGAGGATGTAGATGAAGATGAAATGGGAGATACAATCCTGCGTGAAGAGTTTGACAGAGCAATGAAAGACCTGAGTCGAAACATTCCATGAGAACTACTGGCAGCCTTGGGAGAGCCAGTCCTGACAAAACTCTACCATCTGGTGAGCAAGATGTATGAGACAGGCGAAATACCCTCAGATTTCAAGAAGAATATAATAGTTCCATTCCCAAAGAAAGCAGGTGCTGACAGATGTGAAAATTACCGAACAATCAGTTTAATAAATCACGGATGCAAAATACTAACTCGAATTGTTTACAGACGAATGGAAAAACTGGTAGAAGCCGATCTCGGGGAAGATCAGTTTGGATTCCGCAGAAATATTGGAACACGTGAGGCAATACTGACCTTACGACTTATCTTAGAAGAAAGATTAAGGAAAGGCAAACCTACGTTTCTAGCATTTGTAGACTTAGAGAAAGCTTTTGACAATGTTGATTGGAATACTCTCTTTCAAATTCTAAAGGTGGCAGGGGTAAAATACAGGGAGCGAAAGGCTATTTACAATTTGTACAGAAACCAGATGGCAGTTATAAGAGTAGAGGGGCATGAAAGGGAAGCAGTGGTTGGGAAGGGAGTGAGACAGGTATGTAGTTTGTAGCCTATCCCCGATGTTACTCAATCAGTATATTGAGCAAGCAGTGAAGGAAACAAAAGAAAAATTCGGAGTAGGTATTAAAATCCATGGAGAAGAGACAGAAACTTTGAGGTTTGCCGACGACATTGTAATTCTGTCAGAGACAGCAAAGGACTTGGAAGAGTAGTTGAACGGAATGGACAGTGTCTTGAAAGGAGGATGTAAGATGAACTTCAACAAAAGCAAAACGAGGGTAATGGAATGTAGTCGAATGAAATCGGGTGATGCTGAGGGAATTAGATTAGGAAATGAGACACTTAAAGTAGTAAAGGAGTTTTGCTATTTAGGGAGCAAAATAACTGATGATGGTCGAAGTAGAGAGGATATAAAATGTAGACTGGCAATTGCAAGGAAAGCGTTTCTGAATTAGAGAAATTTATTAACATCGAGTATAGATTTAAGTGTTAGGAATGTCGTTTCTGAAAGTATTTGTATGGAGTGTAGCCGCGTATGGAGATGAAACATGGACGATAAATAGTTTGGACAAGAAGAGAAGAGAAGCTTTCTAAATGTGGTGCTACAGAAGAATGCTGAAGATTAGATGGGTAGATCACATAACTAATAAGGAAGTATTGAATAGAATTGGGGAGAAGAGGAGTTTGTGGCACAACTTAACAAGAAGGAGAGATCGGTTGGTAGGACATGTTCTGAGGCATCAAGGGATCACCAATTTAGTATTGGAGGGCAGCGTGGAGGGTAAAAATCGAAGAACCAAGAGATGAATACACTAAGCAGATTCAGAAGGATGTAGGCTGGAGTAGGTACTGGGAGATGAAGAAGCTTGCACAGGATAGAGTAACATGGAGAGCTGCATGAAACCAGTCTCAGGACTGAAGACCACAACAACAACAACATATAACAACTCCACGAACTTCGTGAAACTGTAGGCGCTGGTTGGTTGGTTGATTTGGGGAGGGGACCAAACAGCGAGGTCATCAGTCCCATCGGATTAGGGAAGGATGGGGGAGGAAGTCAGTCGTGCCCTTTTAAAGGAACCGTCCCTTCGTTTGCCTTAATCGATTTAGGGAAATCACGATAAACCGAAATCAGGATGGCTGGACGCGTGTTTGAACCATTGTCCTCCCGAATGCGAGTCCACTGTGCTAACAGCTGAGCATGTCACTCAAACTCTACGTATTGAAGAAGAACTATTTCACCATGTCTCACAACAAATTCCGTATTCTTTCAACCGAAATTAACTGAGAAAAAATATCGTTGCATTACTTATTGAGCGCCCCTCGCATCCTTTGGCATCAGGTCGAGTTGACTATATGTGATAGCTCACCCCTGCCCATATAGGGGCGACGGGGATGAAATGACAGCAAGTAAAAAAAGCCTGGTTGAACTATACCTCGGAATTCTTTCCAGTATATTATTTTTTGCTTTCGTATACAGTCTGTTAACAATGGATAGATGACCACTTTCATCGAAATACTTGGTAATGATTGTGAAGTTGAAACTGAACAATAGCAAAAAAAATTACAGTCTCAGTGGAAACATGTCTTCATGTAACCAGTGTTTAATGGCTATGGACCCATTAGTAAACAAATCAGGGAAATGGGTGTTGTGTGTCCTTCATCATCATTGACTCGCAAGTCGCCGACGTGGCCTTACCTAAAAAGGACTTGCAATATGGCGGCCGAACTCCCCCAACTAGGACCTCCCGCCCAACAATGCCAGTCGATCATTTCATTTCCAGTAAAAAAATCAGTCGATTGTCACCTATGTTTACAGTTAAACTGTCAAAGACGATATTTACTCTGTTTTTGTTTCTTCCTCACCAAGTGTAACATCCACGATAATGATATAGTTTTTTAACAATGAGTTTGTGCCAACGCCGGGATTCCAACACAGGTCTCCTACTTAGGGGGACAACGAGGTAGTTATTACACAACACTTATTACGGGTAAGGCTGAATCGTATCTCATTACTGTGTAATATCTGTTTTAGAGTTTTCTGATCATGGCCTTGTAAGCTTAAAACCACTTTACAAAATGAACCAGTGCTGGAGAAGAGCAAAATTTTTGTATTTCTCGTTAAAAAAGAAAAGACTCGACGTTTTAGTTTAGAAATAGAGGACTATCTAGACAGTTATGTATGTACTGAAATTGACAAAAAAAATTTTTTTTTTTTGTGTATTGTATGATGTAATGGAAACAGCGCTGCCCCTGAAACACGTGGCGGTGGTAGTGACAACATAAAGCATACCGTCTGCCGGATTCCGCTGCAGCAGATACGGCGTCAGTGACGACGTCTGCTCCAGCGATGTCGGTGCCGCGTCTGGAAGCGAAGTCTCACATCCGTAAGATACCTGTAGAGTCGAGCTTCTGACGTAAAGCAGGCTCTACAAAAGCCCGGATCTACAGGGTAGATTACGAATGTGCTTTTAACAGCCTCGGCGAATGTCCATCTGATGCGTCCAGTGGAAGTGTCCGGTCTCCAGCACTCGGATCGTGATGCGGCAACTGCGAACACACAGGCACAGCGCAGTCAGTCAGCGGCAATGAAGCCGAGCGCCGGCCGGGGTGGCCGAGCGGTTCTAGGCGCTACAGTCTGGAACCGAGCGACCGCTACGGTCGCAGGGTCGAATCCTGCCTCGGGCATGGATGTGTGTGATGTCCTTAGGTTAGTTAGGTTTAAGTAGTTCTAAGTTCTAGGGGGCTGATGGCCTCAGAAGTTAAGTCCCATAGTGCTCAGAGCCATTTGGACCATCTGAGGCCGACCGATCGAGGCAATAAGTAAAGGAAATTCGTAGCGACAGTCACGAAAGTCTGGATGAGCATGAAGTATTTCCCTGATTACAACGAAAATAGTTTGTTTAACGTTACTTGCTAGTTGACACTCGGCGCGTTATTGCTGGTTTCCTCCAATCAGAACGCTCAATGTCAAGCCCGAAACTTTCGCCGCTGCCATACCGCCGCAACAATTGGTCAGTTAACTTCCAATTCCTTCTCTAGCTTTCTTTCTTGATGCATTTGGATGCCGTATCATGCGCCTCGCACTTTCATTTCGTATTTCATGACGGTAACCAGACTAAAAACAATACATAGACGCACAGAAAACGATGCTAATGAAACGCACACGTTTCATACACAGCACTGACTAAAAACCACTCGATCCATCCACAAAAGAGACAATTCAGCGTCACATACACAGTTACACTACCGGCCATTAAAATTGCTACACCAAGAAGAAATGCAGATGATAAACGGGTATTCATTGGACACATACACTCCTGGAAATTGAAATAAGAACACCGTGAATTCATTGTCCCAGGAAGGGGAAACTTTATTGACACATTCCTGGGGTCAGATACATCACATGATCACACTGACAGAACCACAGGCACATAGACACAGGCAACAGAGCATGCACAATGTCGGCACTAGTACAGTGTATATCCACCTTTCGCAGCAATGCAGGCTGCTATTCTCCCATGGAGACGATCGTAGAGATGCTGGATGTAGTCATGTGGAACGGCTTGCCATGCCATTTCCACCTGGCGCCTCAGTTGGACCAGCGTTCGTGCTCGACGTGCAGACCGCGTGAGACGACGCTTCATCCAGTCCCAAACATGCTCAATGGGGGACAGATCCGGAGATCTTGCTGGCCAGGGTAGTTGACTTACACCTTCTAGAGCACGTTGGGTGGCACGGGATACATGCGGACGTGCATTGTCCTGTTGGAACAGCAAGTTCCCTTGCCGGTCTAGGAATGGTAGAACGATGGGTTCGATGACGGTTTGGATGTACCGTGCACTATTCAGTGTCCCCTCGACGATCACCAGTGGTGTACGGCCAGTGTAGGAGATCGCTGCCCACACCATGATGCCGGGTGTTGGCCCTGTGTGCCTCGGTCGTATGCAGTCCTGATTGTGGCGCTCACCTGCACGGCGCCATACACGCATACGACCATCATTGGCACCAAGGCAGAAGCGACTCTCATCGCTGAAGACGACACGTCTCCATTCGTCCCTCCATTCACGCCTGTCGCGACACCACTCGAGGCGGGCTGCACGATGTTGGGGCGTGAGCGAAGACGGCCTAACGGTGTGCGGGACCGTAGCCCAGCTTCATGGAGACGGTTGCGAATGGTCCTCGCCGATACCCCAGGAGCAACAGTGTCCCTAATTTGCTGGGAAGTGGCGGTGCGGTCCCCTACGGCACTGCGTGGGATCCTACGGTCTTGGCGTGCATCCGTGCGTCGCTGCGGTCCGGTCCCAGGTCGACGGGCACGTGCACCTTCCGCCGATCACTGGCGACAACATCGATGTACTGTGGAGACCTCACGCCCCACGTGTTGAGCAATTCGGCGGTACGTCCACCCGGCCTCCCGCATGCCCACTATACGCCCTCGCTCAAAGTCCGTCAACTGCACATACGGTTCACGTCCACGCTGTCGCGGCATGCTACCAGTGTTAAAGACTGCGATGGAGCTCCGTATGCCACGGCAAACTGGCTGACACTGACGGCGGCGGTGCACAAATGCTGCGCAGCTAGCGCCATTCGACGGCCAACACCGCGGTTCCTGGTGTGTCCGCTGTGCCGTGCGTGTGATCATTGCTTGTACAGCCCTCTCGCAGTGTCCGGAGCAAGTATGGTGGGTCTGACACACCGGTGTCAATGTGTTCTTTTTTCCATTTCCAGGAGTGTATATTATACTAGAAATGACATGAGATTACATTTTCACTCAATTTGAGTGCCTAGATCCTGAGAAATCAGTACCCAGAACAACCACCTCTGGCCGTAATAACGGCCTTGATATGCCTCGGCATTGAGTCGAACAGAGCTTGCATGGTGTTAACAGGTACAGCAGCTGCCTATGCAGCTTCAACACGATTCCACAGTTCATCAAGAGTAGTGACTGGCGTATTGTGACGAGCAAGTTGCTCGGCCACCATTGACCAGACGTTTTCAGTTGGTCAGAGAGCTGGAGAATGCGCTGGCCAGGGCAGTAGTCGAACATTTTCTGTACAGCACCTGCAACATGCGGTCGTGCATTATCCTGATGAAATGTATAGTTTCGCAGGGATCGAATGAAGGGTAGAGCCGCGGGTCGTAACACATCTGAAATGTCGTGCGGTTCTGGGCGCTGCAGTCTGGAACCGCGAGACCGCTACGGTCGCAGGTTCGAATCCTGCCTCGGGCGTGGATGTGTGTGATGTCCTTAGGTTAGGTTTAACTAGTTCTAAGTTCTAGGGGAGTAATGACCTCAGAAGTTGAGTCCCATAGTGCTCAGAGCCATTTGAACCACACCTTGTGTGAATGCTCTGAAAAGCTGATCATTTGCGTATCTCAGCATCTTCTTCCTGTTAGTTAAATTTCGCGTCTGTAGCACGTCATCTTCGTGGTGTAGGAATTTTAATGGCCAATAGTGTATTTGGACGGTAAAGTAACTTGCGGTGGCCAAAGCAGAGAAATTCAAAACCTAGTTTTCTTCTTTTTGTTTTTTGAGTCATCAGTCTTCTGACTGGTTCGATGCAGTGTGCCACGAATTCCCATCCTGCGCCATACTTTTAATCTCAGAATAGCAGTTTTAACCTATGTCCCCAGTTATTCGCTGGATGTATTCCAATCTCTGTCTTCCTCTACAGATTTTACCCTCTGCAGCTCCCTCTAGCACTGTGGAAGTCCTAACTGGTGTTCTGTCATTCTCTCCTCTCTTCTTCTCAGCATTTTCCATGTATTCCTTTTCTTGTCGATTCTACGAAGAATCTCCTCATTCTTTACCTTATCAGTCAACCTAATTTTCAACATTCTTCTGCAGCACCACGTATCAAATGCCTCAATACCGTTCTTTTCCTTTTTTTACAACGCTCTCTGTTTCACTACGGTACAATGCTGTGCTCCAAACGGACATTCTCAAAATTTATTCCTCAAATGAAAACGTATGTTTGATATCAGTAGACACCTCTTGGTAAGCAATGCCCCTTTTCCCAGTGCTAGTCTGCTTTTTACTTCCTCCTTGCTCCGTCCGTCATTGGTTATTTTGCTACGGGGAGACCGGAATTCCTTAACTTCATCTACTCTGTCATCACTAATCACGATATAAGCTTCCCGCTGTTCTCGTTTCTGCTACTTCTCATTACTTCCGGCTTTCTTCCATCTACTCTCATTTCACATTCTCTACTCAAGATCCAGATAAATTGAGTATCTCCCAGAGCTTCAACACGCATCACACGGAACACACGTGAAAGTTTATGTATAAGAGCTAACCTACCATTTGGAACATACAGCATAGCTTTATGGGTTAGGTTAGTGTTGTTTAACGTCCCGTCGACATCGAGGTCATTAGAGACGGAGCGCAAGCTCGGGTTAGGGAAGGATGGAGAAGGAAATCGGCCGTGCCCTTTCAAAGGAACCATCCCGGCATTTGCCTGAAACGATATAGGGAAATCACGGAAAACCTAAATCAGGATGGCTGGAGACGGGATCGAACCGTCGTCCTCCCGAATGCGAGTCCAGTGTGCTAACCACTGCGCCACCTCGCTCGGTCATAGCTTTATGTACAGGTCGATTAAAATTACTTGATAGTTGACATCTGCCACGTGTTGCCACATCTGCTACCGGCTGCTGCTCGGTTACAAATGGTTCAGATGGCTCTGAGGACTATGGGACTTAACAGCTATGGTCATCAGTCCCCTAGAACTTAGAACTACTTAAACCTAACTAACCTAAGGACAGCACACAACACCCAGCCATCACGAGGCAGAGAAAATCCCTGACCCCGCCGGGAATCGAACCCGCTCGGTTACGGGCCACACACAAACTTGGCGGCTCGCTTCACCGACCCTGTTAATGTGTAACGCGGAGGAGTATTGGAACTGGTCGCTGCGAGGTATGTCGGAAATGACAGATGCTCTATCGACAGCCGATGTTAAGTGACAAAAGACTGAACTGCGGCAGATGACTCATTTTGTAGCCCTGAATTTAAACTCATGTCCCAAGCGAACCACGACCCCATGATATGCAGTGGATCTCAAAAAACGGCAGTCAGCTGTCTCCTGCAGAACTAAAATCATGGTCACTTTAATCACTGCTATTAAAGCTAATCTCTATGAACAAACTCAAGACAGGAAAAATTTGCCTCGTGATGACTGGGTGTTGTGTGCTGTCCTTAGGTTAGTTAGGTTTAAGTAGTTCTAAGGTCTAGGGGACTGATGACCATAGATGTTAAGTCCCATAGTGCTCAGAGCCATTTGAACCATTTGAACAGGAAAAATTCAGTTTTAGCGCTAAAAGCAAACTGCTTTCTCGCTATAATTGGGTACCTGAAACTGTCCTCATACTGTGTACATGAGCTGTCGCATTAACAACCAATTTGCAGTCCTGGTTGGCACTTGATAACAGATTATAGGCGACAAGGGCATATTCCAGAGGAAGAAGAAATGATAGGCAGAAGAATAAGACGAAATAAAAAAGTCAGTTTGATGATCGAAATGACGCCAAAGTATTAGAAATTTAAAAAAAATACTTTTAAACCAATTAATTGAATAAAATAATAACTTACAGTTTTAATCAGATTTAGAAATAAAAAGGATTTCGCTACGTTAGACGAGATTCGAACCTGCTGTACTTTACACCTTAGGTTTATACGTTAACCATCGCACTACACCACAATATTGGGGTAAGCAATTATGCTTAAAACTAATGACTCAGTCACAACGATGAACTGCAGCCTTCAAAAGTTCGGCTTCACGCAATGTCGCTCGAAGCTTATCTCAATGTAAGCCGATCTCTGCAATTACAATACACTACTGGCCATTAAAATTGCTACACCATGAAGATGTGTCATAAAATCCGGTGCATCTTATACGTTCATTTAATTCACTACTGTCCATTAAAGTTGCTACACTACTTGGATGACGTGCTACAGAAGCGAAATTTAACCGACAGGAAGGAGATACTATGATATGCAAATGATTAGCTTCTCAAAGCATTCACACAAGGTTGGCGCCGGTGGCGACACCTACTACGTGCTGACATGAGGAAAGTTTCCAACCGATTTCTCATACACAATCAGCAGTTGACCGGCGTTGCCTGGTGAAACGTTGCTGTGATGCCTCGTGTAAGGAGGGGAAAAGCGTACCATCACGTTTCCGACTATGATAAAGGTCGGATTGTAGCCTATCGCGATTGCGTTTTATTGTATCGAGACAATGCTGCTCGCGTTGGTCGAGACCCAATGACTGTTAGCAGAATATGGAATCCGTGGGTTCAGGAGGGTAATACGGAACGCCGTGCTGGAAGCCAACGGCCTCGTATCACTGTCAGTCGAGATGACAGACATCTTATCCGCATGGCTGTAACGGATCGTGCAGCCACGTCTCGATCCCTGTGTCAAAAGATGAGGACGTTTGCAAGATAACAACCATCTGCACGAACAGTTCGACGACGTTTGCAGCAGCATGGACTATCAGCTCGGAGACCATGGCTGCGGTCACCCTAGACGCTGCATCACAGACAGGAGCGCCTGGTACGGTGTACTCAATGGCGAACCTGGGTGCACGAATGGCAAAACGTCAACTTTTCGCATGAATCCAGGTTCTGTTTACAGCATCATGATGGTCACATGCGTGTTTGGCGACATCGCGGTGAACGCAGATTGGAAGCGTGTATTCGTCATCGCCATACTGGCATATCATCCAGCGTGATGGTATGGGCTGCCATTAGTTACACGTCTCGGTGACCTGTTGTTCGCACTGACGGCACTTTGAACAGTGGCTCTACCCTTCATTCGATCCCTGTGAAACCCTACATTTCAGCAGGATAATGGACGGCCGCTCGTTGCAGGTCCTGTACGGACCTATCTGGATACAGAAAATGTTCGAGTGCTGCTCTGGCCAGCACATTCTCCAGATCTCTCACCAATTGAAAACGTCTGGTCAACGGTGGCCGAGCAACCGGCTCGTCACAATACGCCAGTCACTACTCTTGATGAACTGTGGTATCGTGTTGAAGCTGCATCCGAACTCTGACTCAATTCCCAGGCGTATCAAGACCGTTATTACGGCCAGAGGTGGTTGTTCTGGATACTGATTTCTCAGGATCTATGCACCCAAATTGCGTGAAAATGAAATCACATGTCAATTTTAGTATAATATATTCGTCCAATGAATACCCGTTTATCATCTCCATTTCATCTTGGTGTTGCAATTTTAATGACCAGTAGTGTATTAGAGCGTCGCGGGGTAACGTCCACGGTGCTAGAGGGAGCTGTAGAGGGTAAAAACTGTGGAGGAAGACAGAGACTGGAATACATCCAGCGAATAATTGAGGATAGAGGTTAAAATTGCTATTCTGAAATTAAAAGATTGGCGCTGGATAGGAATTCGTGGCACACTGCATCAAACCAGTCAGAAGACTGATGACTCAAAAAACAAAACAAAAAACAAGAGTTTAAATTTCTCTACTTTCGCAAGGCAATGGAAGCCACTGCATTAAAGACACGTAACGTGTATCCACAGAACATGTGGCCTGTATTTGAAGAAGTGTCATGATGATCTCTCCATTGGCAAAAGATTCTGGAATAGTCCCCCATTCGGATCTCCGGGAGGGGACTGCCAAGGGGGAGGTTACCATGAGAAAAAGATTCAATAATCAACGAAAGGATAACGTTCTACGAGTCGGGGCGTGGAATGTCAGAAGCTTGAACGTGGTAGGGAAACTAGAAAATCTGAAAAAGGGAAATGCAAAGGCTCAATCTAGATATAGCAGGGGTCAGTGAAGTGAAGTTGAAGGAAGACAAGGATTTCTGGTCAGATGAGTATCGGGTAATATCAAGAGCAGCAGAAAATGGTATAACAGGTGTATGATTCGTTATGAATAGGAAGCGCTGATGACCTCGATGTTGAGCGCCCATAAACCCCCCCCCCCCCCCCATGAATAGGAAGGTAGGGCAGAGGTCGTGTTAAGTTCAGTGACCGGGTTGTTCTAATCAGAAACGACAGCAGACCAACACCGACAACGATAGTTCAGGTACACATGCCGACGTCGCAAGCTGAAGATGAACAGATAGAGAAAGTGTATGAGGATATTGAAAGGGTAATGCAGTATGTAAAGGGGGACGAAAATCTAATAGTCATGGGCGACTGGAATGCAGTTGTAGGGGAAGGAGTAGAAGAAAAGGTTACGGAGAATATGGGCTTATGACAAGGAATGAAAGAGGAGAAAGACTAATCCAGTTCTGTAACAAGTTTCAGCTAGTAATAGCGAATACCCTGTTCAAGAATCACAAGAGGAGGAGGTATACTTGGAAAAGCCCGGGAGATACGGGAAGATGTTAATTAGATTACATCATGGTCAGACAGAGATTCCGAAATCAGATACTGGATTGTAAGGCGTACCCAGGAGCAGATATAGACTCAGATCACAATATAGTAGTGATGAAGAGTAGGCTGAAGTTCAAGACATTAGTCAGGAAGAATCAATACGCAAAGAAGCGGGATACGGAAGTACTAAGGAATGACGAGATACGTTTGAAGTTCTCTAACGCTATAGATACAGCAATAAGGAATAGCGCAGTAGGCAGTACAGTTGAAGAGGAATGGTCATCTCTAAAAAGGGCCATCACAGAAGTTGGGAAGGTAGCTGCGAAGAAACCATGGGTAACAGAAGAAATACTTCAGTTGATTGATGAAAGGAGGAAGTACAAACATGTTCCGGGAAAATCAGGAATACAGAAATACAAGTCGCTGAGGAATGAAATAAATAGGAAGTGCAGGGAAGCTAAGACGAAATGGCTGCAGGAAAAATGTGAAGACATCGAAAAAGATATGATTGTCGGAAGGACAGACTCAGTATACAGGAAAGTCAAAACAACCTTTGGTGACGTTAAAAGCAACGGTTGTAACATTAAGAGTGCAACGGGAATTCCACTGTTAAATGCAGAGGAGGAGGCAAATAAGTGGAAAAAATACATTGAAAGCCTCTATGAGGGTGAAGATTTGTCTGATGTGATAGAAGAAGAAACAGGAGTCGATTTAGAAGAGATAGGGGATCCAGTATTAGAATCGGAATTTAAAAGAGATTTGGAGGACTTATGGACAAATAAGGCAGAAGGGATAGATAACATTCCATCAGAATTTCTAAAATCATTGGGGGAAGTGGCAAAAAATCGACTATTCACGTTGGTGTGTAGAATATATGAGTCTGGCGATATACCATCTGACTTTCGGAAAAGCATCATCCACACAATTCCGAAGACGGCAAGAGCTGACAAGTGCGAGAATTATTGCACAATCAGCTTAACAGCTCATGCATCGAAGCTGCTTACAAGAATAATATACAGAAGAATGGAAAAGAAAATTGAGAATGCGCTAGGTGACGATCAGTTTGGCTTTAGGAAAAGTAAAGGGACGAGAGAGGCAATTCTGACGTTACGGCTAATAATGGGAGCAAGGCTAAAGAAAAATCAAGACACTTTCATAGGATTTCTCGACCTGGGAAAAGCGTTCGACAATATAAAATGGTGCAAGCTGTTCGAGATTCTGAAAAAAGTAGGGGTAAGCTATAGGGAGAGACGGGTCATATACAATATGTACAACAACGAAGAGGGAATAATAAGAGTGGACGATCAAGAACGAAGTGCTCGTATTAAGAAGGGTGTAAGACAAGGCTGTAGCCTTTCGCCCCTACTCTTCAATCTGTACATCGAGGAAGCAATGATGGAAATAAAAGAAAGGTTCAGGAGTGGAATTAAAATACAAGGTGAAAGGATATCAATGATACGATTCGCTGATGACATTGCTATCCTGAGTCAAAGTGAAGAAGAATTAAATGATATGCTGAACGGAATGAACAGTCTAATGAGTACACAGTACGGTTTGAGAATAAATCGGAGAAAGACGAAGGTAATGAGAAGTAGTAGAAATGAGAACAGCGAGAAACTTAACATCAGGATTGATGGTCACGAAGTCAATGAAGTTAAGGAATTCTGCTACCTAGGAAGTAAAATAACCAATGACGGACGGAGCAAGGAGGACATCAAAAGCAGACTCGCTACGGCAAAAAAGGCATTTCTGGCCAAGAGAAGTCTACTAATATCAAATACCGACCTTAATTTGAGGAAGAAATTTCTGAGGATGTACGTCTGGAGTACAGCATTGTATGGTAGTGAAACATGGACTGTGGGAAAACCGGAACAGAAGAGAATCGAAGCATTTGAGATGTGGTGCTATAGGCGAATGTTGAAAATTAGGTGGACTGATAAGGTAAGGAATGAGGAGGTTCTACGCAGAATCGGAGAGGAAAGGAGTATGTGGAAAACACTGATAAGGAGAAGGGACAGGATGATAGGACATCTGCTAAGACATGAGGGAATGACTTCCATGGTACTAGAGGGAGCTATAGAGGGCGAAAACTGTAGAGGAAGACAGAGATTGGAATACGTCAAGCAAATAATTGAGGACGTAGGTTGCAAGTGCTACTCTGAGATGAAGAGGTTAGCACAGGAAAGGAATTCGTGGCGGGCCGCATCAAACCAGTCAGTAGACTGATGACCAAAAAAAAAAAAAAAGTTACTTTACCGCCCAAGTATCTGACTGCATGTTGACCTATTCAGCTGTGAATGCCCAAATAGCCGACGGCTTGAACTATGCTGCTGCGAAGAGGATGTATCGCGACAATTTGTCCTACGGCAGCAGCTGGAAGAACTACGCTACTGCCTCATGTACGAAGTACTCGCAATAGGTCTCGAGGTTTGTCTCTCATTGCTGAACGTGTCTCCTCAGAATATTGAATCCATGTGTTAACTGCACGTGCTGATGCAACGTGATCCTGGCGTCTTAAACTGAAGTAACTGATGAGACGACCTGAGTCTCTTTTATATGTTGCTGTGCACCCAGGGTTACCACCACAAATTTCAAGCCGGCTGGTGTGGCCGAGCGGTTCTAGGCGCTACAGTCTGGAACCGCGCGACCGCTACGGTCGCAGCTTCGAATCCTGCCTCGGTCTTGGATGTGTGTGATGTCCTTAGGTTAGTTAGGTTTAAGTAGTTCTAAGTTCTAGGGGACTGATGACCTCAGAAGTTAAGTCCCATAGTGTTCAGAGCCATTTTTCTACAAATTTCAAAATTTCCCGTTTCTCTGAATCACTCCGTAGGTCGATCGCTGAGGGAGCGAGCGGTGAGGTGTTTGGCGAGACTAGAGGTTTGTCCCTTCTGCAGGGACGGGCCGGCGTCCTTGTGCTGCCCTCTGGGACTTGGCGCTTGCCACCTACCTACCTCGGCGGCGCCCAACTTCTGAGGCGAACTCCGCCACCATTAATCAGACGGCGCTACACAACGGCCGGCCGGTCAGCTCCAGGGACACCTCCGACCGCAGAGACTTGGTTTCCAGTAAGGTGCATTTCGTTGTCCATCGCTTCTTTCTTTCGGTTTGAGGCTGGATGGCTCTTGGGAGAAGCTCGTTGTTGTGTTGTGCCGCTGGTCAGCCTGAAAAAACATACAAGTACGTTGCTGGAGAGAGATCAAAAGCCGTGGCGAGACATTCGTCAAATTAAGACAGTTTCCTTCCAGACACATTATTTACGCTTTCCTCTGCTGCTTTATGTCTAATCATAATAGTTGCATCACCTACAAAGCAATTTACACTGGTTCAAAATGGTTCAAATGGCTCTGAGCACTATGGGACTCAGCTACTGTGGCCATAAGTCCCCTAGAACTTAGAACTACTTGAACCTAACTAACCTAAGGACATCACACACATCCATGCCCGAGGCAGGATTCGAACCTGCGACCGTAGCGGTCGTGCGGTTCCAGACTGTAGCGCCTTTAACCGCTCGGCCACTCCGGCCGGCGCAATTTACCCTGTTTCATGAGTATAAAACGTAAGATCCTTAACGCTTATGCCTTTTACAGGGCTATTACAAATGATTGAAGCGATTTCATAAATTCACTGTAGCTCCATTCATTGACATATGGTCACGACACACTACAGATACGTAGAAAAACTCATAAAGTTTTGTTCGGCTGAAGCCGCACTTCAGGTTTCTGCCGTCAGAGCGCTCGAGAGCGCAGTGAGACAAAATGGCGACAGGAGCCTAGAAAGCGTATGTCGTGCTTGAAATGCGCTCACATCAGTCAGTCATAACAGTGCAACGACACTTCAGGACGAAGTTCAACAAAGATCCACCAACTGCTAACTCCATTCGGCGATGGTATGCGCAGTTTAAAGCTTCTGGATGCCTCTGTAAGGGGAAATCAACGGGTCGGCCTGCAGTGAGCGAAGAAACGGTTGAACGCGTGCGGGCAAGTTTCACGCGTAGCCCGCGGAAAATTGGCTCATGCCAGAACTGGAGACCGACAGCGCCGACTTCATCTTTCAACAGGATGGTGCCCCACCGCACTTCCATCATGATGTTCGGCATTTCTTAAACAGGAGATTGGAAAACCGATGGATCGGTCGTGGTGGAGATCATGATCAGCAATTCATGTCATGGCCTCCACGCTCTCCCGACTTAACCCCATGATATTTCTTTCTGTGGGGTTATGTGAAAGATTCAGTGTTTAAACCTCCTCTACCAAGAAACGTGCCAGAACTGCGAGCTCGCATCAACGATGCTTTCGAACTCATTGATGGGGACATGCTGCACCGAGTGTGGGAGGAACTTGATTATCGGCTTGATGTCTGCCGAATCACTAAAGGGGCACATATAGAACATTTGTGAATGCCTAAAAAAACTTTTTTGAGTTTTTGTATGTGTGTGTAAAGCATTGTGAAAATATCTCAAATAATAAAGTTATTGTAGAGCTGTGAAATCGCTTCAATCATTTGTAATAACCCTGTAGAATAAGACCCCAATAATGAACCATGTGCAACAATAAAAAAAGGAAAAGAAAATCCTACTGTGTACAGAATTATGAAGTACAGCTTAAATGTTGAAAAGTTAACACAAGTGAGACCAAAAACAACGGTGAACTGTTCGAATGTAGAATGAAATTTTCACTCTGCAGCGGTGTCTGCTAGTTCTGCAAGGTTCGCAGGAGAGCTTCTGCGAAGTTCAGAAGGTAGGAGACGAGGTACTGGCGGAATTAGAGCTGTGGGGACGGGGCGTGTGTCGTGCTTGGGTAGCTCAGTTGGTAGAGCTCTTGCCCGCGAAAGGCAATGCTCCCGAGTTCGAGTCTCGGTCCGACACACAGTTTTAATCTGCCAGGATGTTCGAATGTAATATTAGTGGTGCACTATTTGAACAGTCATGCCGAGTGAACAGGCGTGACGTTGCAAAGGGATATGAAATGGAACTACTATGTAAGATAGGCTGCAGAACCAATAAGTGATACACCTGGATTATTATTGCGAGAATTCTAGATACGTGTAGCTTTCATGCAGGGTTTCTGAGAAGAAATGCTCAGCATTCAGGGATATGACAGGAACGATCATTTGATGCAAAAAAAATTTCACATGGATATAGGCCCCATTCCGAATGGTTTCCGAGATAGAACGCATTTAATGTACAACGCTATTTATTTTCTTACTTCACGACCTCCCACAGCAGTGAAGACAAAGGAACGACGAACAAATTGGTAAGAGACGCTTGTGCATCAGGTTGGGAAACTACCTGAAATTGGTCTACAAAACTGTCCAAGCTACTGCATATGCAAGTGAAGTGAGATTTTCAATATTATAATCGCTCTCTTCGCGCAAAGTATTAGTCCTAGAGTAAAAAATGAATATTTATAGGAAATTTAATGTAGTTTAGTTCTGTACAGCGACAAGTTTTCTCTAGAGGCCTCCGACTTCGAGTTATTCAAGAAAAACGTATAAAAATGACATTTAGTGTGTTCTATCTCGGAAACTATTCGGAACAAGGCGTAGTAGGACATGTATTCGTTAACTCAATTGATTAACAATGTATGTCACAAGTGCTGTGCAAAAGATATAAATCTCGACACTCATGGCGCTGGTGCAGTGGGCAGAGGCAGGGGCAGGACTTAAATCGGACAACATTCACTGAGGGTAATTAAAGTCATAACGTGTAGTCAGCAATTATATTCATACATTTTCCAACTGCATATAACAATTGTTTTAAGGAGATTATATAATGTAGTGCAGTGGCTAACTTCTGAATATAAAAGAGTGAATTAATTAGTTACAAGAACAAAATTATATGTTGAAAGTAGTAGGTTAGTTTAAAATATGTCTCAGAGCACACAGGATAAGAAATAAAACAAATGTAAAGGAAACGTAGGTATGATGACATTGATTGACATCACCACCTCTCTGTCACTGTGCGGTAATGGTAGAAAGGGCACTAGGGCAGAACCAATGCACTATCTGTTTCCAACGTACTTGTTTTCTGGTTCGTATGTCGTAAGTACGTTTCATCATGTTTCATCTATTCTGAAATACCTTTCTTTTCCTGTCACGGATTTAACGATAGCTGAGATGCCGAACTTGTTATTCGCTCAAATAAATTAAAATTGGACCAAGACTGGGATATCTACGATTTATTTAAATTTATGATATAAAAAGCGAATCACCAACAAGAGGCAGGTCCAATGAAATGTAATTTTTCAGTTTGAGAAGGTATGTAAGGTTTTTTTAATGATTACGGAAACGCGACTAATTTACAAAGAACTTGGCTCCATCATCCCACTTATTATTACAAGTTCCAGTAACATTAATGTGACCACCGCCTATGTTGGACGTCACAATGTAATAACCTCTCATAGACGGCAGATGGCAGCACTGGCAGTGCAGGGGATATAAAGTGAGTCGGGGGGAGGCGGAAAACAGTGCAATGCTTGTAATGCGGAAACAGAGCGATTTATTTAGGATCCAAAAGGGATTTTGGGCAAAAATGGCTTTTGGTAAAAAGGGCTTTTGGTAAAAATGGCTCTAAGCACTATGAGACTTAACATCTGAGGTCATCAGTCCCCTAGACTTAGAATTACTTAAACCTAATCAACCTAAGGACATGACACACATCCATGCCCGAGGCAGGATTCTAACCTGCGACCGTAGCAGCAGCGCGGTTCAGGACTGAAGCGCCTAGAACCGCTCGGCCACAACGGCCAGCTTTTCGGGCCAAGGTCGGAAACATTTTCGTTGTGGCTATGTAAACTATTAACGTGCCATCGTGGATAAAATATACCTTGCATGGTAAAATGGCGCTATCCAAACGTGGAGACAATGCAAGACAGATGACAAGGGTGAAAGACGGCTGCGGAGATATGTATGAGTGAATAGACGTCCAGCTGTTGAGCAATTCACAGCCAACATGGCTCGAAATGGTTCAAATGGCTCTGAGTACTATGGGACTTAACTGCCGTGGTCATCAGTCCCCCAGAACTTAGAACTACTTAAACCTAACTAACCTAAGGACATCACACACAGCCATGCCCGAGGCAGGCTTCGAACCTGCGACCGTAGTGGGCGTGCGGTTCCAGACTGAAGCGCCTAGAACCGCTCTGACACACCGGCCGGCCAGGCTTTATGCTTCGTTGTCTTGTATGAACCTGCAACAATTATCGGGAGGGTCTAAGCACAAGAAGGGAACATTGTGGTCTGGGATATGTTTACGTGGCAGTCTCTGGGTGATCTCGTCATTCTGGAAGGAACAATCGATGAACACGAACATCCATCTATCCATGGGGACCATATCCACCCCTACATGCAGTTTGCTTTCCCTCGGCGTGGTGTCATCTACCAGCAGGATAATGCAACGTGTCACAGAGCTCACAGTGTATGTGCGTGGCTCGAAGAGCGTCAGGATGAGTTGACGTTCTGCAGTGGCTACCACACTCCCCCAATTTTTAAATCCAATCGACAATCTGTGGGTCCATCTCCGTCTGGTTGTCGCACCATGGATCCTCAACCGAGAAACCCAGCGCAGCTGGTCACTGCACTGCAGTCGCCATGGCTCCACATTCCTGTCAGAACTTCACTGACACTGTATCGCAGCGGTCGGCGCAGCAAAACGTGGTTATTCAGGCTTTGGACATTTGGTCACATTAGTGCGACTGGACCATGTATCACGTTGCACCTCCTCTGCCCTGGATGTATACTTTGTTTCGGTCCTCATCTACATGGTTACTCTGGAATTCCACATCTACATCCATATTACGCAAACCACCTGACGGTGTGTGGCGGAGGGTACTCTGAGTACCTCTCTCGGTTCTCCCTTCTATTCCAGTCTCGTTTTGTTCGTGGAAAGAAAGGTCGTCGGTATGCCTCTGTGTGGGATATACTCTCTCTGATTTTATCCTCATGGTCTCTTCGCGAGATATACGTAGGAGGGAGCAATATACTGCTTGACTCCTCGGTGAAGGTATGTTCTCGAAACTTCAACAAAAGCCCGTACCGAGCCACTGAGCGTCTCTCTTGCAAAGTTTTCCACTGGAGTTTATCTATCATCTCCGTAACGATTTCGCGATTACTAAACGATCCTGCAACGAAGCGCGCTGCTCTCCGTTGGATCTCTGTCTGTTCTATCAACCCTATCTGGTACGGATCCCACACCGGTGAGCAGTATTCAAGCAGTGGGCGAACAAGTGTACTGTAACCTACTTCCTTCGTTTTCGGATTGCATTTCCTTAGGATTCTTCCAAGGAATCTCAGTCTGGCATCTGCTTTACCGACGATTAGTTTTATACGGTCATTCCATTTTAAATCACTCCTAATGCCTATGGAATTAACTGCTTCCGGTTGCTGACCTGCTATTTTGTAGCTAAATGATAAGGGATCTATCTTTGTATGTATTCGCAGCACATTACACTTGTCTACACTGAGATTCAATTGCCATTCCCTGCACCATGCGTCAATTCGTTGTACATCCTCCTGCATTTCAGTACAATTTTCCATTGTTACAACCTCTCGATATACTACACCATCATCCGCAAAAAGCCTCAGTGAACTTTCGATGTTATCCACAAGGTTATTTATGCATATTGTCAATAGCAACGGTCCTACGACACTCCCCTGCGGCACACCTGAAATCACTCTTACTTCGGAAGACTTCTCTCCAATGAGAATGACATGCTGCGTTCTGTTATCTAGGAACTCTTCAATCCAATCACACAGTTGGTCTGACAGTCCATATGCTCTTACTTTGTTCGTTAAACGACTGTGGAGAACTCTATCAAACGCCTTGCGGAAGTCAAGAAACACGCCATCTACCTGGGAACCCGTGTCTATGGCCCTCTGAGTCTCCTGGTTGCATAGCGGACTAAAGTGCCTGCAAAGGGTTCATCGAACTATTTTCATACTACTTCTCTACCATTCCACTCTCGAATGGCGCGTGGGAAAAAGGAACACCTAAATCTTTTCGTTCAAGCTCTGATTTCTCTTACTTCATTCTGACGATCATTTCTCTCCACGTAGGCGGGTGTCAACAAAATATCTTCTCATTCGGAAGAGAAATCTGGTGATTGAAATTTCGTAAATACATCTCGCCGCAAAGAAAACCGCCTTTGTTTCAATGACTGACACCCCAACTAGCGTATCATATCAGTGACACTCTCACCCTATTGCGCGATAACACGAAACGAGCTGCCCTTCTTTGCACTTTTTCGATGTCGTCCGTCAATCCTACCTGGTGAGGATCCCACACCGCGCAGCAATATTCCAGCAGAGGACGGATAAGTGTGATGTAGGCTATCTCTTTAGTGGGTTTGTCGCATCTTCTAAGCGTTCTGCCAAAAAAGCGCAGTCTCTGTTTCGCCTTCCCCACAATATTATCTATGTGGTCTTTCCAATTTAAGTTGCTCGTAATTGTAATGCCTAGGTATGTAGTCGAATTGACAGCCCTTAGATTTGTGCGATTTATCGTATACCCAAAATTTATCGGATTTATTTTAGTATCCATGTGGATGATCTCTCAATTTACTTTCTTTAGTGCCAATTGCCACTTTTCGCACCATACAGAAATTCTCCATAGATCATTTTGTAATAGGAATTGATCGTCTGATGATTTTACTAGACGGTAAATTACAGCGTCATCTGCAAATAATCTAAGGGGGCTGCTCAGATTATCACCTAGATCATTTATGTAAATCGGGAACAGCAGAGGGCCTATGACACTACCTTACGGAACGCCAGTTATCACTTCTGTTCTACTCGATGATTTACCGTCCATCACTACGAACTGTACACTACCTTACGGAACGCCGGTTATCACTTCTGTTCTACTCGATGATTTACCGTCCATCACTACGAACTGTGACCTCTCTGAGAGGAAATCACGAATCCTGTCACACAACTGAGACGATACTCCACATGCACGCAATTTGATTAATATTCGCTTGTGAGGAGCGGTATCAAAAGCCTTCTGGAAATCTAGGAATATGGAATCTATCTGTCGACAGCACTCATTACTTCACGGGAATAAAGAGCTAGCTGTGTTACACAAGAACGATATTTTCTTCAAGGCGTATCATAATGTTCGAGTGCAGTATATGCATCAAAATCCTACTGCAAATAGAGGTCAGTGATATGGGTCTGTAATTCAATGGGTTACTCCTATTTCGTTTCTTGAATATTGGTGTGACCTGTTCATCTTTCAAGTCCTTAGGAACAGATCTTTCGTCAAATGAGCGGTTGTATATGATTGCTAAGAAAGGCGCTACTGTGTCTGCATACCTGGAACCTGATTGCTATACCATCTGGACCGGAAGATTTGCCTTTCTTAAGTGATTTGAGTTGTTTCGCGACGCCTAACATATCTACTTTTATGTCACTCATGCTAACAGCTGTTATGTTTTCGAATTCTGGAAAATTTACTTCGTCTTCTTTCGCGAAGGAATTACGAAAACTTCGCTTTAGTGGACCATCATCGCTATCGCGCAGTGACGGTATTGACTGTGTTTTGCCACTGGTGTACTTTACATACGACCAGAATCTCTTTGGGTTTTCTACCATGTTTTGAGACAGTGTTTCATTGTGGAAACTATTAAAAGCATCTCGCATTGACGTCTGCACTAAATTTCGAGCTTCCGCGAAACTTAGCCAGTCTTGGGGATTCTGCGTCCTTCTGAATTTGGCATGCTTTTTTCGTCGCTTCTGCAACAGCGTTCTGACGTGTTTTGTGTCCCATGGTGGATCAGTCCCGTCTCTTATTAACTTGTGCGGTATGAATCTTATCTACTGCTGTCAATACTGTCTCTTTAAATTTGAGCCATATCTGGTCTACACTTACGCAATTACACTCCTGGAAATGGAAAAAAGAACACATTGACACCGGTGTGTCAGACCCACCATACTTGCTCCGGACACTGCGAGAGGGCTGTACAAGCAATGATCACACGCACGGCACAGCGGACACACCAGGAACCGCGGTGTTGGCCGTCGAATGGCGCTAGCTGCGCAGCATTTGTGCACCGCCGCCGTCAGTGTCAGCCAGTTTGCCGTGGCATACGGAGCTCCATCGCAGTCTTTAACACTGGTAGCATGCCGCGATAGCGTGGACGTGAACCGTATGTGCAGTTGACGGACTTTGAGCGAGGGCGTATAGTGGGCATGCGGGAGGCCGGGTGGACGTACCGCCAAATTGCTCAACACGTGGGGCGTGAGGTCTCCACAGTACATCGATGTTGTCGCCAGTGGTCGGCGGAAGGTGCACGTGCCCGTCGACCTGGGACCGGACCGCAGCGACGCACGGATGCACGCCAAGACCGTAGGATCCTACGCAGTGCCGTAGGGGACCGCACCGCCACTTCCCAGCAAATTAGGGACACTGTTGCTCCTGGGGTATCGGCGAGGACCATTCGCAACCGTCTCCATGAAGCTGGGCTACGGTCCCGCACACCGTTAGGCCGTCTTCCGCTCACGCCCCAACATCGTGCAGCCCGCCTCCAGTGGTGTCGCGACAGGCGTGAATGGAGGGACGAATGGAGACGTGTCGTCTTCAGCGATGAGAGTCGCTTCTGCCTTGGTGCCAATGATGGTCGTATGCGTGTTTGGCGCCGTGCAGGTGAGCGCCACAATCAGGACTGCATACGACCGAGGCACACAGGGCCAACACCCGGCACCATGGTGTGGGGAGCGATCTCCTACACTGGCCGTAGACCACTGGTGATCGTCGAGGGGACACTGAATAGTGCACGGTACATCCAAACCGCCATCGAACCCATCGTTCTACCATTCCTAGACCGGCAAGGGAACTTGCTGTTCCAACAGGACAATGCACGTCCGCATGTATCCCGTGCCACCCAATGTGCTCTAGAAGGTGTAAGTCAACTACCCTGGCCAGCAAGATCTCCGGATCTGTCCCCCACTGAGCATGTTTGGGACTGGATGAAGCGTCGTCTCACGCGGTCTGCACGTCCAGCACGAACGCTGGTCCAACTGAGGCGCCAGGTGGAAATGGCATGGCAAGCCGTTCCACAGGACTACATCCAGCATCTCTACGATCGTCTCCATGGGAGAATAGCAGCCTGCATTGCTGCGAAAGGTGGATATACACTGTACTAGTGCCGACATTGTGCATGCTCTGTTGCCTGTGTCTATGTGCCTGTGGTTCTGTCAGTGTGATCATGTGATGTATCTGACCCCAGGAATGTGTCAATAAAGTTTCCCCTTCCTGGGACAATGAATTCACGGTGTTCTCATTTCAATTTCCAGGAGTGTAGATTGGAAGGAATGGAGACTCTTAGGAAGGCATCAAGCGAATTTTTATCTGTTGTCTTAAATAGATAATTTTGCGTTTGTTTTTAATGGTTTTGGTTTGATATGCTTTTGGTGATTCATAATGTTCGAGTACAGTATATCCTCCGAAATCATACTGCAAATTGAGGTCAGTGATATGGGTCTGTAATTCAATGGATTACTCCTATTTACTTTCATGAATGTAGGTGTGACCTGTGTTAGTTTCCAGTTTTTAGGAACAGACCTTTTGTCAAGTGAGCAGTTGTATCTGATTGCTAAGAAAGGCGCTATTGTGTCTGCATACTCTGAAAGGAACCTGATTGCTATACCATCTGGACCAGAAGACTTGCCTTTCTTAAGTGAGTTGAGTTGTTTCGCAACACCTAAGTTATCTACTTTTATGTCACTCATGCTAACAGCTGTTCTGGTTTCAGTGGTTCAAATGGTTCTAAGCACTATGAGACTTAACATCTGAGGTCATCAGCTCCCTAGACGTAGAACTACTTAAACCTAACTAACCTAAGAACAAATGCCCGAGGAAGGATTCGAACCTGCGACAGTAGCAGCAGCAGGGTTCCGGACTGAAGCGCCTAGAACCGCTCGGTCACAGCGGCCGGCTCTGGTTTCCAATATGGAATATTTACTCCGTCTTCTTTCTTCTATTCTGAAGAGGATAATGAAACAGTTGTATGTCCGCAGCTCGTGGTCGTGCGGTAGCGTTCTCGCTTTCCGCGCCCGGGTTCCCGGGTTCGATTCCCGGCGGGGTCAGGGATTTTCTCTGCCTCGTGATGACTGGGTGTTGTGTGATGTCCTTAGGTTAGTTAGGTTTAAGTAGTTCTAAGTTCTACGGGACTGATGACCATAGATGTTGAGTCCCATAGTGATAAAAAAAAAAAAGAAAGAAAGAAAGAACTGTTGTATCATCTCCTGAAACAAACTGGCCAACAACTGTTTTAATTTTTCCCTGATGTCCTGGATATTGGCAGTGGGACAGTACTTTGGGGGTAGATATGGTGATCCAGCTGCCCCCTGAGGTACCTCAGCTTCAAGCAATAGTCCATAGAGACAGTGCCATGTGGGGACGAGCATTATCCTGTTGAAAAATGTCGCATGAGGCGAAGGATGACCATGGCGTACCATTCTGCCGTAGGAGTGACTTTAATTATTATAAGCCTACATGTGAAGTCGTACCCGATTGCTTATCACACCATGGGGCCAGGAGTAACACCTCTCTGCCACTCCAAGACACTGAAAGAATAAGACATCTTCCCAGGTCGGCGACAGTGTCTTTGTCGATGGTCATCCAGGGCAGTTACAGAAAAGTGATTGACCACTGAATACAATGCGACGCAATTCAGAAGTCCGTGCATCCTAGTGACGGCACTACTATATACGCAGCCGTTTGTGTTGTGGTGTTAATGGCAGGTTACACACTGGAAAGAAATTCTCTGGTACGGATGGTGCTAGTCTCCGACTAATGGGCCGGATAACACAGAATATAGAAAGGTTTCCTTGTTCCCGGATGGCAGGCACAGATGTGTGGTTGGCGCACCATATGGTGATCTTCCTTTGAGGTGGTCAGTGTTGGTTGACCAGAACCTTGATGAAATGAAATGCCGTGTGGCTAGAGCCTCCTGTCGGGTAGACCGTTCGCCTGGTGCAAGTCTTTAGAGTTGACGCCACTTCGGCCACTTGCGTGTCGACGAGGATGAAATGATGATGATAAGGACAACACAACACCCAGTCCCTGAGCGGAGGAAATCTCCGACCCAGCCGGGAATCGAACCTGGCCGTTAAGTATGAAATTCCGTCGCGCTGACCAATCAGCTGCCATGGGCGGACAGAACCTTGATGCAGAGTAGGTAAGCAGTCAGGTTCCCATGCAGTCCGGCATTGGGCCACCATATCATGCGAATACCCTAAAAATGTGGATAGTGCGCAATTCGTGCACCAAAGGCGTACTTTTTTTTGGTCATCAGTCTACTGACTGGTTTGATGCGGCCCGCCACGAATTCCTTTCCTGTGCTAACCTCTTCATCTCAGAGTAGCACTTGCAACCTACGTCCTCAATTATTTGCTTGACGTATTCGAATCTCTGTCTTCCCCTACAGTTTTTGCCCTCTAAAGCTCCCTCTAGTACCATGGAAGACATTGCCTCATGTCTTAGCAGATGTCCTATCATCCTGTCTCTTCTCCTTATCAGTGTTTTCCACATATTCCTTTCCTCTCCGATTCTGCGTAGAACCTCCTCATTCCTTACCTTATCAGTCCCCCTAATTTTCAACATTCGTCTATAGCACCACATCTCAAATGCTTCGATTCTCTTCTGTTCCGGTTTTCCCACAGTCCATGTTTCACTACCATTCAATGCTGTACTCCAGACGTACATCCTCAGAAATTTCTTCCTCAAATTAAGGCCGTTATTTGATATTAGTAGACTTCTCTTGGCCAGAAATGCCTTTTTTACCATAGCGAGTCTGCTTTTGATGTCCTCTTTGCTCCGTCCGTCATTGGTTATTTTACTGCCTAGGTAGCAGAATTCCTTAACTTCATTGACTTCGTGACCATCAATCCTGATGTTAAGTTTCTCGCTGTTCTTACAAAAGCTTAAAATAGTGCTATTTGTGAATAATCTGTGCATGATTCCAGAACGAGATTTTCACTCTGCAACAGAGTGTGCGCTGATACGGAACTTTCTGGCAGATTAAAACTGCGTGCCGGACCGTGACTCGAACTCGGGACCTTTGCCTTTCGCGGGCCAGTGCTCTACTTTTCTTCCAGGAGTGCTAGTTTTGCAAGGTTCGGAGGAGGGCTTGTGTAAAGTTTGGAAGGTAGGAGACGAGGTACTGACAGAAGTAAAGCTGTGAAGACGGGGCGTGAGTCGTGTTTGGGTAGTTCATATGATTGAGCACTTGCCCGCGAAAGGCAAAGGTCCCCATTTCGAGTCTCGGTCCTGCATACAGTTTTAATCTTCCAGGAAGTTTCAATCTGTGGATGTTCTACATCGTCACATTTGCACTCTTACAATGCTCTGTAAGATAAGGTCATAATGGGCAGAAATGTGTCCAGTCTTCAGCCTTTGAATAGAGCGAAAAACGCGTTTAATATGTGCTACAGTGCAGATGAACTCTTATACTGAAGGACTCTGAAAGAAAAGTTTACAATAAAAATAATCATTCTCTAAAAATACAAAAATTCGTAACTGACAGAGAAATATGGCCACGTTGTACAGCTGCATCCGTCGCAATAAGTTTATAATCGACAAAAGGAGTACAAAATACGAAAAAGCAAAGAAACATTGTGATAAAGGCATTAGAAAATGAAAAACTGTAGAAACATGTAAAATAGGAAGCACCACAGAAGTATGTAAACTTTCAGATGTAATTAGACGTTAAATGAGGACAGGAAGACTGGTGTTTCACGCACACTTCTGAATAATGAGTTCTAATAACTGCCTAGAAAAATTCTGTGACGTTTTCCTTTTATTAAAAGACAAAGTCACCTATCACAGTAGCGCAGCTACTAAGTTTAGCACAAGGTGTGGGGTCTTAACTTCTCACCCCATCAACCCACAACAAAAGCATCAAATTAATTTTTGGGGGGAAATCGATTTTTTGTTTATGTAAGCAAAGTATAATGTTAACGATTTCGTACACAGTTTTTATGAAAGGAAAAAAAATTACTAAGACCGAATTTTACAAATGACAAAGTTTAACTGGTTATTAATGAAGCAGTACAAATAGTGGAACACCTTAGTGATAAGTGACTTTACCATGTAGTGCAGAAACTCTTCCTGCTAGATTTTTCTGCCGCAAAGTTTGAAATTACGTCCTCACAATCGACACAGGCGTAACAGCCATACGAATCGAGACGTAAGACCCGCTAGAGAACCCCATCGCGGAAGAAAATATTTAATGTACTTAAATCGGTACATATGTTTCGAAAACATTTTTTTTAATCTAGTAGTCCCTGTACAGAAAATTTCCTCCATCCGCAACCTCAAATTTTTGATGACTGCAAATGTTCTCTAGTGAAGGACTGGTTTTCTTTATCTCAGATCTCTGTTTCCAACAAAATAATAAAAGCAGCCGGCCTTTGTGGCCGAGCTGTTCTTGGCGCTATAGTCTGGAACCGCGCGACCGCTACGGTCGCAGGTTCGAATTCTGCCTCGGGCATGGATGTGTGTGATGTCCTTAGGTTAGTTAGGCTGAAGTAGTTCTAAGGGACTGATGACCTCAGATGTTAAGTCCCATAGTGCTCAGAGCCATTTGAAGCAATAATAGCAGAAAAATCTTCACAATGCAGCAAAACTGTAGTTTAATAGCTGACAAGCTATGTTAACAATGTCCCCTGTATAAAAAAGTATATATCAAAGTAAAATCATTAAGAAACCATTTATTTATTTATTTATTGTATCCAAGACATCACCATTTTACAAAAAAAAATTATATTACAATGCAAGAGAAGCAGTTATAATACAATAATACATGGTTATAAGGTAAATTAACTACAATAATATAGGAAAGTACGTAACATATAATGATAAGCGCTAAGGATGCGAAACAGAGCGATTTTCATATCCCACGTGAAGCCCAATACACTGCAGCTTGAATAGCCTTGTCATTTGCTTCAAATAGGTCTTGAGTCGAACACGGGTTGTTTAGTTTCCTGCAGACCAGTAGGTGTTGTGGGTCTTGCTGTTCTCCACACTCGCAGGGCTCGTCTGCACTGATGTAGCCCCATTTTTCCAAGTTTGCTCTGCATCTTGATACGCCTGTTCGTAGTCTATTCAGGGCTTTCCAGGTCGTATATGGGAGTTCAGGGCCAGCTGTGGGTTCTTCCCTGGGGCTATTCCCTGGTCTTCCTGGGTCCACATTGTACCAGAGCTCTTCTCGTACACGAAAGGAGCCTCCCCGAAGATCAGGACAACGACCGGGCGTATCCTGGGCAACGTTAGGCCAATCCTTTCAACACCAAGACATCACAAAAAGGCTTTTATCAAAGCCAGCGCTAAATATAATGTCCATAAACATTGAAGGGCTCTCTCATGAGAAAGAAGTGCTACTTGCTGTAGTATGTAAAACTCACAACTGTGATCTCTTACTAATCCAAGAGACCCACATTGGCCCCACAAATACAATACCAAAGAAACCATTAGTAGGCTACAACAAAAATAAATAAGATGACAGACATTACTTTCTCAAGTATGGTGTGAGGGTAATTTTTTATTTACACGCTATTTTCGCAGTAAAATGAGCGCAAGAATGCAATAAGGTCAGGCCCATTCCACTATCACTCTAGTTTCCCCTCTGCTCCCATAAAACACCGAAAAATGTCGTCTGACTAGGGCCTCCAGTTTGGTAGACCGTTCGTCGGGTGCAAGCCTTTCGATTTGACGCAATTTCGGCGACTTGCGCGTCGATGGGTATGAAATGATGATGATGAGGACAACACAACACCCAGTCCCTGAGAGGAGAAAATCTCAGACCCAGTTTTTTTTTTCCGGGAATCGAGCCCGGGCCCTTAGGATTGACGTTCTGTCTCGCTGACCACTCAGCTACCGGGGGCGATCAGTTTCTTACTAGCTAGATTTGTTACCCCCCCCCACATAGAGCTGGCAGCTGGTGCAGACCACACCCCCCACACGCTATTCACTATGCCTTACCTCATCTTAAGCACATTCCTTACCCTTTGTTTATTTTATAGATTTTCTTCTAGTAGGGTGCGCAGAACTTGGTTCTGGCTATGGTTCACATGGCTCTGAGCACTATGGGACTCAACTTCTGAGGTCATCAGCCGCCTAGAACTTAGAACTAATTAAACCTAACTAACCTAAGGACGTCACACACATCCATGCCCGAGGCAGGATTCGAACCTGCGAGAGTAGCGGTCGCTCGGCTCCAGACAGTAGTGCCTAGAACCGCACGGCCACTCCGGCCGGCAAACTTGGTTCTCTTCGGTTGCTACTTTGTTTATGCGGCTATTTCTTGTAGGTACCTAGTGCGAAAGTATTAACTCTAAACACCTGTATTTGTCGAATTATTAGTCGCGCTGACACACTCAGGTAATAGCACAATTCGTAGACTCGCCGGCAGTAGCTTACAAGTTACGGAAGGTACGTGTTTCTCCGCAGCTGCCGAACTTCATCTCCCTACTGCATACTCTATGGATCCCCCACCACTAACGAAGTCCCCTCCCCTAGCGCTACTTCTAAGAATACAGGCGAAGGTATGCTCAGCGCACTATGCGACAGCGAGAGCCATCTGTTGGGGTGGCTTGGTGTTGCTCTGCACGGCGTGCTCGGGTCGGTTCTCTGCGCGCCCGATAGGTGGCAGGAATGTGTACCCTGCACTATTGACGTTGCCATCCGTTGACGCCGCCATCGTTGCAAGTGAACTCCCACTATGCTCCGTTTTGCGGTTACCAGCCATAAACCTGCCTCGCAGAAATCGCCATGCCTATCTCCTCCGAAACCACAGGAAAAGCCCTTTCGGCTTGCAGAAGCCAATGGGAATGATAGATTTAGCTTCAGTGGAATTGATATCAACATGTAGTTATTACTGTAAATACATGGAGGTTCGCAATGGGAAGCAGCGTTTTATTGTCGATCAGATAAATGGAAAACTTGGTGACAAATCCCGTATGCAACCTTCACAGCATTTTTATTACGCCAACGAATATTTCTGTCATCACGGCTGTCTTCTGTTACGTAAGGACCTCCACAGTGTTAACACTCAAGGAATTTCGTTCAATAATTATATTGTGTATATCCGAATGTATAATGATGCAATAGGTGTAAGCTATGGGGAAAGGCTGGTAATATGTAATATGTATAAAATCAATAAAGAATAATAAGAATGGAAGACCAAGAACGAAGTGCTCGCCTTAAAAACGGTATCATACGGTGATGCAATTGGTTCCTGGATCGAAGAAGCAATGACGGAAGTAAAAGAAACTAATGCAGTGGCGACTTGATGATTCCCGTAAACAGAGCATACGGAAATCTCGAGGAGGACTATTTAACTGACGAATATTGCGAGTGCAGATACGTCGTGCTATGGACTTTGGACCGTAACTGGAGATGCATGAAGTGGCTTCATGGTGGCCTTATGGTGGGGGCATCTCCTTCAACAGTGGAAGAATTTTAAGGAGATTTGACATGAACAGTGTGTCCTGAACAACCGCCAAGGGGTGTGTGTGTTGTCCATAGCGTAAGTTAGTTTAAGTTAGATAATTGAGTAGTGTGTAAGCTTAGGGACCGATGTCCTAAGCAGTTTGGTCTGGTGCGATAAGATGTTACAAAAAAAAAAAAAAAAAAAATAGTGCGCTGCTCTTTCCTGACAAGGAAGATTTGGGACTAATAAAGTGACGCGTATGCAAAATTCCATTCAGTGTGGGAAGTCTTACATTGATTGATAATCAGGACACGCATATGGAAGATCGCCATTATACGAGGCTATGACAGGCTGGAAAACTGGCAGTGGTGTAAAAATGGTTCAGATGGCTCTGGGCACTATGGGACTTAACATCTGAGGTCATCAGTCCCCTAGAACGTAGAACTACTTAAACCTAACTAACCTAAGGACATCACACACATCCATGCCCGAGGCAGAATTCGAACCTGCGACCGTACCTGTCGCGCGGTCCCAGACTGTACGCCTAGAACCGCTCGGCCACTCCGGTCGGCTAAGATATCTCAATAATTTTATTTTTACGTGAAAGCCTGTACATTAATCTACTTTTCTACGTAATTTCCGTCAATATTGAGGCACTTGTCATAATGTTGTACCAGTTTTTGAAAACCCTCCTCATAGACGTCTGCCGCCTGACTTGTTAACCACTGCATCACCACTGTTTTGACTTCGTCATCGTCTCGAAGACGCTGACCGCCCAGGTGTTGAAGAAAGTGCAGGAACAGATGGTAGTCACTGGGCGCAAGATCGGGGCTGTACGGAGGATGGTCTAGAGTTTTCCCATCGAAAAGATGTGATGAGATCTTTGGTCTGATTCGCCACACGTGGACGGGCATTGTCTTGCAGCAAAACGATGCCCTTGCTCAATTTCCATGGACTGTTGCTTTGATTCTGCTGTGACGTAGGCTACCCATGTTTCATCGCCCATAACAATTTAGCTTAAGAAATTATCACCGTCGTTGTGGGACCGCTCAAGGAAACTCAATGTACTGTCTAAACTTTTTGGTTTTGTGCACACCCGTCAACATTTTCGGTACCCAACTTGCGCACAATTTCGGTAATTCAAGTGCTCGGTCACAATGCCATACAAAACACTACGAGAAACGTTATGAAAGTCATCCCGCAAGGAGGAAATCGTAAAGCGTCTGTTTTCTCTCACCTTATTGTCCACTTCCTGCGCCAAACTTTCATTAACGACCGAAGGACGCCCACTCCGTTGTTCATCATGCACATTTGTGCGGCCATTTTTAAATTCTCTGACCCACTTTCTTACCATTCCACCACTCACAATGTTTTCTCGGTAAACTGCACAGATCTCACGATGAATATCGATCGCTTTTAGGCCTTTAGCACTAAGAAATCTTATAACAGCCCGTACTCCACAGTCGGCGGGACTCACGATTATCGGAGGCATCTGAAACACTCAGTACACAACGTAAGCAAGGAAGAATCAGACTGTAATGGCGTAAGTGTGTACATTAAGGTACAGGCTTTCATGTAAAAATAAAATTATTGAGATATCTTAGCACGTCATTTTTTTTAAATTTTAAAACGGTACTTACTTAAAAAAACGCACCTCGTATGTGATGTCCTTAGTTTAGTTAGGTTTACGTAGTTCTACGTCTAGGGGACTGATGGCCTCAGATGTTAAGCCCCACACTGCTTAGAGCCATTTTTGAAGCCTGTTACGCAGATTCAGCGATGTATTTCTGTCCAAAGACGGACGAACAAGCTATTAAGCGTGTGGTCATAATGTTTTGGCTAATCAGTATAAGCTAATACAAGATGTACTGTTTTGACGTAGGAGTACAGGAACTTCTAAAACGGACTGTATGTTAACTCACGGTGGCCACTCAAGTGTACACGGAAGAGTAGAGAACAGCTTCGCACGTGCTACAGTTGCGGGTCATCCCCAGGACAACAGATGGTATTGGCAGTCTCGGAAACAGGGATTGTGGGATGTGACCATAACCGTAACCATAACCATCACTGGCAGTGGCCAGTCGATGCGCTAACCTGTTGCGCTGGCCCATCAAAACGAAGCACAGGAAAATATCGCGCATGGATTAGAGCTCTACGGGCTGTAGCTGCGGAAGCATAGGAGCGTTATGTGGGAAATAAATTATTACCTTTGTAAATGTTGACTCATATGGAGCAGCAAAGGGTTTTATCACGATTGTATAGCCGGGATATAATTTTTTACTCGGGTGAAGTGTGACTTTATTTCTTTTGTTAATATAAATATGTGCAACGTTAATAATTATACAGGGGTTTTCCTTCATCGTGTCCGACACAGAATACTATCTCAATGTCTCCTGTACCGAGCATAACAACTTGAATTCAGAACTAGTGAACATCAAGCAGGTTTCGCACCAAATACACTACTGGCCATTAAAATTGCTACACCAAGAAGAAATGCAGATGATAAACGGGCATTTTTTTTCAGTTGGTGAGAGATCTCGAGAATATGCTGGCCAGGACATCAGTCGAACATTTTCTGTATCCAGAAATGCCCGTACAGGACCTGCAACCTGCGGTCGTGCGTTATCCTGCTGAAATGTAGGGTTTCGCAGGGATCGAAAGAAGGGTAGAGCCACGGGTCGTAACACGTGAAATGTAATGTCCATTGTTCAACGTGCCGTCAATGACAACAAGAGGTGACCGAGACGTGTAACCAATGGCATCCCATACCATCAGGTCGGTTGATACGCCAGTATTGCGATGCCGAATACACGCTTCCAATGTGCGTTCACAGCGATGTCGCCAAACACGGATGCGACCACCATGATGCTGTAAGCAGAACCCGGATTCATCCGAGAAAATGACGTTTTGCCATTCGTGCACCCAGGTTCGTCGTTGAGTACACCATCGCAGGCGCTCCTGTCTGTGATGCAGCGTCAAGGGTAACCGCAGCCATGATCTCCGAGCTGATAGTCCATGCTGCTGCAAACGTCGTCGAACTGTTCGTGCAGATGGTTGTTGTCATGCAAACGTCCCCATCTGTTGACTCTGAGATCGAGACGTGTCTGCACGATCCGTTACAGCCATGCGGATAAGATGCCTGTCATCTCGACTGATAGTGATACGAGGCCGTTGGGATCCAGCACGGCGTTCCGTATTACCCTCCTGAACCCACCGATTCCATATTCTGCTAACAGTCATTGGGTCTCGACCAACTCGAGGAGCAATGTCGCGATACGATAAACCGCAATCGCGAGAGGCTACAATCCGACCTTTATCAAAGTCGGAAACGTGATGGTCCGCATTTCTCCTCCTTACACGAGGAATCACACCAACGTTTCACCAGGTAACGCCGGTCAACTGCTGTTTGTGTATGAGAAATCGGTTGGAAACTTTCCTCATATCAGCACGTTGTAGGTGTCGCCACCGGCGCCCACATTGTGTGAATGCTCTGGAAAGCTAATGATTTGCATATCACAGCACTTCTTCCTGTCGGTTAAATTCCGCGTCTGTAGCACGTCATCTTCGTGGTGTAGCAATTTTTATGGCCAGTAGTGTAGATTTGTCCAGAATAACTTTAGTTCTAAAACTAATTATCAAGCATTAAAAAAATTATAATAAGAAATAAAGCTGTAAGTGTTTCTTCAAAACTCTGAAAAGGAAGGTCTGGAAATGAAAATCACTGCATGTCGTAGGTGAAAAGGTAAATGTTAAAAATGCAAGGTAAAATTCGGGTGAGAAATTCGAAATATTTTCAAATTAAAACACGAACGAGACGAGATGAGGGACTCCCTGCATTGCTTTCAAGCTTGTATTAGAAAAATAACCCTCCGGTGGCGAAGACTGAAATCCAAGCTTACATTGACGAAATGATCAAATTGGAAAGAACAAAACTAAATAGAGATCCAGCAGCTACATGGCGCCCAAAATTCTGAAAACTGGAAACTAAATACGGAAAAGTTGAGATAATTTCTCATTCAAATATTTAGACAAAATTATCCAAGAAACAGGCCTGGAAAAGATTGGTTACGAAATTCGTTCTTAGGAAATGGAAACAGCTTTCAGGTTTACTCCCATAAACAAACAGTGCGTCTCAGAACACCCCAAACTAAGATCTACAACACAGTTATCAAACAAGAATGTCTTTATGCCGTTGAAACACCAATTTTAAACAAAAAGAGGGATCACTGAAAAAATATAAAAGGGATAACGAAGAGAAATCAGCAGTTTTGTTGGTCCAAATTATATCTGACCAAGGGCTGATACATTTTAAAAAATAGCGATATAAACTGTGTCGCTACTTACAAAAGATATCGATACTGCCGAGACCAAAATCTAGATTTTTCAATATATCGGTCTATATTTTTATTGTTTAATGGAATTCAGAAAAAATGATGAGAGTCGCAGAAATGATTGACAAGCATTTAAAAATTGACAAATACGTCATTGTTTCCAACAGCAATCAATAAAAGACTCAGAGCCTACTATTAAATCACTTATTTAAAAAACGAATTAAAGTAACCAACAATCATCAGCCACATTTACAGAATGCGTTAATTGATATATCCCCCTGTCAGTGTGGTTCTGTTATCTGGCTCAAGAGTTTAATAAGAAAGCCACTCTTTCACACAAATCAGAAGGGGATTGCCATTTTAAATATTTCTGAGCAGTTTCTGACAAAACAGGTGTGAAATGACGACTATCAACCCGAACTGTGCAGGTCCGCAATTCTATTCTAAACGTGGTTGTTCGATATATTGTTCCGGCTCGCTACGGACCGAACCAGAACTTGGAATTTCTTGCGGGACAACAGTTTTTCATTTCGTGACCAAATTGAAGGCTTCTTAGAGTTTTCATGTGTTCTTTGTTCAGGAAACAACTGACCTGTCAGCAAATGCTCAGAACGAATTTCCATAGTTATGTCCACTGTTGCAGCTGATACTGTTAGATTGCAAATATTGTTAGCAGCTGGCTGGCAATTGGCAAGAGATCTGCCGATGACTACTATAGTGCATATGAGTCAATAAAAGATGATAAAAAATATCGCTTTCGATATGAAATATTTAATATCGAGTAATCGGTGTATAAGTAATCTAAGTATCGAATGTACTTACCTACACTCCTGGAAATGGAAAAAAGAACACATTGACACCGGTGTGTCAGACCCACCATACTTGCTCCGGACACTGCGAGAGGGCTGTACAAGCAATGATCACACGCACGGCACAGCGGACACACCAGGAACCGCGGTGTTGGCCGTCGAATGGCGCTAGCTGCGCAGCATTTGTGCACCGCCGCCGTCAGTGTCAGCCAGTTTGCCGTGGCATACGGAGCTCCATCGCAGTCTTTAACACTGGTAGCATGCCGCGACAGCGTGGACGTGAACCGTATGTGCAGTTGACGAACTTTGAGCGAGGGCGTATAGTGGGCATGCGGGAGGCCGGGTGGACGTACCGCCGAATTGCGCAACACGTGGGGCGTGAGGTCTCCACAGTACATCGGTGTTGTCGCCAGCGGTCGGCGGAAGGTGCACGTGCCCGTCGACCTGGGACCGGACCGCAGCGACGCACGGATGCACGCCAAGACCGTAGGATCCTACGCAGTGCCGTAGGGGACCGCACCGCCACTTCCCAGCAAACTAGGGACACTATTGCTCCTGGGGTATCGGCGAGGACCATTCGCAACCGTCTCCATGAAGCTGGGCTACGGTCCCGCACACCGTTAGGCCGTCTTCCGCTCACGCCCCAACATCGTGCAGCCCGCCTCCAGTGGTGTCGCGACAGGCGTGAATGGAGGGTCGAATGGAGACGTGTCGTCTTCAGCGATGAGAGTCGCTTCTGCCTTGGTGCCAATGATGGTTGTATGCGTGTTTGGCGCCGTGCAGGTGAGCGCCACAATCAGGACTGCATACGACCGAGGCACACAGGGCCAACACCCGGCATCATGGTGTGGGGAGCGATCTCCTACACTGGCCGTACACCACTGGTGATCGTCGAGGGGACACTGAATAGTGCACGGTACATCTGTCCCCCATTGAGCATGTTTGGGACTGGATGAAGCGTCGTCTCACGTGGTCTGCACGTCCAGCACGAACGCTGGTCCAACTGAGGCGCCAGGTGGAAATGGCATGGCAAGCCGTTCCACAGGACTACATCCAGCATCTCTACGATCGTCTCCAACGGAGAATAGCAGCCTGCATTGCTGCGAAAGGTGGATATACACTGTACTAATGCCGACATTGTGCATGCTCTGTTGCCTGTGTCTATGTGCCTGTGGTTCTGTCATTGTGATCATGTGATGTATCTGACCCCAGGAATGTGTCAATAAAGTTTCCCCTTCCTGGGACAATGAATTCACGGTGTTCTTATTTCAATTTCCAGGAGTGTATTTTGCCCATCCGTACTAGTAGCAAATAAAGAAATTAAAAAGTAGAACAGCATTTATCCGGAAATAAAAGGCCACAGGCCAAATTCTGTTAAACCAGCAGTGAAGCTAAAATCGAAAGAATAAGATTTACGGTACCGATGCAAAGAAAGAAGACGTGAAGGCAGCAGACAGAAAAATTACTTTCCTTGTCTCATTGGCACATAGAAAAACTAAAACAAAATCCTGAAAACGCCCCTTGTTATGCATCGTGTAGTCCAGTTGGAGGCCTAAGTTAATAATAATAAGTATGAAACACAAAGTTTTGTAAATACTTCCATGTATATAAATTTCTGTATAGAAAAGTGTATGCAATATCTTTAGTTAAATTCTAAGGCCAGAGAAATCTATACCACTACACAAAGACAAGTCGTTGTTTAACATTGTTACCAAAAATCTCGAAAAGCACTTGATCGATTTACTTCAAATTTTTACTCAATATCCTAAAAAACCTTCAGACGAACACAGGCTACAGGTTTTTTTTTCTTTTGAAGCAGCAATGTGAAAAAGAAAATGCTGCACTGTGAAAATGTGCAATTTAGTTTTTTTCCCTCACTGTCTATTTTCACTACGATAACAGGGCATTTAAGGCATTAAACAAATTGCTTCTCCAGTATACATACTCTTACTCCTTCTATATAATTTTAAAGGTAAACTGTATACACAACCATGTGGAGTTTTGTTTTCTTCCTAGCAGTCGGTTGTAACAGAAAACAGGAAGGTTGAATCTATGCCTCATCGTCTATTATTGGAGGAATACTGCTACGGAATCTGTGATGTGCGAAACTTTGTAATCCTACCCGTTCACAGATTAAAACTGTGCGAAGTGCAGTCACTGAAGCTAGTAACCCACAGATGCAGCAGAAGGAGTGGTCTCTCTCATATCCCGTACATAGTCTGCGCAGAATGCTGTGGCTGATAGATGCGTAGACAGAAGGGCACATGTGGGGAGAATGGTAGTGGTGGGGGTTACTGGCAGCCATTGTAGGGGAAATGCCGAGGACTGGAGGGGAAGTGCCGTTATAAACAGAACCCTACATGGAATGTTTTTATAAATATTAAGTGGGACCCCTCCACGCCCGCACTTGCATGGTGACCATTTAAAAAGACCAGCTGTTACCTCCGCTTTTGTTAGTATCGAAAAAGAATTCCGCCGAAAAGGCAGCGATTTATTTTCGCCTGACTTGGTAACCTTTTGTAGCTTTCAGAGATGCGTCATGAGTGACGACTTTGAGTAAACCAACACATTTCTGCGACTGTCCCATTACTCCACTTACGAAAACGCTAAGTTCAGGAGGATATAAGCACATTTTATAGCGTTGTGTACTGTGCGCAGTAGAAGAATAGTTCACAGATAATGACTGTTTACATCAGCACGATAATGCATTCTGTGGAAATTGAAATGAGCGTTTGGCGTCATTGGCCGTGTGGCCCCTTGGCGGGCAGGTCCGGCCGCCTTGGTGCAGTTCTCATTACATTCGACGCCACTGTTGTTCTCTAGAACGGTTTATAATCTGGAGCAGCAAGTAACTGTTGGTATTATTGCAACTTGGTGTAATATGAGTAGCAGTGCTAATCTCAAGTCTGTCAGAACAATGGTTCTACCTTGATATAAGCTATCTGGATATTTCAGTCTCTCTAGTATTGCAGTGACTTCTGTTATAAGAACTGACGTGTCTGGAGGAATCTGGAACTGTTCGTTCCTTTTTAACTTTTGGACTCTAGAACCCTCTCCCGCGGGCCCAACTAGTGGGCCAATCTCATAGCTCAGGAAGGCATGTTGCGACAGTGATGGCGAAGCATTCCATCAGAGTGGACCCAGGAGTGAAGCCTTGGCGCACCCTTTCTGTTTCGTTCACTGCATCTGTACGTTTACATCGATTCACTTCTGGTGTAAATGGTTCAAATGGCTCTGAGCACTATGGGACTCAACTGCTGAGGTCATTAGTCCCCTAGAACTTAGAACTAGTTAAACCTAACTAACCTAAGGACATCACAAACGTCCATGCCCGAGGCAGGATTCGAACCTGCGACCGTGGCGGTCTTGCGGTTCCAGACTGCAGCGCCTTTAACCGCACGGCCACTTCGGCCGGCCTTCTGGTGTATTTGTGCTAACACCACACTCTATGCCGAGCTTCGTTGCAAACCATTCTCCTGATTGACAATATCACCTCGTACTCGTTGGAGTAGGTATTAAAATCCAGGGAGAAGAAATAAAAACTTTGAGGTTCGCCGATGACATTGTAATTCTGTCAGACACAGCAAAGGACTTGGAAGAGCAGTTGAACGGAATGGACAGTGTCTTGAAAGGAGGATATAAGATGAACATCAACAAAAGCAAAACAAGGATAATAGAATGTAGTCGAATTAAGTCGGGTGATGCTGAGGGAATTAGATTAGGAAATGACACACTTAAAGTGGTAAAGGAGTTTTGCTATTTGGGGAGCAAAATAACTGATGATGATCGAAGTAGAGAGGATATAAAATGTAGACTGGCAATGGCAAGGAAAGCGTTTCTGAAGAAGAGAAATTTGTTAACATCGAGTATAGGTTTAAGCGTCAGGAAGTCGTTTCTGAAAGTATTTGTATGGAGTGTAGCCATGTATGGAAGTGAAACATGGACAATAAATAGTTTGGACAAGAAGAGAATAGAAGCTTTCGAAATGTGGTGCTACAGAGGAATGTTGAAGATTAGGTGGGTAGATCACGTAACTAATGAGGAGGTATTGAATAGAATTGGGGAGAAGAGAAGTTTGTGGCACAACTTGACTAGAAGAAGGGATCGGTTGGTAGGACATGTCCTGAGGCATCAAGGGATCACAAATTTAGCATTGGAGGGCAGCGTGGAGGGTAAAAATCGTAGATGGAGACCAAGAGATGAATACACTAAGCAGATTCAGAAGGATGTAGGTTGCAGTAGGTACTGGGAGATGAAGGAGCTTGCACAGGATAGATTAGCATGGAGAGCTACATCAAACCAGTCTCAGAACTGAAGAGCACAACAACAACAACTCGTTGGCCATATCCCCCTCCATCCCACCAAGGGAATCCAACCTTCATACCCTACCCTGATCCCTCCTCCACTCACCATCAGTGGCACAAACCCCATGCACCCGACTGGGCTCACCCCTACACCACCCTCCTCATCCACAGCCTTTTACATCTGTTCGGGAGGCACAAACTCCATCCAACCTGCTGGGGGCACGCTTCCAAACATCCCATTCTCTACTCAGTAGCCATAATATCACTTCAAGGGGCAGGAACCACCTCTACACCTCTGAAGGCGCTCGTGTTCACACTCCATCCCACCCACTTGGTGCAAAATCTCTTCAGGAGACAAAAACCATCTCCAACATGTCGCGGGAACCCGATCTCCCATCCACTGGCAGTGACATCTCTTCAGGAGCTACACAATTCGTCTGCCTATTGGGTTCTCAGCAGAGCAATCTCTGATCCAGCGGTTGTAAAGGACGCCCAAAGATGACAAGTAGAAAACTTGGCGAAATGTTGCGGCAGCATGACGTCTCTACTCTGCTAATAAACAGAGAAGATGTCACCAATGAAAATCTCTGAGAAAGGAATTTAAACTGCAGTTATTATGAAATGGATTTTGCTGGTGCTGTTATTGCTGACGATCAGAAATGACCCACCCGCTTTTCCCTACAATATAACCATTACACACACGAGCTGCTTGCAGGCACATATCTGCATATATGATCCCAGAACATACTAGAAATATAGCGCATTGTTATCAAACTTAATAAATGTTGGTGGAATTATTCTGGGAGACACATAAAAAGTTTACTGTGCTCTGAATCTAGCAGCCCCATCATTTTGACTATACCCTGAATATGGTTGTCTATCGTATAAAGGCGGGCTACAGGGGCTTTTATGAGGCAGCTGTCATGCAGTTTAATATCGCCCAGCGTGAACATCACGTCGGTGGCTGTGAGGCACTTTATGACAGGGTAATAGCATTCAAGGCACTGCAGAGCCCGCATAATCCAGTTGACAGCTTATTTGCATAAAAGCTCTGCTGCAATATTACGCTGCCGAAGGATCTTTTTTAAAGAAAGAAAGAAAACAGTAGGGTGGCGACACATTCATACAAAAAATTTTTAATCAGAGAGCTCTGAAAATTAAGAACACTGGTCAAAAAGTCACTGACAGGAAACATCACGCCAATACCGTCCAACACAGCCTTTAGCCTTATGTAAGCCAGAACACTTTGCACAAACTCCAGGGGAAACACGTCATCAGGTTTAAATGGTGCAAATGGCTCTAAGCACTACGGCACTGAACATCTGTGGACATCAGTCCCATAGACTTACGAGGTGCATTCAAGTTCTAAGGCCTCCGATTTTTTTTCTAATTAACTACTCACTCGAAATCGATGAAACTGGCGTTACTTCTCGACGTAATCACCCTGCAGACGTACACATTTTTCACAACGCTGACACCACGATTCCATGGCAGCGGCGAAGGCACCTTTAGGAGTCTGTTTTGACCACTGCAAAATCGCTGAGGCAATAGCACAACGGCTGGTGAATGTGCGGCCACGGAGAGTGTCTTCCATTGTTGGAAAAAGCCAACAGTCACTAGGAGCCAGGTCAGGTGAGTAGGGAGCATCAGGAATCACTTCAAAGTTGTTATCACGAAGAAACTGTTACGTAACGATAGCTCGATGTGCGGGTGCGTTGTCTTGGTGAAACAGCACACGCACAGCCCTTCCCGGACGTTTTTGTTGCAGTGCAGGAAGGAATTTGTTCTTCAAAACATTTTCGTAGGATGTACCTGTTACCGTAGTGCCCTTTGGAACGCAATGGGCGAGGATTACGCCATCGCTGTCCCAGAACATGGACACCATCATTTTTTCGGCACTGGTGGTTACCCGAAATTTTTTTGGTGGCGGTGAATCTGTGTGCTTCCATTGAGCTGACTGGCGCTTTGTTTCTGGATTGAAAAATGGCATCCACGTCTCATCCATTGTCACAACCGACGAAAAGAAAGTCCCATTCATGCTGTCGTTGCGCGTCAACATTGTTTGGGAACATGCCACACGGGCAGCCATGTGGTTGTCCATCATCATTCATGGCACCCAACCGGGACGACACTTTTCGCATTTTCAGGTCGTCATGCAGGATTTTGTGCACAGAACCCACAGAAATCCCACCTCTGGAGGCGATCTGTTCAACAGTCATTCAGCGATCCCCCAAAACAATTCTCTCCACTTTCTCGATCATGTCGTCAGACCGGCTTGTGCGAGCCTGAGGTTGTTTCGGTTTGTTGTCACAGGTTGTTCTGCCTTCATTAAACTGTCGCACCCATGAACGCACTTTCGACACATCCATAACTCCATCACCACATGTCTCCTTCAACTGTCAATGAATTTCAATTGGTTTCACACCACACAAATTCGGAAAACGAATGACTGCACGCTCTTCAAGTAAGGAAAACGTCGCCATTTTAAGTATTTAAAAGAGTTCTCATTCTCGCCGCTGGCGGTAAAATTCCATCAGCCGTATGGTGCTGCCATCTCTGAGACGTATTGACAATGAACGCGGCCTCATTTTAAAACAATGGGCATGTTTCTATCGCTTTCCAATCCGGAGAAAAAAAATCGGAGACCTTAGAACTTGAATGCACCTCGTACAACTACTTAAACCTAACTATCCTAAGGAAATCACACACATCTATGCCCGAGGCAGGATTCGAACCTGCGACCGTAGCAGCAGCGCGATTCCGGACTGAAGCGCCTAGAACCGCTCGGCCACAAAGGCCGGCACGTCATTGGGACTTCAGTGTATTTGAGAACAGGCAAAACTGTGACCTATTACACCACTGGCCGCTTTCTGTGTTCTTTGGCCTATTGGAGACGTGCAGCAATATGAGCCAAGTTGAGCACTGGCCTTTAGCGAGGTAGCCGACTCCAAATGTTGGCTGCACACTGTTACCTTCACAAGATTCTGGAGACTGCTGGATTCACTGACAGCAGCAGTCCCTTTTGGGTCTGAATCCGATGGTATACGGGTGCAGAGCTGGCAACCAGTACCATCCGAGACGACTGGGGTTAAGACCAGGCAAATTTGATGGACAACATATCAACGTGAGTCCACTACCGTGGTCCCTGAAACCACTGCACCACGGTTATAGCCTTCTAACATGGACAGTTATCCTGCTGGAAGATCCCTGTGTCGCCGAGGAAGACATCAGGCATGAAGGGATGCAGGTGGTCTGCATTAATGTTCACATAGCCCTGGTGCAATGGATTGTCGCCACAGGTATCATGGAAACCGAGATGAATGTTTTACATAGCATATTACCGCCCTGCCAGCCGGCATCCGCGGTGCAGTGCAGGTTTTGAACAGTTGGTCGCATGGGTGATGGCATATCCACAGGCGACCTCCGAACTGGTCTAACAAGAAACGTGATTCAACCAGCCGGGCGATACGTTTCCATTGCATCCAATATCAACAAAGTTTTGTTTCATACACTTAGGTGCATAATTCTACAGCAAGTTTTGGTTACGATATAGGAGTCTAGTTCTGCGACTCTCTTCCGCCACCCTTCTTAAAGGATGGAATACTCTGTTTTCGTGGCGTGGGGTTATTTCGGTTCCACAGATCATCCATAATGTCCAAAGCACAACACAATAAAGAAACGGACACCATTGAAGTCCACTCGACGAAGATACCCGAGTAGGAGAGTCGACAGTATGTTCTGAAAATTCGCATAGACAGGGTCATTCACGAAGATATGCAAATATTTCGATACGTTATTATACAAGTATAGCTAAAGATAGAAGATCAAATAAACAAAGGTCAGCAAATTTTTTGCTACGGAGTTATGGCTAATAAAAGATTTTTGCCTGAAATTTAGCAACTTCGCTAATATGAAGCCATCGCAAAACTGTACGAGGTTAAAATAAAGCAGGATTTCCATTTATTTTGTTGTTATTGGTTTGCGAATCTAACAAAACGTGTCCCAGGCGTGTACCTGCAGTAGTTTTCCAGAACATCCAGAGAAGCAAAGAAGTAATTTCGTAAAATTTTTAAGTCATTAACTACTTGGCCCATTGTTTTTTAAATTCCAGACAGTTGCACAAAGTTTCATCAGAAGCTCAAGAAAATTTAATTTTGGAAAATTGATGGAAATAATGTTAACTGAAACTGTATCAATATGTCAGATAATCTGCTTTTATTAATGCCATAGCACACGTGAATTCATATTAAACCGTGAGAAACAAAACTCATTGTTAAGGAAGTTGTACAGTGTACACACAATTTCACAATACATTCACAATAAATGTTCAAAAATGTCGCCACCGAGTTCAATGCATTTATCTGCACGTGTATGAGCAGATTTTGTTGCTCGTTTCAGTTTCACAGGGTTGTTCTTAATTTCTTCTACTTCATTCATAACGCGAGCAAGTAATACCTCACGTGTATTGACTTTGTCCTCATAAACTTTTTTATCCATCCCCATACACAAACACCCATTGGTGTTAAACCAGGCGATCTGGGTGGCCACAGACCTGTAACACCATCCCTATATCGTAAATAGTCTACACACTACAACAGTTACCTCTATTTTATCTGATAACAAGACGCTTGTGGTGAAGCTTTTAAAATTTTACCATGCGTCTGGACTCTGGCGTAATCTTTTAGGCTGGAGGTTTTACACTCCTGGAAATTGAAATAAGAACACCGTGAAATCATTGTCCCAGGAAGGGGAAACTTTATTGACACATTCCTGGGGTCAGATACATCACATGATCACACTGACAGAACAACAGGCACATAGACACAGGCAACAGAGCATGCACAATGTCGGCACTAGTACAGTGTATATCCACCTTTCGCAGCAATGCAGGCTGCTATTCTCCCATGGAGACGATCGTAGAGATGCTGGATGTAGTCCTGTGGAACGGCTTGCCATGCCATTTCCACCTGGCGCCTCAGTTGGACCAGCGTTCGTGCTGGACGTGCAGACCGCGTGAGACGACGCTTCATCCAGTCCCAAACATGCTCAATGGGGGACAGATCCGGAGGTCTTGCTGGCCAGGGTAGTTGACTTACACCTTCTAGAGCAGGTTGGGTGGCACGGGATACATGCGGACGTGCATTGTCCTGTTGGAACAGCAAGTTCCCTTGCCGGTCTAGGAATGGTAGAACGATGGGTTCGATGACGGTTTGGATGTACCGTGCCTATTCAGTGTCCCCTCAACGATCACCAGTGGTGTACGGCCAGTGTAGGAGATCGCTCCCCACACCATGATGCCGGGTGTTGGCCCTGTGTACCTCGGTCGTATGCAGTCCTGATTGTGGCGCTCACCTGCACGGCGCCAAACACGCATACGACCATCATTGGCACCAAGGCAGAAGCGACTCTCATCGCTGAAGACGACACGTCTCCATTCGTCCCTCCATTCACGCCTGTCGCGACACCACTGGAGGCGGGCTGCACGATGTTGGGGCGTGAGCGGAAGACGGCCTAATGGTGTGCGGGACCGTAGCCCAGCTTCATGGAGACGGTTGCGAATGGTCCTCGCCGATACCCCAGGAGCAACAGTGTCCCTAATTTGCTGGGAAGTGGCAGTGCAGTCCCCTACGGCACTGCGTAGGATCCTACGGTCTTGGCGTGCATCCGTGCGTCGCTGCGGTCCGGTCCCAGGTCGACGGGCACGTGCACCTTCCGCCGACCACTGGCGACAACATCGATGTACTGTGGAGACCTCACGCCCCACGTGTTGAGCAATTCGGCGGTACGTCCACCCGGCCTCCCGCATGCCCACTATACGCCCTCGCTCAAAGTCCGTCAACTGCACATACGGTTCACGTCCACGCTGTCGCGGCATGCTACCAGTGTTAAAGACTGCGATGGAGCTCCGTATGCCACGGCAAACTGGCTGACACTGACGGCGGCGGTGCACAAATGCTGCGCAGCTAGCGCCATTCGACGGCCAACACCGCGGTTCCTGGTGTGTCCGCTGTGCCGTGCGTGTGATCATTACTTGTACAGCCCTCTCGCAGTGTCCGGAGCAAGTATGGTGGGTCTGACACACCGGTGTCAATGTGTTCTTTTTTCCATTTCCAGGAGTGTAGTTTGTTGCCACTGGCTGGTTCAGAGCGATCCAGCGATGGGCCAGCCGCGGGTATCTGCTATCTTCTTTTAATGTTTTCCAGTGCTTTTTCCCTCTTTTTACCTTGTATTGGATTTGACACTGTAGTTTCCGTTGCTTTGTGTAGGTGTGCTTTTATTTTTTCACCGTCTCCTTTACGTTCTTATTCGAAATTCTCACGTTGGTAATATTATGATGTTCCTCCCCATTCGTCTCATTACGATTTATTACGAGCGCTAAGGACACACATCATCATCACCCCAAAATATCGCTCAAGTGTGTGAGACCTGTACCAGATAGAGCAAGGAAATGATACTGAATGTATACGAGAAGAGCAGCACGAATGGTCGTAGGTTGTTTCACCCGTGGAAGAGCATCGCGGTGCTGCTGAAGGAACAGGCAGGCGCCTGAGAAAGCCTACTTAGAAAGCTTCTAAAAGAAATATTAAATGGTGATTTGAGGAATATAGTATGTCCCCCTACGCACCGCTGCCGTAGCCATCGAGAGGACAAGATCTGCATCTACATCTACATCTACATTTACACTCCGCAAGCCACCCAACGGTGCGTGGCGGAGGGCACTTTACGTGCCACTGTCATTATCTCCCTTTCCTATTCCAGTCGCGTATGGTTCGCGGGAAGAACGACTGTCTGAAAGCCTCTGTGCGCGCTCTAATCTCTCTAATTTTACATTCGTGATCTCCTCGGGAGGTATAAGTAGGGGGAAGCAATATATTCAATACCTCATCCAGAAACGCACCCTCTCGAAACCTGGCGAGCAAGCTACACCGCGATGCAGAGCGCCTCTCTTGCAGAGTCTGCCACTTGAGTTTGTTAAACATCTCAGTAACGCTATCACGGTTACCAAATAACCCTGTGACGAAACGCGCCGCTCTTCTTTGGATCTTCTCTATCTCCTCCGTCAACCCGATCTGGTACGGATCCCACACTGATGAGCAATACTCAAGTATAGGTCGAACGAGTGTTTTGTAAGCCACCTCCTTTGTTGATGGACTACATTTTCTAAGGACTCTCCCAATGAATCTCAACCTGGTACCCGCCTTACCAACAATTAATTTTATATGATCATTCCACTTCAAATCGTTCCGCACGCATACTCCCAGATATTTTACAGAAGTAACTGCTACCAGTGTTTGTTCCGCTATCATATAATCATGCAATAAAGGATCCTTCTTTCTATGTATTCGCAATACATTACATTTGTGTATGTTAAGGGTCAGTTGCCACTCCCTGCACCAAGTGCCTATCCGCTGCAGATCTTCCTGCATTTCGCTACAATTTTCTAATGCTGCAACTTCTCTGTATACTACAGCATCATCCGCGAAAAGCCGCATGGAACTTCCGACACTATCTACTAGGTCATTTATATATATTGTGAAAAGCAATGGTCCCATAACACTCCCCTGTGGCACGCCAGAGGTTACTTTAACGTCTGTAGATGTCTCTCCATTGAGAACAACATGCTGTGTTCTGTTTGCTAAAAACTCTTCAATCCAGCCACACAGCTGGTCTGATATTCCGTAGGCTCTTACTTTGTTTATCAGGCGACAGTGCGGAACTGTATCGAACGCCTTCCGGAAGTCAAGGAAAATGGCATCTACCTGGGAGCCTGTATCTAATATTTTCTGGGTCTCATGAACAAATAAAGCGAGTTGGGTTTCACACGATCGCTGTTTCCGGAATCCATGTTGATTCCTACATAGTAGATTCTGAGTTTCCAAAAACGACATGATACTCGAGCAAAAGACATGTCCTAAAATTCTACAACAGATCGACGTCAGAGAGATAGGTCTATAGTTTTGCGCATCTGCTCGACGACCCTTCTTGAAGACTGGGACTACCTGTGCTCTTTTCCAATCATTTGGAACCTTCTGTTCCTCTAGAGACTTGCGGTACACGGCTGTTAGAAGGGGGGCAAGTTCTTTCGCGTACTCTGTGTAGAATCGAATTGGTATCCCGTCAGGTCCAGTGGACCGGTTAAAAAGTGCACGGAGGCATTTCAACAGTCATTCTTCCGGCGCTCCATACGTGAATGGATATGGAAGAAGCTCTAATTACTGGTAGTGTGTAAAGTACCCTCGGCCTTTAACTTCACAGTGGTTTTCAGAGTATCCATGGAGATGCATACGGTACAAAATAAATTATCCTGCCCAGTGAAATACTACATGATTATCACTGTGTTGACGTACTCATAGGTGTAATTATGCGGTAAGTACCGTACGCAGGACGAGTCTGCTCTGCGGAGGAGAGAAGCTACTTTGCGCAAGGTGGGCGATTCACGCATGCGCACTAGCGCCGCCCCCGACAGGGCGTGGCTCTTCCGTCGATATTCAGCTGCCTTCTGCAGCCTCTCTCCGTTCCCGTATTTGAGCTGCCTTGCAGATCCGAGTCTCGCGTCTTTGTGTCCCCTACCCGCTATTCAATATACCTCACAACTCTGAGTTGTAAGGCTTCACGGCGTGGAAGGGTGTGAGGTGACGTTAGAACACAACTGGCCATTAAAATTGCTACACCAAGAAAAAATGCAGTTGATAAACGGGTATTCATTGCACAAATATATTATACTAGAACTGACTTGTGATTACATCTTCATGCAATTTGGGTGCATAGATTCTGAGAAATCAGTACCCAGAACAACCAACAACCTCTGGCCGTAATAACGGCCTTGATACGCCTGGGCATTGAGTCAAACAGAGCTTGGATGGCGTGTACAGGTACAGCAGCCCATGCAGCTTCAACATGATACCACAGTTCATCAACAGTAGTGACTGGCGTATTGTGACGAGCCAGTTGCTCGGCCACCATTGACCAGACGTTGTCAGTTGGTGAGAGATCTGGAGAATGTGCTGGCCAGGGCAGCAGTCCAACATTTTCTGTATCCAGAAAGGCCCGTACAGGACCTGCAACATGCGGTCATGCATTAGCCTGCTGAAATATAGTGTTTCGCAGGGATCGAATGAAGGGTAGAGCCACAGATCGTAACACATCTGAAATGTAACGTCCACTGTTCAAAGTGCCGTCAATGCGAACAAGAGGTTAACCGAGATGTGTAAACAATGGCATCCCATACCATCACGCCGGGTGATACGCCAGTATGGCGATGACGAATACACGCTTCCAATGTGCGTTCACCGCGATGTCACCAAACACGGATGCGACCATCATGATGCTGTAAACAGAACCTGGATTCATCCGAAAAACCGACGTTTTGCCATTCGTGAACCCAGGTTCGTCGTTGAGTACACCATCGCAGGCGATCATATCTGTGATGCAGCGTCAAGGGTAATCGCAGCCATGGTCTCCGAGCTGATAGTCCATGCTGCAGCAAACGTCGTCGAACTGTTCGTGCAGATGGTTGTTGTCTTGCAAACGTCCTCATCTGTTGACTCAGGGATCGAGACGTGGCTGCACGATCCGTTACAGCCACGCGGATGAGATGCCTGTCATCTCGATTGCTAGTGATACGAGGCCGTTGCAATCCAGCACGGCGTTCCGTATTATCCTCCTGAACCCACCGATTCCATATTCTGCTAACAGTCATTGGATCTCGACCAATACGCGTAGCAATGTCGCGATACGATAAACCGCAATCGCGATAGGCTACAATCCGTCCTTTATCAAAGTCGGAAACGTGATGGTACGCATTTCTCCTCCTTACACGAGGCATGACAACAACGTTTCACCAGGCAACGCCGGTCAACTGCTGTGTATGAGAAATCGGTTGGAAACTTTCCTCATGTCAGCACGTTGTAGGTGTCCCCACCGGCGCCAACCTTGTGTGAATGCCTTTGAAAGCTAATCATTTGCGTATCACAGCATCTGCTTCCTGTCGGTTAAATTGCGCGACTGTAGCACGTCATCTTCGTGGTGTAGCAATTTTATTGGCCAGTAGTGTATTTCGGAAATGAGTGCGGCGGTTGCGTGGTGAAGTGGGGGTGGGGAGCGGGGGAGAACGACAAGTCTCCGTATCATTCACTAATCCAGTGTAAAAAACTGCTCCTGTGTTCATACACGAGCCAACACATTGTGAGATCTGCCCAACGCGACGTTGGATGCCGCCTGGCAGACTGGTACGGGGTATAACCCTAGCAAAGATATGGGCAGCAAAAGGGGAAATCCATAAAGACAAGCGATTTTGATAAAGAGCAGATTATTATTCCGCAGAGCGTGTGAACTAGTATCTCTAAAGCGGCGAGGCTGGTCGAATGTTCACGTGCTACTGTTGTCAGCATCTACGGAAAGAGGTAGAAGGACAGTGAAGCAACCACTAGGCGGTGAATGGTTGGACGTCCACAACTCTTCACAAAATGTGGAGTTCGGAGGCTTTTCTGCCCTGTGAAGTAGGATGGATAGTGATCTGCGGCGTCTCTGATGAAAGGGCACATTGTTGGTGCACGCACAAGTCTTTCATAACACATTGTTCTTCGCACATTGTTGAACTTAGAGCTCCGCCACAGACCACCCCTACCTGATCACATGTTGACCCAAAGACATCGTCAATCACGGCTGCACTGGGCTCGGGACCATTCGTATCCGACCGTCGATTAATGGGAACCTGTCGGCTCTTCGGGCGAATCTCATTTTTTCTACACGACGTCGCCGGTTGTTCCCACAAACTCTGTCAACAGGGTGAACGGCGACTCGAAACACGCAGCGCGCCACGGTCGCAGGTTGGTGGGATCAGTATTATGCTATGGGACACATCCTCCTGCGCTTGCATGGGACCTGTGGTAGTAATCGAAGACACGTTGACACCTGCGAACAATCTGCATCCCTTCATGCTTGATGTCTTCCCCGATGGCGATGTGCATGTCGCTGTGGCCGAGCGGTTCTAGGCACTTCAGTCTGGAACCGCGCGACCGGTACGGTTGCAGGTTCGAATCTTTCCTCGGGCATGGATGTGTGTGATGTCCTTAGGTTAGTTAGGTTTAAGTAGTTCTAACAAGGGAACCTCCCCATCGCACCACCCTCAGATTTAGTTATAATTTGGCACAGTCGATAGGCCTTGAAAAACTGAACACGGATCAATCGAGAAAACAGGAAGAAGTTGTGTGGAACTACGAAAAAAATAAGCAAAATATACAGACTGAGTAGTCCATGTGCATGATAGGCAACATCAAGGAGACTCTGAGCTCAAGAGCGCCGTGGTCCCGCGGTTAGCGTGAGCAGCTGCGGACGGAGAAGTCCTTGGTTCAAGTCTTCCCTCGAGTGAAAAGTTTAATTTTTTATTTTCAGGCAATCATTATTATCACATCCACAAGAAAACCTAAATCGGACAAGGTAGAAGAATCTTTTTACCCATCCGCCAAGTGTACAAGTTAGATGGGTCGACAACATATTCCTGTCATGTGACGCACATGCCGTCACCAGTATCGTATAGAATATATCAGACGTGTTTTCTGTGGAGGAATCGGTTGAGCTATGACCTTGCGATCAAACGTTTTCGGTTCCCATTGGAGAGGCACGTCCTTTCGTCTACTAATCGCACGGTTTTACGTTGCGGTCGCAAAACACAGACACTAAACTTATTACAGTGAACAGAGACGTCAATGAACGAACGGACAGATCATAACTTTGGGAAAATAAAAAAGTAAACTTTTCACTCGAGGGAAGACTTGAACCACGGACCTCGCGTTCCGGAGCTGCTCACGCTAACCACGGGAACACGGCGCTCCTGAGCTGACACCATCCTTGATGTTGCCTATCTTACTCATGGACTACTGAGTTTGTATATTTAGCTTATTTTTTTCATAGTTCCACACAACTTCTTCCTGTTTTCTCGATTCATCTGTGTTCAGTTTTTCAAGGCCTATCCACTGTGCCAAATTATAACTAAATCTGAGGGGGTGCGATGGGGAGGTTCCCTTGTAAGTTCTAGGGGACTGTTGTCCTCAGAAGTTACGTCGCATAGTGCTCAGAGCCATTTGAACCATTTTATTATTCGTATGCCATACATTAAGAGTGACAGTCTCAAGAATAGCTATGTGTATACAAATACAGTATTAGTAAAGTAATTATGTTAAATTTATGAGTTCTGCCCACAATTTTATTCTTAATATTTCGCCAATGGATACTTAACATTGTTTACTCGCAAACATAGTGTACTTTAACATCAGTTACCGTCGAGTGCCAACTGTTTACTTGCTGGGAGAGTTACGAAACATTACTGCGAAACTGCTATAAAACACAAATTTAAAAGGTTTTTATACAGTTAAAACTGTTCGACTGTAATCAGCCATGTAGGTACGCGTTTTGCGTGTGATAGTAATCCGTCTTCCGCAAATTCCTGAATATGCATTGCTTGGCTTCTTTACTTAGACGCTCGAAGTATTTTTCGAGCTTGCACGTGGAGTGTCTATACGTTTACATACAACACCCCCTCTGTCGTTGTATGTTTTATAGACAATTCTTTCTTGTCTCTTTTTCTTCGTGTATTTATGGAGACCTCCGTATCTTACCCTCTTCCAACCTCTGTGTCGGTTGCTCTGACCATTTGCATCAGCTGTATCTGTCATGTCCTAGTATGTCTTCCCGGAAGGTTATATTACTGTGGTATTCCTGTATACCTAAAACAATTCGGACATACAAACTTAATATCCATCGGTACCCGTGGTCCAGAGGCTAGCGTTGCTACCTCTCGATCACGGTGCCCCGGGTTCGATTCCCGGCCGGGTTGGGGATTTTCTCTGCCCGGAGACTGGGTGTTTGTGTTGTCCTCATCAATTCATCATCATCACCATCATTCGTGACAACGGCTAGATTTGATTCTGTAAAAAATAGGACTGTGTAAAAATTGGGACTTTGTACGCGCGTTGATGACGGCACAGTTGAGCGCCGCACGAACCAAACATAATCACAAGCTTAATAACCTTCACATCACCTACAAACGAAAGATAGATGCATTAATAATTTGCAGTATGCACTCTCTAACACCCACGTAAACACGCCGAATATGAATGTAGATGCAACACCGACCTTATAGGATGTACAGCATGAAGGTAAGAATAGAGGGAGACGCCGTGGCGTCACAGCTGCGAAGCCATGTGAAGCCGAGGGTAGCCATCTCAATCCGACCAAAACATTGCTGCTGTAAGCTTGTGTGCATAGACTTGTCGCTCGCTTTTGGAAGGATTTTGCGCTATTATGGTGACTTGTGTGGTGTTCGGATGTACGAATCGTTCTGATTGTGATGCGAAATCGAAGGGAATAACATTTCATGTGTAAGTTGTCTCGTTAAGTGTGATTTTACAACTTCATTGTGAATGAACGTGTGCTACATCGGTACTTGTACTATAGCGTGTTTTTCTCCTGTATGATTTTAGATTTCCTAAAAATGAAAGTCGGAAAGCTCTGTGGGAGAATGCCGTGAGGAGGAAGAATTGGCGTGCGTCTAAATGGAGCACTATATGTTCTCAGCATTTCCGAGAAGAGGACATAGACCGAACTTCCCTTTCAACAGTAAGGCTCCGAGAAAATGCTGTAACATCAGTTTTCCCTACACACCGAAAACATTTGCAAAAGGTATGTTAATTCAAAGAATTAAATTCTTAGTTTTCAAGTTCACGTTTCAGTATAATACGTACGTATCGTCGATAATCGAAGTGTTGAGTAACTCACTTTGTCTCCATCATGTACCAAATTAAAAGCTAACACTACATTAACTGGCGTTAAGTATAGGCCTAAACAGGACACTGTGTCGATTTGCCATTCTATGTACCGTCTTTCAGTAAATATTGGTGGTAATGAACTGTGTTTCCTAGTAGTGTAACGTAACTGGAATGTCCCAGTACGTATTACAAACAAGATGTATTTATGGGGCTTTGGAGGGAGGGTATAGCTAACTTAGTTTTCAGTTTCTATTATTTAGTTTGTGATACATGTTCATTACTGAAGTAACAAAATTGTATCGTTTACATTGAAGGCTAGCTATTCGTAATATTACATTAAAAACTATTTTTAATCAGAAGAAACGCGGAATTTCGCCTTTACGAGATTTTATTTTAAACAAAAACTTTGAAACAACCAATCTGATGACGTTACATGCGTACATGGTGCAATTAGCGACTGTAATACACGCAGCGCTATAGCACACTGGCAATGTTTCGGTCAGAGTGTCATGGCAGCGAGCCACGCCCCCATGGCTTCAAAACGTAGTACGGCTGGGATACGTAGCGCCATCTCCCCTTGTTCTTACCTCCATGATGTACAGAGTGCGGCAGCGTTCATAGTGTAATTTGACTTGCGTAGTACAACGACGTAATGCAGGAATGCGCGCCAGCTCGTGCCGCATTCGTGTACTAATGAGCTGCTATTTCGAGTGTGACAGTGATTCGGAGCGGCGGAGTGCACAGCATCGCGACTTTGCTGTTGAAAGTTATTTCAAGAGTAACGACTCTGTTATTGCTACCCAGCGTCTATTTCGGCAACATTTCAACTTGGGACGTCATGGGAAAGTTCCAGATGGACGGACCATTGTGAGACGGGTACGTGCATTTTACAAACAACAGGTTCTGTTTGCAATGGTAAACCGGGAAGAAGTGAAAGAACTGTGCGGACAGCAGAAGCCGTGGAAAATGTTCATGCTGCACTAATGCGTAGCCCAAAAAGATCTGCTCGTCGTCATACACAAACTGTCCACATGTCAGATCGCTCTTTCAGGAGAATATTGCACGAAGATCTCCATTTTCACCCATATAAGCTGAAGATTGTTCAGGAAACTGGGCCTCGCCATTGGGTTTCGCGCGAAACATTCTGCTTAACCGTGCGTGATCTTCGCCAAAATCCACAAATGCTGCACGCCACTCTGATGTCAGATGCAGCTCATTTCGACGTATGTGGTTCTGTGAATAAACAGAATAGCCGTTATTGGAGTGATGTAAACCCTCATCACATCAAGCCCTTGCACAGTTCTCGTGTGAGAGTGTTGTGTGGAGCTGCTCCCTTTGCGATTATTGGCCCTTACATCTTTGAGGATGACAGCGGTGTGGCTGTAACTGTCACCAGTGAACGCCACCTGAGGATGCTGCAGGACTTCGTCCTTCCACAATTAGGTATGGTTGATGTGGATGTGGAACAATTATGGTTTCAACAAGACGGAGCGACCTCGCATACAGCCACAATTTGCTTGGATTTCTCGCGAAAGACTTTTCCCGGTAGAGTAATTTCCCGTATTGGAGCAATTACTTGGCCGCCTCGCTCACCTGACCTTTCATGAGCCGACTTTCTCCTTTGGAGCGACCTGAAGCAAGAAGTGTTCTGAATACGTTGTGCCACCATTCATGAGTTCAAGGGCGGCATCAGAACTGCCGTCTGCAATGCCCGAGGGAATAACCGAGCGAGGTGGCGCAGTGGTTAGCACACTGGACTCGTATTCGGGAGGACAACGGTTCAATCCCGTCTCCAGCTATCCTGATTTAGGTTTTTCGTGATTTCCCTAAATCGTTTCAGGCAAATGCCGGGATGGTTCCTTTGAAAGGGCACGGCCGATTTCCTTCCCAATCCTTCCCTAACCCGAGCTTGCGCTCCGTCTCTAATGACCTCGTTGTCGACGGGACGTTAAACACTAACCACCACCACCACCACGCCCCAGGGAATACGTTACGCCGAGTTATGGAAAGCTTCCAACGCCGCCTAGATGAATGTGTTGCGCAGAGGGGGCATCATTTGACAAGAGTCACATTCAAAAATTAATTCACGCAACGAACAATGAGCACATGGACTATCAGATCAATTGTGTGATTGGATTGAAGAGTTCCTCAATAGAGAGAAGTTTTCCGAAGTAAGGTGTGCCGCAGGGAAGTGTCGTAGGGCCGTTGCTATTCATCAAATATATAAATGACCTTGTGGATAACATCGGAAGTCCACTGAGGCTTTTTGCGGATGATGCTGTAGTAAATCGAGAGACTGTGACAATGGAAAATTGTACTGAAATGCTTGGTGACGCGTGGTGCAGGGAATGGCAATTCAGTCTCAATGTAGACAAGTGTAATGTGCTGCGAATACGTAGGAAGAAAGATCCCTTATCATTTAGCTACAATATAGCAGGTCAGCAACTGGAAGCGGTTAATTCCATAAATTATCTGGGAGTAGGCATTAGGAGTGATTTAAAATGGAATGACCATATAAAATTAATCGTCGGTAAAGCAGATGCCAGACTGAGATTCATTGGAAGAATCCTAAGGAAATGCAATCCGAAAACAAAGGAAGTAGGTTACACTACACTTGTTCGCCCACTGCTTGAATACTGCTCAGCAGTGTGAGATCCGTACCAGATAGGGTTGATAGAAGAGATAGAGAAGATCCAACGGAGAGCAGCGCGATTCGTTACAGGATCATTTAGTAATCGCGAAAGCGTTACGGTGATGACAGATAAACTCCAGTGGAAGACTCTGCAGGAGAGACGCTCAGTAGCTCGGTACGGGCTATTGTTAAAGTTTCGAGAACATACCTTCACCGAAGAGTCAAGCAGTATATTGCTCCCTCCTACGTATATCTCGCGAAGAGACCATGAGGATAAAATCAGAGAGATTAGATCCCACACAGAGGCATACCGACATTCTTTCTTTCCACGAACAAAAAAATGGCTCTGAGCAGTATGGGACTTAACTTCTGAGGTCATCAGTCCCCTAGAACTTACAACTACTTAAACCTAACTAACCTAACACCATCACACACATCCATGGCTGAGGCAGAATTCGAACCTGCGACCGTAGCGGTCACGCGGTTCCAGACTGTAGCGCCTAGAACCGCACGGCCACTCCGGCTTTCCACGAACAATACGAGACTGGAATAGAAGGGAGAACCGACAGAGGTAGTCAAGGTACCCTCCGCCACACACCACCTGGTGGCTTGCGGAGTATGGATGTAGATATAGATGTAGATGTAGACTTACACATTAGTAAAAGGCCTACCTTTAACTATTAATGGACTTAAGAGGTAATATATAAATTGCACTTACTGCCTGATGGTGTGTTTTAATATCCTACTATGAAGGCTGCCGCACCGTGTATAAATGCAGTAATACACTGAGGTGATAAAACTTATGACATACCGCCTAATACATGGTCGGAGGATCATGAAGTCCACGAATGGCTACAATCATTTCCAGTCAATGACGAGCTCAATTGGACCAGGGGATCCAATCAATGTCAACACAGCCCACACCATTATGGAGTCGCCACCAGCTTGCGCAGTGCCTTGTTGACATCTTGGGTCCATGGCTCCGTGGCGTCTACGCCGCACTCGAGCCCTACCATCAGCTCTTACCAACTGGGATCAGGACTCATCTGACCACGCCCCGGATTCCCAGTGGTCTAGGGTCTCATCGGTATGGTCACGACCCCTGGAGAGGCGCTGCAGGCGATGTCGTGCTGTTAGCAAAGGCTGCCATAGCCCGTCAACGCCAAATTTCGCCGCACTGTCCAGCGAATACGCTCGTCATACGTCCCACATTGATTTCTGCGGTTGTTTCACGCCGTGTTGTCTGTCCGCACAACTCAAACGTCGCTGCCGTCGGTCGTTTAAGAAGACCGTTGGCCAGTGCATTGTCCATGGTGAGAGGTAATGCCTGAAATTTGCTATTCTCGAAACACTCTAGACACTATGGATCTTGGAATATTGAATTCTCTGATCATTTCCGAAATACGATGTCCTATCTACACTACTGGCCATTAAAATTGCTACACCACGATGGTGACGCGCTACAGACGCGAAATTTAACCGCCAGGAAGAAGATGCTGTGATAAATGATTTTTCACACCATTCACACAAGGTTGGCGCCAGTGGCGACACCTACAACGTGCTGACATGAGGAAAGTTTCCAACCGATTTCTCATACACAAACAGCAGTTTACCAGCGTTGCCTAGTGAAACGTTGTTGTGATGCCTCGTGTATGGAGGAGAAGTGCGTAAAATCACGTTCCCGACTTTGATAAAGGACGGATTGTAGCCAATCGCGATTGCGGTTTATCGTATCGCGACATTGCTGCTCGCGTTGGTCGAGATCCATTGACTGTTAGCAGAATATGGGATCGGTGGGTTCAGGACGGTAATACGGAACGCCGTGCTGGATCCCAACGGTCTCGTATCATTAGCAGTCGAGACACCAGGCATCTTATCCGCATGGCTGTAACGGATCGTGCAGCCACACCTCGATCCCTGAGTGAACAGATGGGGACGTTTGCAAGACAACAACCATCTGCACGAACAGTTCGACGACGTTTGCAGCACCGCGGACTATCAGATCGGAGACCATGACTGCGGTTACCCTTGACGCTGCGTCACAGGCAGGAACGCCTGCGATGGTGTACTCAACGACCTAACCTGGGTGCACGAATGGCGAAACGTAATTTTTTCGGATGAATCCATGTTCTGTTTACAGCATCATGATGGTCGCATTCGTGTTTGGTGACATCGCGGTGAACGCACGTTGGAAGCGTGTATTCGTCATCGCCATACTGGCGTATCACCCGTCATGATGGTATGGGGTGCCATTGGTTAAACGTCTCGGTCATCTCTTGTTCGCTGTGACGGAACTTTGAACAGTGGACGTTACATTTCAGATGTGTTACGACCCGTGGCTCTACCCTTCATTCGATCCCTGCGAAACCCTACATTTCGCAGAATAATGCACGACCGCATGTTGCAGGTTCTGTATGGGCCTTTCTGGATACAGAAAATGTTCGACTGCTGCCCTGGCCAGCACATTCTCCAGATCTCTGACCAAATGAAATCGTCTGGTGAATGGTGGCCGAGCAACTGGCTCGTCACAATACGCCAGTCGCTACTCTTGATGAACTGTGGTATCGTGTCGACGCTGCATGGGCAGATGTACCTGTACACGCCATCCAGGCTCTGTTTGACTCAATGCCCAGGCGCATCGAGGCCGTTATTACGGCCAGAGGTGGTTGGTTGTTCTGGGTACTGATTTCCCAGGATCTATGCACCCAAACTGCGTGAAAATGTAATCACATGTCAGTTCTAGTATAATATATTTGTCTAATGAATACCCGTTTATCATCTGCATCTGCAACCTCAGATGTTGAGTCCCATAGTGCTCAGAGCCATTTGAATCATTTTTGTTTGCTTAACTTTATCCATTAATTGTATCTAGTTCTTTCCTAAAGTCCATATTTCAAAATTTGTCAGCTGCTGTTCTCCTCTTTACTGCTAAGCGGGATACAGCAGTGGTTGGCACACAGGACTCGCGTTCGGGAGGACGACGGTTCAAACCCGGGCCCAACCATCCTAATTTAGGTTTCTCATCATTTCCCTAAGCCGCAAATGCGCGGATGGTTCCTTGGAAAGAGAAGGGCCAGTTTCCTTCCACATCCTTCACAAAACAATCCAATATTATACTCCGCCCCTAATGACCACGACGACGACGGAACGTTAAATTCCAATCTTGCTTCCTGCCTTTACTGCTCCTAAAATCTCATATCTGTTGCTTATAAGCGATTTTCTTGGAAGTTATTAATAGCGTACGATTCACATCTGCAAACCAGCGTTGAAGCTGACACGGTCTTATAAAATATAAATCTTGTTTATATTCTCCTTTTATTCTTTTAGACATTTGTTTATTGTGTCACATATATTCCTAACTTTGGTAATTTATTCTCTAATTTTCTGTCAATCTCACACGTAATGTCTCAACCAAAGTGGTTAAAGTACTTCACCAATATTATTATTTTATTACAAGTCTTAATTTTCGTTCTTACAGGGTATTTTCCTTTAAAGGCCACGATTTTTTTCTTGTTTCATGCAACTGTCAAACAGTACTATTTACAAATGATACCAAATATCCCTGTTTGTAGGTCATCGTCATTCTCCACCAATATGGCGTCGTCTGCATGTAATAAGCATTTCTAGCGTAAATTTCTGTTAAAATCTGTTGTGACTATAGGCTGTTTTAGGGTACCACTTCTATCTAAATTTAGTTTTGTGTTCGAACACAATCTTTGAAAGGTTTATTAGGTGTCGAGAATATCCTCTTTTCCTCATAATTCTCGACAGTTTTTTCTATCAAAATTATGAAATACCTTAATAAAATTAATAAATGCAAAGTGGATTTCCCTATTACACTCTCTCTGTTTTCCGATTATTTGTCTAAGTATAAATACTGCATCTCTTGTCGACCTGCCCAAAGCCCATTTCTTCTGCAGATAATAACCTCTTAGTTATAAACCTTAACCATTTGTTCACCATTTTGATGTCAACTTCTTATGTGGTGTCCAGTACGTTGATTCCTCTATAGTTCTCACAATTAATGCAGTCTCCTTTTTAAAAAGTGATATTACCCTGTGACCATGCTAGCGTAGGAAGTTCAAAGAAACGACTCTGATAACAATACAATCAAGAAATCATCGTGAGAGAGAGAGAGAAATAGAGAGCCAAAGTGTTACAGATGTCGACGTACGACCTTTCTAATAAGTCACAGAAAGAAAGTCTCTGAAAATCAAAACAGCGCAACAATGAAGACGAAACATCGAGACACAGAATGGGTACAGCGCTTCCGAGAAGACGAGACAGAATAGACAGCGCAAGGTCAACACCAACCAAAATCCATGCGATCAATACAGGGTCATTTGTACTTTACAACGTAGCAAACCAATGAAAACCAATGAAAAACCAATGAAAACGACGTGGGACTAAAATTGACATCACGGGTAACCTTAGAAATGCACGACCCCTTGGAGGACTACAGAAAAATCTTAAAGTTCTGCCAGGACACTAACCAGCACTCATACCAGGACCTGAAGAAAAAATTGGAGGAAATGCTTATTAAAGATCTAGCGATGAGCCAGAGAAGAAGAGGTAAAAATGGAGTAGATATTGTTATGTAAAGGTCATATAAGATTAAGGAAAGGAAGGAAGTGATAAGTGTGATTGGAAGGGTAAGAGTGGAGGCGGGGGGGGGGGGGGGCTTTTGGAGCGGACTGTAGGGGAAAGGCTGCCCTCTAACTATAAAGGTCAGTTAATGGAATGGATAAACAGGAAATCTAGTGTCAGAAAAAGGCAACTGTAGGGAGGGGGTAGTGTGTGGGATAAGAGGGGGAGGGTCTGGAGGAGAGAAACAGCATGAGAAACATGAATCAATGTTTGTTTGAGTGTTGAGGTTGGGTAGGTCAGAATGGTGATGAGGGCAGTGGGATGGATGGGGCGGAGGGGTTGTCAAGAAATTACAAAGGAGAGAGCGATTAAGAAGGAATTGAAAGCCTGGGCGGGAAAAACTATAGGAGACATTGTGATATACAAGGAGTTGAAGAAATAAAGGCGGGAGAAGGGGACTAACCGTTATATTCTTTACTATGCGTCTTACTATCTGCATGTTCCATACTTTAACATTGTACTTGATAATGGCATAAAAGACGAAATCTACATAGTACACAAGATAAAGATAGTGACACACAGGCAAATGGCGGTTTACGCTTTTAAAGAGTTATTGTTGCTGACTACATCAACGCAAAGAACCCATCTTGTAATTAGGAAAATGTCAACCAGAAAGATGTACAACTGGCTGCGGTAGAAAGGCAGCTGAACATTGAAACCTATGGTTCTCAAAAACCAACTCTCTTCCCAATGTTGACCGACTATCGAACGAAGGTCCTGGACATCGTAATTATCAGAAATATAGGACAAGAACTGGAGCTCTAAATGTTGAATGGTCTCACGTTGGAGCTCAATCAAGTCCTCGGTGTAAAACATCGAGCCATAACGATTCAACGAAGTTGGACTAAGAAGAAACGAACTGTGACCAATATCGCCCTAAAGTGAATAACAACACGTGTCACCAAGAAGAGGGAGGTAGATGTGGCAAGTGACTGCTTAATCGAACAAATCAACAAGACGGACAAGCTTGCGTCGGCAATAGTAATCCAGCTGTCAACCTACCAAATCCCATTAGCCCTCTACATTGAATAACTGGAAATAAAAAAAAAACTGTTAACGTGTATTATTGAAGGAAATCCGAAACACGCGACACCGCACATGAATGCATAGCCTACAACGGGAACTTGGAACGTGCTCAGGGACACAAAAATTGAATAATGGGAGGAAAAAAATGGCCAGATTCTTGTCATAAGCGAAGCATGAATGGTGACTGGTGACGAAACTATTAAAAGAGAAGACATTGAAATACTCTGTGTGCACTACACAAAGCACCTCTACGGACCCCCTGACCAGAGATCTCAGCCATGATTTAGAGGGTTAAACATCACGATTAAGAGAACCGCTGAACGTTATAAAAACGGCACACCAATTCGCACACCAACCAAATGTTTGAGCGCCTTGGATCCGAGCTAACACATGAACATCTACGAAACTACTCTGCAATTCACACTTAAGTGAGTGGCAGGAGGGTTCATCGAATCAAATTCAGTTTCTCTACTGTGCCACTGTCCAACAGCGCTCGGGAAGAATGAAACCTCTTTACGTTCGAGTTGTGATTCCGTTTCTTTATAAAGTCGATCGTTTCTGCGTGTGTAGATGGGTGTCAAAAAAATATTTTCTTATCCGAAGAAGAAACTTGGAGATCAAAATTTGTTGAAAATGTCTCGCCGCAACGTAAAAGGCCTTTATTTTCATGACTGCTACACCAACTCGCTTACCATATCAATGACACTCTCTCCCCTGTTTCGCGGTAATAGGGAACGAGCTGCCGTTCTTTGATGTTCTCCGTCAGTCCTATCTGGTAAGGATCCCATACCGCACAGCAGTACTGTGGCAGAGGACGGGCAAGCGCACTGTAGACACTCCTTGTTGCATCTTCAAAGTGTTCTTCCAGGAAATGTCTTCGGTTCTCCTTCCCCATAATATTTCTTATGTAATCATTCGAGTTTAAGAGATCTTAACTGTAATTCCCCGGTATTTAGTACAGTTGACAGGTTTTACATACATTTGATTTATAATATAACCGAAACTTAACGGGTTCCCCTTAGTACCCTTGTGTGTACCTGCACACTTTTCCATATGTCGCAGTGAGACGTCTTTTTCGCTCCAAGAATTTCCTTCTAAGCTCAGGCAGCACTTTTGTAACACTGTCGTAGTCTTACGTTTTCCTTTAAGCTGACCTACTGGGATCCCATATAACAGAACAGCACTCAACAATGGGTCGCACAAGCGTTCTACATACGATTTCCTTTACACACTGGCGTGCAAAACTTAAGGACGAAAGTAGCTGTCACATGATGTGTCAGTGCGAAGTAATCTAGATCGATGAAACTTGGACCATACATCGAAAGAACTGCTACAGTGTAGTACAAAATGTAACTGAAAGAATTACGCAATGAGGGAACAGAAATGATGGCTTTATTCAAAGACATCAATTACACTTGAGGTCCCTGCGATTTATGATTCGTCCCTGGACATTACTAATGGTGGGATATGCATCTTAATAGAGTGTGTGCTGCAGAAGGCACTGAATGCTATCCGACGAGCTCCAATGCTGGCAACAGGATTGGTAAAGAATTCTTGTGGCAGGGCGTTACATTTCTCCGCCAGAGCGGTTAACATCTACATCTACTATTCTATCTATCTATCTATCGCTTGAGCCTTGTCCCGCAGTTACGCAGGGTCGGCCATCGTTAATCGGATATGGCATGTTAATGTGCCCCCCCCCCCCCCCCCTACGGAAATTGTGTACCTCAGCTGTCTGCATAGACTGGAATCCATGGAATAGTGAGAATGTGTTCAGATGTCTGCAAACCGTGTAACTGAGGTGGAACATGGGGACCAGCCCAGTATTCACCTAGTGGGATGTGGAAAACCGCCTAAAAGCTACATCCAGGCTGGCCGGCACATCAGCCCTCGTCGTTAATCCGTCAGGCGGATTCGATACGGGGCCAGCACGCCTACCCGAGTCCAGCAAGCAGGGCGTTAGCACTCTCAGCTACCCTGACAGGCTTAACATCTACTTCTGCATCTACATATATACTCCGCTAGCCACCAAGCGGTGTGTGGCGGAGGGTACAATTCGCGCCAAAGTCATATTTCCCCCACTCTGTTCCATTCGCGGATCGCGCGAGGGAAAAACGACTGTCTGAAAGGCTCAGTACGAGCTCTAATTTCCCTTATCTTTGAATGGTGATCATTGCGCGATTTGAAAGTTGGTGGTAATAATATATGCTCTACATACAAGGTAGAGCTCTACAAGGTCGGATTTCGGAATTTAGTGAGCAGCCCCTTCCGTTTAGCGCACCGTCTATCTGGAAGTATGCCCACTTCAAAACTTCTGTGAGATTTGTATTCTCTCGCGATGGCTAAATGTACCAGTCACGAATCTTGCCGCTCTTATTTGGACCTACTCAATCTCTTGAATCAGACCCAACTGGTAATGGTCCCATACAGACGAACAATACTCTAAGACTGGACGAACTAACTTATTGTAAGCTATTTCCTGTGTTGAAGGACTGCATCGCTTCAGGATTCTACCAATAAACCGCAATCTAGAGTTTGCCTTACCCGTTACTTGTGTAATCTGATCATTCCATTTGAGATCATTTCCAATAGTCACACCCAGATACTTGACGGATGCTACTGCTTCCAAAGACTGAGCATTTATTTTGTACTCGTACATTAATGGGGATTTTCACCTAGTTATACGCAGTAGGTTATCCGGCCGGTGTGGCCGTGCGGTTAAAGGCGCTTCAGTCTGGAACCGCGTGACCGCTACGGTCGCAGGTTCGAATCCTGCCTCGGGCATGGATGTGTGTGATGTCCTTAGGTTAGTTAGGTTTAATTAGTTCTAGGTTCTAGGCGACTGATGACCTCAGAAGTTAAGTCGCATAGTGCTCAGAGCCATTTGAACCATTTTTTGGTTCTAGGCGCTTCAGTCTAAAACCGCGCGACCGCTACGGTCGTAGGTTGGAATCCTACCTCGGGCATGGATGTGTGTGATGTCCTTAGATTAGTTAGTTTTAAGTAGTTCTAAGTTCTAGAGGACTGATGACCTCAGATGTTAAGTCCCAAAGTGCTCATAGCCATTTGAACCATTTTGAGCAGTAGGTTAGAATTACTAATATTGGGAGATAACTGCCAACCATTACACCACGCATTTATTTTCTGCAAATCCTCATTGATTTGTTTACAGCTTTTGTGTGATATTACTTTCCTGTAGACTGCAGCGTCATCGGCAAAGTCTAATGCCGCTGTCAATACCATCTACCAGATCTTTTATGTAAATCGTAAAAATCGGCGGACCTATTACGCTGCCCTGGAGCACAGCTGAAGTTACGCTTTTTACTGTTGAAGTCACCCCATTCAGAACGACATACTGATCCCTCTCTGTTAGAAAACTTTCTATCCAACCGCATACGTAATCGGATAGACCGTAAGCGCGCACTTTTTGGAGCAAGCGACAGTCGAACGCCTTCCGAAAGTCGAGAAACATGGCATCAACCAGGGAGCCGGGGTCTAGAGCCTGTTGTATATCACGCACAAAGAGGGGCAGCTGTGTCTCGCATGACAGCTGTTTCCTAAAACCTTGCTGGCTTCTGCAGATGACCTTCTCAGAGTCTAGAAAGCTCATTATGCCTGAACACAAAATAAGTTCAATGATTCTAGAACAAATCGATGTCAGTGAAATTGGCCGGTAATTAAGTGCAGCCGATTTTTTACCTGGTCTATTGCTATGACCTGGGCCTTCTTCCAGTCCCGTGGAATTTTCTGCTGTTCCAATGATCTCTGATAGATGATGGATAAGATTGGTGCTGTATTTGTAGCTTAGTCAACATAAAATCTTTCCGGGATACCGTCTGGGCCAGATACCTTCCTGGCGTCTAAGGATCTTACCTGTTTTACAACCCCAGATACACTAAACACTATGTCAGCTATCCTTGAGTTTCCAGAATGAGGTTTCCACTCTGCAGCGGAGTGTGCGCTGATATGAAACTTCCTGGCAGATTAAAACTGTGTGCCGTATCGAGACTCTAACTCGGGACCTTTGCCTTTTGCGGGCAAGTGCTCTACCAGCTGGCGGAAGTAAAGCTGTGAGGAAGGGGCGTGAGGCGTACTTGGGTAGCTCAGTTGGCAGAGCACTTTCCCGCGAGAGGCAAGGGTCCCGAGTTCGAGTCTCGATCCGGCACACAGTTTTAATCTGCCAGGAAGTTTCATATCCTTGAGTTTGTTCGATAATTGAAAGGGGGAATGGTGCTGCAGTCCTCTACCGTAAACGAGTTTTTGAAAGGAAGGTTTAGAATTTCAGAAATTGTGCCGCCACTGTGCAGGTCTCAATGCAACACATCGTACTGTTCATTGGCCACCACCATGCAATCGCTTTGCCACAGTGGAACGTGAGATTGCGTGCCCTGCAGCCCTGTTAAATATGGTTGTAATAACACCCGATGTTTGGCATCAGGCCTATGTTGCACACTGTAGCGGTCGTTGCTGCTGCAGTTTGGTCAACCACCTTTCTCTGGACAGCACTGTTTGTGGCTTTGAAGGCTTCACAGGCATGCGAAACAATATTGCGAACAATGCCAAACTCCTGGCGAACACTCGCCACATCGCGTCCTCTTTCCAGTTTCCCGATTATTCTTCCTCGTGTGGAGTCATCAAAACGTCGTCTCTGCGTCATGTTGTAATGAAGACGACCACCACAGTGATCCGTAACTGCTCGCTGGTTGGCACACACTGTCATTTTCCGGTTCCTTCAACTGTGTCATGTTACGGCCCCAGCCCAATTTGGCGCTACAGTCACGCTGATGTCCAGCTATCTGGCCACGACAGGGAGACCTCTGGCGACGTGCTTTTCCACATTTATTCATTTCCGCCGAATGGTTAATATGTTATGGTGATTTCTCAAGCTCGTCCTAGAGTTTTACAAAACAGTATATAATATAATTAAATTTTCTTCAAGACATTTGAGATTCATCTTTATCTATAATGTTGGTGGAAACTGGAGCAATGAATTAAAATTTTTGCCGCGGCGAGGACTCAAACCCAGGACAGTTATCCCTCTGATCGTACACGCTAAGCTACCGTGCCGACATTAGACAGACACGCTACCCATTACATCATTTACAGCTGGGCATATGGATTGAAGTTTGTGTTAGTGAGGGCACTGGACTACGGTATTCCATGCACCTATACTAGCTGTGACTGCGCTACGATCGCAGGTTCGAATCCTGCCTCGGGCATGGATGTGTGTGATGTCCATAGGTTAGTTAGGTTTAAGTAGTTTTAAGTTCTAGGGGACTGATGACCTCAGAAGTTAAGTGCCATAGTGCTCAGAGCCATTTGAACAATTTTTTTGTAATGGTTGCCATAGTTGCCTACTAACAAGGGAACCTCCCCATCACACCCCCCTCAGATTTAGTTACAAGTTGGAACAGTGGATAGGCCTGAACACAGATCAATCGAGAAAACAGGAAGAAGTTGTGTGGAGCTACGAAAAAAATAAGCAAAATGTACAAACTGAGTAGTCCTTGCGAACATAGGCAACAACATGGACGACGGAAGCTCATGAGCGCCGTGGTCCCGTGGTTACCGAGAACAGCTGCGGAACCAGAGGTCCTTGGATCAAGTCCTCCTTCGAGTGAAAAATTTACTTTCTTTATTTTCGCAAAGTTATCATCTGTCCGTTCGTTTATTGACGTCTCTGTTCACTGTAATAAGTTTGGTGTCTGTGTTTTGCGACCGCACCGCAAAACCGTGCGACTAGTAGACGAAAGGACGTGCCTCTCCAATGGGAACCGAAAACATTTGATCGCAAGGTCATAGGTCATAGGTCAACAGATTCCTCCACAGGAAAACACGTCTGATATATTCTATACGATACTGCTGACGGCATGTGCGTCATATGACAGTAATATGGGCGCTCCTATGCTTACATACTCCTTGATATTGCTTATCTCACATGGTCTACTCAGTTTGTGTATTTTGCTTATTTTTTTCATAGTTCCACATAACTTCTTCCTGTTTTCTCGATTGATCTGTGTTCAGTTTTTCAAGGCCTATACACTCTGCCAACTTATAACTAAATCTGAGGGGGGGGGGGTGCGATGGGGAGGTTCCCTTATAAGCAAGAAGACCTGGGTTCAAGTCCTTGTCGTGGCACAAATTTTAATTCATTTCTTCAATTTCTACCATTAGTGCAGAATATCTACATTTCCTAGAACTCTCCGACTCGACCTTCCCTAAAATTCACCTTTTGTGCTCATTCAATTTCATTTCGTTTCACTACATTATGCATCAATAATGAATCAAATGGTGTTTATGGCTCTGAGCACTATGGGACTTAACATCTGAGGTCATCAGTCCCCTAGACTTAGAACTACTTAAACCTAACTGACCTAAGGACATCACACACATCCATGCCCGAGGCAGGATTCGAACCTGCGACCGTAGCAGCAGCGCGGTTCCGGACTGAAGCGCCTAGAACCACTCTGCCACAGCGGCCGGCAATATGAATCGACGCGACTAAATCAGGCAGCATATTGTTAATACTGCATCGATATTTTACAGGAAGTTTCTCCGGCGCATGCAAAAAACAGACATTTACCCATGTTTAAAGCATGCTGCGATTCGTGGCCCAAATAGAAACTCCGGTTAAGCCATGTGGTATCTCTCTGCAGTCACTTAATGATGGCACTTTGCCGTACACAGGAGCGTCATCAACAGTCACTGTACGAGCCGGTGCAGTGGTTATCACGCTAGATTCGCATTTGGGAGGACGATAGTTCGAATCCGTGTCGCGTCATCCAAATTTACGTTTCTCGCTCTAGGCATATATCGAGTTGGTACCTTTGAAGTGATAAGGCAGATTTTCCTCTCTAGCCTTTAAACAATCCGAGCTTCTGCTCTGACTCTAATGACCTCGACATCGACGGGATGTGAAATCTTAATCTTCCTTCCTACAAACTGACATTCACTTCCCCATTCTTCTGACAAATTTTCAACCAATGTCCTTCAGTCTTTACTAGATAATTGTATGCTTCGACTAATTTGTCGTAAAAGCGAAGAAACAACGCACCATATGTTTCCGTCGTTGCTCTTTATTAAATAACCACCGGGCTGTAATGTAGAATATGAACAATGTCTCATTGCATACGTAATGACAAGACCATATGACCACAGTCTTTCCCAACCAGTAAATGAATAAGTAAATAATTTTAAGGAGGCTATGTTGCACAGCTATAATTTTTTTTTTAATCATGAGTAGGTGCAACACTTCTACGTCACTTTTATAAAACATAAGAAATTTATTTAGTTTCCTGTCATATCTACTACATATTCCTTCGTGACGACTGGTTTCGATCGAGTCTGTTCGTTTTCGAAACGTTCAAATATGGTTCAAATGGCTCTGAGCACTATGCGACTTAACTTCTGAGGTCATCAGTCGCCTAGAACTTACAACTACTTAAACCTAACTAACCTAAGGACATCACACACATCCATGCCCGAGGCAGGATTCGAACCTGCGATCGTAGCGGTCGCTCGGCTCCAGACTGTAGCGCCTAGAACCGCACGGCCACTCCGGCCGGCAGTCCCCTAGAACTTAGAACTACTTAAACCTAACTAAGGACATCACACACATCCATGCCCGGGGCAGGATTCGAACCTGCGACCGTAGCGGTCACGCGGTTCCAGACTGACGCGCCTAGAACCGCACGGCCACACCGGCCGGCTTCGAAACGTTTGCGGCGTCTTTATTTTGCTAAGCTGTTCTAATTCATAGCGCTCACTTGTAACAGGGACAGACACTTATACTGTATTCTGTAATAACAGAACAATACTTTTCTATATTACCCAGAAATTATTTTACATTTACATAATCAAGACGAAGGTAATGGTTCGAAAATCATTCGAAGTTAGTCGCCATTAAGGAATATGTGTGCAACTATTTAAGGAAGCAAAATATAGATGCTGGTCTCTTATGCGAACACAATGTCGGAATAACAAAAAAACTCTCAGTTTTCGGGAAAACAGTTCATCTCCAAAAATAAAAATTGGCCACGTACCAGTATGACAAGCACTCTGAAGGTTCAGTATGCACTTAATTATTCGTATGTGTGTGGACGGCTCATCCATCCTGCGAATCGAGAATCTAGACGATGTTTCCCTTTTGTCAGTACCGATACTGGTAAATGGCCGTCAAGACACTATAGACCTATAGACCTCAATATGTAACAAATATTTGAACTTGAGAACTGAGAAAAAGGGTTCTTAACAGAGGACAGACAGACAAATGGATAACAGAAAATATTTTTTCGTGTGATATAATTACAAATTAACAATTATCGGAGTCTGTGAAATATAAATGTCGTGTGACTAGGGCCTCTCTTCGGGTAGACAGTTCGCAGGGTGCAAGTTTTCCGATTTGACGCCACTTCGGCCACTTGCACGTCGATGGGGATGAAATGATGAAATAATGAGGACAACACAACACCCAGTCCCTATGCGGAGAAAATCTCCAACCCAGCTGGGAATCGAACCCGGGCCCTAAGGATTGGCAGCCTGTCGCGCTAATCACTCAGCTACCGGGGGCATACATTCGTACTGCGAAACCTTGCATCATGGTAAATTTTACGATTGTAGGTCAACGGGGAGTACCCTATAGGCGCTGAAGAGTGAGTATCAAAATATGTGGCATAAATAGGGAGTATATTTTGATCCATTGACTAGAAGCTTAAATTTTTTGCGCTACCAAGGTATAGTGAACTCACTATGTAACATTAATTTCATCTACGTACGTCTACCTGTTCCTGAGAAAAAGGTTTCCCAACAGACAGATGGACGACAAAACGACCTTATAAGGTTTCTGCCAGTTGAGGTAAAAACTAGCATTAAATATAGAAAGGTGTCCAGTCGTGAGCGTGTGTACGTATGTAGATCAACGTGTTACATTAACAAGATCAAACTTACATACTGTAGTAAAGTAGTCGGTTTATTCATTAGGAAGTACTTTTCGAAAATTGACATACTGATATTTCGTTGAGGTAATGAACAACAAATGGTCACGCGACGAATTTTTTTTGGCTGTCTCGATTGCATTTATCTGTACAGTAGATTTTTGCTTGCAGCTGTGCCCACTTACCCATATGTCACATACATTTCATACACACACACACACACACACACACAAATGGTTCAAATGGCTCTAAGCACTATGGCACTTAACATATGAGGTCATCAGTCCCCTAGACTTGCAACTACTTAAACCTTACTGATCTAAGGGCATCACTCACATCCAAGCTCGAGGCAGGATTCGAACCTGCGACTGTAGCAGCAGCGTGGTTCCGGACTGAAGCGCCTAGAACCGCTCGGTTACAACGGCCGGCACACACAGACAGACAGACACACACACACACACACACACACACACACACACACACACACACACACACAAAATATTTGTACACACATTTCACCCGTCTCTGCAGTGAATTTCTCACATGTATATTAGCATATTTTGGGCATATTTGTACACACATTTAATTCGTCTCTGTAGTGAATTTCGTCATACAGTTGCATCTGAATTCCAAGAAAACTGGTAAATCTAGCAATAACTGCTTGTCATTTTGATATAGAAGACTGTAGAGGGCCACTGCCTTATTCTTCGCTGAGGTACGCCATGCGATAGAGAGGACGTTCACTTTATCTTGGGTAGTGAGCCATGCTCATTCTCACGAGATGGTTGACGCAGTCCAACGCAAATAAGGCACAGATGGAGTTTCAAACATTCAAAGTGTTTCAAATCAATTAATTTCAGGAAATCACCTCTCCTCGTCGTTGTCCCCACATTATTTTTATGCAAATAACGAGTCATGTAAAAACCAAATTTTATTCAAATTGCTCAAGACGTTCGTGAGATGAATATCTTGTACGTCTTCCATTTCTTACCCCCACTTCTGTGGGTAATAGCTGGTTCTTATCCCCACTGAAGCCTGTTTTGCCGTAAGCACAACTCACCATGGTTTTGTAGTAATCGGGTGAACGCTGCAGTAAAGCGTAGAAGACAAACAAACAAACAAACATATTTATTTTTATACATTAGAATGTGATCAGCTTTGGTCCCACCAAACCGTCTTCATATTTGAGTATGTCAAATACGTCAGCTTCTATGAGCAAGCTTACATGCTACGTCACAGAACAATATCCTGTCGTTGATATAGACACAAATGAGGATTACTTTTGAATACATTATGGGAGCGACAGTGATCAATGTGTTACAGATATTTACTATTAAAAACAGTCTTGATTACAATTTATTTATTACGGTGACCGATTTCGTCTACTACTGTGGTCATCTTCAGACCAATGAGTAAGAACCTCCTTCTGCTGGAGAATCACTACTCATTAGTGTATCTCCAGCAGAAGGGGGTTCTTACTCATTGGTCTGAAGATGACCACAGCAGTGGTCGAAATCGGTCACCGTAATAAATCAGTTGTGATCAAGACTGTTTTTAATTGTAAACAAATGACGATGACATGTTCTGCAGTTAACACAGATTTTTATGCCTGAAGATGGTTTGTTGTTTGACCGAAACTGTCAATTACGTACAGCTGTTGAGCCGGATCACGCGTTTCCAGTAATAAACAAACTAAACTTACCTGCTTCTTGCTCTGCAAGATCTAGTGGATGTGTCAGTCAGAAGCTCGCCCAGGTGATGGTGAGCAATTACGCAGAGTGAGAATAAAAAGTCGTGGTGACAGCTGGAAGATGAAATTCGCTGCTCTCTTACCTGTATACGGGCGAAGCGGCACGCACTGCGGCCAAGCTGGAGGCCGGCTGCTGGAGTCTGCCGAACTGCGTGGGCGTCGGCGCGTCTTACCTGGAGAAGAGCGCAGCAGACAGGCTGTCTGGAGGCGGCGGCTGCAAGATGGCGGCTGGCTGGAGCGAGGCGAGGCGTGTGTGTGCGGGCGAGGCCACAGCTCCGGAGAGTATGGATCTGCGCCGGAGGCTGGAGGCTGCGCAGGGCGCGGTCGCGGCACGGCGCGGGGGGGCGGGGGGCGGCAGGCGGGAGGCGGAGGGTGCGAAGGACGCAGGCGTCGCGCGGCTCTGCGATAAACGGCCTCCCCGGCCCTGCCTGCGAAATGGTCCAGGGGCGGAGGCTGCTGGAAGGGGGCAAGCATCACACGCTGCCACTCCGCCACAAATATAAAAACAGCGCCAAAACACACTCACGTGCGAATCCTGTGGAACACGTCTCAGTCGACAGCCTACATGTTTTTCACATACGTCGCGCTGCAGGTACAGCTCGGTTTGTATTCAGGGCTTTGGGGAAGGGGAAAGGGAGGTGTCACTAGTATTGCCAGATTTTTGCGGGATGTCCCAATTTTTTACAGGTGTCATGACCCGTTTTGTGTTCATCGGAGCTGAGGGTATCATCTGGATTGCCATAGGGAAGTGTGGTAGGTCCGCTGTTGTTTTCTATCTACATAAATGATCTTTTGGATAGGGTGGATAGCAATGTGCGGCTGTTTGCTGATGATGCTGTGGTGTACGGGAAGGTGTCGTCGTTGAGTGACTGTAGGAGGATACAAGATGACTTGGACAGGATTTGTGATAGGTGTAAAGAATGGCAGCTAACTCTAAATATAGATAAATGTAAATTAATGCAGATGAATAGGAAAAAGAATCCCGTAATGTTAGAATACTCCATTAGTAGTGTAGCGCTTGACACAGTCACGCCGATTTAATATTTGCAGAGCGATATGAAGTGAGACAAGCATGTAATGGCACTTGTGGGTTCAAATGGTTCAAATGCCTCTGAGCACTATGCGACTTAACTCCTGAGGTCATCAGTCGCCTAGAACTTAGAACTAATTAAACCTAACTAACCTAAGAACATCACACACATCCATGCCCGAGGCAGAATTCGAACCTGCGACCGTAGCGGTCGCTCGGATCCAGACTGTAGCGCCTAGAACCGCACGGCCACTCCGGCCGGCGCAGTAGTGGGAAAGGCGGATAGTCGTCTTCGGTTCATTGGTAGAATTTTGGGAAGATGTAGTTCATCTGTAAAGGAGACAGCTTGTAAAACACTAATACGACCTATTCTTGAGTACTGCTCGTGCGTTTGGGATCCCTTTCAGGTCGGATTGAGGGAGGACATCGAAGCAATTCAGAGGCGGGCTGCTAGATTTGTTACTGATAGGTTTGATTATCACGCGAATGCTACGGAAATGCTTCAGGAACTCGGCTGGGAGTCTCTGGAGGAAAGGAGGCGTTCTTTTCGTGAATCGCTAGTGAGGAAATTTAGAGAACCAGCATTTGAGTCTGACTGCAGTACAATTTTACTGCCGCCAACTTATATTTAGCGGAAAGACCACAAAGATAAGATGAGAGAGATTAGGGCTCGTGCAGAGGCATATAGGCAGTCATTTTCCCCTTGTTCTGTTTGGGAGTGGATCAGGGAGAGAAGATGATATTTGTGGTACGACGTACCCTCCGCCACGCACCGTATGGTGGATTGTGGAGTATGTATGTAGATGTAGAAGACTTAGTCGGGGCGCCATGAGTAAAGGCTTTCCGGCATTGAAAACAACTTAGACTACATGGTGTCCAAAACTTCATTAAGGAACTAGACTAGACAGAGCTATGAGGTTTCTCGCAAACACTTATAATTTCTTGCAGATATACTTCCACATGTCTAGGCGATATTTCTAAAATGGTTCAAAGGACTGTAACCACTATGGGACTTAACATCGGTGGACATCAGTCCCCTAGACTTAAAACTACTTAAACCTAACTGACTTACGACATCACACACATCCATGTCCGAGGCAGGAATCGAACCTGCGACCGTAGCAGCCGCGTGGTTCCGGACTGAAGCGCCTAGAACCGCTCGCCCACCGCGGCCGGCGATAATTTCTCTCCATGTCTTTGTCAACGCCTCTTCCCTCACTGTCGTTACAGTATCTCGTATGAGGTGAACTGAACACTTTATCCTTTACGTAGACCCACGAAAAACACGTAGAAAGGAATTATGAATGGTGAATGTGATGGCCTTTATCGACGGATACATCTGACCGTAAAGGTTTCATCCAAGAACTGGCAAACAAACAGATCCCAGTTGTGTCGGGGCACCAACGTGGTAAAACGCTATCCATCGTTAAAATTCTTGTAGCTGATATGCAACACAAAGTTCCAATAGGTACAGATAAACAGTTGCCGTAATTGTTGGTGCACTGAAAAAGAAAGTAATTGTATTGTGCAGTAAACTAAACCACACGTTCACATTCAGGTTGTTTCGTATCTGGTGTACCATATTATGTGGGTCCTCTCACTCCACAGATCGGGACATCCTGCATGCTTTTCTGTACATGTGTAAAGTCGCTTGATTGGGAAAACAAACTTCATTAACGTAGTCATTGTCCTCAACGAATCTGTCTCCGACTCCCATATCCGTACATTATGCCTGCATTCCTGCACAAGTGAAAACTCACTCCATCGGAATAAAATCAAATTTTATAAATTTTTGTATTAATGACTGAAAATATTGTAAGTCACGATCGGAAATACATTTTTATTTCCTTACTAACTTCATCTGTACATGAGCCATCTTCAGATCCAAGATATAAAATTGTACTTGAGAATACAGTCACGTACAACAGCTTATAGGAATCAAAATTATGTATCCAAAATACGAACTACACATAAAATAACAGCGAAGTTCAAAAGTATATAAGAAGAAGTAATTACAGGACACATACAATCTATTTATACGTCTTACAAGCCTGAGAATATTCAGAAATGCAAATAACCGTGCAAATAATATATTCATACTATGATTTTCTATTTAATATATGACAATAGTCGAGGTATCGGATTATTCACGCCTGGCTCTCTAATAACAAATACACTCCAGAATGAAATTTTCACTCTGCAGCGGAGTGTGCGCTGATATGAAACTTCCTGGCAGATTAAAACTGTGTGCCCGACCGAGACTCGAACTCAGGACCTTTGCCTTTCGCGGGCAAGTGCTGTACCATCCTTGTTTTTTTTTTTTTCTTAATAGGGGCTCCAAAGGACGTAACTGCTACAAACTCAACTGTTCTTGTCTTTCTTTAGGCATTGTGGCATTCTGTCTGGAAGGCAGTAGAGCTGTTTCGTGCCAAACGCTTTAACAGATGAAACTTCCTGGCAGATTAAAATTGTGTGCCCGACCAAGACTCGAACTCGGGACCTTTGCCTTTCGCGGGCAAGTGCTCTACCATCTTTTTTTTTTTTTTTTTTTTTTTTTTTTTTTTTTTTTTTTTTTTTTTTTTTTTATTTATGGACCGGTGGGGGCTCGGGGGGCAAAGTCGGCAGGGGTCGAAAACTGAGGCCTGGCCACAGTGTCCCCCTCACCACCACCGAGCCTGTTGTGCTTAGGGAAGTGGGAGAAACAGGAATCAACAGTAGTGGAAGGCTTTGTTATTTATTTATTTGCGTGTGTTTTTGTAATATTCACTAATAGCATGAAATTATGGGAACACATATGCGAAAGAGAAAATGAAATATAAATTCTGGGTAAAGAAAAAGAAAGGAAAAAGGAAAAGCAAAAAGAAATAAAATCCGCGCAATCTGCGACGCGCTCTCCCATCCGCGGAGGTCAGAAGTAGAATAGATCGTCGGCGGTTGAAACTCAGACACCGCCGGGGGAGGAGGGGTGGGTGCCCTCTGTGCCAGGCACCCCCCAACTCAGTGGAGGTCTAACAAAGACCGCTCGAAGATAGTTAGCAAATAATGTTCGGTAACGTGGCGTGTTTTCGAGAGCTGCATGGGCTGTTCGTAAATAGGTCCAGAAGTCGAGGCGGGATTTAGGTCCCTCATGAAAGAGATAAGCGACCGCCCACCCTTTGACCCACGTAATAGCATGACATTTGGCGGCGGGAAAATGTCGGTCCTCTGGGTATAGAAACATTCGAGACTCGACTGTGTCTGGTGGCACCCGGAGATAGCAGGCAATGATTTGCTGCACGAAGCGCCATACATCTCGCGATGAGGCGCATGTCAGACGGTGTTCATCAGTGTCCAGTTGCTGGCAAAGGAGACAAAGAGGGGATTCTGACAAGCCAATGTTGTGCAGGCGCTGCTTCGTGGCAAATTTCCTGTTCGCTATGTGATACCACAGTGCCCGGACGTTCGTAGGGAGGAAGGGCTGGTGGACGGTAGTCCACACTATGGGCCACTGGATGGAGGGGTGTTTGGTCTCCATCACATTCCGGGGAACACAGCGCAGCAACAGGCTGTAAAAATCCTTAGTCCGAGGTGGGCGTGTATCTGGGAGACTGGTATGTATGTAACTGTAGTCGACGAAAAAGGTCGAAATATGGGACAAATGAGGCACGATATGGCCGACAGACACCGGTGGTGAGGTGGAAGCAGGTAGGAGGACCTCAAGCAAGCTGCGTGTTAGAGATGTACCCTGGCCCATCCACTGTTTTCTCATGGTACTCATGTACAAGGCTGCAGCTCGCATACGGACATTGACGACCCCGACGCCACCATACCGTGAGGGCAGGGTAAGTGTCTCATAACGGACTTTGAACAGGCATCTGAGCTACCGAAGCACGACTCACACCCGGCACTCACAGCCTTACTTCTGCCAGTATCTCGTCTCCCACCTTCCAAACTTTACAGAAGCTCTCCTGCGAAACTTGCAAGTGACACATACAGTACAGAGATGCAGGACACTTTGTCTTTGGCAGACAGTTTAATCGTACTGGTTCCTGTCTTATACCCGTTTTAACGTAGACGTGGGGCAACATTACCATCAAGTATTAACGACCACTAAGACTCATTTTGACAGGTACATTCCGTATAACACGTAGTTACGTATAAAGCGTGCTTTTACTCTAGAGAGTGGCAATGTCAATCTTGTCGTAGTGTACATTGTGTATTGGTTGCAAATAAATATATCTAAGTAATCAGATGTTGAGGAATACTAGTCTAGCCGCCCGAGCGACGACTGCTATTGTTCTCTGATGTGTTAAACAAGTTCCAGTCACCTAGGTATTGCAACTTCTATATATGTGCACTTGGAAGGCATCTAGCTACCGAGCTATATGCAGTTTTTATTACCTGTATAATACATTTACATTACATCATTTGCACTGTAACACTTTTGTTTTCCTTTTCAGTAATCGAATGAGCTATTATTTTTACTTGTTACCATCATTATGACGAGAAACTGTCTACCGCTATTTCGACCTCGGTTGTTGTCCATAATGCTCTACGTTAAAGATATTCCCCATACTTTGGTTTGTTGCGAAGAAATGTCGTTTACTGCTTTAAAGTCTTGAGCCTGTGGCCAAGGCCAGTGCACCGTTGTATGGTTCAAATGATTCGAATACTTCTGAGCACTATGGGACTTAACATCTGAGGTCATCAGTCCCCTAGACTTACAACTACTTAAACCTAACTAACCTAAGGACATCACACACATCCATGCTCGTCGCAGGATTCGAACCTGCGACCGTAGCGGTCGCGCGGCTCCAGACTGAAGAGCCCTGAAGCGCTCGGCCACACGGCCGGCACACCGTTGTAAATTACGAGTTTGGTAGAATATTACACAAAATTGGATCGCTTGGTTTATCAGTCAAATCTAAAGACCGTGAATTCAACTAAGTACCTAAGAATTACAATTACAAACAAATTGGAAGGAACGCAAAGAAAATGTTGTAGGAAAGGCCAACCAAAGACTGCGTTTTATTGGCAGAACACTTAGAAAATGTAACAGACCTACTAAGGAGACTGGCTACACTACGCTTGTCCGACCTCTTTTAGAATACTGCTGCACTGTGTGGGATCCTTGTAAGGTAGGATCGACGGAGTACCTCGAAAAAGTTCAAAGAAGGGCAGTACGTTTTGTATTATCGCGAAGTAGGGAAGAGAGTGTCACTGAAATGATGCAGGGTTTGGGCTGGGCATAATTAAAACAAAGGTGTTTTTCGTTGCGGAGCAATCTTCTCGCGAAATTTCAATCATCAAATTTCTCCTCCGAATGCGAAAATATTTTGTTGACGCCGACCTAAATAGGGAGAAACGATCACCATGATAAAATAAGTGAAATATCAGAGGTCGTACGGGAAGATATAGGTGTTCGTTCTTTCCGCGCATTATAGGAGATTGGAATAATAGAGAATTGTGAAGGTGGTTCGATGAACCCTCTGCCAGCCACTTTCATGTGATGTAGGTGTAGATGTAGATAACATTAGTAGACTCTTATTATCATCTTATGTTATTATCAGTTAACGCACTGATATAAGTATTTATAACCTGTAATGTCATTAATTTTATTAGAACAATAACATTTTCGTAAGTTACATAGTTGACTGCTAACGTCATCTAGCGATCATCGCCTCAAGTAAACCTTTGAATTTTGTGGCCATCAGTCTCCTCCCCACAGCAATACTGGCATGTAAATGGCAGCACGTTAACGAATTATAATCAGCCGGATGTTCAGCTGTTATAACTTAATTATATGTCACCTGAGGATGACGTTTTCAGTACAAAGAAACCGGTTGTGAATCTATACTCAAAAGACGAAATACAGGTGAATCGGCTTCTTAATCCCCATGGATTGTACAAAATTATGGGAACAGCGCCGGAAAAGAATGATTGAAAAAAAATGCAGATTCTAGTCAAGCATGCAGATTGCCTTGCCGTATTTTACCACGAACGCCACCAAATCAATGTCCTCAACACATATCAAGTATTAGTCGTGGTCACAACAGTCTTCTGTGTAGTTGCGAGCGCATTATGCCAGAGCCAAGAGAATTCGAAAGTGGACAAACAGCTGGTGCTCTTATCGCGGGATGCTTCCGTCACTGAAGTAGCCAAAGTGTTTGGTACTTCCAGGGCCAAGACATCCAAGATTTATACTACATCCAGGCAAAGCAGGAAAGCATCACAATGTGGACAACAGTGTGTGTTGACTGATGGTGATGGTCGGTTATTGGCATGACAGTGTAGAAAAATAAGAGGACCTGACGGTGGAAAAGATCACTGCAGAACTGAATGCCGCACTCACAAATCTTGTCATGTGGAAACAACTAGAAGGGAGTTCCATAGGCAGTGAACTGCAGAGCGAGCTGGAATTTCAAACCAATTCCAACATGGCGTTGAAGCCATACAACCTGGAGTATAGATCAATGGAAGAAAGTCGTTTGATCGGATGAGGCGTGTCTCACTGTTTCCAGCTTCTGGCTGAATTTACGTGCCAAGAGTGAAACATGGCGGGGGTTTGGTGATGAGCTAGGCAGCCATATCATGGTATTCGACGGGCCCCATCTTTAGACCAACTTTGCAACGTCCTGTTACTGCCGAGGACTATGTGACTGTATTGGCTGCTGATGTCCAGCCCATTATATAATGTTTGCCCCCCAGATGTGACGGCAGGATTCCTGTTCACACAACTCGTGTCGACAAGGAGTGGTTTTGTGAGCACGTGGATGAACTGCATCATCTTTGTCGTAGCGGCCCCTTATCAGTTAGAGGGCCCGCGCAACAGCCAAGCAAGGTGGGCTGCCGAACTCTCTTCAAGAGCTCATATCAAAACGTCACCAGTGAATGTAAACGTCAACAGACTTCTCGCATAAACACGGCACTACTTCGCGCAAAGCCATGTGGCAGAGATTCACCAATTGCATCTAATGTGACTACGTGTAGCACTCCGCCGAATCGGCGTTATAAGCACGCCAGCAGAGTCACACTGGCAGTGTGTACCTAAATGGCTCTGAGCACTATGAGACTTAATATCTGAGGTCATCAGGACATCACACACATCCATGTCCGAGGCAGGATTCTGAGACCATAGCGGTCGCGTGATTACAGACTGAAGTGCCTAGAACCGCTCGGCCACAGCGGCCCGTCATGACTGGTTTGATGCGGCCCGCCACGAATTCCTTTCCTGTGCTAACCTCTTCATCTCAGAGTAGCACTTGCAACCTACGTCCTCAATTATTTGCTTGACGTATTCCAATCTCTGTCTTCCTCTACGGTTTTTGCCCTCTACAGCTCCCTCTAGTACCATGGAAGTCAATCCCTCATGTCTTAGCAGATGGCCTATCATCCTGTCCCTTCTCCTTATCGCTGTTTTCCACATATTCCTTTCCTCTCCGATTCTGCGTAGATTCATTCCTTACCTTATCAGTCCACCTAATTTTCAACATTCGTCTATAGCATCACTTCTCAAATGCTTCGATTCTCTTCTGTTCCAGTTTTCCCACAGTCCATGTTTCACTACCATACAATGCTGTACTCCAGACGTACATCCTCAGAAATTTCTTCCTCAAATTAAGGCCGGTATTTGATATTAGTAGACTTCTCTTGGCCAGAAATGCCTTTTTTGCCATAGCGAGTCTCCTTGCTCCGTCTGTCATTGGTTATTTTACTGCCTAGGTAGCACAATTCCTTAACTTCATTGCCTTCGTGACCATCAATCCTGATAAGTTTCTCGCTGTTCTCATTTCTCCTACTTCTCATTACCTTCGTCTTTCTCCGATTTACTCTCAAACCATACTGTGTACTCATTAGACTGTTCATTCCGTTCAGCAGATCATTTAATTCTTCTTCACTTTCACTCAGGATAGCAATGTCATCAGCGAATCGTATCACTGATATCCTTTCACCTTGTATTTTAATTCCACTCCTGAATCTTCCTTTTATTTCCATCATTGCTTCCACGATGTACAGATTGAAGAGTAGGGGCGAAAGGCTACAGCCTTGTCTTACACCCTTCTTAATACGAGCACTTCGTTCTTGATCGTCGACTCTTATTATTCCCTCTTGGTTGTTGTACATATTGTATATGACCCTATAGCGTACCCCTACTTTCTTCAGAATCTCGAACAGCTTGCATCATTTTATACTTTTTCCAGGTCGACAAATCCTATGAAAGTGTCTTGATTTTTCTTTAGCCTTGCTTCCATTATTAGCCGTAACGTCAGAATTGCCTCTCTCGTCCCTTTACTTTTCCTAAAGCGAAACTGATCGTCACCTAGCGCATTCTCAATTCTTCTGTATATTGTTCTTGTAAGCAGCTTCGATGCATGAGCTGTTAAGCTGATTGTGCGATAATTCTCGCACTTGTCAGCTCTTACCGTCTTCGGAACTGTGTGGGTGACGGTTTTCCGAAAGTCAGATGGTATATCGCCAGACTCATATATTCTACACACCAACGTGAATAGTCGTTTTGTTGCCACTTCCCCCAAAATTTTAGAAATTCTGATGGAATGTTATCCATCCCTTCTGCCTTATTTGACCGTAAGTCCTCCGAAGCTCTTTTAAATTCCGATTCTAATACTGGATCCCCTATCTCTTCTAAATCGACTCCTGTTTCTTCTTCTTTCACATCAGACAAATCTTCACCCTCATAGAGGCTTTCAATGTATTCTTTCCACCTATCTGCTCCCTCCTCTGCATTTAACAGTGGAATTCCCGTTGCGCTCTTAATGTTACCACCGTTGCTTTTAATGTCACCAAAGGTTGTTTTGACTTTCCTGTATGCTGAGTCTGTCCTTCCGACAATCATATCGTTTTCGATGTCTTCACATTTTTCCTGCAGCCATTTCGTCTTAGTTTCCCTGCACTTCCTATTTATTTCATACCTCAGCGACTTGTATTTCTGTATTCCTGATTTTCCCGGAACATGTTTGTACTTCCTCCTTTCATCAATCAACTGAAGTATTTCTTCTGTTACCCATAGTTTTTTCGCAGCTACCTTCTTTGTAGCTATGTTTTCCTTCCCAACTTCTGTGATGGCCCTTTTTAGAGATGTCCATTCCTCTTCACCTGTACTGCCTACTGCGCTATTCCTTATTGCTGTTTCTATAGCGTTAGAGAACTTCAAACGTATCTCGTCATTCCTTAGTACTTCCGTATCCCACTTCTTTGCGTATTGATTCTTCCTGACTAATGTCTTGAACTTCAGCCTACTCTTCATCACAACTATACTGTGATCTGAGTCTATATCTGCTCCTGGGTACGCCTTACAATCCAGTATCTGATTTCGGAATCTCTGTCTTACCATGATGTAATCTAATTGTAATCTTCCCGTATCTCCCGGCCTTTTCCAAGTATACCTCCTCCTCTTGTGATTCTTGAACAGTATGAGACTTAACATGTGAGGTCATCAGGACATCACACACATCCATGTCCGAGGCAGGATTCTAAGCTGATACCATAGCGGTCGCGCGGTTACAGACTGAAGCGCCTAGAGCCGCTCGGCCACAGCGGCCCATCAGTGTGTACCTACAGCTAAGACAGCTCTGGCCAATACCTGCGCTGGCACTAGTCCAGTCGACTCTCGCCGTAGTTTTCCGTAGAAATTTGTATTTTTTTGGGCGTAACGACACTTTGTAATTCCGTAGCGTAGAATTTGGTCTTGCAATTTTTATCTGTCAAAAATCTTCCCCGGCTACCACAGTCACTAGATGAATATGAAGATGGTATCTGTTCCTTTGGACATGTCCGCCATGTCCGAAAGAAGAGACACCATCAGTGACCATGGAGTACTCTTAGAATGAAAAGATAATTAAATCGTGACCCTAAGCCTGTCGATAGGCTGCATGATCACCAGTGGTATCTATTCTTTCGGACATGTCCGACATGAAGGAATAGATACCATCTTCATATAGTTAAGGCTAACCGGCCATTGACCTTCTTCTATGCTGGATGCACACGCATTGCCCGAGCTCTTACGGGTCTCGGTAAGATTGTCTGCCGCGAGTAATGAGTGTAGAGGGCAGGGGCACTACGAATGTAGTGTCTGGACATGTGGGTGTCACGGAGAGCGTGCAAGGGATAAATCCCTGCAGTCGCACTATCCTCTGTGGCCTCGGTGGCTCAGATGAATAGAGCATCTGCAGGAGATCCTGGGTTCGAGTCCCGGTGGGGGCACATATTTTCAACTGTCCCCGTTGATATCAACGCCTGTCGACAGCTTATGATCTTGATTTAATTATCATTACAGTCACTAGATGTCAATATTATTGTAGCTTTACAGAGAAGGAAGCGTGATCGCTATCCACCTCCATCATCATTCGTTGGCCTCGCCACTATTTTACAGGAATAATTCCGTTGAAAACAATATGGGACACATATATATCCATTCCGAGACGACTGGAAGCTGTTTTGAAAGGCGAAAGGTTTCCTGCAACGTATTACGTACAGTAATGTGTTTTTGGCTTTTCCACATTTTTGTACAACCTCTGTATTTTTTCAAACAACCAAGCATTGGAAAAGCACATTTAATATCGTTTCATTCTCCGTGACACCCTGTGACTTCCTGTGTACTGAATATATGGGTGTGGCTGAGAATAAGACACTGTTAAATGTATTACAGTGCTTTATCGTTCTGATCTATGTTACTATGTTAGCATCATGAGCACCATTAACTTCAGCGTGGAAACCGTATCGACATACCAGGGCGTCTGCTGTGCAAGGAAAATATGTTCGTGTTCTGTATTTGTGTGGCCTCTTCGAGAATTCTTCCAAATAATTTCTCTACTGAGTCAACAGAGCTAGGATGCAATTCAGTTTTCATCTCGCCTCAGAGAAAGAAGTCTAATAGGGTGCATATCTCGCAATTCTGTCCATAAGTAGCGCTCCGCGTTATTTACTGCGTCCACTAAGGAAACACTACACTGCTACATGCTTTACACTGGCTCAATGTGAACGTCACAGTGCAATGTACTTTAAAACAACTGTGGTGTAGCAATGTTCAAAGAAAATTTCTTTTTTAAAGTTTATAGACACAACCTGCCAAGAGATGCGCGATCAGTTGTAAAGTTTTTATTTATGTTAGGGATTGAAAAACCTTCAAGTCCTGATCGCACATGAAATCTTCTTTATACGGATGGATCAATAGTTTCGGATAATAATCTAGCCATCTTCAGATCATAAAACAATCCTTATAAGTGTTAGCACCATTATGGCTTCACACATCGTTAAAATATTTCTTAAAATGACAACACCCATACATGAGATAAAACAGCTTTTCATCGTCTGTGGCCAGTGTAATTGAAGGATGGCCACAAAACAAAGGGGTTATGCCGTTAAGTCTTGGTAACTGACAAATCCATCCAAATAATAAACATTCATGTCTGATCTTGACTTCAAAGGTTTTCCATCCTTAACACAATTTTTTTTTAAAAAGGTACTTAAGAATGCTTAGCGCTCAATATGCATTTCCGAATCCTAATTACTTGACAAAATACTGTATATTTGTTCTAGGCTTCCTCATAATATCTAACAGTTTGGGTAGTGAATTTGTAAACGTGCTGTATATGGAAAGAAAAGCAAGAAGTTTTTTATGCATAAATCGCATTGGAATGTTGTTTGTTTATGGGAAGAAGGTGTTGTGCCTTGTCTAAGAAAGAGGAGAGTCTAGCAGCACATGTCGGGTTTCGACCGGCAGTTGAACTTCAACGTCACACAGGGTGTCAATGACCCCGCGTGACTAGCGCCACATGGGCAGATATGTTCGCTCGGCTGTGCAGAATCGTACACCGGCATCACATATTTCGAGACAGGAACTGATCTCCATTGCAGCAAGACACATATCCAAACGAACATTTAGTCATTTATTGCTGTACATCTGAATCCACCATCTTATGACTATAAGACGCGTTCATACATTTCATAAATCTATACAGCGTAAGGTGGCGGTCAGTTCAGCTTTCATATAATTTTGTATTTTTATCAAGTCTGCAGAGTGTTTTCGCACCGTCTGTGTTTTCTCATATATTTACCACAACAGGAAGAAAGATCAGGCTGTGAACCGAACTGAGCGTTTTTTATTTTCATTTCTGATTACGTGTGAAATTCAGACATGGATGAATACTAGATTGCAAGAATGTGAGTGTAATTGCAAACGCATCCACATTGAATTCAGGTAACATACAGGTTCGAATCCTGCCTCGGGCATGGATGTGTGTGATGTTCTTAGGTTAGTTAGGTTTAAGTAGTTCTAAGTTCTATGGGACTGATGACCTCAGAAGTTAAGTCCCATAGTGCTCAGAGCCATTTTCTTGGATGAGACCAGCTTTTCATGTAAACCGAAGATTTTTTTTATTTTATTTATTTTTTTTGTAAAGATCATTTCTTTGCGTAAATATAAGTTTTATGATATGGCTTAGCAATTGAAAGTCAGTTTCAGAATATAGTAACATTTTCGAGTAAGATATTACAGTCATTCTCTTCAATCATGTACCGCCTCCAAATTCCAAGTCGTTTTTATGTATTGTTGGTGTTGTGGTCTTCAGTCCAGAGACTGGTTTGATGCAGCTCTCCATGCTACTCTATCCTGTGCAAGCTTCTTCATCTCCCAGTACCTACTCCAACCTACATCCTTCTGAATCTGCTTAGTGTATTCATCTATTGGTCTCCCTCTACGGTTTTTACCCTCCACGCTGCCCTCCAAACCTAAATTGGTTATCCCTACATGCCTCAGAATATGCCCTACGAACCGACCCCTTCTTCTAGTCAAGTTGCCCCACAAATTTCTCTTCTCTCCAACTGTATTCAATACCTCCTCATTAGTTATATGATCTACCCATCTAATCTTTAGCATTCTTCTGTAGCACCACGTTTCGAAAGTTTCTATTCTCTTCTTGTCCAAACTATTTACCGTCCACGTTTCACTTCCATACATGGCTACACTCCATACAAATACTTTCAGAAACGACTTCCTTACACTTAAACCAATACTCGATGTTAACAAATTTCTCTTCTTCAGAAACGCTTTCCTTGCCATTGCCAGTCTACATTTTATATCCTCTCTACTTCGACCATTATCAGTTATTTTGCTCACCAAATAGCAAAACTCATTTACTACTTTAAGCCTCTCATTTCCTAATCTAATTCCCTCAGCATCACCCGATTTAATTCGACTACATTCCATTTTATCCTCGTTTTGCTTTTGTTGATGTTCATCTTATATCTTCCTTTCAAGACACTGTCCGTTCCGTTCAGCTGCTCTTCCAGGTCCTTTGCTGTCTCTGACAGAATTACAATGTCATCGGTGAACCTCAAAGTTTTTATTTCTTCTCCGTGGATTTTAATTCCTACTCCGAATTTTTCTTTTGTTTCCTTTACTGCTTGCTCAGTATACAGATTGAATAACATCGGGGATAGGCTACAACCATGTCTCACTCCCTTCCTAACCACTGCTTCCCTTTAATGTCCTTCGGCTTTTATAACAGCCATCTGTTTTCTGTACAAATTGTAAATAACCTTCCGCTCCCTGTATTTTACCCCTGCCACCTTCAGAATTTGAAAGAGAGTATTCCAGTCGACATTGTCAAAAGCCTTCTCTAAGTCTACAAATGCTAGATACGTAGGTTTGCCTTTCCTTGATCTATTTTCTAAGATAAGTCGTAGGGGCAGTATTGCCTCGCGTGTTTCAACATTTCTACGGAATCCAGACTGATCTTCCCCGAGGTCGGCTTCTACCAGTTTTTTCATTCGTTTGTAAAGAATTCGTGTTAGTATTTTGCAGCCGTGGCTTATTAAAATGACAGTTCGGTAATTTTCACATCTGTCAACACCTCCTTTCTTTGGGATTGGAATTATTATATTCTTCTTGAAGTCTGAGGGTATTTCGCCCGTGTCATAAATCTTGCTTACTAGATGGTAGAGTTCTGTTAGGCCTTGGTCTCCCAAGGCTGTCAGTAGTTCTAATGGGATGTTGTCTACTCCCGGGGCCTTGTTTGGATTTAGGTCTTTCAGTGCTCTGTCATACTCTTCACGCAGTATCATATCTCTTATTTCATCTTCATCTACATTCTCTTCCATTTCTATAATATTGTCCTCAAGAACATCGCCCTTGTATGGACTCTCTACAGGGTTATTACAAATGATTGAAGCGATTTCACAGCTCTACAATAACTTTATTATTTGAGATATTTTCACAATGCTTTGCACACACATACAGAAACTCAAAAAGTTTTTTTAGGCATTCACAAATGTTCGATATGTGCCCCTTTAGTGATTCGGCAGACATCAAGCCGATAATCAAGTTCCTCCCACACTCGGCGCAGCATGTCCCCATCAATGAGTTCGAAAGCATCGTTGATGCGAGCTCGCCGTTCTGGCACGTTTCTTGGTAGAGGAGGTTTAAACACTGAATCTTTCACATAACCCCACAGAAAGAAATCGCACGGGGTTAAGTCGGGAGAGCGTGGAGGCCATGACATGAATTGCTGATCATGATCTCCACCACGACCGATCCATCGGTTTTGCAATCTCCTGTTTAAGAAATGCCGAACATCATGATGGAAGTGCGGTGGAGCACCATCCTGTTGTAAGATGAAGTCGGCGCTGTCGGTCTCCAGTTGTGGCATGAGCCAATTTTCCAGCATGTCCAGATACACGTGTCCTGTAACGTTTTTTTCACAGAAGAAAAAGGGGTCAACCGTTTCTTCGCTCACTGCAGGCCGACCCGTTGATTTCCCCTTACAGAGGTATCCAGAAGCTTTAAACTGCGCATACCATCGCCGAATGGAGTTAGCAGGTGGTGGATCTTTGTTGAACTTCGTCCTGAAGTGTCGTTGCACTATTATGACTGACTGATGTGAGTGCATTTCAAGCACGACATACGCTTTCTCGGCTCCTGTCGCCATTTTGTCTCACTGCGCTCTCGAGCGCTCTGGCGGCAGAAACCTGAAGTGCGGCTTCAGCCGAACAAAACCTTATGAGTTTTTCTACGTATCTGTAGTGTGCGTGACCATATGTCAATGAATGGAGCTACAGTGAATTTCTGAAATTGCTTCAATCATTTGTAATAGCCCTGTATATACTCCTCCCACCTTTCTGCCTTCCCTTCTTTGCTTAGAACTGGGTTTCCATCTGAGCTCTTGATATTCATGCAACCATTACATTTAATGTAAACAAATTGTAAAAGTGTCTCAGTCAAGTATCTTGCATTTCGGCTTCTGCATTTGTAGTTAGTTTAGTAGTGCTGAGAGCAGAACAGCGCGTTATCCAAGGTACAACTAGTACGAGGTAAGAGATTTATACCACACAGTTTATGGATTTTCGCACAGGGACTACTCTTGTACTTATTCGGATTTTCACATCGAGTAGATCTCAATGTACTTACCTCTAATTTGTCATTATCGCGCACATGTTTTAATTAGTTTTGGTTTACCGGTACTGCTTTCTTGCTAATAGACAGATTGTTTAAGACAGGGAAATGTTGGAAATTCTGTGGTAACTTCCTGTGGGACCAACCTGCTGAGGTCATGGATTCCTAGGCTTACACACTACTTAAACTAACATACGCTTAGGACAATAAACACACCCGTGCCCGAGGGAGGACTCGAACCTCCGACGGTGGGAGTCGCGCGAACCGTGGCAAGGCGCCGAAGACCACTCGGCTACAAAGCGCTGGATAAAACAGGGTCAGCTAAATACTCAGATACGCAGTCCGCACACCGCTTAATATAACGGTTCCTTGTTAGAGGTAAACTTCACACTTTATTTTAAACCTTACAAAATAGACCACAGAGGCTTAGTAATTTTGAGGACTGGTAACCGTGGTGGCCAGGGGAAATGCCAGGGGAAGTGCTCACAAAACCAGTCCTGGGCGATGCGAAATGTATGGACAGGAGCCCTCTCGTCTTGAAACACAGCAGCGCGACATCGTAGAGAAACCATTTTACGAATGTAAAATTAGAGAGATTAGAGCGCGCACAGAGGCTTTCAGACAGTCGCTCTTCCCGCGAACCATACGCGACTGGAACAGGAAAGGGAGGTAATGACAGTGGCACGTAAAGTGCCCTCCGCCACACACCGTTGGGTGGCTTGCGGAGTATAAATGTAGATGTAGATGTAGATGTAGGCCAGGGAGTACGACGATATGGTGTATCAGGTCCTCAGCAAACCTCCACCAATCTTCACTCTTGGGCCATAAACTCGGCCAGAAGTTGGAAACAGTGTGAAACAAGACTCATTCAATGTAATGACTTTCTTCCATTGATCCATAGCCCAGATTTAATGGCTTCTGCACCAAGTTCTCCTGTTACGGGTATATGCGTCATTGACGTGTGCTTTTGCAATTCCAGCTCGACTTGCAGGTCTCTGCTTCTTTAGCTCCCTTTGTGTTCTTTGGTGCAGAGAAGGTCCACGGACGTGTCATTCAATTCTACAGATCCTTTTTGCAGCTGCCTTCTTCTTGTTTTTCGTCTCTTCAGTCCTCTTCAGTGACCGTCTATCACGATCACGCAACATACACTTTCCACCGCCTCGTGACTTAGTGAATGACGTTCCTCCTCTTACCCTGTATGCGGTATAAATCTTCGATGCGGTGCTTTTTAAAACTTTGGCTACTTTGGTTACGATAGCGTCCACCATAGGAATAGCAACAATTTGCCCAACAATTTCCAATTCACTTAGCTCCGATGTAAAGCACAGACAACTATATAGAAAACTGTTTTGACCATTACTTACTTTTGCAATTGATGTAGGACACTGAAAAGCCGGCCTTTGTGGCCGAGCGGTTCTAGGCGCTTCAGTCTGGAACCGCGCGACCGCTATGGTCACAGGTTCGAATCTTGCCTCGGGCATGGATGTGTGTATGTCCTTAAGTTAGTTAGGTTTTTTTTAAAAAAAAATGCTTTATTAGCAAAAACCATTATAATTATACAAGTTAACCCGCTTCCTTAATTCATTAGTGGGTCATAACAGTTATACATTTATATTAAGTTTGCAACTAGTTTCACATTTAATAAGTGAGCTACAGTTATTAACAAACAATTGGCATTTAATATCTAACATTTACTGTTTATACCTAATTCCTATAACTAATTTAATTTATATGTATTCTGCAGCGTCACATGTGTGCCAGTGAAAGATATAAACCTACACTCCTGGAAATGGAAAAAAGAACACATTGACACCGGTGTGTCAGACCCACCATACTTGCTCCGGACACTGCGAGAGGGCTGTACAAGCAATGATCACACGCACGGCACAGCGGACACACCAGGAACCGCGGTGTTGGCCGTCGAATGGCGCTAGCTGCGCAGCATTTGTGCACCGCCGCCGTCAGTGTCAGCCAGTTTGCCGTGGCATACGGAGCTCCAACGCAGGCTTTAACACTGGTAGCATGCCGCGACAGCGTGGACGTGAACCGTATGTGCAGTTGACGGACTTTGAGCGAGGGCGTATAGTGGGCATGCGGGAGGCCGGGTGGACGTACCGCCGAATTGCTCAACACGTGGGACGTGAGGTCTCCACAGTACATCGATGTTGTCGCCAGTGGTCGGCGGAAGGTGCACGTGCCCGTCGACCTGGGACCGGACCGCAGCGACGCACGGATGCATGCCAAGACCGTAGGATCCTACGCAGTGCCGTAGGGGACCGCACCGCCACTTCCCAGCAAATTAGGGACACTGTTGCTCCTGGGGTATCGGCGAGGACCATTCGCAACCGTCTCCATGAAGCAGGGCTACGGTCACGCACACCGTTAGGCCGTCTTCCGCTCACGCCCCAACATCGTGCAGCCCGCCTCCAGTGGCGTCGCGACAGGCGTGAATGGAGGGACGAATGGAGACGTGTCGCCTTAGCGATGAGAGTCGCTTCTGCCTTGGTGCCAATGATGGTCGTATGCGTGTTTGGCGCCGTGCAGGTGAGCGCCACAATCAGGACTACATACGACCGAGGCACACAGGGCCAACACCCGGCATCATGGTGTGGGGAGCGATCTCCTACACTGGCCGTACACCACTGGTGATCGTCAAGGGGACACTGAATAGTGCACGGTACATCCAAACCGTCATCGAACCCATCGTTCTACCATTCCTAGACCGGCAAGGGAACTTGCTGTTCCAACAGGACAATGCACGTCCGCATGTATCCCGTGCCACCCAACGTGCTCTAGAAGGTGTAAGTCAACTACCCTGGCCAGCAAGATCTCCCGATCTGTCCCCCATTGAGCATGTTTGGGACTGGATGAAGCGTCGTCTCACGCGGTCTGCACGTCCAGCACGAACGCTGGTCCAACTGAGGCGCCAGGTGGAAATGGCATGGCAAGCCGTTCCACAGGACTACAGCCAGCATCTCTACGATCGTCTCCATGGGAGAATAGCAGCCTGCATTGCTGCGAAAGGTGGATATACACTGTACTAGTGCCGACATTGTGCATGCTCTGTTGCCTGTGTCTATGTGCCTGTGGTTCTGTCAGTGTGATCATGTGATGTATCTGACCCCAGGAATGTGTCAATAAAGTTTCCCCTTCCTGGGACAATGAATTCACGGTGTTCTTATTTCAATTTCCAGGAGTGTACTTTAATCTGCCTTGCTCTTCGAGCTAATCCCGAAGAGCATACCCCTGGCACTGAGCAGGCCTCGATGTTAAATTCGCTGCAGTTCCTATCGTAATTTCCTATAACAAAGTCCTACAAACTAACTTATCCTACGTCATTTCGGGTGTGTGTCACAATCGGTGGTGTTGATCCCTACTCCCCCTAATCCCGCACATGGCGGATTCCAACTGAGATGAAGTCGGTCAGTCCACGCACAGGCGGCATGGGAATAGGGCTCTTGGACGCAATCGGTGGTTATTGTCATTATTATTTAGTGTATCTCTCTTAAGTATTCAGTTAGAACTTTTCGAGATACCTCGTTAGCCAATGTGTTTAAGGTCTGAAAAGTTTCCTCTCGTCTGAGTAGTTGATATGTGTCATAGTTGGGTAGTCTGTCTCGTAGTGTGTTTGCGATATCATTGAAGAGGGGGCATTCGTAAACTACACGTTCGGGTGTCTCCTCCGGATCGCCACAGTCACACGCTGGTGTAGCCCTCTTCCCAAATCGACATAAATATGTCGGATAGGGTCCATGGCCAGTGAGAAAGTGGATCAGACCTCGTGTGGGCTCAAAGTATTTCAATTCCAGGCGTTCCCTTACATCAGGTATAAACTGGAAAGTCGTACGTCCAGCCTCTTCTGCCTCCCAAGTCTCCTGCCAGAGTTCCTCCCCTCTTTTCCTTATTTCTCTTTTATCCCCCACCCTAATACCCATGATATCTACGACCTTCTCATAATTTCCCTTTTTGGCCCAATACCAAGCCGCCTGTTATCTTATCTTTATGTCCAGAGGGCAGAGCCCCATTATGACTAATAGGACCCCCCCTGGAGATGTTCTGTAGTTAGGTTTAAGTAGTTCTAAATCCTAGGGGATTGATGACTTCATATGTCAAGTCCCATAGTGCTCGGATCCATTTGAACAATTTTTGGGCCGCGCGGGATTAGCCGAGCGGTCTAAGGCGGTGCAGTCATGGACTGTGAGGCTGGTCCCGGCGGAGGTTCGAATCCTCCCTCGGGAATGGGTGTGTGTGTTTGTCCTTAGGATAATTTAGGTTAAGTAGAGGGGAAGCTCAGGGACTGATGACCTTAGCAGTTTAGTCCCATAAGATTTCACACACATTTGAACATTTGAACAACCATTTTGGGACACTGAAAAGATGGCGTCGTTTTGAAATAGAATTGCGTAACCTGTAGACGTGGTTATCATCTGCATTTATGTTCGAACATCATCTGTCGCGGTGTTATCCAATCCATGTCTATATACAGGGCGTAGGAAAATAATGTGAACACCTGTCCTTACTTGGGAATGACCCGTAATACAGCTGCGATCCTTCTTGTAATACTGGCATGTAATGATGGTATAGTCTCCAATGGAATGTTATGGCACTCTTCGATAAGAACCTCATCTAACTGCTGTAGTAGCGAGGGAGGCGGAAATCTGTTCTGGAGTCTGCGCTCCTATACCACCCACAAGAGATCCATAATGTTCGTGGACTGTGCTGACCAGGAAAGACGCTGCAGTTCAGTTGCATGCTCCTCATCGTACTGTCCTGGCTGTGTGAATGAGTGCGTTATCGTCCTGAAATATGGCATCACTGTTGGGTAATGACATTTGAATCGCGGGGGTGCAGCTGATCACCTAAAATTTTCACATAATCGTTGGCTGTAACACGGCCTTTGAGAGTAATGATGGGACCTGCAGAATACCATGACATGGCTGCCCACACCATCACACCTGTACCTCCATGTGTAACCCTTGGAATCAACCAATCAAGATTGTAGACTTCTTTTGGCGTTCTCCAGATGTAAACGCGGCCCGGTGTTGGAAATAACGAAAACGTTGGTTCTTCTGGCCATGTGACGTGTTTACACTAATCAACCTTGCAGGATTTATGCTTCTAACACCATCGTTTATGTTTCTTTGCGTTGGTTGTCGACACTAATGGTTCCGGTATAGCAGCTCGTCCACGAATATTCGCTTTCTGGAGTTCTCGGCGGACAGTGTCGACAGATACGGGGTGTTTAAGACGGCTATTGAGCTCTGCAGCCACTTTAGTCGTCCTAGTTTTGTGCTGTTTTGACACAATTCGTGTTAGCGTACGACGATCATTTAGTTTCGATTTGCGCCCACTACTACGTTTACAAGATGACGTATTTCCATGTTTTGTGCGGGCTGTCATACCTGGCGAAACAATTGCTCTTGAAACATTCAATTATTGGGCTTCTTGGTTACTGATGCTCCAGCTATTCCCCTCCCCCCCACCCCCCTTCCCAAGACCTTTTGTCTTTCATTGTACGTCGACTTCTGCCTCTCAATGCAAATACGGAGTGTGCACTACTCATAAACATCCTGCACTGATGCCTAGTCCGTACTGAACACACACAGTGAAGCGCGACACGTGCTGTTGTGGATTGGCAAGAGAGCCAACCCGGTTTTGAGAGGAAGCCGAAAGGCACGCGTTTTAGCTCACGCAGGCTGGCGTGAGGTCTGGAACAGGTCAAGGAAATTAGACTAGCAAAAAAGGACGTAGCTGTGGAATACTTAACTTTAATCCATAAATGGTGAACATCGCTCTTGACGGTGCATGTTTTACAGCATCAATAGTAACTGGTAATGGCGCCTTGCTAGGTCGTAGCAAATGACGTAGCTGAAAGCTATGCTAACTATCGTCTCGGCAAATGAGAGCGTATTTTGTCAGTGTAACATCGCTAGCAAAGTCGGCTGTACAACTGGGCCGAGTGCTAGGAAGTCTCTCTAGGTGTGGCGGCGCTCGGTCTGCAATCACTGGTAGTGGCGACTCGCGGGTCCGACGTATACTAACGGACCGCGGCCGATTTAAAGGCTACCACCTAGCAAGTGTGGTGTCTGGCGGTGACACCACACGTGCCTTACCTGCGTTGTTGACAGTCAAACACAACCATCTCATTAGTACCACCACTTACATTATTTTGTCTATCCTCTATATACGATAATCTAACGTAAATCTGGTGTGCAACATTAGATGTCAAATGTGTGATAATGGTTAGATGTAACTGGAATGAAGGTAAATGATACGTTCGCTTCTGGCAAACACTTGCTGCTTTTTGAAGTGGAATGTCTGGGTGCACAGCTGTAAGACTGATTGGATGGGTTACCGAGCAAGTTTCCAGCAGACAGCCGATACTCAGCAGTGACCCAGAGAGGAACAGAAAATCGACAGGCGAGAGGTCGATAGGTCGGCAGCTTGATCGATAGGCTGACATGGCTCTGATGGGTGATCGGCGACTCCCTGCTCGGCTCCCTCTCACTGGTGGGTGGGCGTCAGGGGTGGGGGAAGCTGGGGGGAGGGGGGGACGTAAGGGGGGAGGCGAGACATTTCCGGTGCCGAGGAGGTGATGAATGTAGGGATCAGTGGGTCGCGGATAGACAGCTGACAGATGCGGGCTGCCAGTGGTTGTCAAGCGCCACGTTTGTGCAGAAGCGATACGAACCTGTCGATGCCGTCAGACTGGACTGGAGATCAGATGGACTGCTGCAGAAGAAACTAGACGTTAAGCAGTCATTTCGAAAGCTGGGACTATTCTCTAGCAGGCAATAAAATGGTTCAAATGGCTCTGAGCACTATGGGACTTAACGTCTTAGGTCATAAGTCCCCTAGAACTTAGAACTACTTACACCTAACTAACCTAAGGACATCACACACGTCCATGCCCGAGGCAGGATTCGAACATGCGACCGTAGCAGTCCCGCGGTTCCGGACTGCAGCGCCTAGAACCGCACGGCCACCGCGGCCGGCAGCAGGCGATAATTAAAGTACGATGAACCAAATTATAACACACCTGCTGTTTTTCCTAATACGGGATATCACTTTACTATGCCATGTGATCTTTGCGCGCATGGTGTTACAAATAACTGGCGACCGCGTGTCATACGCTATGTGATCAAAAGTATCCGGACACCCCCAAAAACGTAGGTGCATTGTTCTGCCACCTACTGCCAGGTACTCCATATCTGCGACCTCGGTAGTCACTAGGCGTCGTGAGAGAGCAGAATGGGACGCTCCGCGGAAATCACTGACTTCGAACGTGGACAGGTGATTGCGTGTTACTTGTACGCCAGTTTTCCACACTCCTAAACATCCCTAGGTCCACTTTTTCCGATGCTATAGTGAAGTGGAAACGTGAAGGGACATGTACAGCACAAAAGCGTACAGACCGACGTCGTCTGTTGACTGACAGAGACCGCCGACAGTTGAAGAGGGTCGTAACGCGTAATAGGCAGGCATCTATCCATACAGGAATTCCAAACTGCATCAGGATCCACTGCAAATACTATGACAGGCGGGAGGTGAGAAAACTTGGATTTCGTGGTCGAGCGGCTGCTCATGAGCCACACATCACGCCGATAAATGCCAAACGACGCCTCGCTTGGTGTAAGGAGCGTTGGACGACTGAACAGTGGAGAAACGTTGTGTGGAGTGACGAATCACGGTACACAATGTGGCGATCCGATGAAAAGGTCTCGGTATTGAGAATGCCTGGTGTATGTCATCAGCCAGCGTGTGTAGTGCCAACAGTAAAATTCGGAGGCGGTGGTGTTATGGTGTGGTCGTGTTTTTCACGGAGGGGGCTCGCACACCTTGTTGTTTCGCGTGGTACTATCACGGCAGAGGCCTACCTTGATGTTTTAAGCACCTCCTTATTTCCCACTGTTGAAGAGCAATTCGGGTATGGCGACTGCATCATTGCAGTCGGAGTGGTTGCACGACAGTAACATTCCTGTAATGGACTGCCCTGCACAGAGTCCTGACCTGAATCCTACAGAACATCTTTGGGATGGTTTGGAACGCCGACTTCGTGCCAGGCCTCACCGACTCACATTGATACCTCTCCTCAGTGCAGCACTCCGTGAAGAATGGGCTGCCATTCCAAAAGAAACCTTCCAGCACCTGACTGAACGTAGGCCTGCCAGAGTGGAAGCTGTCATCAAGGCTAAGGGTGGGCCAACACCTTATTGAGTTCCAGCATTACCGATGGGGCGCTCGCCACGAACTTGTAAGTCATTTTCAGCCAGGTGTCCGGATACCTTTGATCACGTGGTGTATAATGGCTGCAGCATCACCATTACTACGGGATACATACGCCTAAGAATGGCACAATGTGTGAAATGAGTGGCGGTATTCCGTGACTCTACACTGATAATCTGACGCCGAAGATTAACGAAACAGTAGTTAACGTACCACATTGCCAGCACTGCAGGTTCTACGATGGGCGTTCAGTAAGTAAAGCAACACTTTTTTTTCTGGGAGCAGGGAGGTTCTATTCAGGCCTCCAATATACCACATTATTGCCCACTCTTTTGGCTACAAAACCCTATTTTTCAACATAATCTCTGCACAATGCGACGGACTTACGCCACTTCACTGGCAGGACCTGGAGAACCGATAGACGTACTGAAGGTACCCTCCGCCACACACTGTCAGGTGGCTTGCGGAGTATGGATGTAGATGTAGATGTAGATGTAGATGTAGAAATACGACTCTACTGACTAACGTCGGAGCCCACTTCTTGCTCCATCAATAACCTCCCCATCGTCCTCGTACTGCTTACCGTGAAGTGCATCCTTCATTGGGCCAAACAGACGGAAGTTGGAATGTGCGAGATCCGGGCTGCAGGGTGGATGAGTAAAAATAGTTCAATGAAGTTTGTTCTGCGTATAAACAACCATATACTGAAATTAAGGTCAATGAGAACTGCTCACTTGGTACTGAAGAGATACATTTCGTGGTTGGGGATTCCAACAGCCACAGCGGTCTCTGACGAAACCCTGACAAAGACAAGAATGGCGAGTCAGTGATCCAGAAGACAGAAGCTAATAGTTTAGTTCTCTAACACGATAACTAATTACCTGTCTCCTTCAGAAGTGGTAAATGGCGCGTCGGCTGTACCCAGATCTGATATTTGTGAGCGACAGGAGGTTCAAATGGTTCAAATGGCTCTGAGCACTATGGGACTTAACATCTGTGGTCATCAGTCCCCTAGAACTTAGAACTACTTAAACCTAACTAACCTAAGGACATCACACACATCCACGCCCGAGGCAGGATTCGAACCTGCGACCGTAGCTGTCCCGCGGTTCCGGACTGAGCACCTAGAACCGCTAGATGGTTGGTTGGTTGTTTGGGGAAGGAGACCAGACAGCGTGGTCATCGGTCTCATCGGATTAGGGAAGGATGGGGAAGGAAGTCGGCCGTGCCCTTTCAGAGGAACCATCCCGGCATTTGCCTGGAGTGATTTTAGGGAAATCACGGAAAACCTAAATCAGGATGGCCGGACGCGGGAGTGAACCGTCGTCCTCCCGAATACGAGTCCAGTGTCTAACCACTGCGCCACCCCGCTCGGTGGAACCACTAGACCCGCGGCCGGCGGGACAGGAGGAACCATCATTGCATCTACATCTACATCTACATCCATACTCCGCCGGGTTCCCGGGTTCGATTCCCGGCGGGGTCAGGGATTTTCTCTGCCTCGTGATGACTGGGTGTTGTGTGATGTCCTTAGGTTCGTTAGGTTTAAGTAGTTCTAAGTTCTAGGGGACTGATGACCATAGATGTTAAGTCCCATAGTGCTCAGAGCCATTTGAACCATTTTTTTCCATACTCCGCAAGGCACCTGACGGAGTGTGGCGGAGGGTACTTTGAGTACCTCTATCGGTTCTCCCTTCTGTTCCAGTCTCGTATTGTTCGTGGAATGAAAGATTGTCGGTATGCCTCTGTGTGGGCTCTAATCTCTCTGATTTTCTCCTCACGGTCTCTTCGCGAGATATACGTAGGAGGGAGCAATATACTGCTTGGTTCCTTGGTGAAAGTATGTTCTCGAAACTTCAACAAAAGCCCGTACCGACCTACTGAGCGTCTCTCCTGCAGAGTCTTCCGCTGGAGTTTATCTATCATCTCCGTAACGCTTTCGCGATTTCTAAATGATCCTGTGACGAAGCGCGCTACTCTCCGTTTGATCTTCTCTATCTCTTCTATGAACCCTGTCTGGTACGGATCCCACATTGGTGAGCAATATTCAAGCAGTCCTTTGTTTTCGGATTGCATTTCTTTAGGATTCTTCCAGTGAATCTCAGTCTGGCATCTGCTTTACCGACGATTGACTTTATGTGATCATTCCATTTTAAATCACTCCTAATGCGTACTCGCAGATAATTTATGGAATTAACTGCTTCCAGTTGCTGACCTGCTATATTGTAGCTAAATGATAAAGGATCTTTCTTTCTGTGTATTCGCAGCACATTACGCTTGTCTACATTGAGATTCAATTGCCATTCCCTGCACCATGCGTCGATTCGTTGCAGATCCTCCTGCATTTCAGTACAATTTTCCATTGTTACAACCTCTCGATATACTGCAGCATCATCCGCAAAAAGCTTCAGTGTACTTCCGATGTTAATATGCTCGTCCATTTCAAACACCCGACACCGACTAGTTATGTGTCAGGTTAACGCTATAGCCAGACCCCACAGCATCGTCTTCAGACACAAATATCACCTACAAAAAGCCGACTGCCCCGAGTTTCAGAAATTACTAAATAACGCTTTGGATATCACTTTGTAAGAGGTCCGAGCAGATGCAATTTCGATGTATTGCTCATGCGCTGCCTGCAATAGGCAAGGTATAAGAGAATCTCTGACCAGAGAGCAGTGTTGACTGCAGTAGGAACTGTGTAGCTGTAGCAGTAAGTTGCTAGTCTGCGCTTGTGTGGTATCTGCTCTGGTCTGGTATAGTGTATCATGTTGGCTGGGCCGGTCGCGGTGCAGCGATGTCGGAGCCTGAGTATTATTGTATAAGGTAAAAAAGCAGCCTCGCGCATATGTAGTAATGTTATCTCAAGTCGCATGTAAATGTTTTAAAACTCTCGTAATAATAATTTTCCTAACAGAAAGTAACTTTTAACGACCATTGATTTCAATTTAAAGGATTTACTAATTTCTCCCATCCATGATCATCCCGATTATTGCAATAGAAAAATCAGTTGCTCCCTTTCATAAATGACAAATCTATCGGCCAGCATTGCACAGGGCTGTGCCAGAAAAATTTATTGTAAGAGCAGATATATCCGGCGACTTTATTGAGGTAAGAATTTTTCCTTTTTTTATTCAGAATGATCTTGCAGGGCTATGACGCAGCACTGCTGTCATCCAAAATTTTCCAGTTAAATTCACAGTGAATTATTGAAAAGTCATAAGTGAGCGACAATTTAATTGAGAGGTTAGTTACATTGTTTTATTACTAGGTTACTGAATTTATATTTTTATTGGGACGTTACACTGAATGTGAACGACATAATTATAATTTTTACTGTTGAGAGGTTTAGGAATTTTTCTGTTACGCTAAGTGTGAATGAATTTTGAGCTTAGATTAAATCAGAAAGAATTTTGTGTGGAGGTTAAATGTGAATGAATTTCTGTAGGGAGGTTATAAATGGGAACGAATATTGTGGGGAGGTTACACTGTGAAAGAATTTTGTTTTGAGGTTACACTAAATTAGAATCTTATTCATATTATTTTTTTTTATTTTTGTGGGGAGGTTACAACTTCACTTATCCCAAGCACATAATACAGGTTTGTGAAAATGCTCTTTACTTCTCCATCTACATCTTGCTACACTAAGCAAGATCTAATAATTGCGAGGAGGGCTGAACGGCACACACCATTTGACTCCCTTCGAGGCCAGTACTCCGGAAGAAGACACAACAGAGACGGGCAGTCAGTTAATCAGTTCCGTATCATACACCGAGGGTCAGAACTGGAACTCGATACAAGCAAGGTCAGTAGCGAAGCGACGAGATCACTGAAACGCCTAAAGAACCACCCAACTCACTCAAGAATCTGAGTCAACGTAAGGGCAGGTAGCCACTCAGTTCTGAAAGAATGGCAAGCCAGATCAAATGCCCCCTGGACACGAAACCAATGTTAACCAAACAGAGCGTAACGCAAAGATCAAACTGTGCTCCAGTTTTACCATAGAAGAGCTGAAAAATGCCATGAAGAAATGCAAACCACGGAGGACCGATGGATTGGACGATATTCCGACTGAGTGGATAAAACATTCCGGACCGAAAGGCAAACAGTGGCTATTGGACATGGTTATCCTTGAATGAGATTTTCACTCTGCAGCGGAGTGTGCGCTGATATGAAACTTCCTGGCAGATTAAAACTGTGTGCCGTACCGAGACTCTAGCTCGGGACCTTTACCTCAGGCAGCAAAGTGATCTACCAACTATCTGGTGGCCAATTTATTTATGGAGGACTTCGAGGAGAAGGCGCTTGAATCTGCTGACTTGAAACCCATGGTATTCTGGAGGTATGTTGATGACACCTTTGTAGTTTGGCCCCATGGTAAAGACAACTTTCAAGACTTCTTAAGACATCTGAACTCCCTCCACAATCAAATAAAGTTCACAATGGAAATTGAAAAGCAGGGATGCCTTCCATTCTTGGATGTTTTGGTTCGGCGCAGAGAGGATGGCACTTTGGGACATGAAGTGTATAGGAAGCCGACGCACACCGATCTGTATTTACGTGTAAATAGCTGTCACCATCCTGCCAGGACAATGAGTGTTATCCGAACTTTGACCCACAGAGCTCAAATTATTTCTGACGAAAGCAGTCTGCAAGATGAACTTTCCCACTTACAAAAAGTGTTTGATGACAATGGGTACTCTCCACAACAAATAGAGAGGGCACTGAAAAAGAAACCGAAAGAGGCCACAAAGAAATCAGAAGAAGATGAAGAAACCTTTAAATCGATGGCCTTCCTGCCATATGTGGGTAGCCTCTCATCAAAAATAGGACGGACTCTCGGCAGACACAAAGTAATTTTTCGTCCTCCACCCAAGACAGCTGCACTCGTGCGCTCCGTCAAAGATGATTTGCTGCTCCGAAAATCTGGAGTTTACAAATTTCCATGTGAATGTGGCATTTATTACATCGGAAAAACAAATCGTACTGTCCAAGAAAGATGTACAGAACACCGGAGGTACACACGACTTTTACAACCTAACAAGTCGGCAGTGGCAGAGCACTGTATTGATAATCATCACAGTATGTTGTATGACAACGTCGAAATTTTGGCAACTATATCATCCTTTTGGGACTCGATAGTGAAGGAGGCAATTGAGATTCGCTGGACGACGAATTTAATTAATAGAGATAGTGGTTTCAATCTTGATAAATCATGGAATCCGGCACTTGCTATAATAAACTCACAAAGACGTCGTCACAGTGCAACTCACAATGATATATCGATATACCAACACAGATCGACTGCAGAAACACAGATGCAACTCGCGCATTATGCACGTCTCTGCCAGCGGCCGACCAACACCTCTGGCGCATTTGCATCTGTGGCCGCATGCGCAGTCGCGCGGTACAACAGTATAAAGGGACGAAGCGAGCACTGGAGCGGCCCCCACCCTCACCTACCTTGGCCTCACCATCGACCGTCACCTCACCTGGATCCCTCATCTCCGCTCCATCCAATCCAAAGCCCACAACCGCCTCCGACTCCTCAAACTCCTCTCTGGCCGGACATGGGGGTTGCACCCCTCTACCATCCTCCACACCTACAAATCCTTAATCCGTCCCATCCTCTGTTATGCCAGTCCTGCCTGGATATCTGCCCCCCCATCCCCAAATTCTATAAGTCCCTCCAGATCCTTGAGCGTCATGCACTCCGCCTCGCCTTCCGTATATGCCTCCCGTCCCCCACGCGGATCCTCTATGATCTCATTCCTTTCCCCCATCTGCTCCTCTTCCTCGAACATATCCGCATCCTCTACACCTCCCGCCGCCTTGAACCCCCTCACCCCCTGGTTGCTCCTCTCTTCTCCCATCCCCGCCCCCTGCCACGTCTTCATTGTTGTGTCCCCCCTACCCTCCATCTCTACACCCTCCATCTCCTTTCCCAAGGTGGCTTCCATCAACTCCCCCTCCCGGATGGTGCCCTCTCTCCCTCCATTTATCACTCCTATCAACTCTGATCCTCACCCCCCTCCTTTCCTCCGTTCTTTCCCTGGGCTCCCTCTTCCTCCCCCCTTCCATCCTGTGTTTTCTCCCTGCCTACCCTCTCCCTATCTCCTTTCTCCCCCCCCCCGAGTCCTTTTGTACTCCCCTCCTCTGCCTTCCCCACTCCCTGGCACGTCTGCTCAGCACCCCCCACCCCTCTTATGGATCCTCATCTTCCATTGGCTCCTTTCCCCCCCTCCCCCTTCACTTTTCCTCTAATTCCCCCCCCCTTTTTTCCCGTCATCTGACCAGTTTCCCCCCACCTGCTCTCGGGTGTGGTATGACATATTTGTGCCAACTTTCTAGTGCAGTGTTTAAGTGAGTGTTCAGTGTTGTGCGTCTTTCCACAGTGTTGCGAACAGAAATCATGCTGTCGCTGGGTGAGCGTTTTATATCTCTTGCGAACAGAACCCAGACTGTCGCCGTGTTTTTTAATTGTCTGTCTATTATTTTTCTGCTTCCTGTGTATTTTATTAGCATCATCACCCTGTGTTTTATGTTTTAAGCTCCAGCATTTTCTGCCATTTTACCTTTAAGTCACCGATTTTATCGCCAACTGTTATTATTTTTTCTTATCTTCATCTTGTTAAACCAAATTCTGTAGGCTCAAGAGCGGCGTAATAAGCTGCTGCCAGCCCGCCCCCTTAAGGGGGAATCGAAACTCAATAAAGAAAAAAAACTGGAGCGGCAGTCTTGCGGCTCACTCTGAAGATCGCTGGACGGTATGATTGTATACAGCCGAAATATTAGAAGAAGGAGGAGATTTCTAGCGGCTGCACACCCGAAACTTAATGGAACATTTCTTTTTACTTTTTTTTTTGCATTTTGTTCGTTGTTGATCGTTGTGTTTGGTCGTTGCGGACGTCACATGACATCCGTTAAAGTTCGTTTGTTGATCCTTCCACTCAGCTTTTTTTTTTTTTTTTATATTACAGTGGCCAACCAGCTCTCTGACCGAAAACGCTGAGCTACCGTGCCGGCTCCAACTGAGCTACCCAAGAACGACCCACGCCCCGTCCTCACAGCTTCATTTCCGCCAGTACCTCGTCTCCTACCTTCCAAACTTCACAGAAGCTCTTTTGCGAACTTTGCAGAACTAGCGCTCCTGGAAGAAAGGATATTGCGGAGACATGGCTTAGCCACAGCCAGAATGAGATTTTCACTCTGTAGCGGAGGGAGTGTGCACTGATATGAAACTTCCTGGCAGATTTCAATCAGGGCACACTCCGCTGCAGAGTGAAAATCTCATTCTGGAAACATCCCCCAGGCTGTGGCTAAGCCATGTCTCCGAAATATTCTTTCTTCCAGGAGTGCTACTTCGGCAAGGTTCGCAGAAGAGCTTCTGTGAAGTTTGGGAGGTATGAGACGAGGCACTGGCAGAATTGAAGCTGTGAGGACGGGGCGTGAGTCGTGCTTGGGTAGCTCAGTTGGTAGAGCAAAGGTCCCGAGTTCGAGTCTCGGTCCGACACACAGTTTAAATCCGCCTGGAAGTTTCATGTTTAACCCTGCCTACTTCTAGCATCTGGTGAAACGCCAAGATCGCAGCTATTCTTAAACTGGATAAAGAAGCCAGCAACCCAAAAAGCTATTGCCAGTGTCCTTGTTAAGCCATACATATGCAATTTTCGAAAGACTGATACAAAACCGCCTGCCACTGCTGGTGGAAAGTATTTTCGTTCACCAACAGGTCGGATTCCGTCCTGAGAAAAGCTGTACCGCTCAGCACATCGAGAGTGGTTTCCAAGTGGGCTATGTAACAGGCGCCGTTTTCTTCGACCTGAGGGCTACGTACGACACCATAAATCTATGACTCCTGATGTAGGAGGTATAACCAAAAACATTAATCTTTCAAACTTCATCAGAAACCTGCTCCACAATTGGAAGTACATAGTAGAGTTCCAGGAAAAATCAAGCAGATGGAGAAAGCAGAGGAATGGTTTGCCACAGTGAGGTGTATTGGTACAACTACTCTTCCAACATTTGCACCAATGACCAAACCCTCCCGGCATCTATGTTATACGCACGAAAATGACAGGGCAATTACAGCACAAAGGAAAACATTTGAGGAGGCGGAAAATATCTGAGTAAGCTCATAAGCTCTAAATGCGCAGCCAAACCCAGGGTCTCCAAACCCTCAGCACTCGCCCGCTGTCACTCTATCGGCGAATATGCGCATCCGGTCTGGTGCAGATAAAGTCACGCGAAGTAAGTTGATGTCCCCCTCAACGAGACGAGCAGAAACATCACCGCATGTCTGAAGCCCACACCTCTGGACGAGCTCCACCATGTAGCTGGCATCGCCCCTCCAGCCACCCGTAGAGCGGCAGCAGCAGCATTTGACACACTCATTTTTGAAAAGACTGTACTCCAGAATCTTAAGTTTTCACGAACTAAGGAAAAGATTCTGCAGGTGAGAGTATGGACTGTAACCGGATGGCCGGCTGTAGTGGCCGAGCGGTTCTAAGCGCTACAGTCTGGAACCGCGCGACCGCTACAAGCCACTTCCGTAAATCATTACAGAAATACTTATATTCATGCATAATACAATCAAGTAAACGTTGTATGTCTCGTGCTGTGTTCCGTTAAAAGCCACTTGTCAAGTCTAAGCCTTTTCAAAATCGCGAACAATAGACACTTCTAGAAACAAACAATTCTTGGTATTATCACTATGTTTTCAACCCTTTACTTGACGATATTTTACAAGTCACAACACATCAGAAATAATAACAGTGAACTACGAACAAGGAAACTTAATTCATAGTGCATCTGGTATTCGACAGATGACATGCAGAGGTGATCACCACTCAAAGGAGATTTTTCCAGGAGTAAAGCTGTTTCAAAAACGACCATCACTCCAACAAAGTACCAAAATCACTTTTATAGTGTCTGAAATACAGCCCTACTCTTGGAGGAATCTCTCTCTATGTACACTACTGGCCATTAAAATTGCTACACCAAGAAGAAATACAGATCATAAACGGGTATTCATTGGATAAATATATTATACTAAAACTGACATGTGATTACATTTTCACGCAATTTGGGTGCATAGGTCCTGAGAAATCAGTACCCAGAATAACCACCTCTGGCCGTTATAACGGCCTTGATACGCCTGGGCATTGAGTCAAACAGAGCTTGGATGGCGTGTACAGGTACAGCTGCCCATGCAGCTTCAACACGATACCACAGTTCATCAAAAGTACTGACTGGCGTATTGTGATGAAACAGTTGCTCGGCCACCACTGACCTGACGTTTTCAATCGGTGAGAAATCTGGAGCCCGCATCTCGTGGTCGTGCGGTAACGTTCTCGCTTCCCATGCCTCGGTTCCCGGGTTCGATTCCCGGCGGGGTCAGGGATTTTCTCTGCCTCGTGATGGCTGGGTGTTGTGTGCTGTCCTTAGGTTAGTTAGGTTTAAGTAGTTCTAAGTTCTAGGGGACTTATGACCATAGCAGTTGAGTCCCATAGTGCTCAGAGCCATTTGAACCATTTTTTTTAGAGATCTGGAGAAAGTGCTAGCCAGGGCAGCAGTCGATCATTTTCTCTATGAAACATGCTCTCATGCATTATACTGCTGAAATGTAGGGTTTCGCAGTGATCGAATGAAGGGTAGAGCCACGAGTCGTAAAACATCTGAAATGTAACGTGCACAGTTCAAAGTGCCGTCAATGAGAACAAGAGTTGACCGAGAAGTGTAACCAATGACACACCATACCATCACGCCGGGTGATATGCCAGTATGGCGATGACGAATACACGCTTCCGATGTGCGTTCACCGCGATGTCGCCAAACACGGATGCCACCGTGATGATGCTGTAAACAGAACCTGGATTCCTCCGAAAAAATTACGTTTAGCCATTCGTGCACCCAGGTTCGTCGTCGAGTACACCCTCGCAGGCGCTCCTAGTCCATGCTGCTGCAAACGTTGTCTAACTGTCGGTGCAGATGGTTGTTGTCTTGCAAACGTCCCCATCTCTTGACTTACGGATCGAGTCGTGGCTGCACGATCCGCTACAGCCATGCGGATAAGATGCCTGCCATCTCGACTGCTAGTGATACGAGGCCGTTGGGATCCAGCACGGCGTTCCGTATTACCCTCCTGAACCCACCGATTCCATATTCTGCCAACAGTCATTGGATCTCGACCAACGCGAGCAGAAATGTCGATATACGGTAAATCGCGATAGGCTACAATCCCATCTTTATCAAAGTCGGAAGCTTGTTGGTACGCATTTGTCCTCCTTACACGAGGCATCACAACAACGTTTCACCAGGCAACGCCGGTCAACTGCTGTTTGTGTTTGAGAAATCGGTCTGAAACTTTCTTCATATCAGCACGTTGTAGTTGTCGCCACCGGCGCCGACCTTGCGTGAATGCTCTGAAAAGCTATTCATTTGCTTATCACAGCATCTTCTTCCTGTAGGTTAAATTTCGCGTAAGTAGCACGTCATCCTCGTGGTGTAGCAACTTTAATGGACAGTAGTGAATTAAATGAACGTATAAGATGCACCGGATTTTATGACACAGTTTTACTAGGAAAAAAGTGCGTCTTATAGTGCGTAAAAAACCGGTACCATTTACGCGACGCGACGCACCCACTTCAGAGGTTGGCTGATAGCCGTGACTAGCCTAGCGCCGGGCAGGTAGGTCCCTGTCGCGAAGTCTCTCGGCCCCTTTAGTGGCGAGTTGCACTAAAAGCGAGCCTCGTTAATGCAGAGTGCGGCCGTTGTGGGGGCGGCGGCGGCGGATTCCATTAGGCGGATGAGGCGCGCGCGCAATCCACGTGCACGACGCGTGCAAGGCGGAGAGTGCGGGGGAGGTCTGAAATATTGTGCGCGCGCATTTCAGAACTGGTCGCCGTGTCGGGCTAAGAGATAACCCGGTCCAGAAAACTGCTTCGTCTGCGTCTGTACATCGGGGTCACTGCATGGTGTGTGGCAGAGTGTATGCCAAACCTTCCCCCTTTCCTACGGTCGCTCGGATATTATTCATATCAAAAGGGAAACAACGCTCTGCAGTGATTATTTAGTGACGATCCGGTTTCGGCAATAAATCACTGTTTAGTCAGCGCCCAAGCAAGACCCATCCTAAATAAGGGACGCACAAAACGTGTCAATATTTTTCATAATAATACCGACACATCATCGATTGATGGTGATGATGATCAGGTCCCATACTCCGAGGAGCGTAGAGGACAATGCAGGAGACAAGCACCGCCGTACTAAGCAAGGTCCTACCGAAGGTGGTTTGCCATTGCATTCCTCCGACGGTAATGGAGATTAATGATGATGATGAAGACGACACAACAACACCCGTTCATCTCGTGGCAGGGAAAATTCCTGACGCGGGAAGCGAGAACGCCACCGCAAAACTACCAGCTACGGACATACATCGATTAACTGGTATTAAATACTAACTATCTAATTTTTTTTTACTGTCTTTCTTTTCATAGCAACTATAGTTGTCATCCAGTAGATTTCTTGTCCAGTCCAGCTAATACCAGTCTTTGTAATCTAACACTAAATGTCTTACAATGGGCTTAATTTAACTTCATATGCAGTACTGTAAGTGAGTACCAGATTTGAACATGAATGTATCTGCATTGTATGTTCACGAAAGTCCGTTTGTTCCGAGTGTCATTTCTACCACTGCAAATCATAGGTACGAGGTGCAAAATGCACACATTTGGTGACAGCATTTGTGAGCATGGTGACAATCACCACTCACTGCTCCCAACTGTTTCGCAGAATGTGCTCTCCCCTTGCCCATTGAGTACTTGGATCAAGAAAAGGTATACGCACTTTAAAAGTAACGTAGACTCGGCACAAAAATCACACACATTACTGCACTGCTATTCAATGGAAAAGGGACTCCTGTACTCTGCAAGTATATTTAATGGGCAGAACACACGTTATAAGTATTTCACTCCCGAGACTTCTCTCGCGCAGGTACGGCTAAAATATATCGATATACCATACATTCTACAGTTTTCTCTCAATAGTGTCGATATATAAATAAATGTCGTGTGACTAGGGCCTCCCGTCGGGCAGACCGCTCGCCTGGTGCAGGTCTTTCGATTTGACGCCACTTCGGCGACTTGCGCGTCGATGTGGATGAAATGATGATGATTAGGACAACATAACACCCAGTCCCTGAGCGGAGAAAATCTCCGACCCAGCCGGGAATCGAACCCGGGCCCTTAGGGTTGACATTCTATCGCGCTGACCACTTTTTTTTTCCTCATTTTGTTTGTTGTTGATCGTTATGTTTGGTCGTTGCGGACGTCGCAAGACATGCTGTTCAAGTTCGGTAGTTGATCCACTCAGTTTTTTTTTATTATAGAGGCCAACCGACTCTCTGACGGAACACGCTGAGCTACCGTGCCAGCAAACCACTCAGCAACCGGGAGCAGGCAATAGTATCGATAAAAATACCATTACCATGTATGTCGATATAGTGTATTGGATCCGCACGACTGGATGTCACCGTCAGAGATAACGAGCAGCTCACCCGTTGTCTCTGTGGGCCAGATGATGTCATCGTAGTCTCTCGCAAGCGTAAGTGTCGGTTGCAGCATAGTAGACCATCTGCTATAACAGGTATCTGTGAACTGCCGCCGAGGCTTCTACTGCTTACGGCGTCGCCTGTTGGGCTTTCAACCCGAAGCTCAAAGGTTCTGTAAGGGATGCATAACTAGCAGGGGCAGCTGGGGGCCGCAACAGATTACTAAATACACCGATGAGCCGAAACGTTATGACTCCCTGCTTAATAACTTGTTTGCTCGTCTTTGCAACGAAATACGTGGCTGATTCTCCGTATCAGGGCTCCGACAGTTTGTTGGCAGATTTGTGGAGCATTAGATGGCTAAGCACAGGTCATGCAATTCGCTTCAGTAACGTGTCTCTGCTATGCATACATGGTGATGACACCCGATAGCAACTCTGTTGTGTTCCATAGGATTTAAATCAGCTGAATTTCGTCGCCGAGACGTCAGCGTGAGTTCACTGTAATGGTCCTCAAACCATTGTAGCACGGTTCTGGCTCCGAGAGACGGACGATTGTACTGCTCAAAGATGGTATCGTCGTCGGGTAAGACATTCAGCACGAAGGGATACAGGTGGTTCGCAGCTGTCAGCGTGTCCTCGATAACTAACAGAGGACCCATGCAAGGGCAGTACGATGTCTCCTACAGCATAATACTGATCCACCAGCGTGTGTCCGTGGCGCGGCGCACGTTTCGATCCGACGTTCACCACAATGACGGCGGCCTAGTGTAGCAAATCTGTGACGCAGCCCAAAGACCTGACGCGTTTCCACTGATCGTACGTCGAATTCCGATGTTCTTGTGCTCATTGCAATCGTAATTGACGATCCATTTGGGTACACTTGTGGTCTCCATGTTCAGGAGAGTACGGAGAACGCTTTGCTTCCAAACACTCGTGCTTGCACCAGCATTATGCTCTTTCACCAGAGATACCACAGATCACCATCTACCCACTTTACAGAGCAGACAAGCCTCCGAACCCCACGTCATGTGGACGTCCAAAACGATTTAGCGCCTAGTGGTAGTTTCACTGTCCTTCTACCTCTTTCCGTAGATGATCACAACAGTAGCACGTGAACAATCGACCAGCTTCGTCGTTTTGGAGATACTTGTTCACAGGCTCTGCGCAGTAATAATCAACCATTTATCGAAGTCGCTTATCAATGTATTTCACCATTTGCAGCCCATACCTTCGCTAGGGTGTTCCCCGTCCGTGTCTGCTCCGCTTACATACTTTTGTTAGCGCATCAGTGGCACAGCATCGAGGTGGACAGTGGTCATGTTTTGGCTTATTGTGTAGGTATGATACGCTGTGTCCTGAGTTCACCGTCTGATCTTTTGGAACTACTGTATTAATTTACACAGACGGAAAAAAATTGTAACACCTTCAAATACACTACTGGCCATTAAAATTGCTACACCAAGGAGAAATGCAGATGATAAACGGGTATTCAATGGACAAATATATTATACTAGAACTGTTATGTGATTACATTTTTACGCAATTTGGGTCCATAGATCCTGAGAAATCAGTACCCAGAACAACCACCTCTGGCAGTAATAACGGCCTTGATACACCTGGGCATCGAGTCAAACAGAGCTTGGATGGCGTGTACAGGTACAGCTGCCCATGCAGCTTCAACACGATACCACAGTTCATCAAGAGTAGGGACTGGCGTATTGTGATGAGCCAGTTGCTGGGCACCCCAGACGTTTGCAATTGGTGAGAGATCTGGTGAATGTGCTGGCTAGGGCAGCTGTCGAACATTTTCTGTATCCAGAAAGTCCCGTGCAGGACCTGCAACATGCGGTCGTGCATTATCCTGCTGAAATGTAGGGTTTCGCAGGGATCGAATGGCGGGTAGAGCTACGGGTCGTAACACATCTGAAATGTAACGTCCACTGTTCAAATTGCCGTCAGTGAGAACAAGAGGTGACTGAGACGTGTAACCAATGGCACCCCATACCTTCACGCCGGGTGATGGCGATGACGAATACACGCTTCCAATGTGCGTTCACCGCGATGTCGCCAAACACGGATGCGACCATCATGATGCTGTAAACAGAACCTGGATTCATCCGAAAAAATGACGTTTTGCCATTTGTGCACCCAGGTTCGTCGTTGAGTAGACCATCGCACGCGCTCCTGTCTGTGATGCAGCGTCAAGGGTAACCGCAGCCGTGGTCTCAGAGCTGATAGTCCATGCTGCTGCAAACGCCGTCGAACTGTTCGTGCAGGTGGTCGTTGTGTCTTGCAAACGTCCTTATCTGTTGACTCAGGGATCGAGACGTGGCTGCACGATCCGTTACAGCCATGCTGATAAGATGCATCTCATCTCGACTGCTATTGATACGAGGCCGTTGGGATCCAGCACGGAGTACCGTATTACCCTCCTGAACCCACCGATTCCATATTCTGTTAACAGTCATTGGATCTCGACCAACGAGAGCAGCAATGTCGCCATACGATAAACCGCAATCGCGATAGGCTACAATCCGACCTTTATCAAAGCCGGGAACATCATGGTACGCATTTCTCCTCCTTACACGAGGCATCACAACAACGTTTCACTAGACAACGCCGGTCAACAGCTGTTTGTGTATGAGAGATCGGTTGGAAACTTTCCTCATGTCAGCACGTTGTAGGTGTTGCCACCGGCGCCAACCTTGTGTGAATGCTCTGAAAAGCCAATCATTTGCATATCACAGCATCTTCTTCCTGTCGGTTAAATTTCACGTCTGTAGCACGTCATCTTCGTGGTGTAGCAATTTTAATGGCCTGTACTGTACATAACACCTGTTCAAAATCTGCTTCGAAAATTTTCAGTCTAAGGTAATTGTCTGTCAGTGATTATACAAGGTGCGACGATAAAGTAATGAGATTTTCTTTGCAAGATGTGGCAACCCTGCAGGCTTTCGTAGGCACAATATCTTTCACCTTTGTCTATAAGCTGCTTCTAGTCCAAGTGGCACGTCGATGCAACTGCTCAGTCATCAGTTGTTCTGTAATAAGTTAACACGTGTTTGTGTCTCTCGTCACGGAAGTGGAAACCGCATAATATTTCGCAACGGTATACCATTTTTGCGTTAAATTGGGTGAAAACTTACAGTAAGCTTCAGAAGGCTTTTGGAGAGGAGGTTACGTCAAGATCTCAAGTTTTTCGTTGGCATAAAATGCTTAGTGAAGGCAGAACGAATGTTGAAGATGAAGACCACAGTGGACGACCTTCAACCTCACGGACGGATGTCAACTTGGCCAGGATGCGTGAACTCGCACGATCTGACCGAAGATTATCGTTGAAAATGATTTCAGAAAAACTGAACAACAATCGAGAAACGGTTCGTCTAACAATAACTGAAGATCTTGGTATGAGAAAGATTTGTCCAAAAATAGTCCCAAAAAATCTCACACCAGAACAGCGAGAAACACGGAAAAATGTGGCAGCCGATCTGTTAGAGCAAACGAAAATCAATCCAGAATTGTTGAGCCGTGTTATCACGGGTGATGGAAGTTGGTTTTTTCAGTACGATCCAGAGACAAAACGCCAAAGTTCGCAATGGTGCTCAAAGGGATCACCCAGACTAAAAAAAAAAGCTCGCATGTCAAAAGTGAAAAGTGAAGTGCATGCTTGTGAGTTTCTTTGATTTCGAGGGAATTGTTGATAAAGAGTGGGTGCCTCCTGGACAAACAGTTAACCAATATTACTACAGAGAAATTTTAGAAAGACTTCGTAAAAGAGTTCTTCGTGTCCATGCCAACATTGCTGATAACTGGATTCTGCATCACGATAATGCGCCATCCCATACTGCTCTGTCAGTACAGCAATTTTTTACCTCAAAACAAATTTCAGTACTACCACAGCCACCTTCTTCACCAGATATCGCTCCATACGACTTTTTTCTATTTCCGAGAGTCAAAACGGCGGTCAAGAGACACCATTTTTAAACAACACAAGATGTCCAAAAATCTGTGACGAGGGTCTTGGAGGATATTACAAAAGATGAGTTCAAGAAATGTTACCATCAATGGCAGAAGCACTGGAAAAAGTGTGTGCAATCAAAAGGGAACCACTTTGAAGGAGACAACACTAAACTTGACTATGAAAGGGTACAGTACCGCCCGACATTGAATATAGGTACAACATACTTCAGTATTTTTGTCAGAACAACACTTTTTTTTGTAAAATAACTCAATTTCAATTAATACAGCGAAGCCGGATACCAGTGTAGGAAAGAATGACAATTTATTTATTTAATTTATCATATGTGCACTCCCACAAAATAAATCCCTACATCCAGTTTGGTGAGATCTTTTGAAATGAATGAATGTATGGTCGTCTGCTAACCACAGATAGTGAATGTGAATATATGATCATCTTTGAGTCGATCCTTTGGCCACCTTTGGTGGAACCAAAGAGATGAAATTTACCAGAGCTTTGAGCGCCTGAAATGTAGCTGGCCAATAGGGTAGTAAGGTGCTCCCCCACTTCAGCAGAGGTGGAGAGGGCCTCGAAAACGGCCATGTTTTAGGCACTCTGCCGCTAGATCCTGTGCTGTTAACACCTGTTTTAGTTGTGCTACGTAATGACGAAAGAATGGAGGCATGGTATGCATGTGGAATATTTAAGAGTAGTTTGAAATAATAATTTCTCTATTTCAGGAACTTTTGTGGGGAGAATTAAATGTCAGGCAGGTAATATTAATGGGATTGTAGTAATCTTCGGAAGTGACCAACGGTCACAAAGAAACCACGTGTAGCAATAAGTTGAAATACTTCCGTGTGCTTAAGTTAAGTTGAATTACTAGCGTGTGTACAATAAGTTGAAATATTTAAGAAATAGCGTGTGTACCATAAGTTGAAATATTTAAGAAATGGCGTGTGCAGGACTTGAAATAAGAGACGAGTACTTCCACGTGGTGAGTACTGTGTGAGTCTCAATCTGTGTATGAGACAAAGGATAAAGAGAAGTACTCGTCCATGGCATCAGTTGAGGACTCGCGTGTGTGATGAATACATTTATATTACTATGCGTGTGACGCTAGATTCAAACTCTGAGAGAGGAGCAAGGTGAGTCGGCCGTCTATCCAGCAACGCCACATGGCTTGCATTGCACAGGAAGACGTGCATTTACCTCCAGAGTTCACAGTAGGAAAGTAGAATTACAAAGTGGGGCAGTGTCGTGTGAAACTGGGATCAATATTAATTGAAGTGGGAAAGCTGAAAGCGATAATGTTGTAACCATTCTCTGTGTAGTATTTCATATTGTTGTGTGGTGTATGTCATGTAAATTGGGTATGTGTGGTTTCCATGGGTGTGTGGCGAAGTAGTTTCAAAAGATTAGTGGGTTATGCTTGTTCCTTCTGTACCGCTCGGTCTGGAGGAAAGTTTCGTGATGATGATTGTGAGAGTCGAAGTATGAGGTGTAATAAAAGATCCACCAACCTATCCAGAAAGTGCACTGTAGCGTTAAATAAATTACGAGACCATAATATAGAGATTCACTAATGTAAAGCCATGCCCACTGGGCGGAATTTCTCATATGTTATTCTTGTAGGTTATAGATTTTGTGTGTTTAGGTTAGGGAATTTATCAGAATAAATCAGATAGTGAAAAGAAAGAGATTGGTAGACTATTCCTTCAAATTGTATGTTGTCATAATGTCCCGAATTTATAATGTGTGCGCCATTCATATTCAGTGGGATGGCCACGTGTTAATAAAAGCCGTCAAATAAAAGACAAGAAGAAAATGTGGCACTGCCAGTGCGTAGTGTACAGTCAGAGTTCTGTAAATCACTGATAGTCAGATATGCGTATCCGTTGCGTAGTAATCATATAGGAGGATAACTTGTAACTTAAGTGTGAGTACTAGAGCTAATATTACTCGATAACTAAGAATGAATCCACTCGCTTGGCAGACCACTCATCTTGCAGGCCTGACTGCTTGATGCCACAGTATGAGCAAGGCATGTGGGTGCCTCTCATAATTTCGACCCCGCCAGGATAATTTTGTTGCCGGGATAATTTGGCCAGGATATATTTTGCCAGGATATTTTGTTGCCAGGATGATTTGGCCAGGATATATTTTGCCAGGATATTTTGTTGTCAGGATGATTTGGCCAGGATATATTTTGCCAGGATATTTTGTCAGGATTCTGCTGTTAGGGTTTGCTGTTAAGATTTTTTTTATGGAATGTATTGTGATAGCGCTAAGAAGTAAAAATTTTTTTTGTTTGCAATTTCTTTCTGGATTGGTGAGGACCTTTTATTTTTTTTATGTAATGCTTGCTACGTCATCTAAGGTTGGAAGGTCGTTGTATAATTTTTTTTGCGTAATGTCCGTAGTAACTAGGTCGCAGTCGAAAAGTGTAGCCACCATGGAGAATAGCGATTCTGGGGTGAACGTTGCAGTGCAGCAGGAAGTAGCTGTTGACCATCTGTTAATGAGCGGGGACGGCAAACACGCGGAAGGGGATGAACTGTTCAGTGGACCGCTGCAAGGTGATCCTTTATGCGGCGGGCTTTGTCCACAAACGCGGGCTTTTCCCGACGACGCGGGTGAGCCGGGACTAGGTCAGGTATGCAGTGAAAGTGCAGCTACCCTTAGCGAAGTTACGGTTTCTCAGGCGAACGAGGTGAGCGCACCGAAAGTAGCAAATGACAGTGTGCTACTGCAGTTTTTACAGAGGATGGATAGAGATAATAAGGAAAGATTGGAAGCGATGGATAGAGATAATAAGGAGAGAGATATGGAGAATAAGGAAAGATTTGAAGCAACTAAGGAAAGATTGGAAGCGAATAAGGAAAGATTAGAGGCAATGGATAAGGGAAATAAAGAGGCAATGAGGAAGCTACACACAGTTATCGATGAGCGTCTGTCCGCAATTAATAATCGGTTAGATGAGGGGGAGAAGAATCTGGGTGCGTTGAAGCAAGTATGTGACGCCGTGAAAGAAAAAACCAATAATTTGGAGGTACGAATAATTGCAATAGAGAGGGATATCACAGAACGTAGGGACGTGTTGCCAGATGAGCGAATCAAAGATGTAGTGGAGGACTTACTTGCAGATAAACAAGGGGCGTTAGACAGCGTGGAAGCTCAAGTCACCCAGCAGGAAGTGCGCTAAATAAATACAGGGATGAAGTTGCGGAGGTAGTCGTCAGAATGAATGCAATTAGTGCAGATGTAGAAAAGGTCAGTGTAAGAGGCGAGACAGGCTCTGACAGTACGCAGCGAGAGGTTTATGCCGACCAGGAAGAGATACAATCACTATTACAGTTTAAAGAGGCGCAATTAGAAATAAATAGGAAACATAGGGAAGAACTAGCACAGTTGCAATTAGCATGCAGTAGCGAAGGTGACACACCACCAGGTAGATTGCAGAGGGAGAGTGAGATAAATTCAAAAAAAGAAAATAGGCAGAAAGAGGAAGACGAACTTAGAGAGTTAGAAGAACGGTTGTGTCGGATAAAACAGGTGGCAAATCCAACTGGGTATAGCCCAAGGTCGGAAAACATAAATGCGGAAGAAGAATGTAGGAGGCACTTCGTGTCGGTACAAAAGTTCACTTGTTTTCCGGATCCTGATAACTACCAACATCCATGTCTGTGGCTGTCTCAATTTCAAGATTCATTACCTGCATCGTGGGGACCGCTCCTCAAAATGAAGTTTGTGTGCAACCATTTGAGGGACGAGGCTAGAGCGAAAATGCAGGAAGTTATTAAAGACTGTAGTAGCTACAAGATATTTTGTGACAAGTTTTTAAATGACTTCTGGCCGAAAAGTAAGCAGGACCAGGTTAAGCAAAGCATATTGATGATGCCAAATTGTAACGAAGGTAGTATAAGAGATCCAGAGGCGTGCTATCAGGAAATGCTGAGACGAAACAGATATTTGGATGTGCCATACGAACCTGGGGAGCTCATTAGAATCTGTATAACGAAGTTGCCAGTGAGATTGCGCAGAGATATAGTGATAGCAGGCAGAGGCTTAGACGATTCCGCGACATTTCAGCACTTGTTACAGGAACTGGGTAATGAGAGCAACATTGTGAACGGTGACACGACTCATAGGTCAGACAGAGTCGAGGATAGGAACGGCAGAAACTATCAGAATGTCAGGAGAGCATGGAATCAGAGGAATGACGGGAATGGAAGATGGCGAGGAAATAGGGGGCAGAATTCATGGGAATATCGACCGTCAAACCGGGAAAACAGAAGATGGGACAGAGATGGAAGAAGAAGGGAAAATCAAAATGATGGGCGAAGAGAGGATAGGCAGCCATTGCGTTCACGACAGGACAATCATTGTCACAATAGAGAGGATCAAGGGAAAACAGTCGTGTGGGCTTCATCACATTTCTAACATCAAATTATGGAAAAGTTAAGGATAGATCTAAAGTAGGCAATTTATGGTAGCTAGTCAGTGTATTTATTTGTGGTGTGTAACGTTGTGCAGGGTCAAATCGAACATAAGAATTTTCAGGCGGGATGTCAGGAAGTATGACGGAATAGACTGGTCGAATGAGTCATGAACAGGAGTCGACAGAGTGGTGTATGTACGTATTTTTTGTCATATGAATAAGGATCAAGCAGAAACGACGTGATGATTAATGAGTGGATAAAGATGGTAGATAGAGAAGCGACGTGATAAATAGTAGTGGATAAAGGTGATATTTAAGGAAAGAAGCGACGTGAAGCAGTGTGATTAATAAAAAGAGATTCGACGTGATGAAACAGTGGTAAATAAAGGTGAGTAGAATTAATAATGTCGAGATGTCTTAGATGTATGTTACAGAGAGGCCTGGGTATGCTGCAATAGAGATTGAGGCCAATGGCGAAGGAAGACCAGGAAATGATGGAGTAATGGACGGGCGGAGAGCCGAAATGCGAATGAAGAGATGAGGACAACTGCACAATGTGAAGGGACATGAAGGGAGTATGAGATTCAGATGGTGAACGTTGTGGAATACTGACGTAAGATGTAATATAAGTGTAGATCTAATTCTTACCATAAGATTTGCAATTTGGCGAAAATAATATTTTTTGTTGTGGTTGAAGCCTGGTACCAGTATAACTAATTAAAACGGTACCAAGAATGTGTACAGTTATTTTGCAGGATGAGTAATTTGTGTATTTTTTGTTCTTAGATGAAATGTCGCAATTCTAAGTGATATTTAGCAGGAGGAATGCAGAGGTAAGCCGATGGAGAGAGGTGCCAGAGTGAAAGGACGAATTTGGAGACTGGAAAGCTATCTCCGAAACAGCTTCATGTGTTATGTGGTTGAGTATAAGGGAGCGAAGGTATGGTATGTTGTCGTGAGAGTGGTGGTGTTATGAGTATAAGGGAGCGAAGGTATGGTATGTTGTCGTGAGTGTGGTGGTGTTAAGGTTAGCTGACTTCTAGACCTATTCTGTTAGTGTATTAATGGATTGAATGAGAAGGAAAATGTGATGTCTGGTGAGTGAGAGTCGTAAAATTTAGTGTGATAAATGCGCACACTCCTGTAAAGGGGATGCTACCGATCCATAACTAAAACATTATTGTGTTTTATTGTTTGATTGGGATGAACCTCGATGGCAGATCAGGATCTGACATCATGTGGATGGTTCATACGTGTCCTAGAAATGTTGTTATATATAATAAAGTGTAAAATAGATAAAGAGATACTTATTTCAGTGTGTCACAAGCACAAAGGTGCGTTGTATGTTGTAGATTTAGAGTCATCAGTTTCTAAAATGTTTATTGTGTTAGGATGTTAAAGTAGTTTACCACTTAATAACATGTGATGGGTAATTGTGAGCTGTGTAGATGATTTCTTATTTTTTTTGTTGGAACATTTTCAAGGGGTATTAATTTCAGTCTGTCACAAGCACAAAGGTGCGTTGTATATTGTAGTATTAGGAGAACAGTTTCTAATATTTTCACTATGATAGGATGTTAAAGTAGTCTACTATTTGATATTGTAATTATGAGCTGTATAGATTGTTTCTTATTCCTTTTTTTTTTTTTAACACTTTCATGTTTTGTATGAAGGACGACAGGTACAATCAGTAGCACAAGTATGGGCTGTATATAGAAAAGAGATAAATGTTGATGTTGTATGTGTAGAAAACTAGGGTGTATAATTTTATGTTTTTTTAGAACAAAGATTCTTTTATTACCAATGTATCTAATAGATCATACATGTAATCAATGAGTATTTAAATAATGTAACAATATCCTTTTGTCTGTAATGTTGCGAGATGCACGGAAGGGTCTGACTGATTGGGTGTCGTAGCGCTGAGAGGCTACACAGAACACGCCCGTACCACATAAGCCAAGCAGGCGACGGGCGACAGAGCCGCGGCACTCCTCACTCCACTGCCGGTCGAGGTACCCTCCACGCGCCCGCTACAGCAGGTCAACGGCCTGGGGCGACACGCACGTACCACTGGCCATTCATAAGTTCCGCCACCCTTTCGACTAGGGAAAGTATCCCGCGGAGGCAACAGCGGGTGGTTTCTTCTGCTCAACGGGGCGCGCAGCGGCGCCACGGCAGAATGGACGACGCGCGGCAGAGCCCGGCGGGCGTTTGTTACCAGCAACTATTAACTAGTACTGGACTGTGGAGCCGTGAAACAAGATGACTGCTCGTTACGTCTCCACAAGGTGGAAAGTGAAGGACTGGTGTTTCCACGTTGTGAGTGGTGGAAAAGATTTTGTCTTTAGCAGACAGGACGATCGTTTTGTTTTGTCTTGACCACTGAACGGTGGGATCCATAAACTTTTGGCAGTGACTTGTTCAGTGTGCTTTGTGAATTGCATGTGGGACGCTTGGTATTCTTGAAGAGGACAGTTGTCGTTTGGTGACTAATTATTGTATGAACGCAAGAAACTAGAGTGGGACATTGACATTTGCGTCTGTAGTAGGTGACATTTCTTGAATTGGTGCGGGAATAAGTGCTGTTTGTTGGAACTTACGACTTTTAATTACACCATGAACTGAAAGGACAGAACCGTGGGTAATAGTAGTTGTAGGGCCATATCTGGACGACTAGATTCGTGTGGATGGTACGCTGAGTGTGACTATGACACTTGTGTTTAATGTGAGATACAGTTTACTGTTCAGTGCGTGTTCAAAATGCCGATTTAAGTGACTTAAAGACTTTCGTCCGGGTAACCATTGGAGAGCTTTGACACCGAGACAGTGTTTCTAGGGAACCTGTCAGCAACTTTTTTGACCCCAAGAAAATCACAGAATGAAATGTTTCCATGTGACTCGCAAGATAGGGAATAATGTATTTGTAATTGTGTAAATGTTTTTTTATATGTTTCATTCCTGAAGGGACAGCAAGTGTAATTGTATTTCATTAACATTTGTGTTTAGAATAGTTAGTGTGTTTTTTGTTGTTGTTTGTTTGTTCTGGGTTATCAAGTACATGTAACATGTTTATTAGAATATTTGGTACAATGATGTTTTAATTATTAGCCAGTGGCGTAATAGTAACGTAGCGGCTCTTGTTGCATTGGTCAGTAAGGTTGTCATAGGGGACAGGAATTTGCATTGCACAACAAATATCGGGATTAACTGATGCATTTTGATGTCGTGGACAGTAATGATCTTGTTGGTGTGTTGACTGAAGCCACTTATTTGCATTATCACAGTGGTGATATTTCACATTAAAGTGTAAAGAAGGCTAGTCGAAATGCAAGTTCTTGTCGTCTAAATGTGTAACAACAGAGAAATGAGCAGTAGAGTAAGATACGAGAGCTACTGGTAGATTCAAGCACTTATTGCTAAACTATTTACTGCGTGTATTGATCCAAGTTGATGGACTGACTAGCTCAGCAGCAGGTATTTGTACTGGTGGATAAGGATAAGGTTAAACTCACTGTAGAGTAGTTGTGGCAATTGCTTAAGTGATGATAGTTAATTAGGTATGACATGATGTCTTAGATGAACTATATTACGTAACCAGTATGTAACTTGTGGTATATTTCATTGTTTTTCTTCTCAGTTTTATTTCTCTGTAGGTTTGATGTATATTTTAGAGTAATGGTATGGAGCCTGAGATTCAACATGTAACTAGTGTACGCAATGTTTTTCTTTTGTTGATTTTGTTTTGTATTTAGACTTTGCTGTGTAAAGGTTTTTACCCAGCAATTTATGAATGTCAGATTACTTGCTCTGTGCTTGGACGGTGAGCTATTTAAAATTTCATGAGTACAATTAGTATTTTTTTTATTTCTCATAAAAATTAGTGAAGTTTGGATTACTCATAAAAATAACGAAGATCCCAGTAACTAAGCCAATTTTTATCTCACCATTATTTATTTTATTTGTATGATGTGATGTTTTATTTGTCATTTGGATTGTTGTAACTATGTATGTGTACGTTACTCCGGATTGTGGAGAGTACAATAATGCAACAACTGTGTCAAAAATTTGCTAAAGTAACAACATTTGGTCGTCAATTTGAGGTCACCAGGGGCTAAGGTCTCCTCCTGGTTACTTTGATGACTTGTTATGTTTGTTCTAATACAGTTTTCTTAAAAAAATGTTCGGAACTACCCTCGCATTGCAAGGATAGTACCGTGCCATTTTTTTCTGCATGGGTAGCCGGTGGTGAAAGGGTACAGTACCGCCCGACATTGAATATAGGTACAACATACTTCAGTATTTTTGTCAGAACAACACTTTTTTTTGTAAAATAACTCAATTTCAATTAATACAGCGAAGCCGGATACCAGTGTAGGAAAGAATGACAATTTATTTATTTAATTTATCATATGTGCACTCCCACAAAATAAATCCCTACATCCAGTTTGGTGAGATCTTTTGAAATGAATGAATGTATGGTCGTCTGCTAACCACAGATAGTGAATGTGAATATATGATCATCTTTGAGTCGATCCTTTGGCCACCTTTGGTGGAACCAAAGAGATGAAATTTACCAGAGCTTTGAGCGCCTGAAATGTAGCTGGCCAATAGGGTAGTAAGGTGCTCCCCCACTTCAGCAGAGGTGGAGAGGGCCTCGAAAACGGCCATGTTTTAGGCACTCTGCCGCTAGATCCTGTGCTGTTAACACCTGTTTTAGTTGTGCTACGTAATGACGAAAGAATGGAGGCATGGTATGCATGTGGAATATTTAAGAGTAGTTTGAAATAATAATTTCTCTATTTCAGGAACTTTTGTGGGGAGAATTAAATGTCAGGCAGGTAATATTAATGGGATTGTAGTAATCTTCGGAAGTGACCAACGGTCACAAAGAAACCACGTGTAGCAATAAGTTGAAATACTTCCGTGTGCTTAAGTTAAGTTGAATTACTAGCGTGTGTACAATAAGTTGAAATATTTAAGAAATAGCGTGTGTACCATAAGTTGAAATATTTAAGAAATGGCGTGTGCAGGACTTGAAATAAGAGACGAGTACTTCCACGTGGTGAGTACTGTGTGAGTCTCAATCTGTGTATGAGACAAAGGATAAAGAGAAGTACTCGTCCATGGCATCAGTTGAGGACTCGCGTGTGTGATGAATACATTTATATTACTATGCGTGTGACGCTAGATTCAAACTCTGAGAGAGGAGCAAGGTGAGTCGGCCGTCTATCCAGCAACGCCACATGGCTTGCATTGCACAGGAAGACGTGCATTTACCTCCAGAGTTCACAGTAGGAAAGTAGAATTACAAAGTGGGGCAGTGTCGTGTGAAACTGGGATCAATATTAATTGAAGTGGGAAAGCTGAAAGCGATAATGTTGTAACCATTCTCTGTGTAGTATTTCATATTGTTGTGTGGTGTATGTCATGTAAATTGGGTATGTGTGGTTTCCATGGGTGTGTGGCGAAGTAGTTTCAAAAGATTAGTGGGTTATGCTTGTTCCTTCTGTACCGCTCGGTCTGGAGGAAAGTTTCGTGATGATGATTGTGAGAGTCGAAGTATGAGGTGTAATAAAAGATCCACCAACCTATCCAGAAAGTGCACTGTAGCGTTAAATAAATTACGAGACCATAATATAGAGATTCACTAATGTAAAGCCATGCCCACTGGGCGGAATTTCTCATATGTTATTCTTGTAGGTTATAGATTTTGTGTGTTTAGGTTAGGGAATTTATCAGAATAAATCAGATAGTGAAAAGAAAGAGATTGGTAGACTATTCCTTCAAATTGTATGTTGTCATAATGTCCCGAATTTATAATGTGTGCGCCATTCATATTCAGTGGGATGGCCACGTGTTAATAAAAGCCGTCAAATAAAAGACAAGAAGAAAATGTGGCACTGCCAGTGCGTAGTATACAGTCAGAGTTCTGTAAATCACTGATAGTCAGATATGCGTATCCGTTGCGTAGTAATCATATAGGAGGATAACTTGTAACTTAAGTGTGAGTACTAGAGCTAATATTACTCGATAACTAAGAATGAATCCACTCGCTTGGCAGACCACTCATCTTGCAGGCCTGACTGCTTGATGCCACAGTATGAGCAAGGCATGTGGGTGCCTCTCAACTAAAACGTTAAGCAACATTTTTTTCAGATCAGTCTCATTACTTTACTGACGCACCTCGTATACACAGATTAAATCAGAACGTCTGAGGCGTTCGGATTATATGTAATACATATATAGGGTCCATCCTAGCCTAAAAGTCTCGAAGAGCATGTCTTTACTGAAGCTTGGTGCTCAGTGTAAGATAAAAGCACTGACGCCTAAAAGGTCATTGTGTAAGTCATAGAGTAATTTTTGTAGCTGCTATAGTCTCACGTTGTAATTAGACAGAAAGTGAACATTGAAGTTGAACTGTTTTGAAAATCTTTGAGCCTGTAACATAAGATGCTCGGAAAATAGGAGCAATAGATTAGGCCTGCCTCCTTAACGTTTACATTGCGAGACAGATGACATGCGTATATTTTTTAGTCACTGTAGTAGATTTCGTAAGTATAGGGTGTAGAAAAATATCCGCTACCAGTCACAGCAAGCGAGGTGGCGCAGTGGTTAGACACTGGACTCGCATTCCGGAGGACGACGGTTCAATCCTGCATCCGGCCATCCTGATTTAGGTTTTCCGTGATTTCCATAAATCGCTCCAGGCAAATCCTGGGATGGTTCCTTTCCAAGGGCCCGACCGACTTCCTTCCCCTTCCTTCCCTAATCCGATGAGACCGATGACCTCGCTGTCTGGTCTCCTTCCCCAAACAACCCAACCCAACCAGTCACAATAACATTTATTTATCACACGACCGGTTTCGGGCTTGCGCCCATCCTCAGGTGTTTATACATTCATGTACATGTTTATACTGCTGGAGATCACTGTATAAATACAAAAAAAATTTTTGCTGGTGACTAAACGGATACAAGTGAGACAACTGTATGTGGCAAGGCAGCATTTGACGAAAATATATCTGTACTTACATAAAGATGAAGCACCATTATTATAGTTACGCTACGGTGACAGTTTTGCCACTTAATTACACATTTATTACCATTTTCACGTCCATATTTCAGTTTTACCAAGTTTAGATGCATATTTCACTATTAGGATTTGCACTAGTGAAATACACTATGTTTACATACACACATGTGGGCTGTGGCCAAAGAACTTAGACATTGCAGATGTAAAGATATTGTTCATACAGAAACATGTAGGTTATGGTCAAAGAACTTAGCCACAGGAAATGCAAGGGCGTTGCACATATAGAAACTTAAAAAGCTATTATAGACTGCGAACTTTTTCGACACACATTATGAATTTCTTTTTATCCACACTTTTGTAGGAGAACTTAGATCACAATAAAAATGTGGTTCAAAAAATTACATGATATGTATCAAAACTTTGAAGTCTATAATAGTTTTTTAAGTTTCTGTATGTGCAACACCCTTGCACTTACTGTGGCTAAGTTCTTTGACGATAACCTACATATTTCTATAAGAACAACATCTTTACATCTGCAATGTCGAAGTTCTTTGACCACAGCCCACATGTTTTCTCATACCCAAACAGCAGTTGACAGGCGTTGCCTGGTGAAACGTTGTTGTGATGCCTCGTGTAAGGAGGAGAAATGCGTACCATCATGTTTCCGACTTTGATAAAGGTCGGATTGTAGCCTACAGCGATTGAGATTTACCGTATCGCGACATTGCTGCTAGCGTTGGTCGAGATCCAATGACTGTTAGCAGAATATGCAGTCAGTGGGTTCAGGAGGGTAATACAGAACACCGTGCTGGATCCCAACGGCCTCGTATCACTAGCAATCGAGATGACAGGAATCTTATCCGCATGGCTGTAACGGATCGTGCAGCCACGTCCCGATCCCTGAGTCAACAGATGGGTACGTTTGCAAGACAACAACCATCTGCACGAACAGTTCGACGATGTTTGCAGCATCAGGGCCTATCAGCTCGGAGACCGTGGCTGCGGTTACCCTAGATGCTGCATCACAGACAGGAGCGCCTGCGATGGTGTACTCAACGACGAACTTGGGTGCACGAATGGCAAAACGTCATTTTTTCGGATGAATCCAGGTTCTGTTTACACCATCACGATGGTCGCATCCGTGTTTGGCGACATCGCGATGAACGCACATTGGAAGCGTATATTCGTCAACGCCATACAGCATATCACCTGAAGCGATGGTATGGGTTGCCATTGGTTACACATCTCGGTCACCTCTTGTTCGCATTGACGTCACTTTGAACAGTGAACGATACATTTCAGATGTGTCACGACCCGTGGCTCTACCCTTCATTCGATCCCTGTGAAACCCTACATTTCAGCAGGATAATGCACGACCGCATGTTGCCGGACCTGTACGGGCCTTTCTGGATACAGAAAATGTTGGACTGCTGCCCTGGCCAGCACATTCTCCAGATCTCTCACCAATTGAAAACGTCTGGTCATTGGCGACCGAGCAACTGGCTCGTCAGAAAGCGCCAGTCACTAGTCCCGATGAATTGTGATATCGTGTTGAAGCTGCATGGGCATCTGTACCTGTACACGCCATCCAAGCTCTGTTTGACTCGATGCCCAGGCGTATCAAGGCCGTTATTATGGCCAGAGGCGGTTGTTCTGGGTACTGATTTCTCAGGATCTATGCACCCGAATTGCGTGAAAATGTAATCACATGTCAGTTCTAGTATAATATATTTGTCCAATGAATACCCGTTTATAATCTACATTTCTTCTTGGTGTTTTAATGGCCAGTAGTGTGCGTATTATTACGGTATGTTGATTGGCCAACAATACGAGACCCTGACTACCAATCCAATCTGTGAATACCGCGCATCAACAGCACTTTCCATTTCCGCAATATTTGCGGTGCACGTTTTAGGTGGATCACCCTGTGTAACGTAGTTCCTAACAGGCATTAGAAGCTGTCCAACAGCACTCACTCAGGACATTCGTTACGCAATTCAGTGAAACGCAAGTGCACGGTAGCCGGTCTCTGCGCAACGCTTCGCAACCTCGGCGCTGGATGGGAGGCCCGCTAGACTACCATATAATACAGAGGCACGCGATGGGTCGCCCGCCCTCGACCGCCGACCGCTGGTCGATAGCCGCTCTGCTGCCACGGGCGCGCCTGCCACAGCGGCAGCCGGCGCTGCTGGAGCCGCGCTATTTGCATAGACCATCCGGGTCACATTTCCATACACAGGGCGCCCCGCAAGTGCACGCCCCAGCGTCAGCCGGCACTTCAAAGAGACACCGCGGCAGCGCGAAGTGTGTACTGGGTGTTTCACAATTCTCGTTACCCACATCTTGAGGTAGCGCGTGGTGTACAGGGTGTTTCATAATTCACGTTACCCACATCTAGAGGTTGCACAAGGTGTGTACAGGGTGTTTCACAATTCACGTTACCCACATCTAGACGTTGCGCAATATCTTGATGTACAGGGTGTTTCACAATTCAGGTTACCCACATCTAGAAGTTGCGCGAGATGTGTAGAAGGTGTTTCACAATTCAGGTTACCCACATCTAGAGATTGCGCAAGGTGTGTACAGGGTGTTTCACAATTCGTTTTACCCACATTAAGAGGTTGCGCGAGGTGTGTACAGGGTGTTTTACAATTCACGTTACCCACATCTAGAGGTTGCGTGAGGTGTGTACAGGGCATTTCACAAATCACGTTATCAACATGTAGAAGTAGCGCGAAGTGTGTACAGGGTGTTTCACAATTCACGTTACCTACAGGTGGAGGTTGTAGAGGGGACTTACAAGGAGAGGTTCCGACCAGTGCTATCTGCTTTTGGAAACTATTTGTACGATGGTGTAGGTTAAGATCCCAGGTTTCACAAATTACTGCCATTCTCCCTGTTGGGCTCTCATTTGCGAGCAACTGACGAAAAAGAAAATCGAAATACTGTGTGAGAATGACTTCGAAAAAGCTGCTTCGAATAGCGTGATTGTTTGGTGGACAGGGTAACAGATTCGCAAGTAGGAAGATGTCGGTTCGAATTTTGTCCAGTGCGCAATTTTTTTAAAAATCTTTATCGATAGGATTTTGATCATCATTTTTATTCAGTTAATTGTTTTAAATGTAATTTTGTTATTTCTCTTCCTTTCTCACAGCATTTTAATCACTGTACGAACTGTTTCATTTGTTTCATTTTTTTCTTAATATCACTCTCTTTCCGACCGGAATTTTTGTGAAATTTAATTTTATTATATTTATCTTCACTGTAAAAGATAACAGCCAAAAAGTTGCAGAATAAAGATTTATTGAAATCCTTGACCACAGTTTCGGTATATCTAAATATACCTTCATCAGAAGCAAAAATACATTAAAATCACATCCTGTAGTGGAGATGCATAAAACAACCGTGCCAAAGGCGTCGCCAGTAGTTAAAATTAAAATATCACCTTCTGTACAGCATAATTGTAAAGAGATGGTCGATGCGAACATGGCATACTATTTTAATATATATTTAGATACACCGAAACTGTGGTCAAGGGTTTCAATATATCTTTATTCTCCAACTGTTTGGCTGTTATCTTTCACTGTGACGATATTCAACAGTTGCTGTTTCAGCCATGTTTAAAATTTTGTTATATTTATCTGTTATAATAATCAATTATCTGATAATTCCAATCTATCAGTCAGAAAAAAAAAGATGAAATAATCTATTTATATTTGTGCAATGGTACGAAAAATATATTTTTGCTACAGATATGACTTTTTTTATGCGGTGATCGTCATACAAATATTTAAAAGACAACTTAAGTACCTATTGCACCATGGACAAAATAATGCAGACACTAATTTAATTGAAAGACGGGTTTATAAGTAAAATGAAATTCAAGCAAAATGAGAAACAGATGAACGCAATAATGTGGACGAAAAAAACAGAGTGATAAAACAGTAGAAATTAAATGGAAATTAATACATAAAATTAATTAGAAACACATGAATAAAGATTTGATATGGAGAGAGAATGATAGGAAGAAAAATGAGAGAAAATGAAGAAATTGATATTATGATTAAAATTATGCGACAAACTAAAGGAATTAAAAAATTACATTCCAGTCAATTAACTGAATAAAAAGGATAATCAAATTCATTTCGATAAAGCTTTGAAAACAAAAAACAACAATTCGGCACGACACAACATTCGTACCGATAACCATTTGCATGTGAAGCTGTTGTGCTATCCATTACATCACGAAACCAAAATGCATTACCTTACTTTTGAAACATTTTGAGTGTTACACAAAATTCCGAATTTTTTTGGTCTATTATTCGCAAACGAGGGCCCACCAAGGTGAATGACTGAAGTCCCTGATACCTGGGATCTTAACCTACATCAACGTACAGATAGTTACTAATAGTCGATCGCACCGCTGGGACCTTTCCCTGTCAGTAGATGCAGTTTTACATTGAAACCCATGCCCGGAAACTGTTCGTTTTCATGTTACAAGCAAAACGTGGGCTAATAGATGGTTGTAATGCAGCTACGGCAGGCTACGCCTGTTACGGTAGGCTACCCGCATTCATGCTTGATAAAATGACGCGAAGTCACGTGACGTCCTCGGTTTCCATTTGCCTCGTATTCGTGCTTCCTGGTGCAGCGTCTGTTGACTAGTACTGCAACAGCAGGATCCCTCAGTACCCGTCCGCAGAGTATAGATCGTCATGTTGTTAATTTACTGTGAAGCTCGCCGTAATAGAACAGCAGCCCAATGACTGTACGAAGAGTACTTTCCAAATGGTGTGACTCCACCTCATCCCTAGTTTACCAGAGCAGGTCTATGGGAAAGTAAACAAGCGATAGGGCAGACTGAGGAGCTCCAAGAACGTAGCGCACTGGTAGTATTGGAAGGGGAGGTGTTTCATCAAGTTGAAGAGGAACTACTAAGGCCTTCTCGAGCCATGGCAAGTGACTTTCGTGAGTCTCACTACGTCTGTCTGGCCTGTTCTGCATGAACAGACGCAAAATCCCCAAGACTGGCGATTCTTTACAGAAGCTCGAAATTTAGCGTGAACTTCAATGCGAGACGGTTATAACAGTTTCCACAGCGAAACTTTGTCTCGAAACCTCGCAGAAAATCCAAAGAGATTCTGGTCGTATGTGAAGAATGTTGGCGGCAAGAAACAATCAACGCCTTCTCTGCGCGATAGCAACCGAAATACTATCGAAGACACTGCTGCCAAAGCAGCCTTCCGAAATGCCTTCACAAAAGAAGACGAAGTAAATATTCCAGAATTCGAATCGAGAACCGCTGCTAACATGAGTAACGTAGAAGTAAATACCCTCGGAGTAGTGAGGCAACTTAAATCACTTAATAAAAGCCTTTCGGATTATGCTGATGCATTAGCTCCGTACTTAACAATCATATACAACCGTTCGCTCGACGGAAGATCCGTACCCAAAGACTGGAAAGCTGCACAGGTCACACCAATATTCAAGAAAGGTAATGTGAGTAATCCACTAAATTACAGGCCCATATCGTTAACGTCGGTATTCATCAGGATTTTTGGACATATATTGTGTTCAAACATTATGAATTAGCTCGAATAAAACTGTCTATTGACACACAGTCAACACGGGTATAGAAAACATCGTTCCTGTGAAACACAACTAGCTCTTTATTCACATGGAGTGTTGAGTGCTATTGACAAGGGATTTCAGATCGATTCCGTATATATGGATTTCTGAAAGGCTTTTGATACTGTACCACACAAGCGGCTCGTAGTGAAATTGCGTGCTTATGAAATATCGTCTCAGTTATGTGACTGGATTTGTGATTTCCTGTCAGAGAGGTGACAGTTCGTAGTAAGTGACGGAAAGTCATCGAGTAAAACAGAAGTGATTTCTGGTGTTCCCCAAGGTAGTGTTATAGGCACTTTGTTGTTCCTTATCTACATAAACGATTTGGGAGACAATCCGAGCAGCTGTCTTCGGTTGTTTGCAGATGACGCTGTCGTTTATCGACTGATAAAGACATAAGAAGATCAAAACAAACTGCTAAACGATTTAGAAAAGATATCTGAATGATGCGAAAAGTGACAGTTGATCCTAAACTACGAAAAGTGTGAGGTCATCCATACGAGTGCTGAAAGGAACTCGTTAAACTTCGGTTACACGATAAATCAGTCTAATCTGAAAGCCGTAAATTCAAATAAGTACCAAGGTATTACAATTAAGAAAAACTTAAATTGGAAGAAACACACAGAAAGTGTTGTGGGGAAGGCTAACCAAAGGCTGCGTCTTATTTGCAGGACACTTAGGAAATGTAACAGACCTACTAAGGAGACTGCCTAAACTACGCTTGTCCGTCCTCTTTTAGAATACTGCTGCGCAGTGTGGGATCCTTACCACAAAGGGATGACGGAATACATCGAAAAAGTTCAAAGAAAGGCGGCACGTTTTGTATTATCGTGAAATGTGGGAGAGAGCGTCACAGAAATGATACAAAATTTGGGCTGACATCATTAAAAGAAAGGCGTTATTCGTTGCGACGGAATCTTTTCACGAAATTCCAATCACCAACTTTCTTCTCCGAATGCGAAAATATTTTGTTGACGCCGACTTACATAGGGAGGAACGATTACCACGATAAAATAAGGGAAATCAGAGCTCGTACGGATAGATACAGGTTTTTCCGCGCGCGCCATACGACATTGGAATAATAGAGAATTGTGAAGGTGGTTCGATGAACCCTTTGCCAGGCACTTAAATGTAATTTTCAGGGTATCCATGTAGATGTAGGTGTAGTACACATCTGGCAGAGAACCCGAGAAAACTCTGATATTGCGTAAAATCGCTAAGCGGGAGTAAGGCTTCTATTAAGTCCCTTGTTTACCAGTCTGGTGTGGCAGTTGAAGATAGCAAAAAGAAAGCTTAAGTTTTAATTTCATGTTCAAGAATAGTTCACGCAGGACAACGTACAAACATATAGTCATTTGACCATCGGGAGAGTCCCGTGTGCACGATATAGTAATAAGAGTCCCTCACGCAGAGAAACAACTGGAAGATTTGAAAGCAAATTAATCACCTGACCCGGGTGAAAACCCAGTTCGCTTTAACAAAGAGTACTCCGTAGCATTGGCCCATTACCTAGCTTGCCTTTATCGTGAATCTCTTGTCCAACTCAAAGTCCCAAGCGACTGCAAAAAAAGCGCACGTCACTCCAGTATATAAAAAGGATAAATGAACGGACCCTCAAAATTACAGACCAGTATTCCTGACGATTGTTTGCTTCAGAATCCTTGAACATATTGTCAGTTAGAATATAATTAACTTTCTTGAGACTGAGAATCTTATGTCCACGAATCAATATGGTTTTCGAGAGCATCGCTATTGAGAAACTCAGTTTCCCCTCTTCTCATATGTTATACTGAGAACTATGGATGAAGGGTAAGAGGCAGACTCCATATTTCTAGATTTCCGGAAAGCATTAGACACGGTGCCTCATTGTAGGCTGTTAACAAAGGTACGAGCATGTGGAGTAAATTCATAGATATGTGAGTGCCTCGGAGATTTCTTAAATAATAAAACCAGAATGTTGTCCTCAACGGAGAGTGTTCATCAGAGACAACAGTATCGTCTGGTGTGCCCCAGGAAAGTGTGATAGGACCCCTGTTGTTCTCTATATAAAAAAATGATTTGGCGCTGAGTGTGGGCAGTAATCTGCGGTTGTTTGCTGATGATGCCTTGGTTTACGGTAAGCTGTCGAAGCTGAGTGACTATAGGGAGACACAAGACAACTTAGACAAAATTCCCATTTGGCGTAATGGATGGCAGTTAGGTCTAAATGTGGAAAAATGTAAGCTCAAGCGGATGAGTAGCAAGGTCAAACCTGTTACTTTCGGATACAGTATTACCAGTGTGCTGTTTGACAGAGTCAAGTCGTTTAAATTGTAACCTCCCCACAAAAATTTCTTTCTCATTTAACCTCCCCACAAAATTCCATTCACATTTAACCTCCCCATAAAATTTCGTTCCCATTTAACCTCCCCACAAAATTCCATTCACATTTAACCTCCCCACAAAATTTCGTTCCCATTTAGTGTAACCTCAGAACAGAAAATATTAACATTAATAATATTCACGTTTAGTGTAACCTCCCCACAAAAAAAGAATTCAGTAACCTGGTAATAATACAATGTAACTAACCTCTCAATTAAATTGTCGCTCTCTTATAACTTTTCAATAATTGACTGTGAATTTAACCTGGTAAATTTTGGACGTCAGCAGTGCTGCGTCATGGCCCTGAAAGATCATTCTGAATAAAAAGAGAAAAATTCTTACCTCAATGAAGTCGCCGGATAACGCATATATATCTGCTCTTAGAATAAATTTTTCTGGTACAGCCCTGTGCAATGCTGGCCGATAGATTTGTCATTTATGAAAGGAAACAACTGATTTTTCTTTTGCAACAATCGGGATGATCATGGATTGGAGAAATTAGTAAATTCTTTAAATTGAAATGAATGGTTGTTAAAAATTACTTTATATGAGAAAAATTATTATTAGGACATTTTTAAAACATTTACATGGGACTTGAGATACCATTATTACATATGCGCGAGGCTGCTTTTTACCTTATACAATAATACTCAGGGCCCGGCATCGCTGCACCGCGACCGGGCCAGCCAACACGATACACCAGACCAGGCCAGAGCAGACTGCAGACTAGCCACAACTTACTGCTACAGCTACACAGTTCCTACTGCAGTCAACACTGCTCTCTGGTCAGAGATTCTCTTATATTTTGCATATCGCAGGCAGCGCATGGGCAATACATCGAAATTACATCTGCTCGGACCTCTTACAAAATATCTGATCGTAAAGTTGAAAAGCGATATGAAATGGAACAAGCATGTGAGAATTCTGGTAGGGAAGGCGAGTGGTCGACCTAGGTTTATTTGGAGTTTTTTTTTTTTTTAGGAAAGAGTTCTTCACCTGTAAAAGAGATCGTATATAGGACGCTGGTTCCACCTGTTCTTGACTACCGCTCAAGTGTTTCGGATCCACGCGAGGTCAGATGAAGGGAAAACATGGAAACAATTCAGAGGCCGGCTGCTAGATTTGTGACCGGTAAACAACAAGTGAGCGTTCCAGAGATGCTTCGGGAAATAAAATGGGAATCCCTGGAGGGAAGGCGACGTTCTTTTGGAGAAACATTATTGACAAAATTTAGAGAAACGGCATTTGAAGCTGGCTGCAGAAAGATTCTACTAACACCTACGAACATTGCGCGTAAGCACCACGAAGAAAAGATGCGATAAATTAGCACATATGGAGGCATCTCTGTTTTCAAGTGGAACAGCACGAACGAAACAATGGCTGACATCGAAATAAGTGTCCAAGAAATAGAAAAGCAACTGAAATCACTCAACAGAGGAAAGTCCACTAGACCTGACGGGATACCGATTCGATTCTACATAGAGTACGCGAGAGAACTTTCCCCCCTTCTAACAGCCGTGTACAGCAAGTCTCTAGAGGAATGGAAGGTTCCAAATGATCGGAAAAGAGCACAGGTAGTTCCAGTTTTCAAGAAGGGTCGTCGAGCAGATGCGCAAAACTATAGACCTATATCTCTGACATCGATCTCTTGTCGAATTTTAGAACATGTTTTTTGCTCGCGTAACATGTTATTTCTGGAAACCCAACATCTACTCTGTAGGAATCAACATGGATTCCGGAAACAGCGATCGTGTGAGACCCAACTCGCTTTATTTGTTCATGAGACCCAGAAAATATTACATACAGGCTCCCAGGTAGATGCCATTTTCCTTGACTTACGGAAGGCGTTCGATACAGTTCCGCACTGTCGCCTAATAAACAAAGTAATAGCTTACGGAATATTAAAGGTGTAGCATTAGAAAATTGCAGCGGAATGCAGGGAGATCTGCAGCGGATAGGCACTTGGTGCAGGCAGTGGCAACTGACCCTTAACATAGACAAATGTAGTGTATTGCGAATACATAGAAAAAAGGATCCTTTATGGTATGATCATATGATAGCGGAACAAACACTGGTAGCAGTTACTTCTGTAAAATATATGGGAGTATGCATACGGAACGATTTGAAGTGGAATTATGATATAAAATTAATTGTTGGTAAGGCGGGTGCCAGCTTGAGATTCATTGAGAGAGTCCATAGAAAATGTAGTCCATCAACAAAGGAGGTGGCTTACAAAACACTCGTTCGACGTATACTTGAGTATTGCTCATCAGTGTGGGATCCGTACCAGGTCGGTTGACAGGGGAAATAGAGAAGATCCAAAGAAGAGCGGCGCGTTTCGTCACAGGGTTATTTGGTAAGCGTGATAGCGTTACGGAGATGTTTAGCAAACTCAAGTGGCAGACTCTGCAAGAGAGGCGCTCTGCATCGCGGTGTAGCGTGCTGTCCAGGTTTCGAGAGGGTGCGTTTCTGGATGAGGTAGCGAATATATGGCTTCCCCCTACTTATACCTCCCGAGGAGATCACGAATGTAAAATTAGAGAGATTCGAGCGCGCACGGAGGCTTTCTGATAGTCGTTCTTCCCGCGAACCATACGTGGCTGGAACAGGAAAGGGAGGTAATGACAGTGGCACGTAAAGTGCCCTCCGCCACACAGCGTTGGGTGGCTTGCGGAGTATAAATGTAGATGTAGATGTAGATGTAGGTAAGGAAATGAGTAGCAGTGGTTCAGGGTACCCTCCACCATGCACCGTACGGTGACTTGAAGACTATCTATGCAGCTTCACCCATGTCACCCTCAGAAGGTACACACCACGCTACCGCCGGATTTTGTGCGATGTTTCAATTTTTGTACTTGAATCTTACACCGTTGAGTGGATCTTCCTCGGTCTGCAACCCGAATTTTATTTAGCGGCGAAACGCATTTCAAAAGTGGAAGCGCTTTGAACGCTCGAAATAGGCTCATTCGGGTTCAAGAAAACCCCAAATCCACGTGTACACTAAGATATCAGCACACCTGCAGCATCACTGGCTAGGACTGTATCTGCGACGGACATGTGATTGGACTGTCCATCTTTCCGCAGCACATAACCGGTGGCAGGTGTTTGATACTCCAGCAAAAAGTCCTGGCAGAGTTTTTGGTAGACGTGCCGTTGGACATTCGGCACAAATTTTGGTTCCAGCACGATGGCGTGGCAGTACATTTTGCCGTTAGTGGCCGTAACCAGCTAAACGTCATCAACGGGGACCATTGGACCGGCCGAAGTGGATCACATTCTTGGTTGCCAAGATCCGAGATTTAACCATTTGGCCTTTTTTCTTGTGAGGCCGCATGAAGAGATTTGCGTACGAGACACCTTTCCAGTCAACGGAACATCTGATTCACTCAACATGGCTGCAGCTGAAGTGATTAACCATACACCACGATTAGCCATACACCACGCGTGTTGGGCAGATTTTATACAAACCTACTACACAGATAAGCTGGGTGTCCAAAACTTGGTCGTCGTTATGTATAGTAAATAGTAGTGAAAACCGTGCACCTTTTTTTGTAGCATGAAAATGAACCATTTTCGGACATGGTTTCCTACGCAACACTTGATCACCTAACTCCTCTCTACAACCTAAGGGTTGTGTAACATGGATTGTGGAACACCCTGTAGGCACGATCTGATCAGCAATAAATGTGTCATCACCGTCTGACGTACTACTCTGGTAGAGTATTAATTTAAAAAAGAAAAAGAAAAAGAGAGCAAACCTAATAACTCGAAATTTTGGTGAATGACGAGATAATGTTCCAAGAGGCAAAAATACCTTTTATTAATATTTCAGCAAAAATCTGCTTCACATTGTCGTCAACTAGAAGCTTCTCGGCCGTCACCACGCCTCACTTACTCGGGCGGACCGATGTCTGTAAGGTGGAGGCACGGAACGCTAGTCAAGTCGCACGGAGCTTACACGATGTTCCAGTGCAGAAACGGTAAAAGTTTCGTGAATGCGTCTTCTGACTACGGAGCATTATCTCGGTGTATATTTACTCCAGTCTTCTATTTGTGGTGCGGAGTATCTGCGCGGACGTAGATACAGACCTGCGCACGAAGGTTTATAGATGGTCGTTTTTCGCCAGTTCTATATGTGAGTGTAACAGGAAAAGGAAAACTAATGGTAGTGCAGTTTGACCTCCGCCACGAGCCTTATGGTGTATTATAAAATTAGTGAAGGGGAGTAGAGATCGGAATGGTTACCGTATTTACAAATACCAGTTTCGGCCCAGGCTTAGGCCGTCTTCATAATAGCAGTGTGAAAGATAGAAATCGTGCTACGTACATAAAGAAGTCAATCACTTAAAATGTGTTGCTGTTGTGGCCTTCAGAGACTGGTTTGATGCAGCTCTCCAGACTACTCTATCCTGTGCAAGCTGCTTCATCTGGGAGTACCTGCTGCAACCAACATCCTTCTGAATCTGCTTGGTGTATTCATCTCTTGGTCTCCCTCTACGATTTTTACCCTCCACGCTGCCCTCCAGCACTAAATTGGTGATCCCTTGATGCCTCAGAACATGTCCTACCAACCGGTCCCTTCTTCTTGTCAAGTTGTGTCACAAACTCCTCTTCTCCCCAATTCTATTCAGTACCTCCTCATTACTTATATGATCTACCCATCTAATCTTCAGCATTCTTCTGTAGCACCACATTTCGAAAGCTTCTATTCTCTTCTTGTCCAAACTATTTATCGCCCATGCTACACTTCCATACATGGCTACACTCCATACAAATGCTTTCAGAAACGACTTCCTGACACTTAAATCTATACTCGATGTTAACCAATTTCTCTTCTTCAGAAACGCTTTACTTGCCATTGCCAGTCTGCCTTCGATATCCTCTCTACTTCGACCATCATCAGTTATTTTGATCCCCAAATAGCAAAACTGATTTACTACTTTAAGTGTCTAATTTCCTAATCTAACTCCCTCAGCATCACCCGACTTAATTCGACTACATTCCATTATCCACGTTTTGGTTTTGTTGATGTCACTTAAAATAAGGTAATTAATACTTATTAAAACCGAAGAGTCGTTACCCGTGGGCTGAAGTTTAAGACGTCGAGAACAGTAAGTAGACAGGTCACTTTTAGATCAACTCTATCTTCAAAGGATACGTAATTTATGCAAATGTTTCCTCATTGGCTAACGTTAACCTCATATAGCATGAAAACGCCCTCTACAACGAAATGCTGCCTAGCAAACAGCAGCCTTCAGCTGATGGGTAAGTATAAATTACTTTGTTTTAAGTTCTTTATGTGACTAGCACGATTTCTATTCTTCACAGTGGTACTCTGAAGATGGCGTAAGACCGGTAATTTAAAAAGAAAACAACAATTCCGTTTTACACTGTTTTTCACTAATTTTATATAGCTTACAAGTAGTTGTTGTTTCAAAACGTTACCAAAAACTTTGGAAAGTGTATTGTGGAGTATAGATGTAGATTTAGATGACATACAGAAGTTTCGGAACGCATTTCCGCGTATAATCGTTCAGTCACTCGTCCTACCGAATCTCCAGTCAGTCAGAACCTGAGGAACAAACTTGGGAGCAATCCTTTTCATTCCCTAAACTACTGTTAAAATTCGATGAACCGAGCTCCAAGACAACCCAGTAATTTCTGACAGTTTTTCCATTGCCTGTCGATGGTCTGTGAGCACAGGATCTCATTTTTTTTTTCAATATTTTTGGTGATTTTATGCAGTTGATGGACGTCCAGAACGAGGCTTGCCATCAATCGACATGCCGCCATTTTTAAATCAAGCAAACCACTTGATTTTTTCCCATGGCGTCATTTTGGTAAGCTGTTTTCAACATTAAAACAGTTTCAGCAGCTTAAGAATTTCTAACATTGTGCAGCCCTGTCAGCAACTGTGATAATTGAACATGTAACACGTCAGCCTCAGTTGCAAGTAGAAAGCCGGCCGGCGTGGCCGAGCGGTTCTACGCTCTACAGTCTGGAACCGCGCGATCGCTACGGTCGCAGGTTCGAATCCTGCCTCGGGCATCGATGTGTGTGTTGTACTTAGGTTAGTTAGGTTTAAGTAGTTCTAAGTTCTAGGGGACTGATGATCTCAGAAGTTGTCCCATAGTGCTCATAACCATTTGAACCATTTTGCAACTAGAAACCAAACCTTTCCAGGTTTCAGCTAAAATAATTTGGCCTTATTCAGAAGCGAATGACACTAAAATAGTGTATGCCAAAGTTTGGCCATGTCAACTATAAAACTAGCACCGTAGTTACTAGTCACAATCTGCATTACTTTGCCAAGTTATGTAGATTACGACTAGTTACTACGGTACTACAGTTTTATACTTGACATGGCCAGACTTTGGCATCAGTATTTTAGTGTCACTCGCTTCTGAAGAAGGCCAAATCATTTTGGCTGAAACCTGGGAAAGGTTTGGTTTCTATCTGCAACTGAGGCTGACGTGTTACATGTCCAGTTTCAGCAGCATTTTTACCGAGCAGAAAACTAAATTTCACACCTACCCGTTGTTCACTTAAACTAGCCAGCAGTGAAAACGGAACATGAACAAAACAGTGCTAGCAAAAACAGTTACTGCAATTGAACAGAACAAACCAGGTCGACAGCGCAGATGGCACTGAACTGGCAATGAGTTGCGCTATACAAGCCTACTGGCAACAATGCGTAGCACAGAGCCTCCGCCCACGGCAACGTTATTCCGACATTTTTTTTTTTTTTTTTTGATACCGCCTCGTAAACACAAGGTCTCACAAAAACCTTTGCAAACTCCCGTTTGCTGTTGCTGCTATCTGACTCTGGAACAAGCTACCGTACGCTCTTCGCACAATGAAAAGTTCTGCTACTTTTAAGCAGAAGCTGAAGAAATTCCCTCTGTTATCCTCGTAGCACTTCCCCAGAGTCGTTACACTGCGGAAGCGTTGTGAACAACTATGTCTTGAAATGTCGCGCGCAGGGTAGCTGTCTGGGGGGGGGGGAGGGGAGGGAGGGGAGGGAGGGGAGGGGAGGGGGACATCAGTGTCTTGGTACTCGGTTCTTAGTTGAGCGAGGAACATGTGGTAGAAAGTTTTTGGTTCAGCCCGGACCAGTGGCCGTTTGTATAGCGATTCAAACATCTGTCTTACAGTAGCTATGGTTCAAATGGTTCAAATGGCTCTGAGCACTATGGGACTCAACTGCTGTGGTCATCAGTCCCCTAGAACTTAGAACTACTTAAACCTACCTAACCTAAGGACATCACACACATCCATGCCCGAGGCAGGATTCGAACCTGCGACCGTAGCAGCAGCGCGGCTCCGGGCTGGAGCGCCTAGAACCGCTCGGCCACCGCGGCCGGCTACAGTACCTATATTGCAGTATATTACGCAAGGTTTGAACGACGGATTAGAGCTGGCGAGAAGGTAAGTTGTGCTAATAGATTAATATATCTTGCAAAAAAATTGAATTGGGGCTGCAATTAATGCTCAGCGATTGGCACCCTTTGTATGTGCACCTTTCGAATTTTACGTGTAAAACGTGCAAACAAAATTGCATTTTTCTGGGAGGTGTTTGAAGCGCTCCATTTTTCTACTTTAAATTAGTGCCAATACGTTAAAACTTCGCAGGAATACAGATAAACGGATGAAAACAAAACTTTTTATCCAATAATCTTTATCTGTTGTCGAGATACGATGTTTTAACGCCGAGCTAAATGTAGCACGTAAAATTCGTTTTTACGTGAATTGAGCGGAAATAGTTTAAAAAAGTAAATACAAAATACATTCGAACGATAAAATTGCAAACTCGCTTCCAAAAATCTACGTGCAACAAACCCCTATTTTCTAATCGCTCCACTTCTGTGCTTCAGATTTGTCTGAGTCTGTTCAAATTTTGTGAGAACATAGACAAACAAACGTAATTAATGGTCGTTCCTTTCTTTGAGAAAGCTTTATCCGCTGATTCGTTATCACCATACAAGTCACATGGTTCAAAAGACAATACAAGAATCTATGCCGGACCAGGTCTTCTAAAGAGCCAACAAAACTCTACGTCTGTTGCCAAGCCATGGAGATCTGATGTTAAAATTATAGTAGAGTAAAAGTTGGAACCCAGAATGAGAAATGCTCCTGTCACCGCACAAAAAAAGGGAAATGTGTCCTGGACAGAGTTAGGGATATAAAAGAACTAGGCTTTCGACGTATCTGGCAGCTTCAAAGACATTTAAATCAAAATGTCTTGACAATTCACCATGTGTTGGCACGCATGCATCTTGCTAAAGTCCCTGATCCTATGCCCAAAATACAGCAAATTCGCCAGTACTAGTAAACAATATACACTGAAGTCCGTACTGTCCTTCCTGGGATTGTTATTTCAGTCGCTTGCGGTGTGGTTCATCGTAAAGCGAATAATTTTTGCCCGACATCGTACATTGATTTCGTTGGGACCATTGTTTTATCGTGTTTGTAGCGCGTCAGCTTCGTTTAGCGAGGCCGGCATCTGCCAGCTACGGTAGTACCTACCACCAGTAGAAGACTGCATATGGAAAGCGCTCATCTCTTAAGTGTTCGCTGGCCACAAAATAATATTAGAAGCGGACGGCAATTTTTGTGAGAGCTTCGTAGTGATGGGCGCGGGAGCTTTCGTGTGTGTGTGTGTGTGTGTGTGTGTGTGTGTTGTGATTGGAGAATATGTTGCACCAATAGCAATTGCGTTCTTTGACCGCTAAAAGAATTTTCCTGTATTTATTTACTTCCACGAGCATTTAATAGATTTACAAAACTACATCTTTTCGTACATTTGTAGCTTTTTTATGACTGCCGCGTTCGTTTGATACACACACGAGACAAACAAGTTTCAGGCACTATTAAAACACAACTAAACAGATTACCTGGAACGAAGCAAATTTGGCTCCTCGTTCTTCTTTTACCGACGTAAATGGGAAAACGTGCGGAAAATTTCTGTTGCTACTCGTATATACAAAAGATATACGGTAAGGGAATAACTGTACACGAAATACATAGCCAGTAACAAACTAACATCCTAAACATTGAATTTAAATAACTCTTTCTTTACTACACCACCATACGGGTCACCCAGTAACTAAAAATGCACTGCAAGTTCAAAATGATTTAAATGGCTCTAAGCACATAAGTGAGGTCATCAGTCCCCTAGAACTTAGAACTACTTAAACCTAACTAACCTAAGGACATCACACACATCCATGCCCGAGGCAGGATTCGAACCTGTGGCCGTAACACCAGCGCAATGCAAGTTAATGTAATGCTGTTAGTGTTGGTCGTTATTTCAAAGTATGCAAAATCACGTGGAGGATAGGAGCAAATCACACGCAGGACGAACAACCACTTAATAACGATCAGAGATTATTATACCTTTCGAAACATCATGAACTGAATCCTAAATGTGGTCCGTGAGCATTTGTTCCGTTAATCGTAAGAGAAGTATTCAATTTGCTAGCGAGACGCCAGAGTACCATAAGAGGAGTGTATTTGTAACTCTTTTTTTCAAAACTGGTGACGATTGCTGTATAATAAACCAGAAAGGCAGTTGGAGCTCTTATGGGGACTCGACTATTTCATCTGCACGAATATAAACCAATCTTGTTAAGCCTTCCTGAGTCTTTTGGTAAATTAAGCCTCTCTTCTGCTGTTACGTTTATCAGGCAAAGTTCTGTCACGAACTGTAAATGTTGCCGTTGTACACATACTAGCTTCAGATACCGGGAATGCATTTTTAACCGTTGCGACGCAGATAACGTTTAGGCGCGAACAGACTGTTTGGGTTCTCCCAGGTTTTATCGGCCTCTGTGGCCGAGCGGTTCTTGGCGCTTCAGTCTGGAGCCGCGCGACCGCTACTGTCGCAGGTTCGAGCCCTGCCTCGGGCATGGATGTGTTTGACGTCCTTAGGTTAGTTAGGTTTAAGTATTCCTAAGTTCTAGGGGACAGACGACCTCAGACGTTAAGTCCCGTAATATGAACCATTTGAATCAGGTTTTATCGGCGTGTCTGAACAATGGCGTACCTGCAGGTACACAACCGAGTTGCTGCTTCCATTTCGTGTACAATATTTCTACTACCCACCCAGTTGTTCTCTTCAGATGCTGCGTGTTTTGCTGCTATGTATACTTGCTGCCTGTATTCCCATGACACTGTTAACTGCTGTTCGTCTCACCCCGCTATTTACACCTGAGTTAGACTCCCAACTTCCAATGCTTATTGATGCTCCTTAGGTTTTCAGAGCATCGCGCAGATCATTCCGTGAAACGCACATTCTTTCATGCTCGAGGCCCACCACTCTGTTTACACTGCTCCAAAGAACTGTGGCGACACGTGTATCAATGTCTGGTATGTTAAATCTATTTTGATACGGGTGGTACATTTAACCTTCTTACGTGGCTATGAGTCTGGCGATATACCATCTGACTTTCGGAAAAGCATCATCCACACAATTCCGAAGACGGCAAGAGCTGACAAGTGCGAGAATTAACGCACAATCAGCTTAACAGCTCATGCATCGAAGCTGCTTACAAAAATAATATACAGAAGAATGGAAAAGAAAATTGAGAATGCGCTAGGTGACGATCAGTTTGGCTTTAGTAAAAGTAAAGGGACGAGAGAGGCAATTCTGACGTTACGGCTAATAATGGAAGCAAGGCTAAAGAAAAACGGGTCATATACAATATGTACAACAACCAAGAGGGAATAATAAGAGTGGACGATCAAGAACGAAGTGCTCGTATTAAGAAGGATGTAAGACAAGGCTGTAGCCTTCCGCCCCTACTCTTCAATCTGTACATCGTGGAAGCAATAATGGAAATAAAAGAAATATTCAGGAGTGGAATTAAAATACAAGGTGAAAGGATATCAATGATACGATTCGCTGATGACATTGCTATCCTGAGTGAAAGTGAAGAAGAATTAAATGTTCTGCTGAACGGAATGAACAGTCTAATGAGTACACAGTATGATTTGGGACTAAATCGGAGAAAGACGAAGGTAATGACAAGTAGTAGAAATGAGAACAGCGAGAAACTTAACATCAGGATTGATGGTCACGAAGTCAATGAAGTTAAGGAATTGTGCTACCTAGGCAGTAAAATAACCAATGACGGACGGAGCAAGGAGGCCATCAAAAGCAGACTCGCTATGTCAAAAAAGGCATTTCTGGCCAAGAGAAGTCTACTAATATCAAATACCGGCCTTAATTTGAGGAAGAAATTTCTGAGGATGTACGTCTGGAGTACAGCATTGTATGGTAGTGAAACATGGACTGTGGGAAAACCGGAACAGAAGAGAATCGAAGCATTTGAGATGTGGTGCTATAGACCAATGTTGAAAATTAGGTGGATTGATAAGGTAAGGAAAGAGGAGGTTCTACGCAGAATCGGAGAGGAAAGGAATATGTGGAAAACACTGATTAGGAGAAGGGACAGGATGATGGGACATCTGCTAAGACATGAGGGAAAGACTTCCATGGTACTAGAGGGAGCTGTAGAGGAAGACAGAGATTGGAATACGTCAAGCAAATAATTGAGGACGTAGGTTGCAAGTGCTACTCTGAGATGAAGATATAAATATATATATATATATATATATATATATATATATATATATATATATATAAAATCGTCAAATCAGTTTGAAAACCATCACTATTTTGATCTACGAGTTCTGTTCAAAAAATTGCGGAACATTCTTAACTTCGTGCGAATGGTGTGTTCGAGCGAAATGTGGTTGGCATCCCTGCACACACCTTGTGTTAATGTGTAGCTGCCGGGAGTTGTATGTCTGTTAGTTATTGTTCAGTGCTGTATTGAGTAGAACGTTCTGTCACACAGTTTGCGAATCTGGAGATGGCACAGTTAAGGAAGGAACACGTCTGCATTAAATTTTGCTTGAAACTCACCAAAACTTTTACAGACACAAACCATGTGACGTAGGAAGCCTACGGAGTGCTTAAGCCGTACTCGGCGTTACAAATGGTTCAAACAATTTAAAAATGGAAGGACGGAAGTTAAAGATGCCCTTCGTTCAGGACGCCATTCGACGTCTACCGACGACGCTTATGTCAGGGACGTCAACGAAACTGTGTGTGCCAGTCGAAGGCTGACTGCCCGAGAGATTGCAGGAGAATGTAACATTTAAGTTGGATCATGTCATGAAATCCTAACACAGCATCTTGGAATGCATCGTGTTGCCGCGAAGTCAAGACCAGAAAGACCTTCGCCTCGCCATCTGTAAAGAGCTTTTGGATCGCGCAAGTGAGAACCAGGTGTTCATTAAGCGAACCATAACTGGTTACAAGACGTGGGTCTACGGTTATGATGTTGAGACCAAGGTTTAGTCTTCACAGTGGGTCGGGAAAAATTCTCCAAGACCGAAAAAAGCTCACCAGGTCAGGTAGTGGAGGGTGCTTTCGGTACCACTATCTGACCCCTCCAACCTTGCTCCACTCGCGAATAGAATGATTGTCGCTAATCCTGTGTATCGGCTCTAATTTCTCGAATTTTCTCCTTGTGGTAAATACGTGAGATGTATAAGGGGGGAGGGGGCGGGGAGTAATATGAAATGAAACTGAAATACAGATGACTGCTGCAGTGACTCATACAACCACGAACTCCACCACCTGTCCCCATTCCTCCGTCATGTATAACGTATCTGAAACTCTTTTAACTATGACGACAGTCAGCTCTAATGGTTACGAGAAAAAAGCTAGCCCCTCCAAAAATTTTAAATTAATATTTTTTGCACTGGACGCACTTCTGTTAGAGAGTCACTCGCATGTCTATCGTATAAGATGGTTGCACTCAAAAGACGTTATATGTTGCGCGATATTTATTTCGTTGCTAATTCTCGAGATATCACTGGCAGATTTACGTACGAATAATCTGAAGTGGTCTCAAACGGACCCGCCAGACTGTGCAGTTACTGTGAGCGATGATAACTGAGATTAATCGCAAGTAGATCCCGAGGTTTAATGAGGGCTGTTATACGAATGCATGGTGTCTGTTGTTTCGGATATGTCCAAAACAACAACACCACGCCTAATTTGGAGGTGTGATACATTCTAAGTATCTGAAAGTGAAAAGGGGATAAATGAAAGGAAACGGAACGCGCTAATTATATCAGCTACATCAGGACGTTATGCAGAATCAGCGGCGACGCGTGAAAATGTGTGCCAGAACGGGACTCGACCTCCTGCTTCCTAGGCAGTTGAGATAATTACTTCACCATCATGAGCAAAATGTTTAACGCCAATGCCCAGACTATCTGGACACTCGCCCCTACAGACTTATTATGGTGGCCAAATGTGGGTGACGGGAACCTTGGCGGCGAGTATGCTTGCGCTCAGTGCAACATCGTGCTACTGCCACATCCAGATGTCACACGGATGTGGATATTGCTTCACTAGACCAGCGGTCCAGATGGAGATCCACAAAGAGGGCTCTGATAGCGCTTTCTCACATGAATACGCAGCATCTCACGTCTCCTTTGTACTGATCACTATCTGACCCTGTTCTCGCCCTTATACGAGGCGCATTCAAGTTCTAAGGCCTCCGACTTTTTTCTCCAGACTGGAAAGAGATAGAAACATGCGCATCGTTTTAAAATGAGGCCGCGTTCGTTGTCAATACGTCCCAGAGATGGCAGCACCGTACGGCTGATGGAATTTTACCGCCAGCGGCGAGAATGAGAACTGTTTTAAATACTTAAAATGGTGACGTTTTCCTTACTTGAATAGCGTGCAATCATTCGTTTTCTGAATTTGCGTGGTGTGAAACCAATTGAAATTCGTCGACAGTTGAAGGAGACATGTGGTGATGGAGTTATGGATGTGTCGAAAGTGCGTCTGTGGGTGCAACAGTTTAATGAAGTCAGAACATCGTGTGACAACAAACTGAAACAACCTCGGGGTCGCACAAGCCGGTCTGACGACATGATCGAGAAAGTGGGGAGAATTGTTTTGGGGGATCGCCGAATGACTGTTGAACAGATCGCCTCCAGAGGTGGCATTTCTGTGGGATCTGTGGACACAATCCTGCATGACGACCTGAAAATGCGAAAAGTGTCATTCAGGTGGGTGCCACGAATGCTGACGGACGACCACATGGCTGCTCGTGTGGCATGTTGCCAACCAATGTTGACGCGCAATGACAGCATGAATGGGACTTTCTTTTCGTCGGTTGTGACAATGGATGAGACGTGGATGCCATTTTTCAATCCAGAAACAAAGCGCCAGTCAGCTCAATGGAATCACACAGATTCACCGCCACCAAAAAAATTTCGATTTCGAGTAACCGCCAGTGCTGAAAACATGATGGTGTCCATGTTCTGGGACAGCAAGGGCATAATCCTTACCCATTGCATTCCAAAGGGCACTACGATAAAAGGTGCATTCTACGAAAATGTTTTGAAGAACAAATTCCTTCTTGCACTGCAACAAAAACGTCCGGGAAGGGCTGCGCGTGTGCTGTTTGACCAAGACAACGCACCCGCACATCGAGCTAACGTTACGCAACAGTTACTTCGTGATAACAACTTTGAAGTGATTCCTCATGCTCCCTACTCACCTGACCTGGCTCCTAGTGACTTTTGGCTGTTTCCAACAATGAAAGACACTCTCCGTGGCCGCACATTCACCAGCCGTGCTGCTATTGCCTCAGCGATTTTCCAGTGGTCAAAACAGACTCCTAAAGAAGCCTTCGCCGCTGTCATGGAATCATGGCGTCAGCGTTGTGAAAAATGTGTACGTCTGCAGGGCGATTACGTCGAAAAATAACGCCAGTTTCATCGATTTCGGGTGAGTAGTTAATTACAAAAAAATCGGAGGCCTTAGAACTTGAATGCACCTCCTACACCCTACGAAGTCGCGTGACAAAGTTCAACGCGAACGACATTAAAGCACAATGGTGGCCGTTATAGCTATTAGAGAGAACTGTGATTCTGATTGTGTCGGCTACATACTCACCGATGATGTGTCTCCTAGATGCTCCAGGTTGTTTGTCAGGCTGAGTGTACTGCAGCCAGAAAAAGCCGAGTCGGTATGTCAAATGAAAATTTATCGTGTAGGCCTACTAGCTCAACCTGCCTACACTTTTCTCGCTTCCCGAGCACGGGGTTCCGGGTTCGATTCCCGGCGGGGTCAGGGATTTTCTCCTCTCTCGAGATGACTGTGTGTTTGTGTTGTCCTCATCATTTCATCATCATTCATGGAAGTAGCGAGATTGGACTGAGCAAAGGTTGGGAATTCGTACGGGCGCTGACAACCGCGCAGTTGATCGCCCCGGAATCCAAACATCATCATCATACACTTTTCTGTGGCTCAGTCAGCTTAAATGGCGAAGAAATAAAGGATAAGCACACGTTTCTAACATTTATGAGAATTGTTTTGACAATTCAGTAGTATGGAAACGTTGCCACAAAAATATGTACCTCTATACAAACTTTCAGACATTTGCAGTTAATAATGTCTACATTTTCAATATAAGTACAAACGCAGATGTTAGTGTCTTCACAATCTCAAATCTCCAAAATTTCTTCATTGATTGCTTTGAAATTTTGCCACAACATTACATTCGAATCCTCAGGTGTTATATATATATATATATATGTACCTATTTTTGTAACAACATTTATCTAATAATAAATATATATAAAGAAGTAGGTACTCAAAACATTCCTTTACTACAATGCAACATTGTGTCCAAATTTCAAAGCAATCGGCCAGGAACTTTCAGAGATACAAGAGTCTGGACAAACGAACATGTGAATTTTTATTTATATTCGCTACTGCGTTAATTATCTGTGCTGATATTATCATGCTACATCTACATCTACATCTACATGACTACTCTGCAATTCGCTTTTAAGTGCTTGGCAGAGGGTTCGTCGAACCACAATCATACTATCTCTCTACCATTCCACTCCCGAACAGCGCGCGGGAAAAACGAACACCTAAACCTTTCTGTTCGAGCTCTGATTTCTGTTATTTTATTTTGATGATCATTCCCCTACCTATGTAGGTTGGGCTCCACAAAATATTTTCGCATTCGGAAGAGAAAGTTGGTGACTGAAATTTCGTAAATAGATCTCGCCGCGACTAAAAACGTCTTTGCTGTAATGACTTCCATCCCAATTCGCGTATCATATCTGCCACACTCTCTCCGCTACTACGTGATAATACAAAACGAGCTGCCCTTTTTTGCATCCTTTCGATGTCCTCCGTCAATCCCACCTGGTAAGGATCCCACACCGCGCAGCAATATTCTAACAGAGGCCGAACGAGTGTAGTGTAAGCCGTCTCTTTAGTGGACTTGTTGGATCTTCTATGTGTCCTGCCAATGAAACGCAACCTTTGGCTCGCCTTCCCCACAATATTATCTATGTGGTCTTTCCAACTGAAGTTGTTCGTAATTTTAACACCCAGGTACTTAGTTGAATTGACAGCCTTGAGCATTGTACTATCAATCGAGTAATCGAATTCCAACGGATTTCTTTTGGAACTCATGTGGATCACCTCACACTTTTCGTTATTTAGCGTCAACTGCCACCTGCCACACCATACTGCAATCTTTTCTAAATCGCTTTGCAACTGATACTGGACTTCGGATGACCTTACTAGACGGTAAATTACAGCATCATCTGCGAACAACCTAAGAGAACTGCTCAGATTGTCACCCAGGTCATTTATATAGATCAGGAACAGCAGAGATCCCGGGACGTTTCCCTGGGGAACACCTGATATCATTTCAGTTTTACTCGATGATTTGCTGTCTATTACAACGAACTGAGACCTTCCTGACAGGAAATCACGAATCCAGTCGCACAACTGAGACGATACCTCATAGGCCCGCAGCTTAATTAGAAGTCGCTTGTAAGGAACGGTATCAAAAGCTTTCCGTAAATCTAGAAATACGGAATCAACTTGAGATCCCCTGTCGATAGCGGCCATTACTTCGTGCGAATAAAGAGCTAGCTGCGTTTCACAAGAACGATGTTTTCTGAAACCATGCTGATTACGTATCAATAGATCGTTCCCTTCGAGGTGATTCATAATGTTTGTCTACATTTTTAATATAAGTACAAACGCAGATCTTAGTGTCTTCACAATCTCAAATCTCCAATCTCTATACGCACATTGTATTGCAGACTCAGTAAGAGAGCCTAATTTGGATTACCTTACCAAGACAGATGAAATGACCCTGACCTGGGTCCACTACAACCGTTGACGCAGTAGTCTCGCGTCCTGTTGCCAGCGTGGGATGACGGAGAGTGGAAAGCGCGGTATTGACGGAGAGGGGGAAGTTTCGAGGAAACTTCTCGTCAGCTGCTAGGGCGCGAAGCAGAACACTGCTTGTTTTGTGGCAAGAATAGCACTGTGTCATCCTAACCGTTCGAGAAAACGCCTGGAATTACAGTCCAAGTTTGGTGATAAATTCATTTCACGTAGAGCTTAATATGGCTTAAGCTGAACTTTTGTCTTTTGGCGATATCTTTCCCTACCCGTATCTCTCTTCTCCCCCTACACCCGTGTACAAAACAGCTCTACACGTTTTATTACACTACTGGCCATTAAAGCTGCTACACCACGAAGACGACGTGCTACAAACGCGAAATTTAACAGACAGGAAGAAGATGCTGTGACATGCAAATGATTAGCTTTTCAGAGCATTCACACAACATTGGCGCCGGTGACGACACCTACAACGTGATGACGTGAGGAAAGTTTCTAACCGATTTCTCATATACAAACAGCAGTCGACCGGCGTTGCCTGGTGAAACGTTGCTGTGATGCCTCGTGTAAGGAGGAGAAATGCGTGTCATCACGCTTCCGACTTTGATAAAGGTCGGGTTGTAGCCTATCGCGATTGCCGTTTATCGTATCACGACAGCCGGCCGAAGTGGCCGAGCGGTTAAACGCGCTACAGTCTGGAACCGCACGACCGCTACGGTCGCAGGTTCGAATCCTGCCTCGGGCATGGATGTGTGTGATGACCTTAGGTTAGTTAGGTTTAAATAGTTCTAAGTTCTATGGGACTTATGACTACAGCAGTTGAGTCCCATAGTACTCAGAGCCATTTGAACCATTTGAACGTATCGCGACATTGCTGCTAGGGTTGGTCGAGATCCAATGACTGTTAGCAGAATATGGAATCGGTGGGTTCAGAAGGGTAATACGGAACGCCGTGCTGGATCCCAACGTCCTCGTATCACTAGCAGTCGAGATGACAGGCATCTTATCCGCATGGCTGTAACGGATCGTGCAGCCACGTCTCGATCCCTGAGTCAACAGATGGGGACGTTTGCAAGACAACAACCATCCGCACGAACAGTTAGAGGACGTCTGCAGCAGCATGGACTATCAGCTCGGAGACCACGGCTGTGGTTACCCTTGACGCTCCATCACAGACAGGAGCGCCTGCGATGGTGTACTCAACGACGAACCTGGGTGCACGAATGGCAAAACGTCATTTTTTCGGATGAATCCAGCTTCTGTTTACAGCATTATGGTGGTCGCATTTGTGTTTGGCGACATCGCGGTGAATGCACACTGGAAGCGTATCACCCGGCGTGATGGTATGGGGTGCGATTGGTTATACGTCTCGGTCACCTCTTGTTCGCATTGACGGCACTTTGAACAGTGGACGTTACATTTCAGATGTGTTACGACCCGTGGCTCTACCCTTCATTCGATCCCTGCGAAACTCTACATTTCAGCAGGATAATGCACGACCGAATGTTGCAGGTCCTGTACGGGCCTTTCTGGATACAGAAAATGTTCGACTGTTACCCTGATCTCTCCAGATCTCTCACCAATTGAAAACGTCTGGTCAATGGTGGCCGAGCAACTGGTTTCGTGTTGAAGCTGCATGGGCAGCTGTACCTGAACACGCCATCCGAGCTCTGTTTGACTCAATGCCCAGGCGTATCAAGGCCGTTATTACGGCCAGAGGTGGTTGTATGGGGTACTGATTTCTCCGGATCTACGTACCCAAATTGCGTGAAAATGTAATCACATGTCAGTTCTAGTATAATATATTTGTCCAATGAATACCCGTTTATCATCTGCATTTCTTCTTGGTGTAGCAGTTTTAATGGCCAGTAGTGTACTTTGCAAATGGGTAATTTGTTCAATGCTTAAGTTCTAAGAATAGTTTTTCCCGCATCTCAATGTTTATGATGTCATATCTCTTGAAATAGCGTCATACAACGATAAATTTTGTAGGTGCGTTCTGTGGTATGTATGGATGCCATCTGCAAAATGTGTTGCTAATAGAGTTATTAGTAAAAAAAGTAATAAATTTATATGTCATGCACGAAGGTGAAGTTTTACGGCATGAACAGCGAAAATGTAACAAGCGATAAACTTCTTTCCATTCGCTATTTTCTGAGGGGTTACAGCAAGAAAGAGTTTTCAAAAGGTTTGAAAGTACGTGGAAAGTTCGTTGGAAGGCGCCAAGTACTGTCATTCTCAAATACTTGCTTAAGATAGTCTGGGTAGTTAGCGAGCAATGAGTTACGCTGGCACAAGACATACACAGCTTTTCTAACTTCTATACCTGCCTTATTGTGTTAAACATTTAACGTAAGATTATAGTTTTCCATGAATGCATGTCGACACCATTTTAAATTTTTAAACTGGTTCATTAAACACCCCTGGAGAACCTGAGATGGGCAACCTGGCACAGTTCATGTACGTCTGAAACCGTTTGGTTATACAGATTTCTTTTAGTAATGCTATGTAGTCTCCACCCACCATGAAGTGCACAGTACCCTGTGAAACATTTGTACAACTGTACATGTAGGCTGTATAGAGGTTAGATCAAGACATTGTCGCTAAACAAATAATAGGTCCCAAACTACAAAAATCTTTTGATTGTTACCCTAACACAAATTAAAATGAGACAGTTGTCACTCAAGGTGGTAATAAGTTGATGGTTCAAATGGTTCAAATGGCTCTGAGCACTATGGGACTTAACATCTGAGGTCATCAGTCCCCTAGAACCTAGAACTACTTAAACCTAACTATCCTAAGGACATCACACACATCCATGGCCGAGGCAGGATTCGAACCTGCAACTGTAGCGATCGCTCGGTTCCAGACTGAAGCGCCTAGAACCGCTCGGCGACCACGGCTGGCTAATAAGTTGAAAATCGATTAGTAATACTCAAATATCAGTCCAACAAAATGCAGTTTGTTCGGTTTTCAGCTTTCAATGTTAAACTGATGTACGAAGTAGAGATGGAATAATGCATCAATACAAAAAAAAAAAAAAAAAAATGGAGTGTACATGGTAACAATTAATAAACTATATGGAATGAAAACGTAAATTAGTTACAAATTACGGTATGCAAACACTTTATTCAGCGTGTAATCGTCACTACAGACATTCGGATTTAGGTTATGAGATGTTCGATATGCCTGCCATCATTGGCGATGATGTGGCGCAGACGAATAGCGAAATTCTCCATGACCCGCTTAAGTGTTGGAAAATCGATGCTGTCGATGACCTCCTAAATTACTGTTTTCAGCTCAGCAGTGGTTTTGAGGTTATTGCTATACACCCTGTTTTTAATATGGCCCCACAAAAAGGAGACGCGTGGGTTGAGAACCGGGGAATATGGCGGCCAATCGAGGCCCATGCCAGTGGCCTCTGGGCACCCCATAGCCAGAATGCAGTTCCCAAAGTGCTCCTCCACGATATCAGACACTCTCCTGCTTCGATGTGGTCGAGCTCTGTCTTGGATGAACCACATCTTGTCGAAATCAGGATCACTTTGGATAATGGGGATGATATCAGCTTCCAAAACCTTCATTTACCGTACATTAGTCACCGTGCCAACAAGAAATATCACATCGATTCCTCCGTGACTGGACATTGCACACCTGGTCTAGCGGTTCTAGGCGCTCAGTCCGGAAACGCGCGACTGCTACGGTCGCAGGTTCGAATCCTGTCTCTGGCATGGATGTGTGTGATGTCCTTAGGTTAGTTAGGTTTAAGCAGTTCTACGTTCTAGGGGACTGATGACCACAGATGTTAAGTCCCATAGTGCTCAGAGCCATTTGAACCATTTGAGCCACTGCACACCACAGAGCCACCCATTAAGGGTGAAGAGAATTCTCGATCGCGAAATGCAGATTCTCAATCCTCCAAATGAGCTAATTGTGGTTATTGACGAATCCATCCAAATGAAAGTGGGCTTCGTCGCTAAACCAAATCACATTCACGTCAAAAAATTTCCATCATGCCCCACGGCCAACCGTACAGTTCGAACGTCCTAACGCAAACTGTTAAGAAGTAACAACGATTTTATTTCATATAGTTCAATATTTTTCACCCTGTATGTACAGCTGTCCTTACGCACAGTCTGTCTAAACGATGGTTTGATAGTAGAGATGCAGTGGTATTCACATATAAATTAATTTTTAATAGAACACATTTCTGAATTGGATTCAGTCTGGACAAACACATCATAGATGTTATAGACTTAAAGAATCCTCTGGAACCATACACTGAAGCGACAAAAGTCATGCTATACCTCCCATTATCGTGTCGGACCTCTTGTTTCCTGACTTAGTGCAGCAGCTCGACGTGGCATGGACTCAACAACTCGTTGAAAGTCTCCTGATGGCATACCGGGCCATCTTGCCTCAGCAACCGCCCACTATGGCGAAACTGCGAAAGTGTTGCCAATGCAGGATTTTGTGCAGGAACTAACCTCTTGATTATGTCCGATAAATATTCAATGGGATTCAGGTCGGGCGATCTGGGATGGCCAAATCATCCACTCGAATTGTTCAGAATGTTCTTCAAACCAATCGCCAACAACTGTTGTCCAGTGACATGGTGCAACGTCACCCATAAAAATTCCGTCGTTATTTGGGAACATGAAGTCCATGCGTGGCTGCAAATGATCTCCAAGCAGCCGAACATAACCATTTCCAATCAATGATCGGTTCACTTGGACCACGGGCTCAGTCCATTCCATGTAGCCACAGTCCACATCAATATGGAGCCACCTCCAACTTGCGCAATGCCTTGTTTACAACTTGGGTACATGGCTTCGTGTAGTCTGTGCCACACTTGAACACTAATTCCAACTCCTATCAACAAATATCTGGAGAAATCTGACAAGGTCTTAGTTTTCCCGTCATCTTGGATCCAATCGATAGGGTCACGAGTTCAGAAGAGGCGCTGCAAGCGATATTAGGTTGTTAGCAAAGGCAACCGTGTAGGTCGTCTGCTGCCATAGGCCATAACGCCAAATTTTCCAAACGGATACGTTCTTTCTGCGTCCCAAATCGATTTCTCCGTTTATTTCAAGCAGTGTTGCGTGTCTATGAGCATTGACATCTATGCTGAAACGCCGCTGCTCTCTGTCGTTAAGTGAAGTACGTCGGCCACTGCATTGTCTGTGGTGAGAGGTAATGCCTGAAAATATTCTCAGTGCACTCTTGACACTGTGGATCTCGGAATACTGAAATCCCTAACGATTTCCCAAATGGACTGTACCACGCAGTTTGGTTTCAGGCGAGGAGTGGGAACTAGAGTTGCCATTGGGCTACTGAGAGTGATAGGGGAGAGGTACAGGGAGAAGAACAGGAAGGTGTATATTGTGTTCATTGATCTTGAGAAGGCTTTTGACTGTGTCAGATAGGACAAACTGATGGATATCTTAAGGAAACATGGAGTTGACTCGAAGTGTAGATGGCTAATTAGAAATTTATATTTGAACCAGAGAGCAAGAGTAAGAATAGGAGGTGTGATGAGTGAAGAAATTGAACTGGGAAGAGTTGTAAGACAAGGTTGTTGTTTATCACCAACAATATATATCTGGAGGAAATTATTAGTGAAAGTTTTGATGGAAGGAGAGGCGTTTGTATAGGAGGTCGGAGAGTGGATTATATAAGATTTGCAGACGGCGTAGTTGTGATGGCAGAGAGTGCAAGAGAGATGGAACAAATGTTAGATGATCAAACCACAAAATTAGAAGAATATGGAATGAAGATTAACAAGAAGAAAACGAAAAGCATGGTAATTGGAGGAAAGGGGAGAAAATGCCGTATGAAAATAGGGGGAAATAGAACAAATGAATAACTTCAATTACGTGGGAAGTGTAATAATGGATTATATGTATTGCTATCAGAAATTAGGAAAGGAATTGCAATGGCAAAAGAAGGATCCAAGAGGAAACAGAAATTACTTTTTGGACCACTAAACAAAGATCTGAGGAAAAGACTTGCAAATGCTACATCTGAAGCGTTGCACTGTATGGTGCGGAGACCTGGACATTGAGGAAGGAAGATGAAAGAAGATTGCAGGCACTAGAGATGTGGATATGGAGAAGAATGGAAAAAGCGAAGTGGGAAGACCGAGTAAGGAATGAAGAAATAAACATGCTGAAAGTCATCAGAAAGAGAAAACAGAACTGGATTGGACATTATTTGAGAAGGAACAGTTTATTGAAGGAAGGAATAGAAGGAATGGTGGAGGGAAAAAGGGGAAGAGAAAAAAGAATATATCAAATGCTGGACAATATCAAAGGCGGCAGATATTCGGAAATGAAAAGACTGGCTAAGGACAGACAAAAGCAGAAAAGGCTTAACCCACGTCAAGACCTGCCGTAAGGCAGAATACAATACATACATACACTACTGGCCATTAAAATTGCTACACCAACAAGAAATGCAGATGATAAACGGGTATTCATTGGACAAATATATTATGACATGTAATTACATTTTCACGCAATTTGGATGCATAGATCCTGAGAAATCAGTGCCCAGAACAACCACCCCTGGCCGTGATAACGACCTTGATACGCCTGGGAATTGAGTCAAACAGAGATTGGATGGCGTGTACAGGTACAGCTGCCCATGCAGCTTCAACACGAAACCAGTTGCTCGGCCACCATTGACCAGATGTTTTCAATTCGTCAGTGATCTGGAGAATGTGCTGGCCAGGGCAGCAGTCGAAATTTTCCGTTTCCAGAAAGGCCCGTGCAGGACCTGCAACATGCGATCGTGCATTATCCTGCTGAAATGTAGGGTTTCGCAGGGATCGAATGAAGGGTAGAACTACGGGTCGTAACACATCTGAAATGTAACGTCCACTGTTCAAAGTGCCGTCAATGAGACCAAGAGGTGACCGAGACGTGTAACCAATCGCACCCCATACAATCACGCCGCGTGATACGCCAGTATGGCGATGACCAATACACGCTTCCAATGTGCGTTCACCGCGATGTCGCCAAACACGGATGCGACCATCATGATGCTGTAAACAGAACCTGGATTCATCCGAAAAAATGACGTTTTGCCATTCGTGCACCCAGGTTCGTCGTCACCATCGCAGGCGCTCCTGTCTGTGATGCAGCGTCAAAGGTAACCGTAGCCATGGTCTCCAAGCTGATAGACGATGCTGCTGCAAACGTCATCTGACTGTTCGTGCAGATGGTTGTTGTCTTGCAAACGTCCCCGTCTGTTGACTCAGGGATCGAGACGTGGCTGCACGATCCGTTACAGCCATGCGGATAAGATGCCTGGCATCTCGACTGCTAGTGATACGAGGCCGTTGGGATCCAGTACGGTGTTCCATATTACCCTCCTGAACCTATCGATTCCCTATTCTGCTAACAGTCATTGGATCTCGACCAACGTGAGCAACAATGTCGCGATACGATAAACGGCAATCGCGATAGGCTACAATCCGACCTTTATCAATGTCGGAAACGTGATGCTACGCGTTTCTCCTTCTTACGCGAGGCATCACAACAACTTTTCACCAGGCAACGCCGGTCAACTGCTGTTTGTGTATGAGAAATCGTTTGGAAACTTTCCTCATGTCAGCACGTTGTAGGTGTCGCCACCGGCGCCAATGTTGTGTGAATGCTCTGAAAAGCTAATCATTTGCATCTCAGCATCTTCTTCCTGTCGGCTAAATTTCTCGTCCGGTGTAGCAATTTTAATGGCCAGCAGTGTACGTATGCCCGGGTTTCAGGCAGGAACACCCATTTCGTTCGACGCTGAGGTGATATTCCTATACAGTTGGAGAGCCTCTAGAATGCTGTTCGAGTTTAGGGGGAATGCCAAGCGGGCTGAGGAATGTGTGGAAATTTGTATTGAGGAGGGAGGCGTGCTAGGTAGTGGTGTAGCTGTGCAAAGCCATAATGTCAGGTTGACATAGTGGTTGGCCCACCTGCCCTGTTGACTGTGAACTGTACTGCGGTTTGGCAGTTGTGTACATTTTAGGTGAAAGTCCCCAGTAGCCAGTTGGTGGTGAACTCATTCCAGTCCAAGAGGTCGGGTCTCGAAATGTTACCAGAAAGTACACTCATGCTCATAAATTAAGAATAATTGCAGAATGTGGTACCAAACAACGTGGCACTACACAAAACTGGAGCTAATAGCATAGGCACATAGGGAACACACATGACACAGATCTGTAAGTCCACAGTAATGGTGATAAGTGGAGAAAACCGTCCCGAAACACATGTGCTACACTACGCCACTGTTTCCTGCGCCTGTACCCCGACATCAATATGGGATATGATCACCATGCACATATACACTGGCCGCACAACGGGTTGCCATACTCTGGACCAAGTGGTCGTGTCGCTGCTGGGGTACAGCCTCCCATCCTTGCACCAGTGCCTGTCGGAGCTCCTGAAGTGTCGTAGGGGTTTGAAGACGTGCAGCGATACGTCGACCCAGAGCATCCAGACGTGATCGATGGAGTTTAGGTCTAGAGAACAGGCAGGCCTATCTATTCACCTGATATCTTCTGTTTCACGGTACTCCTCCACGATGGCAGCTCGGTGGTACCGTGCGTTATCATCCATCAGGAGGAAGGTGGGACCCACTACATCCCTGAAAAGGCGAACATACCGGTGCAAAATGACGTTCCAATACACCTGACATGTTAAAGTTCCTCTGTCAAAGACATGCAGGGGTGTACGTGCACCAATCATAATCCCACCCACACTATCAGACCACGACCTCCATACAGGTCCCTTTCAAGGACATAAAGGAGTTGTTATCTGGTTCCTGGTTCACGCCGGATGAAAACACGGCGAGAATCACTGTTCAGACTATTCCTGGACTCGTCCGTGAACATAACGTGGGACCACTGTTCCAGTGACCATGTACTGTGTTCTTGACACCAGGCTTTACGGGTTCTCCTGTGACCAGGGGTCAGTGGAATGCACCTTGCAGGTCCCCGAACGAATAAACCACGTCTGTTCAGTCGTCTGTAGACTGTGTGTCTGGAGACAACTGTTCCAGTGGCTGTGGTAATGTCCCCAGGCAAGGCTACCTGCAGTACTCCGTGGCCGTCTGCGGGCACTGATGGTGAGATATCGGTCTTCTTGTGGTGTTGTACACTGTGGACGTCCCGTACTGTAGTGCCTGGATACGTTTCCTGTCTGCTGGAATCGCCATAATCTTGAGATCAAACTTTGTGGCACACAGAGGGCCCATGCTATGACCTGCTGTGTTTGACCAGTTTCCAGTCGCCCTAGTATTCTGCCCCTCCTAACGTCATCAATATCTTTTCTTTGAGGCATTTTCAACATACAGTCACCGTTAGCACGCCTTAAAACGTCTGCACACTTACTCGCTGCACCGTACTCTGACATGCACCAACACACCTCTGCGTATGTGGACTGCTGCCAGCGCCACCGTGCGACGACCGCAGGTCAAATGCACCGCATGGTCATACCCCGAGGTGATTTAAACCCGAAAACAGCCCACCAGGGCGTTGTTTCACCATGCATCAGAATTATCCTTAATTTTAGAGCATTAGTGTACTTGTATAGCTACAGGGCTTCTATTTATTGACTTCGGAGTAGTGAGAAGTTTAAGCCTGCCTCGCGGGTCAGAACGTGACCCTAATTTACATGGATTTTACATGTGCAGCAGCGTAAAGAAGAGATCCAAGTCCTGCAGTAAACGTTTCCGGCTCATATGCGAAGCAGTACGTCGTGTAATTTTTTTCGCATGTCACACCAATGCCAAGAGTGCGTGGAATTTGGCGACGGTCCGACGTACGGACGAAACCGCCCTTTCACTTTTAATATACAACAGTATTTAAGGTACGACGATAGTACGTTTGTGAATTTTCAGGTAAAGGTCCCTGGAAAGGAATTGTCAGGCAGCATTTACTGTTAATTAAGACTTTTATCCATTGTGGATGTGGAACACTGCGACTGTGGTGTGAAAAGGTTTTCAGAAATTACTGCAACCAGTCGCCTTTTATGTAGATGTATTTTATTTAACCATGACCGGTTTCGAGCTGCCTAGCAACTCATCATCAGATGGTATATACATTTAGTGCTTTTTTGTACCCATTGTGTGGGTGGTTGAGTATCTGTGGAGATAAATCTTTCTGCAGGTATATATATCTCTTTTAGGACGTATTTTTAAAAAGCATTGTGTCTTGTTTTTCACAATTACACAAGTTAAAACTTTCACTAGATGTATATTACAGTGCCTCATAAAAGTAATATACATCTAGTGAAAGTTTTAACTTGTGTAATTGTGAAAAACAAGACACAATGGTTTTTAAAAATACGTCCTAAAAGAGATATATATAACTGCAGAAAGATTTATCTCCACAGATACTCAACCACCCACACAATGGGTACAAAAAAGCACTAAATGTATATACCATCTGATGATGAGTTGCTAGGCAGCTCGAAACCGGTCATGGTTAAATAAAATACATCTACATAAAAGGCGACTGGTTGCAGTAATTTCTGAAAACCTTTTTACTGTTAATTGTTGCTTGGGTTTCTGAAGGCGTGCGACACTTCTTTTGAGGGGTTTACACTGCTTAATTCGCACATAATTACCTTGCATTATAAACTTCACAGCTGTTGACTCTTGACTATAACGTAAATATCACTGCGTAGGCCCAGACTCTCGCCCTGTAGAGATATTTGTCGTTTAGCAGACGTTCTAATCTAATCGAAAGTGCATCAAATCTGGAAATAGCAGAAAACTGAAAAAATGCTGAAAATTAAAAATCTCCAAAAACAGTGACAAGGAAAGTTTGGAAAACAATAGCACGGTTTCTGTCACATCTCTACAGATTTCTGACCAAAATTTCCATAAAGTTCTTGAGGAAACAAAATTTCACAAAGGTATTTCGGCAATAGATCACATTCAGACCACTCCACATCTGCTTGAGAAAGGAACTGATTATAACATCAGAATTCGTCTGGCCTTTATTTTCGGGCTACTCGGAAAGTAAGGAACGGTGGGGAGTGAAATACACTCCTGGAAATGGGAAAAGAACACATTGACACCGGTGTGTCAGACCCACCATACTTGCTCCGGACACTGCGAGAGGGCTGTACAAGCAATGATCACACGCACGGCACAGCGGACACACCAGGAACCGCGGTGTTGGCCGTCGAATGGCGCTAGCTGCACAGCATTTGTGCACCGCCGCCGTCAGTGTCAGCCAGTTTGCCGTGGCATATGGAGCTCCATCGCAGTCTTTAACACTGGTAGCATGCCGCGGCAGCGTGGACGTGAACCGTATGTGCAGTTGACGGACTTTGAGCGACGGCGTATAGTGGGCATGCGGGAGGCCGGGTGGACGTACCGCCGAATTGCTCAACACGTGGGGCGTGAGGTCTCCACAGTACATCGATGTTGTCGCCAGTGGTCGGCGGATGGTGCACGTGCCCGTCGACCTGCCGAATACGGCAGGTGGTCATAATATTTTGTCTGTACGGCCAATGGCCTTGCCGCAGTGGTAACACCGGTTCCCGTCAGATCACCGAAGTTAAGCGCTGTCGGGCTGGGTTAGCACATGGATGGGTGACCGTCCGGTCTGCCGAGCGCTGTTGGCAAGCGGGGTGCACTCAGCCCTTGTGAGGCAAACTGAGGAGCTACTTGATTGAGAAGTAGAGGCTCCGGTCTCGGAAACTGACATACGGCCGGGAGAGCGTTGTGCTGACCACATGCCGCTCCACATCCGCATCCAGTGACGCATGTGGTCTGAGGATGACACGGCGGCCGGTCGGTACCGTTGGTCCTTCCAAGGCCTGTCCGGACGGAGTTCATCGGTGTACACGCATATACTACCAGTCACCACGTACGGTCTACAAACTATGACTCTGTCTAAGGCAAGTGCCCGTAAACTAGAGCGCACACATCGAGCCACCATCGACAGCCACAAGGCTAGGATTGTATCAGAGGACATTAGAACAAAAATAAGAGATGTCCTAGAGAGAATTGCAAAACTGAAGTGGCAATCGGTCAGACAAATCGTTACAGTGAGTGTACCCCTGGAACATTCACTGCAGACCGTGGGACGGCAAGAGAGACGGTGGAGGACCGCAAAAGCCTGATGACGTGAAGCTGGTGTCTGGAACACGATGGTACCAAATGGCTCATAAAAGAAGAAAGCGGAAACACAGGGTGATTTTTTGAACCGTGTACAATCTCAAGGGACTGATCGATGAGCGGATACGGAACGAAACAGATCCAATGAACTTACGTCCGGAAATGCATGGTTTCCATACTAGAGACCATTTATTCAATCATACTTTGTTACAGAGAATGAGGTCTAATACGTGCTGTACCATGCAGCTACAGTGTGCAAGGTTTCCTCCTAGAAGGTGATACTGTTCCTCATATGCCACGCCCTAGCGCCCTCTCTTGCCATCGCAACTGGTAATGTTGTGTCCGATTCACTTCCCTTGCTGACTCACGTCTTAGTGGAGGTGATTCAGCGTCGTTCCCAGTGGTTTCGTGTTCGAACCGAGACCTTGCCGACATGTTGTTTACTTACTGAAAGGCAACTTCTTAAGTAATAGAACCCAGTACGTTGTCCTCGATGGTGAGTGTTCATCGAAGGTGAGGGTATTATCTGGAGTGCCCCAGGGAATTGTGGTAGGTCCGCTGTTGTTTTCTATCTACGTAAATGATCTTTTGGAAACGGTGGATAGCAATGTGCGGCTGTTTGCTGATGATGCTGTGGTGTACGGGAAGGTGTCGTCGTTGAGTGACTGTAGGAGGATACAACATGACTTGGGCAGGATTTGTGATTGGTGTAAAGAATGGCAGCAAACTCTAAATATAGATAAATGTAAATTAATGCAGATGAATAGGAAAAAGAATCCCTTATGTTTGAATACTCCATTAGTAGTGTAGCGCTTGACACAGTCAGATCGATTAAACATTTGGGCCTAACATTGCAGAGCGATATGAAGTGGAACAAGCATGTAATGGCAGTTGTGGGGAAAGCGGATAGTCGTCTTCGGTTCATTGGTAGAATTTTGGGAAGATGTGGTTCATCTGTAAAGGAGACCGCTTATAAAACACTAATACGACCTATTCTTGAGTACTGCTCGAGCGATTGGGATCCCTATCAGGTCGGATTGAGGAAGGACATAGAAGCAATTCAGAGGCGGGCTGCTAGGTTTGTTACTGGTAGGTTTGATCATCACGCGAGTGTTACGGAAATGCTTCAGGAACTCGGGTGGGAGTCTCTGGAGGAAAGGAGGCGTTCTTTTCGTGAATCGCTACTGAGGAAATTTAGAGAACCAGCATTTGAGGCTGACTACAGTACAATTTTAATGCCGCCAACTTATATTTTGCGGAAAAACCACAAAGATAAGAGAGATTAGTGCTCGTACAGAGGCATATAGGCAGTCATTTTTCCCTCGTTCTGTTTGGCAGTGGAACAGGGAGAGAAGATGCTAGCTGTGGTACGAGGTACCCTCCGCCACGCACCGTATGGTGGATTGCGGAGTATGTATGTAGATGTAGATGTAAATGTAGATGTAGATGTAGAAGTGGCAAGGGGCAGCGAGCAGCAAGGTCGCATCAGGACACCTGCCCCACCGATAACAACCACAGCATTCAATGTCTGAGACAGGGTCGTTTTAGGAAGCAGGAAATCATGAAAGACGTATCCGAAATGTTCGGACATCAGACTTGGAGGACAATGTGATTAACACTGTGGAAAGCGACCGCCGTTTCAGTATCAGGCAGTTGGCCCACCAGTGCAGGGTATGTCAGACGAACGTGTGGAAAATTCACCAAGACAATTGTTACTTTCCTTATCACTTAGGCCGCTATTACACTATCAAATTTCTTTGTCAAAGATTTGATCAAAGATGTGATCAAATATTCCGTCAAATATATTTGACAAAGATCTTTGACGTAGCGCTAGAAGGGGTATTACACTGTCATAATATTTTTCGTCAAAGTTCAAGATGTCTGACCACAACTTGTTATTAACCGCAGCAGTTGCATGTACCACAATTGCACTGTGTGCATATTCGGAAGAGAAGCGGGAGAAAAAAAGAAAACATACCTGGGTGAAGCACGATAAAAGCATTCAACAAAACTTGTTATGTGAGCTTATAGTGGAGGACGTCAAGTCGTACATCAATTACTTAAGAATGGATGAGCATACATTTCTGTATGTGCTCAGTGAAGTGTATCCTCATATCACAAAGCACAAAATTCACTTAAGAACTGATACATCTGCAGAAGACAGGCTCACTGTAACATTCCGATTCCTTGCTACAGTAGAGGGTTGGGTTAGGTTAGGTTAGGTCAGGTCTCCAATCTTTGTAATGTATTTTTGTATTCAGCGTGCCTCACGTTGTAAAGCACCTCATCAGCTTCATACATCTCTATTAATTTTGTAGTTGTCGGCACACACCAATTGTATTTACCCGCAATGTTTATAAAAACACTACAGACGACAGAATGCAGCGATGCTAGTGCTCCATGTGGTAACATGTAACATTGCAGTGAACAGAAGACAAGCGACTTCTTTGATCAAATCTACAGCGAGGCCCTAGATGTGATCAAATATTGGACGACATTTGACAAAGTTCCCTATTACACCATCAAATATCTTTGACAAAGATATTGGACAAAGATTTTTGACAAAGAAATTTGATAGTGTAATACCGGTCTTAGCGTCTGCCGGGCTCTCTAGCGCCATACTTTGCACATAAGGAGCAGTTTTTCAGTGCGTTCTTCACCAGGCAACCACGATTCCGGGATTTGTATCATTCATCCTATTCACAGATGAGGTCACCTTTACACGGAGTGGTATCTTCACCCGTCATCTGTGGGATAGTATGCAGAACCCCCATGGTATGGTGACAGCGAATCATCAGCATCGGTGCATTCGGAATGTGTAGGTCGGGATATCTGACGAACGTATTTTGGGACCTGTCTTCCTTCCACATCGCCTAACAGGTTGGAACTATCGGCTGTTTTGGCGGGTGACTTTGCCTTCCCTGCCGGAAGAAGTGCCATTGACGATTCAAAGGATTATGTAGCTGCTACATGATGGCGCTCCAGCTCACTTCGCCATTAACGTCCGGACGCATTTCAATCATGTCTTCCCTGGTCGATGTATGGGAAGAGGCGGTGCAGTTGCAAGGCCTGCTCGTTCACCGTGCGATTACTGGTTGTGGGGCCATCTGTGTATGCGGAGCCCATTGCAGATGTGGGACACTGTGGCAGCGTATTCATGCTGCCCCGACACTGTTCGGAAGCAGCTTGGGCGATGTGAACGTGTGAGACAGAACATGCTACGGCGTGTACACACATGCGCTGAGGCACATGGAAATAATTTCCAAAACATGCTGCAACTGTGACTGCATGGTACAGTGCGTATTAGACCGCAGTATCTGCAATAAAGTATGGCTGAATAAATGATCTATAGCATGGAAACCAAGCATTTCTGGACATAGGTCCATTAGACACTTTTTGTTCCGTATGCTCTCATCGCTCAATCTCTAGAGTTTATACACGATGGAAAAAATCAACCCGTATACGGAGAAGGCCTGTATCCAGTAGTGGAGTGGCATAGACAGAAGAAGAGGAATGAGACGATATTCTACACTACTGGCCATTAAAATTGCTACACCACGAAGATGACGTTGTACAGACGCGAAATTTAACCGACAAGAAGAAGATGCTGTGATATGCAAATGATTAGATTTTCAGAGCATTCACACAAGGTTGGAGCCCGAGGCGACACCTACAACGTGCTGACATGAGGAAAGTTTCCAACAGATTTCTCATACACAAACAGCAGTCGACCGGCGTTGCCTGGTGAAACGTTGTTGTGATGCCTCGTGTAAGGAGGAGAAATGCGTACCATCACGTTTCCGACTTTGATAAAGGTCGGATTGTAGCCTATCGGGATAGCGGTTTATCGTATCGCGACATTGCTGCTCGCGTTGGTCGAGATCCAATGAGTGTTAGCAGAATATGGAATCGGTGGGCTGAGGATGGTAATACGGAACGCCGTGCTGGATTTCAACGGCCTCGTATCACTAGGAGTGAACATGACAGTCATCTTATCTGCATGGCTTAACGGATCGTGCAGCCACGTCTCGATCCCTGAGTGAACAGATGGAGACGTTTGCAAGACAACAACCATCTGCACGAACAGTTCGACGACGTTTGCAGCAGCATCGTCTATCAGCTTGGAGACCATGGCTGCGGTTATCTTTGACGCTGCATCACAGACAAGATTGCCTGCGATGGTATACTCAACGACGAACCTGGGTGCACGAATGGCAAAACGTCATTTTTTTCGGATGAATCCAAGTTCTGTTTACAGCATCATGATGGTCGCATCTGAGTTTGGCGACATCGCGGTGAACGCACATTGGAAGCGTGTATTCGTCATCACCCGGCGTGATGGTATGGGGTGCCATTGGTTAAACGTCTCGGTCATCTCTTGTTCGCATTGACGACACTTTGAACAGTGGACGTCACATTTCAGATGTGTTACGACCCGTGGCTCTACTCTTCATTCGATCCCTGCGAAACCCTACATTTCAGCAGGATAATGCACGACCGCAATTTGCAGGTCCTGTACGGGCCTTTCTGGATACAGAAAATGTTCGACTGCTGCCCTGGCCAGCACATTGTCCACATGTCTCACCAGTTGAAAACGTCTGCTCAATGGTGGCCGAGCAACTGGCTCGTCACAATACGCCAGTCACTACTCTTGATGAACTGTGGTATCGTGTTGAAGCTGCATGGGCAGCTGTACCTATACACGCCATCCAAGCTCTGTTTGACCCAATACCCAGGCGTATGAAGGCCGTTATAACGGCCAGAGGTGGTTGTTCTCGGTCCTGATTTCTCAGGATGTATGCACCGAAATTGCGTGAAAATGTAATCACATGTCAGTTCTAGTATAATATATTTGCCCGATGAATACCTGTTTATTATTAGCATTTCTTCTTGGTGCAGCAATTTTAATGGCCAGTAGTATTATATCAATCGCCGCTGGAGTTAATTGCAGACGTTAGGAATAACAGCGCGGAGAGGTGGGTTCTCGCTGGGGCTGCGAGCTGCCGCTAGCGAGAGACGACGGTTCGCTGCGAACTCGGCCTGCGCTGCGGCCGTATTGATCCAGGCGGCGGCAGCTGGTTGAGGGAGCGATTCCCCACGCCAGCCGCTGGTGTCGGCAGCGGCGGAACTCTCCGTCCTCGTGTCAAACGCAAAGTGTCGCTATGCTCTGTGGACCACCGTCCACGCGATCTGCCCTCAAAGTGCAGGGAAAAATTAGTCGCCTCTCCGATTTGCGAACACACACTACTGCTCGTAACGCGTAACTCTGTCTTAGATACAGACGTCTGTAGCTTGCTTTGTGTGTAAGGAGGTAGAGGCTTATCTCACGAGGGGTAAGATATATACTGCCTACAGGAAAATTAAAGAGACCTTTGAAGAAAAGAGAACCACCTGCATGAATATCAAGAGCTCAGACGGCAACCCAGTTCTAAGCAAAGAAGGGAAAGCACAAAGGTGGAAGGAGTATAAAGAGGATCTATACAAGGCCGATGTTCTTGAGGACAATAGTATGGAAATGGAAGAGGAGGTAGATGAAGATGAAACGGTAGATATGATACTGCGTGAAGAGTTTGACAGAGCACTGAAAGACCTAAGTCGAAACAAGGCCCCGGGAGTAGACAACATTCCATTAGAACTACTGACAGCCTTGGGAGAGCCAGGCCTAACAAAAGTCTACCATCTGGTGAGCAAGGTGTATGAGACAGGCGAAATTCCCTCAGACTTCAAGAAGAATATAGTAATTCTTACCCCAAAGAAAGCAAGTGTTGACAGATGTGAAAATTATCGAACTATCAGTTTAATAAGTCAGAGCTGCAAAATACTAACGCGAATTCTTTACAGACGAATGGAAAAACTGGTAGAAGCTGACCTCGGGGAAGATCAGTTTGGATTCCGTAGAAATGGTGGAACACGTGAGGCAATACTGACCCTACGACTTATCTTAGAAGAAAGATTAAGGAAAGGCAAACCTACGTTTCTAGCATTTGTAGACTTAGAGAAAGCTTTTGACAATGCTGACTGGAATACTCTCTTTCAAATTCTGAAGGGAGCAGGGGTAAAATACAGGGAGCGAAAGGCTATTTACAATTTGTACAGAAACCAGATGGCAGTTATAAGGGTCGAGGGGCATGAAAGTGAAGCAGTGGTTGGGAAGGGAGTGAGACGGGGTTGTAGCCTCTCCCCGATGTTGTTCAATCTGTATATTGAGCAAGCAGTAAAGGAAACAAAAGAAAAATTCGGAGTAGGTATTAAAATCCATGGAGAAGAAATAAAAACTTTGAGGTTCGCCGATGACATTGTAATTCTGTCAGAGACAGCAAAGGACTTGGAAGAGCAGTTGAACGGAATGGACAGTGTCTTGAAAGGAGGGTATAAGATGAACATCAACAAAAGGAAAACGAAAATAATGGAATGTAGTCGAATAAAATCGGATGATGCTGAGGGAATTAGATCAGGAAATGAGACACTTAAAGTAGTAAAGGAGTTTTGCTATTAGGGGAGGACGATAACTGATGGTGGTCGAAGTTGAGAGGATATAAAAAGTAGACTGGCAATGGCAAGGAAAGCGATTCTGAAGAAGAGAAATTTGTTTACATCGAGTATTGATTGAAGTGTCAGGAAGTCGTTTCTGAAAGTATTTGTATGGAGTGTAGCCATGTATGGAAGTGAAACGTGGACGATAAATTGTTTAGACAAGAAGAGAATAGAAGGTTTCGAAATGTGGTGCTACAGAAGAATGCTGAAGAGTAGATGGGTAAATCACATAACTAATGAGGAGGTATTGAATAGAATTGGGGTGAAGAGGAGTTTCAAATGGCTCTGAGCACTATGGGACTCAACATATGTGGTCATTAGTCCCCTAGAACGTAGAACTACTTAAACCTATCTCACCTAAGGACTTCACACACATCCATGCCCGAGGCAGGATTCGAACCTGCGACCGTAGCGGTCGCGCGGTTCCGGACTGAGCGCCTAGAACCGGAAGAGGAGTTTGTGGCACAACTTGACTAGAAGAAGGGATCGGTTGGTAGGACATGATCTGAGGCATCGAGGGATCACCAATTTGGTACTGGAGGGCAACGTGGAGGGTAAAAATCGTAGAGGGAGACCAAGAGATGAATACCCTAAGCAGATTCAGAAGTATGTAGGCTGCAGTAGGTACTGGGAGACGAAGAAGCTTGCACAGGATAGAGTAGCATGGAGAGCTGCATCAAACCGGTCTCTGGACTGAAGACCACAACAACAACAACATATAAATGACCTAGTAGATAGTGTCGGAACTTCCATGCGGCTTTTCGCCGATGATGCTGCAGTATACAGAGAAGTTGCAGCATTAGAAAATTGCAGCGAAATGCACGAAGATCTGCAGCGGATAGGCACTTGGTGCAGGGAGTGGCAACTGACCCTTAACATAGACAAATGTAATGTATTGCGAATACATAGAAAGAAGAATCCTTTATTGTACGATTATATGATAGTGGAACAAACACTAGTAGCAGTTACTTCTGTAAAATATCTGGGAGTATGCGTACGGAACGATTTGAAGTGGAATGATCATATAAAATTAATTGTTGGTAAGGCGGGTACCAGGCTGAGATTCATTGGGAAAGTCCTTAGAAAAGGTAGTTCATCAACAAAGGAGGTGGGTTACAAAACACTCGTTCGTCCTATACTTGAGTATTGCTCATCAGCGTGCGATCCGCACCAGGTCGGGCTGACGGAGGAGATAGAGAAGATCCAAAGAAGAGCGGCGCGTTTCGTCACAGGGTTATTTGGTAACCGTGATAGCGTTACGGAGATGTTTAGCAAACTCAAGTGGCAGACTCTGCAAGAGAGGCGCTCTGCATCGCGGTGTAGCTTGCTCGCCAGGTTTCGAGAGGGTGCGTTTCTGGATGAGGTATCGAATATATTGCTTCCCCTACTTATACCTCCCGAGGAGATCATGAATGTAAAATTAGAGAGATTCGACCTCGCACGGAGGCTTTCCGGAAATCGTTCTTCCCGCGAACCATACGCGACTGGAACAGAAAAGGGAGGTAATGACAGTGGCACGTAAAGTGCCCTCCGCCACACACCGTTCGGTTGCTTGCGGAGTATAAATGTGGATGTAGATGTAGAATGGAACCCCCTCCCCGCCAGGAACGTCCCACACCAGACGAATGTAACCCCATATGTTTGCATGGTAGAGTAATTAGAGTAATTATGGTGTACATGTACAGTCGTGGACAAAACGAGCGAGACCGCTCGCCTTTTCGTTATGCTGATCCGCACAGCTTTCAAGTCTGCTACACAGCATAACAGGCAAGGCGACGAAATGCTACCAACATACTTTGCAGAGGCGCGAAGTTTAAAAACCATCCGCACTTTGTCAGTCTGTTTTCAATCATGTCTAAGTCTATATTAATGCTGATTAGTGTGTTAAACACAACACGTAATTATAAGATATAAATGAAAGGAGAAACGCTAATTAGTGTGAACTTTAATAACAAAAATGAATTTCAGCTTATCGAGATAACATAACTGTTTTATTAAGACAAAGTACCCCAGATCGTTACGAATTAACAAAATATAATGCTCATTCGACCGCCAAACGGTCTGTGTCAACGTTCAGACCAGTCATACTGGACTACCGTTGCTGACGTACCATGAAAGTTTGCAAATTTAGTAATGTGTGAAGATTCATACCGAAATTCAGTTTAAAGTCATTCAGTGCCACACTTAAGTCAGTTCAGTTATTGACAGAAGCGGAAAAAGTAGGCAGTAACATGTATGAAATTCTACAAGAGTTTCATATTGACATCCACAAGGCGACGGTACAGAAAAAGTGAGCAAAAAAACATACTGGGGTCGCGAGAATTTCTTAAAATTGCTTTATTGATAGTCTATCTGCCTCCATCGAGATTAGAACCGAAAACAAACGAGACCTACCCTGCAGTAGCAAACACATTTCACTACGCTAGCGGAAAACCCAGGCAAACAGGCCTCTATTATTACCCCAGACATGAATAAACCGGCAATTTCGCAATGAAAATGGCAAAATGATTTGCAGTTTCTGTTGCACAGAGCTTTCTGGACTCAAAAACATAAATTTTCTACCTTTATGTCACCGCTTATATGACAATCATTCCGGATGTTTATCGATATACCAAATACTGTTATTAGCGAGTAAATTTAGTAGTATAATTCTGCACCACCCCAGGAAATAAACGGCGACATAGCTGCCAAACGTATTCTACAATGTTTCGAATTCGCCACTAGACTCGTCACAGCCAGGAAACGTTCATTAGCCGACGTGTTTCTTAAGCAATGGGAATGCTCGCACTTCTAAAACGCGGTGGCATATACTACAATCTGAATTACCACGTGTATAGCCAAATGGATTTTATTTGCTTTCCTGTAAACGTGATTTGGGTCTAAAGGGTAGCTAAGATTAATATGCTGATGTATCGACTGCAACTAGAACATTTCGAATAAAGAGTAGGGGGAATTATTTATGCGGCCCTTATCTTCAGTAACAGTCGTAGCTATTTGCGTTGTTAGGATTTTGTCACCTAAATCGGTAAATATGGAACCCTACTAGTCTCACTTTCTTGACGTCTATCTGTCTAGCCAACCCTTAAAATCCGTTTACCTCTAGCACGGTTAGACATAATAAGCGAAAATGTATCGTACTTCCTGCGGTACACGGTCCCTTTGTTGTGTAAAAAAGTGAGATTCTATGTGAACGCAATCTAAATATACGGCTCTTTATGTAAAGAAAATTTACGCAACAGTAATCCAGTATGACTGGTCTGAACGTTGACACAGACCGTTTCGCGGCCGAATGCGCATAATATTTTGCTAATTCGTAACGTTCTGGGGTACTTTGCGTCGGACAGTTTTTCAATTTCACGCCCGTGCATATTATGTTGGTAGCACTTCGTCGCCTTGCCTGTTATGCTGTGTAGCACACTTTAAAGCTGTGCGGATCAGCATAACGAAAAGGCGAGGGGTCTCGCTCGTTTTGTCCACGACTGTACATGCAGACAGTGTTTGCACAACAATGGCCGACATAACGTGACTGAGGTAGAATAAGGGGAACCAGCCCCACATTCACTGAGGCAGATGGAGAACCGCCTTAAAAACCGTCCCCAGGCTGGCCTGCACACCGGACATCGAGACCAATCCGCCGGGTGGATTGGTGCTGGGGACCGGCACGCCTTCCCGCTCGGGAAGCAGCGCGTTAGACCGCGCGGCTAACCGGGCGCGCATTACTTGATTTACTCGCATAAGAAACACTCTTCTCCGTCTGGTCCAGAGAGCCTTTTTTGGAAACACGCTGTCATCTTACATAAATGTGTGGTGTCTGTTGTTTCGGACATAACAGACACAACACATTCATATAATTTTATATCTATCTATTACTACATGGATACTCTGCAAATCACATTCAAGTGCCTGGCAGAGGGTTCATCGAACCACCTTCACAATTCTCTATTATTCCAATCTTGAATAGCACGCGGAAGGTATGAACACCTATATCTTTCCGTACGAGCTCTGATTTCCCTTATTTTATCATGATGATCGTTCCTCCCTATGTAAGTTGGTGCCAACAAAATATTTTCGCATTTGGAGGAGAAAGTTGGTGATTGGAATTTCGTGATAAGATTCCGTCGCAATGAAAAACGCCTTTCTTTTAACGATTTCCAGCCCAAATCCTGTACCATCTGTGTGGCGCTCACTCCCATATTTCACGATACCTTTTTCGATGTACTCCGTCAGTCCTATCTGGTAAGGATCCCACACCGCGCAGCAGTATTAAAATAGGACGGACAAGCGTAGTGTAGGCAGTCTTCTTAGTAGGTCTGTTACATTTTCTGTCCTGCCAATAAAACACAGTCTGTGGTTAGCCTTCCCCACAACATTTTCTATGTGTTGCTTCCAATTTAAGTTGTTCGTAATTGTAATACCTAGGTATTTCATCCACACAATTCCGAAGGCGGCAAGAGCTGACAAGTGCGAGAATTATCGCACAATCAGCTTAACAGCTCATGCATCGAAGCTGCTTACAAGAATAATATACAGAAAAATGGAAAAGAAAATTGAGAATGCGCTAGGTGACGATTAGTTTGGCTTTAGGAAAAGTAAAGGGACGAGAGAGGCAATTCTGACGTTACGGCTAATAATGGAAGCAAGGCTAAATAAAAATCAAGACACTTCCATAGGATTTGTCAACCTGGAAAAAGCGATCGACAATATAAAATGGTGCAAGCTGTTCGAGATTCTGAATACAATATGTACAACAACCAAGAGGGAATAATAAGAGTGGACGATCAAGAACGAAGTGCTCGTATTAAGAAGGGTGTAAGACAAGGCTGTAGCCTTTCGCCCCAACTTTTCAATCTGTACATCGAGGAAGCAATGATGGATACAAAAGAAAGGTTCAGGAGTGGAATTAAAATACAAGGTGAAAGCATATCAGTGATACGATTCGCTAATGACATTGCTATCCTGAGTGAAAGCGAAGAAGAATTAAATGATCTGCTGAACGGAATGAACAGTCTAATGAGTACACAGTACGGTTTGAGAGTAAATCGGAGAAAGACGAAGGTAATGAGAAGTAGTAGAAATGAGAACGGCGAGAAACTTAACATCAGGATTGATGGTCACGAAGTCAATGAAGTTAAGGAATTCTGCTACCTAGGCAGTAAAATAACAAATGACGGACGGAGCAAGGAGGACATCAAAAGCAGACTCGCTATGGCAAAAAAGGCATTTCTGGCCAATAGAAGTCTACTAATATCAAATACCGTCCTTAATTTGAGTAAGAAATTTCTGAGGATATACGTCTGGAGTACAGCATTGTATGGTAGTGAAACATGGACTGTGGGAAAACCGGAACAGAAGAGAATCGAAGCATTTGAGATGTGGTGCTATAGACGAATGTTGAAAATTAGGTGGACTGATAAGGTAAGGAATGAGGAGGTTCTACGCAGAATCGGAGAGGAAAGGAATATGTGGAAAACACTGATAAGGAGAAGGGACAGGATGATAGAACATCTGCTAAGACATGAGGGAATGACTTCCATGATACTAGAGGGAGCTGTAGAGGGCAAAAACTGTAGAGGAAAACAGAGATTGGAATACGTCAAGCAAATAATTGAGGACGTAGGTTGCAAGTGCTACTCTGAGATGAAGAGGTTAGCACAGGAAAGGAATTCGTGGCGGGCCGCATCAAACCAGTCAGTAGACTGATGACAAAAAAAAAGTATTTAGTTGAATTTACGGCTTGATAAACCTAGGTGGGCAATGAATCCATCTTACTAAGTGCAGATGCACAAAAACGTCCGATCTGCTGTGGGAATCTCGGTAGAGGGAATATGGAGGAAATGGACAGAGGCTGCGGGTAGGGGGAGCTCGATGGGAATGTGGATCGGCCGTGAGGCGAGCGGAGATACATCTACTTCTACATCTACTTCTACATCTACATTTATACTCCGCAAGCCACCCAACGGTGTGTGGCGGAGGGCACTTTACGTGCCACTGTCATTACCTCCCTTTCTTGTTCCAGTCGCGTATGGTTCGCGGGAAGAACGGCTATCGGAAAGCCTCCGTGCGCGCTCGAATCTCTCAAATTTTACATTCGTGATCTCCTCGGGAGGTATAAGTAGGGGGAAGCAATATATTCTATACCTCATCCAGAAACGCACCCTCTCGAAACCTGACGAGCAAGCTACACCGCGATGCAGAGCGCCTCTCTTGCAGAGTCTGCCACTTGAGTTTGTTAAACATCTCCGTAACGCTATCACGGTTACCAAATAACCCTGTGACGAAACGCGCCGCTCTTCTTTAGATCTTCTCTATCTCCTCCGTCAACCCGATCTGGAACGGATCCCACACTGATGAGCAATACTCAAGTATAGGTCGAACGAGTGTTTTGTAAGCCACCTCCTTTGTTGATGAACTACATTTTCTAAGGAGTCTCCCAATGAATCTCAACCTGGTACCCGCCTTACCAACAATTAATTTGATATGATCATTCCACTTCAAATCGTTCCGCACGCATACTCCCAGATATTTTACAGAAGTAACTGCTACCAGTGTTTGTTCCGCTATCATATAATCATACAATAAAGGATCCTTCTTTCTATGTATTCGCAATACATTACATTTGTCTATGTTAAGGGTCAGTTGCCACTCCCTGCACCAAGTACCTCTTCGCTGCAGATCTTCCTGCATTTCGCTACAATTTTCTAAAGCTGCAACTTCTCTGTATACTACAGCATCATCCGCGAAAAGCCACATGGAACTTCCGACTCTATCTAGTCCGTGCAGTGGTTATATCACTGTGTGCTGGGGTGCAATATCACTCTTCCGATTTTGCCAATGCTCGTAGCGTCCTCTTGGTATAAGGTAGTAAATAACTTGATTCCAAAGAGCAAACGACTTTTCCGTATTGAGTTTAGCGACACAGATTCATGTAGTCGTCGTACGTCTACAGATACGATACGACATCGCTGGAATCTGCACGCCAATAGCCGGCCTCTGTGGCCGAGCGGTTCTAGGAGCTTCAGTGTGGAACCGCGCTGCTGCTACGGTCGCAGATTTGAATCCGGCCTCGGGCATGGATGTGTGTGGTGTCCTTAGGTTAGTTAGGTTTAAGTAGTTCTAAATTCTAGGGGACTGATGACCTCAGATGTTAAGTCCCATAGTGCTTAGGCCGGTATTACACTATCAAATATCTTTGTCCAAGATTTGATCAAAGATGTGATCAAATATTCCGTCAAATATATCTGACAAAGATCTTTGACGTAGAGCTAGAAGGCGTATTACACTATCAAATTTTTCGTCAAAGTTCAAGATGGCAGACAACAACTGGTTATTAACCGCAGCAGTAGCACCCATAGACTTACTAAATAAAAACAGTTCCACGTACCGCAATTGCATTGTGTGCACATGCGGAAAAGAAACGGGGGAAAAAAAGGAACCATACATACGAGGTTGACAGTCTTAAATTCCTGGGATTACAACTTGATAATAAATTCAGTTGGGAGGAGCACACCACAGAACTGCAAAAACGCCTTGACAAATCTGTATTTGCAATTCGAGTCTTAGCAGACATAGGCGACATAAAAATGAAAAAGCTTGCATAATTTGCCTACTGCCATTCCATAATGTCATATGGTATAATATTTTGGGGTAACTCTTCAAGTCAAACAAAAGTTTTCAGAGTCCAAAAGCGTTTAATACGAATTATTTGTGGAGTAAATACACGGAAGTCCTGCAGAAACCTCTTCAAAGAACTGGGTACACTAACTACTTCCTCTCAGTATATTTACTCCTTAATGAAATTTGTCCTAAATAATATAAACAACTCAGTTCATACATACAATACCAGGAACCAAAATGATCTGCACAAGGACTTAAAAGCACTTACTTCAGTTCAAAAAGGTGTCCACTACTCAGGAACACTCATCTTCAATAGTTTGCCAGCAAACATAAAAAATTTAGTTACAAATAAAGATGAGCTTAAAAGGAGCCTGTAAGACTTACTAGTGGCCAACTCCTACTCCATTGACGAAATTTTTAATAGAAACAAATGATGTATTGTATTTATTCATACTATTAGTATTGTTATTTCAGCTTTTTTTTAATAAAAGAAGAATTGACATGTTCCACATCCTCGAGGATCTCCTCAGCACGGATCTATGGAACGAAAAACTAATCTAATCTGGGGGAAGCCGTGGGGTTTACGACGACACGATAAAAGCATTCAACAAAACTTGTTACGTGAGCTTACAGTGGAAGACGTCAAGTCGTACATCAATTACTTAAGAATGGATGAGCATACATTCCTGTATGTGCTCAGTGAAGTGTATCCTCATATCACAAAGCACAGTATTCACTTAAGAACTGCTACATCTGCAGAAGACAGGCTCACTGCAACACTCAGATTCCTTGCTACAGGAGAGGGTTGGGTTATGTTAGGTTAGGTCAGGTCAGGTCTCAAATCTTCTTAATCTATTCTTGTATTCAGGGTGCCTCGCGTTGTAAAGCGCCTCCAGCTTCATACATCTCTATTACTTTTGTAGTTGTCGGCCACACCAATTGTATTTACCGGCAATGTTTATAAAAACACTACAGACGACAGAACGCTGCAGCGATGCTAGCGCTCCATGTGGTAACATGTCACATTGCAGTGAACAGAAGACAAGCGATTTCTTTGATCAAATCTACAGCGAGGACCTAGATTTGATCAAATATTGGACGACATTTGAGAAAGTTCCCTATTACACCATCAAATATCTTTGACAAAGATTTTTGACAAAGATATTTGACAAAGAAATTTGATAGTGTAATGCTGGCCTTAGAGTCATTTGATTTTGCACGCCAATGGACGTCCACTGAGTAATGACAAGTGACCCACTCAATTAAACCACACTCTAAGCTCCCTCGGACACATGACCGTTGGCGGGTAAGGCATGAAAAGTCTGGAACCAAGGGGGCCAGTACGGAGGAAGGAGCCTTATGGACTGGGAAATGTTTTTGTGACATTCCCTGGATGATCTCGTGATTATGAAAGGCACAGTGGCTCAAGATAAGTGTGCATCTATCCTTGGAGACCATGCCCCTTTCTACATTCAGCGTATTTTTCCTCTGCACGATGGCATCTACCAGCAGGACAATGCAACAAGTAACAGCTCGTAATGTACGAGGGTTGTTTTTTAAGTAAGGGCTGTTCGCCCGTATAGTCCCGTAGTTCGCGCGGACGCCGCAACAAGCCACCGCGCCTCTTGCCGGCATCCTTCCCGTTCACACTGATGCCAGTTGCAGCTCTGTAGCTGACGTGTACGCATCGCTGTGCTACTTTATAATGTGTACGATTATTGAATCACCCGCCGCGTGTGAGATACGGTCAGTGATACGTTTTTTGACCGCGAGAAGCCTATCAGCTGCAGAAATTCATCGTCAGTTAACGGAAGTTTATGGCTTGAATGCAATGAGTGAAGGTAAAGTGCGTCAATGGGTTAGAGAGTTTAAAAATGGCCGTCGAAACGTCCATGACGAAGAACGCTCAGGCCGGCCCTCTGTGATCACTGATGATTTGGTGGCTGCAGTCGAAACAAAGATTCGTGAGGACAGAAGATTCACAATTTCCACTCTTTCTTTGGAATTTCCACAAGTTTCAAGATTCGTTTTGTACAAAATTGTGTCTGAAAACCTAAACTTTAAGAAACTGTGTTCTCGGTGGGTACCCAGACTCCTCACAGAGGACCACAAAGGGAAGAGATTTGCCACTTCATTGAACTTTTTGATTCGTTACGAGGAAGAAGGGGATGACATATTGAGTCAAATTGTCACTGGAGATAAAACGTGGGTATCCCATATCACTCCCGAAAGCAAGCGACAATCGATGGAATGGCGACACACAACCTCACCAGTCAAGGTCAAAGCCAAACAGACGCTGTCAAAGCGCAAGATTATGGCAACTGTGATCTGGGACCGGCGCGGTGTTTTGCTAGTGGACTTTATGCCACGAGGAACGACAATCAACTCAGATTCCTACTGTGCAACTCTAAAGAAGCTCCGCAGAGCAATTCAAAACAAAAGGCGCGGCATGCTGACAAAAGGCGTTTTGCTCCTGCACGATAACGCTAGGCCTCACACCTCTCAAAAGACTCGGGATTTGATTGATTCATTTGGCTGGGAAGTTTTGGACCGTGCACCATACAGCCCCGACCTTGCTCCTAGAGATTTTCACCTTTTCCGGTACCTGAAACACCATCTTGGCGGGCGGCGCTTCAATGACGACGATGAAGTGAAAGCGGCGGTGAACTCTTGGCTGTCGGAGCAGGCGGCCGAATTCTTTGAAGAGGTAATTAAAAACTTAGTTGTACGGTATGACAAGTGCTTAAATAAACAAGGCAACTATGTAGAAAAATAGGTAAAAGTGTGTAGAATCAGAAAATAATAGATTTTTTAAAAAAGTATTTGTATCTTTTTTTTTAAAATAAAAGCGGCCCTTACTTAAAAAACAACCCTCGTACGTGCGTAATTCGAAGAGCACCAGCCACCACTAAACTTCCTCTGTTTGAACCCAGTCGGGAATCTGTCGGACCACCTCGATCACCGAGCGAGGCGGAGCAGTGGTTACCACACTGCATTCGTGTTCGGGAGGACGACGGTTCAAACACGCGTCCGGCCATCCTGACTTTTTCCGTCATTTCCCTAACTCGCTTAAGGGGCTCCGGAAAGGCTCAAAATCATGAAAAGTTCAATTTTTACTTTTTTGCGTTTCCTGAATCTGCAGACTATTACCTTTTAATAGATATATAATTTATTCAATTCCGAAGACTACAACTATTTTTAAATTTTTTTGAAATGTGTTCTACATGGGCGTGACCCACTGTGGCGCTGTTAAACTGCTGTCAAATGGTGTTATTATTAACGTCCGTGTTCATCAGGTACATTTTAGTGATGTGAGATAAAGTATGTGTTGTGGCTAACCTATTTTCAGAGACTTAGTAGCACCTGAACTGTTGAAAAAGTGTACTCAAGGAAAAACTCAAAACCCCAATGAAAGTGTAAATAGTGTTATATGGTCGAGAATCCCCAAGACTGTATTTGTTGGAATAGAAACACTTCACTTTGGTGTGTATGATGCTGTTACGACTTTCAGTGATGGCAACATTGTAAGGTGCAAGGTATTTAGAAATATGGGAATGAAGATAGGTTCTAACATGGTACGAGCGATGCTTGCTTTAGACAAGGAACGCCTTCGGGCTGCAGACAGGGCTGTAAAGAGTCTAGAAATACAAGCAAGAGTAAACAGGAGGAGGAACAAGAGGAAGCTGGAGGAGGAGTTTGCAGAGGATGAAGATAATCCATCCTATGGACCTGGAATGCACTAAAAAGTTAATCCAATCTTTGTCGCTCGATTCCCAAAACTTTTATTTTCTCATACTAATTACATGTTTTCTAAGGATCTTCCAAACATATTTGTTTCAAACTTTCAGTAAATGTTACACAGTACCTTCTGCGTAATTTAACACAGCCTTTTTCCAAAAAATTGTATATTTTTGAATATATAAATAAAAAATTGCAAAAAAATGTTGTGAATTTTCATTACAATTGAAAAAAATGATCTTTAATAACTGAACTAAAATTTTGTAAAATCCCTGTGTTAAGTTGTAGCCCATTTTCCAATAAATAATCTTTAAAAAGTTCAACTTCCTACCTCAAATACTTTGTGAGGAAAGATGTAATTTATAAGCGTTATTTTAACATTGCAAGTATAGGGTGTTCCGGAGCCCCTTAAGACAAATGCCGCCATCGTTTATTTCAAAGGACAGTACCGACTTCCTTCCCCATCCTTCCCTAATCCGATCGGACTGATGATCTTCCTATTTGGTCCCCAGATCAACCAACCAACCAATTAGGCTCTTCGTGCCATGGATTCTCAACCGAGAAACCTACCGCAGTCGGACACGGCACCCCAGCGCAGCTATCCGCACTGCAAAAGTTCGTTACTCCAGCTTTTGACGGGTGGTCACGCTAATGTGACAGAACAATGCACATCTTCTGTGTCGCTCAGTGGCGATTTAATTATTGCTGTGGATGTCAGACAGACTCGAAGTTTATCACAGTCGTCATATCTGCTCTGCGTGTCCTATTATCTTCGCCTTCTCATGCTATAGGAAATTCTATCAGACAGCCGGTCGGAGTGGCCGAGCGGTACTAGGCGCTTCAGTCTGCAACCGCGCGACCGCTACGATCGCAGGTTCGAATTCTGCGTCGGGCATGATGTCCTTAGGTTAGTTAGTTTTAAGTTGTTCTAAGTTCTAGGGGACTAATGACCTCAGGAGTTAAGTCCCATAGTGCTCAGAGCCATTTCTATCAGACAATGAAAAATTTTTTACACAAGAGATAACAAAAAACTGAGAAACAGATGCTTTGTGGTATGTATTGTATGTGGTAATAGTCAAAGTTGCCCGCCTCTATAGCTAAGGGGCCAGCCTGTCTGAGAGACACGCGGAGGATCTGGGTTCGGTTTCTACTGCTGCCAGGCGGTTTTCCCCGATGGGAGGACTGGAAAACAGTGCACTCAGCTTCGTGATGCCATCTGAGGAGCTATTTGATTGATAAACTGCGGTTCTAAGTTCAAGAAAGCCGACGACTGGGAGAACCCTAAATATGCTTTCTTCCAGGAGTGCTAGTTCTGCAAGGTAAGCAGAAGATATACTTAGAAGGAGAGACAATATTGGTCGTATTTTTTTTTTTTTTTGTTTTATTAACCGCAAAATCGATTTTCGGTCACTTAGTGACCATCCTCAGTGCTGTAATATACAATTTAAATTGGTAGGCACTGGTGTCAACAAGCTTAGAGCGATCACAGTAACTCAATGTGATCGCTCTAAGCTTGTGGACACCAGTGCCTACCAATTTTAATTGTATATTACAGCACTGAGGATGGTCACTAAGTGACTGTCAGTATGTGATCGCTCTAAGCTTGTTGACACCAGTGCCTACCAATTTAAATTGTATATTACACCACTGAGGATGGTCACTAAGTGACCGAAAATCGATTTTGCGGTTAACAAAACAAAAAAAATACGACCAATGCTGTCTCTCCTTCTAAGTATATCCATTATCTGGTCGTGATGCACAGAACATTCCATGAAGTCGCTAATCAATAAGTTAGCAGAAGAGCTTGTGTGAAGTTTGGGAGGTAGGAGACGACGTACTGGCAGAATTGAAGCTGTGAGGACGGGGCGTGAGTCGTACTTGGGTAGCTCAGATGGTAGAGCACTTGCCCGCGAAATTCAAAGGTCCCGAGTTCGGGTCTCGGTCGGGCACAAGGTTCTAACCTGCCAGGAAGTTTCATATCAGTGCTCACTCCTCTGCAGAGTGAAAAATCTCATTCTGCGAGCCTCCTTAATAACAGAATCCCAGAATGTGGACACAGGGGACAGAATTTTTGTTTCATCGAACAGTATTTTATATTTGTTCGTGAGACTGAACTCCGCAATTGCCGGTTTCTCCAGTTATCTATTTTTAATGTGGCGTTGGTGTTCTGCACAGCGATCGGAAATGGTACGAATAGTCTGACCTATATAGCTGCGTCCACACTCACAGGAGATGTTATAAATTCCAGGGCCCCTGAGGCCATCCTTAATAAGGTGCATCATCTCCTTAATTATCTTAGGAGGACAAAAAATCGGTCTACCCAGGATTCTTCCTATTTTCCTTGATATAACGCCACAAAAAGGAAGAACTTTTAATCGGTGTTTCATCCTGTGAGTGTGCAACACTTTCACGTTTCCTGTTTTTTTTTTTTTTTTGGGGGGGGGGGGGGGGGGAGAGACGCTGCCTTTATATCGGGTGGACCATAGTCATTCTTTCGGAACACGTACTTCAGATGGTTAATTTCGGGCTTCAAGTGGTCCTCGTCAGAAACAGTTTTTGCTCTGTATACCAACGTGTTCAAAACGGCTCTCTTCTGACAAGGGAACCTCCCCATCGCACCCCCCTCAGATTTACTTATAAGTTGGCACAGTGGCTAGGCCTTGTAAAACTGAACACAGGTCAATCGAGAAAACAGGAAGACGTTGTGTGGAACTATGAAAAAATAAGCAAGATATACAAACTGAGTAGTCCAGATATGCAACATCAAGAAAAGTGTTAACTCAGGAGCGCCGTAGTCCCGTGGTTAGCGTGAGCAGATGCGGGACGAGAGGTCCTTGGTTCAAGTCTTCCCTCGAGTGAAAAGTTTACTTTTTTATTTTCTCAAAGTTATGATCTGTTTTTTTCGTTCTTTGACGTCTCTGTACACTGTAATAAGTTTAGTGTCTGTGTTTTGCGACCGCACCGCAAAACCGTGCGATTAGTAGACGAAAGGACGTGCCTCTCCAATGGGAACCGAAAACATTTGATCGGAAGGTCATAGGTCAACCGATTCCTCCACAGGAAAACACATCTGATATATTCTATACGACACTGGTGACGGCATGTGCATCACATGACAGGAATATGTTGTCGACACACCGCACTTGTACACTTGGTGAATGGGTAAAAAGATTCTTCTAGCTTGCCCGATTTAGGTTTTCTTGCGGATGTGATAATCACTCCCAAAAAAGCGATGAAAACATAACAGTTTGTCACATAAACTGCAATAAATGAATGCAACGGTTTCACAGTCGCACCGTTTTCCCTGTGCTCTGCCAAAACACGTGTTTTTCACGTTTTCAAATTTTTCCGTGTGTAGACCGTCAAATCCTGCATATGTCCAAGCAAATCTGAACATGTCCTGGAATTTTGGAGAGCGAAATTGATTATATAAAAAATTAAAATTTCCACTTGAGGGAAGACTTGAACCAAGGACCTCTCGTCCCGCAGTTGTTCACGTTAACCAGTGACCACGGCGTTCCTGTGCTCAGATGGTCATTGATGTTATATATGTTCTGCATGGACTACTCAGTTTGTATATTTTGCTTATTTTTTTCATAGTTTCACACAACTTCTTCCCGTTTTCGCGATTGATCTGTGTTCAGTTTTTCAAGGCCTATCCACTGTGTCAGCTTATAGCTAAATCTGAGGGGAGTGCGATGGGGAGGTTCCCTTGTGAGCAGGATGATGGAAAATCTGTGCATTGAGGTATAAATCGGTATGCGTCTTACGGTATACAGAGTGGCCGAGACACCCGTCCGCCTGTCGCTGTACTAAAACTTCAAAGAATGGCAGCCTTCGTTTCTTCTCCATCTCCACAGTGCACCGGATGTTCGGATGTTCAAAATGGGTCTGAGCACTATGAGACTTAACTGCTGAGGTCATCAGTCCCCTAGAACTTAGAACTACTTAAACCGAACTAACCTAAGGACATCACACACATCCATGCCCGAGGCAGGATTCGAACCTGCGACCGGAGCGGTCGCGCGGTTCCAGACTGTAGCGCCTAGAACCGCTTGGCCACTCCGGCCGGCTGTTCGGATGTACGGTATTCATGTGTTCCACGAAGTGTTCGAGAGCTTCTGCGCCGTGTGGAGAGACCATACATGTATCGTCAACATAGCGATAAAATAAGAGTGGGCGGAGTTGAGCCGAATTTAATGCAAGTTCATCAAAATTCTCAAATGGTTCAATGGCTCTGAACACTACGGAACTTAACTTCTGAGTCATCAGTCCCCTAGACTTAGAACTACTTAAACCTAACCTAAGGACATCACATACTCCATGCCCGAGGCAGGTTTCGAATCTGCTACCGGACTGAAGCGCATAGAACCGCTCGGCCACAAAAGGCCGGCTCAAGATTTTCCATAAAAAAGTTAGCCAGTGATGGAGACAACAGAGAGCCCATCGCCATACCGTCCGTCATTTCACAAAATTTATTACCACACAAGAAGTAGGTGTTCGTCATCTCGTGCCGGAACAACTTTATAGTTTCATGAGGAGAAAGGTCCGCCAGCATTTTGAAAGGGTCCTCCACAGGAACTTTTGTGAACAGCGATACCACATCCAGGCTGACTAAAATGTCATTTGGACCAACTCTAATCTGTTTGACTTTCTCAATCAACATCTGGGAGTCTTCGATGTGATGTTCACACCGGCCGACTATAGAAGTCATGCCGGCCGCGGTGGTCTCGCGGTTCTAGGCGCGCAGTTCGGAACCGCGCGACGGCTACGGTCGCAGGTTCGAATCCTGCCTCGGGCATGGATGTGTGTGATGTCCTTAGGTTAGTTAGGTTTAAGTAGTTCTAAGTTCTAGGGGACTGCTGACCACAGCTGTTAAGTCCCATAGTGCTCAGAGCCATTTGAACCATTTTTTTTATAGAAGTCATCACCGGGCAACCAGATGATGTTACGAAAAAGAGTCCGAGCTCCTAGACCTAATAGGTTCTACGGACTACCGAAGGTCCAAAGATAATGTTCCCTTGAGACCTATTGTCAGTGCAATTGGTTTTCCTACTTACAAGCTGGCGAAATACCCAACAAAGTTGATGACACCAGCTGAACGTGCGGTACTGGTTAACATCGCAGTCCCGGGAATTTAATGAGACCGCCATTTACCGCCTTGTGTCACAGTGCCTCAGTAGCCAGGGTCGATATTTCTAACATACGTACCGCTTTCTTTAATTATGCCTCCGGCTCGTTTCTTGTTGAACGTCCCTTATATTTGTACAGAAGTACGCCATCTAAAAGACGTAATTTTTAAAAACGATGAATGCCATCAATGTTTCGTAAATGGCAAAGTTGTAAGGTTTCAATTACAATGAATGCAATTTCTTTCCTTCATCACTTCTAGTTTTATTGGACTATGAAAATGTTCCCGTTTTTTGCGTGTCCCAGCACATAAAAAACGCCCTTGTTAGAATGCAACGTTGTGTAACATTTAAAAATCAATCGGTCAAGAACTTTACGAGATTTTTTATTAAGAATAAACGAATAGAAAATGTAAATGTTTGTAATCGCAAGTTCGTAAGTTCTTGACCGATTGATTTGAAATTTTCGGACGCGTAATGTGGTGCGAATGCTTTGGCAATAAAGAAGTAATAAAACAAAACGTTATGCCTGACGCGGTAGTTTCTCACGCATATCAATGTTTATCACGTCATATCTCCTCAACTATGTGTCGTAAAGTGATATAAATTTGTCGTCACATTTAGTGATGTATGTGGATACAGTATGCAAAATATGTTGCCGAATGGAGTTAGTAGTAACGAAGAAATACATTAAAAAGGCTTGCCTGACGCGGAAGTTTTACGGCATGTGCAGCGAATATACCGGGTGATCAAAAACTCAGTATAAATTTGAAAACTGAATAAATCACGGAATAATGTAGATAGAGAGGAACAAATTGACACACATGCTTGGAATGACATGGGGTTTTATTAGAACCAAAAAAGTACGAACGTTCAAAAAATGTCCGACAGATGGCGCTTCATCTGATCAGAATAGCAATAATTAGCATAACAAAGTAAGACAAAGCAAAGATGATGTTCTTTACAGGAAATGCTCAATATGTACACCATCATTACTAAAACAATAGCTGTAGTCGAGGAATATTGTTGTGAACAGCACTGTAAAGCATGTCCGGAGTTACGGTGAGGCATTGGCGTCGGATGTTGTCTTTCAGCATCCCTAGAGATGTCGGTCGATCACGGTACACTTGCGACTTCAAGTAACCCCAAAGCCAATAATCGCATGGACTGAGGTCTGGGGACCTGGCAGGCCAAGCATGACGAAAGTGGTGGCTGAGCACACGATCATCACCAAACGACGCGCGCAAGAGATCTTTCACGCGTCTGGCAACATATTGTTTGTTTTTTTTTCTTCTAATAAAATCCCATGTCATTCCAAGCATGTGTGTCAATTTTTACCTCTCTATCTACATTATTCCGTGGTTTATTAAGTTTTCAAATTTATACTGACTTTTTGATCAACCAGTATAGTAAGCGATACTTTTTTCCTTTCACCATTTTTGGAGGTGACAGGGGCAGTCAGGGAGAAAAATTTTCTTAAATTATCAATTTTAAAGGAATTCGGACTCGGAAAATAAATCAACACAAATAATTAAAGAAACTTTAACCAACACAACATCAAAAGTAAAATTTAAGGGGAAAACTGTCAAAACTTTTTAAAACAAAATCAGGAGTAAGACAGGGAGATGGTTTATCACCCCTACTTTTTAAATGTGCATTAGAGAACGTATTGGGAGAAAGGAAAAAACCCATCAATACTAAGTGTTCAACTAGGGAGAAACCCAAATAAAATCACCATACACTGTCTAGCTTTTGCAGGTGATAGGCTTTCATAAGTGACTCACTGGATAGTGCCAAAGAACGTCAGAAGTACAAAACAAGCAGACAAAATACGACTAAAAATTTCGTTTGAAAAATCCATTTCATGACGAATATCGATTATGCCCCCCCCTCCAAATATTAAAATTAGTAACAATATCTAAAACAAATTGTTATAAATACCTAGGAGAATGGATAACAAGCAACCGCAAAGGAAAAAAATAGCTATAAAAATAGAGTACATAAAATGAAAATGGCGTTCCAGTTAACAAAATAACATATTTAACAAAACAACTTTGTTCTGGAACACAAAACTAAGACACTATCAAACAGTGGTATGGCCAGAGACAGCAGGAACACTGAAGCCAACGAGATTTTGGAATCTTGAAGATCTGTAAAAAGTTGAAGGAAGAATTGCAACGAAAATACTGGGACCTAGAAGTAATAATAATACATGGTAATAATAATACATGGTTACTCTGCAATTCACTCTTAAGTGCCTGGCAGAGGGTTCATCGAACCATTTTCAGACTAATTCTCTACCATTCCACTCTCAAATGGCGCGTGGGAAAAAGGAACACCTAAATCATTCCGTTCGAGCTCTGATTTCTCTTATTTTATTATGATGATCCTTTCTCCCTACGTAGGTGGGTGTCAACAAAATAATTTGCATTCGGAAGAGAAAGTTGGTGATTGAAATTTCGTAAATATATCTCGCCGGAAAGAAAACCGCCTTTGTTTCAATGACTGCCACCCCAGCTCGTGTATCATATCAGCGATAACAAGAAACGAGCTGCCCTTCTTTGCACTTTTTCGATGCCCTCCATCAATCCTACCTGATAACCATCCCACACAGCGCAGCAATACTTCAGCAGAGGACGGACAAGTGTAATGTAGGCTGTCTCTTTAGTCGGTTTCTCGCATCTTCTAAGTGTTCTGCCAACAAAGCGCAGTCTTTTTTTCGCCTTCCCCTCAATATATTCTATTAGGTCATTCCAATTTAAGTTGCTCGTAATTGTAATTCCCAGGCATTTAGTCTAATTGACAGCCCTTAGATTTATGCGATTTATCGTATACCCTAAATTTATCGGATTTATTTTAGAACCCATGTGGATGACCTCGCATTTTTCTTTGTTTAGTACCAATTGCCACTTCTCGTACCATACAGAAATACTCTCTAGATCATTTTGCAATTGGAATTGATCGTCTGATGATTTTACTAGACGGTAAATTACAGCCTCATCTGCAAACAATGTAAGGGGGCTACTCAGATTATCACCTAGACCATGTACGTAAATCAGGAACAGCATGACACTACCTTGCGGAACGCCAGATATCACTTCTGTTCTACTCGATGATTTACCGTCTATCACTACGAACTGTGACCTCTCTGAGAGGAAATCACGAATCCAGTCACAGAACTGAGACGATACCCCATATGCACGCAATTTGATTAATATTCGCTTGTGAGGAACGGTATCAAAAGCCTTCTGGAAATCTAGGAATATGGAATCGATCTGAGATCCCTTGTCGATAGCACTCATTGCTTCATGGGAATAAAGAGCTAGCTGTGCTGCACAAGAACGATATTTTCTAAATCCACGTTGGCTGTGTATCAGTAAGTCATTTTCTTCAAGGTGATTCATAATGTTCGACTACAGTATATGCTCCAAAATCCTACTGAAAATTGAGGTCAGTGATATGGGTCTGTAATTCAGTGGGTTACTCCTATGAACAGAGAGATCTATTTCAAAGCGAAAAAGATAACTCGTGTAATGAGGAAAAGAATACTACAGTACATACCGAACGGATACTAGCAGACCAACTAAGGAGATTTTCAATATACTAAACAGCTACAAATCCAAACCCACATGGTTCACCGAAGTTGATAAAGATATGGAAAAGACAGAAATTAGAATGGACATAATAGATGACAGAATACTTTTCAGAGAAGCTTCGCAAAAAGAAGGATTTCAGGAAAGAAAGAGATCTGCAAAAGGAAGAAAATGGATCCAGGAAGAAAAGGAACGATTGTCTCGAAGGATGAAGTAAATCTGGGATCAACGAAAATTAAATAAAAAGAAACGAAACCAAAGTCGATTAATCGTACCCTCCGAAAAGGTTATTCAAATAAATAAGTAATGTAAAATTTGTTCCCAGTTTCTTAGTGCTCCCATTCTCAAGTCGTGAAGCATTAATCCGAGTATTTTCGCACGGTGGCATCTCACTGTTTATGACGTCATCTCTCCAGTACTATGTGCCCGGGGGGGGGGGGGGGGAGGGGGGGACGTTACGAACCATCGCGGGCATACAGAGAACAACTGATCAAAAGTCCATCGCAATCAGATGAATGATTAAAAATGCAAGGAGAAACATACAAATAAACATTCATTTTTATTTATATAGATTATAGCCAGGTTTCTTCAGAAATTGAATGATGAACGTAACCTGTCTTACTGCGGTGAGATAACACCATTAGACTGTTGATGTAATTCATACGGAGTAGACCAGAACTCGCAACTAACGTGTGAGGCTGTCCTATTCGACTGCCCCGTGTCTCTACCTGCCTCATTTAACTGGGCGGGAGGCGGGAGCTCCGCTGAGCCGCTTCAGTGGCGTCTAAAAACAATTCATTACTGCGGTGGGTCAATCAGGCGCCCGTTGGGACTGCTTGCCCGTTGATTAACTGCCGATCTTCGGCCGCTGTGAACTTTAATTGGCGAAACGTTACGCCCCGCCGCCGAAGCGCTATCGATTCTCTCTCCCCCATTCTCCGCCGCTGAAGGGGACATGGGCGCTGACGGTGGCGAGATTTCCGGGCTAAATCAAAATGGCGTCAGCTGCGAATGTGTCAGCAGTTCCGCATTCGGGCGATAGGTAGCAGGACGTGCTCGATTTTCGACTGCCATTGCTGCGAGCGCTGCCATCTAGCGATTGGATAAATAAACAGCAGTTCGAAAAACGGCAGCCTGGAATTATTTCTTTGCATGAACGATAAATACATCACAAGAAAGCTCTCGAATGATCGCATAGTTAAATTTATCTTTAATTTCTACGGCGTGAGACAAATAAATACGGAAACTTATTTTAAATGACAGTGCTACACATTTACGTGATTCTAGAGGTACAAGCGCAAAGCTATGTCAAATAGTAGTGGTCATATATTTCCTGAGAATTCTGGCGCACCAACCTTCATGTTTTGCTATGAAAATTAATTTTGTAACAACCACCCAGAATGCGCACCAGACTGTTTCTTTAGAGCTTAACTGCTTACGGTTTTGGGCGAACTTTACGTTCCTGGTGCTTTGTATTCTGTTCTTACACTCTTTTTTTTTTAATTTTATTACTACTGCTACAACTATTGCATGAACAGACAACCCGTTTCCATGTAGCAATTGTGTATATCGTACCTCTGTGAATTAAATGAGGAAATGAAAACCTGAGAACTTAAGGCACACATCGAAACCTTCATTCCTACCCAGCCAGAAACCCGAAATTCATGAACATAGCCTTCCTGTCATTGTGAAGACTGCCATAGGAAGGTGCTTCAGTAATATTTCCAGTAGCAAAAGCTGTATTTTGTGACTATGTTTTTACAACAGACCATGCGCGTTCTTTCAATAGAATGAAGGCAAGATGTAGTCGCATGAAGTATATTGGACTTTGTAAGCATGAGTTTCGTAAAATCTATATAGCTCTCACTGTTTATGTTAAAAGTCGCATAATGTAGCAGCCCGAACCTTTCATCTTGTTTACCAATGATTATTTTTCTAGGATTTACGGCATGTCTTTCGCTGGCGATAGTTCATCTACGTTGAACATACCGGGCAGACATTAAGGGGCTCCGGAAAGGCTCAAAATCATGAAAAAGTTCAATTTTTACTTTTTTGCGTTTTCTGAATCTGCAGACTATTACCTTTTAATAGATATATAATTTATTCAATTCCGAAGACTACAACTATTTTAAATTTTTTTTTGAAATGTGTTCTGCATGGGCGTGATCCACTGTGGCGCTGTTAAACTGCTGTCAAATGGTGTTATTATTAACGTCCGTGTTCATCAGGTACATTTTAGTGATGTGACATAAAGTATGTGTTGTGGCTAACCTGTGATGGTTCAATATATATCGCTGGTGTGATTGTCGATTGTTTCATGTTTATTTACTCTGTCGTTATCTCGAAAATATTCGTAATTACTTCTGTTTCTTGAGTCTCTGTTTTGTTGAAGTATAATAATGAGTAAAAGTAAAGTTATTAGAAATCCTCTGAAGGCTTTTAAGAAAAGTAGAAATGTTGGAAAGCCAAAGGTATTTATAAATATGGGAATGAAGATAGGTTCTAACATGGTACGAGCGATGCTTGCTTTAGACAAGGAACGCCTTCGGGCTGCAGATAGGGCTGTAAAGAGTATAGAAATACAAGCAAGAGTAAACAGGAGGAGGAACAAGAGGAAGCCGGAGGAGGAGTTTGCAGAGGATGAAGATAATCCATCCTATGGACCTGGAATGCACTAAAAGGTTAATCCAATCTTTGTCGCTCGACTCCCAAAACTTTTATTTTCTCATACTAATTACATGTTTTCTAAGGATCTTCCAAACATATTTGTTTCATGTTACACAGTACCTTCTGCATAATTTAACACAGCCTTTTTCCAAAAAACTGTATATTTTTGAATATATAAATAAAAAATTGCAAAAAAATGTTGTGAATTTTCATTACAATTGAAAAACAATCATCTTTAATAACTGAACTAAAATTATGTAAAATCCCTGTGTTAAGGTGTAGCCCATATTCCAATAAATAATCTGTAAAAAGTTCAACTTCCTACCTCAAATACTTTGTGAGGAAAGATGTAATTTATAAGCTTTATTTTAACATTGCAAGTATAGGGCGTTCCGGAGACCCTTAAAGGAAATGGTTCGTTCGTCTGCACTCCATTTGTCGTGTTCGTCTTTCTCCATTATTAGACGTGCGTGAGCGCACAATGTAACACCGTTGCGCACCTACAAACACTGCTGCAATCTGGGCAGAGAAAGAGGTAGATGTTGTTCCGTAAAAGAAACGGTTTACCCGACGAGATCAAACACTCCAAAGGAATGCACTATGTGCATTTTTTTCTACCAGTTGCAGTTAACTAGTAGCACTTCAACCCTCGCATGGTATCAGCTCTGGAAAAATATATGTGTGGTATCTTTTTTACTTCCAAAGTGATTCCAGCAATTACATGTAGAATATTTCTACAAAAATAATAATGAATTATTGTGACACTGATTCATATTGTTGAAATTACAACTTTATTCTTACCTGTTACAATTAAGTTGCAAACCTGTGAAAAAAAAAGTTATCATTCGAAATATTCCTATCACTTCCCCTACGGTGATCAATTAAATCATGTACCACTCTTTAGCATTGATTTATTTCCCTTCATTCAGCAGATTTCCCTGTATACAGTTGTGCGTTTATGAGATAATTGGTCTCACAAAGAAGCGCATACTTTTACCTTGCACTGTCCAGTTTTGAAGGAATGTATAACTTGAATGGACACCGTTCCCTGAAAGTGCACAGGTACTCAGCAACTGTAATAACATCCAGCTCATCTCCGACCTGTATGTTTTCCTCTTTCATATCTACGCCACCATCATTCTCAACCCCATTTCAAAAAAATGATTCATTATCAATATCACCCTTAGATACATCTGACAAAGCATGATCGAGCTGGTATGATGATCCATTATGAATAAAATATAATACCACGTCTTACTTCAAGCATACGTAATTTCTGTCTGTGAATTTGTTCCAACCATGCTAGCGTAGATATTTTCTATTACTCCGTTACAACAGTGAACATAGAAATGTCGGTTGAGAAGGAGTATTGATGCCAAGTTTTTTTTTTTTATTTTGTTATAAAGTTGAAATATGACATCGAAAACCACATATTGTATAACTGGGGTATTTTTTGACCCCACTGGAAAAATTTCAAATTATTGTACTACGAACCATGATATTTCTATAAATATTGTCCCAGTTATCATAATAAGTCCATAATAAGCATATCTGGAGGATGAGAACCATCGGTGCACGTCAAAACTGTTCCTCTGGAGTAAAAATAACCATGAGGTCTAAAAAGATAACACACACAAAAGAAGGGATAATTGGGTGAGAGAGAATGGCAAGCCCTATGCGTGCGAAATAATGCTGCGTTTCATATGCAATAAAACACAAATTTACGGTACTTTAAGAAACAAAGATAAGATACGAGATGAATGAAAGGGAACGGACAAATGAAAAGAAAGACGAAGAAGACGGGAAATGAAGAAATTAACATGATAGTGTAGGAAAGATTCGTAAGTGCGCTGGCAAAAAGCTTACCTTTGTCTGAACCCATGTTGCAGAGTGAGGTTCTGCAAGTCGCTAAACAGCTTCGAAATACGAAGTTGAAGGCAGTATGGATGGACAGTTTTAAAGCTAGGTGAAGTGTGTGAGTGCAACAGAACCGAAGACGATACTGTAGAACCTAACTTCGAATTATGATACGAAAGACGTGCTCATTGCCGACCGATGTGGCCGTGCGGTTCTAGGCGCTTCAGTCTGGAACCGCGTGACCGCTACGGTCGCAGGTTCGAATCCTGCCTCGGGCGTGGATGTGTGTGATGTGATAAGGTTAGTTAGGTTTAAGTAGTTCTAAGTTCTAGGGAACTGATGACCACAGATGTTAAGTCCCATAGTGCTCATGAGAGTTATTTGAACCATTTTTGAACGTGCTCAATGTCCATGAAACGGGACTGTTTCATCGCGCACTTCCTTCAAAATCTGTAACAATTCCTGGTGAAAAGTGCACCGCCGGAAAAATGTCCGAGTGTAGTGCTGTGTGGAAAAGTGTTAAGTGAAATGGAGAAACCACAGCGTAGTTTCCAAAACATAGCCATCAATAAGCTTCCAGTCACATGGCGAAAAAAAAAGGCGGTGATTGATCTTTTGTAAGAGTTGCTGGGCTCTTTCAGTACCAAAATAAAAAGAGGAAGTAAAAGCTCGCTTTTGCTAGATAATGGAACCTGCCAACCAAAAGTCAAGTTATCAAAAGTGAAATTGGCTTGGTTCCCGCTAGGTTAAACCGGCCTCACGCAACCCATGGACCAGAGAGTTATTCATGCATTCAAGTCCTACTATATCCGATTACTGACGCATTATCTTAGTGCTGAAGAAGCCGAAAGTGCATTTGATCTAGCACGAACAGTTCTGCCCTGGATGCAGTAAATTGGATTGGCTTGGCAGTACGGAAATTAGAACAAGCAACTGTTACCGTATGCTTCAACAAACCGGTGTTTCCAGTAGACGACAAACAAGGATAGTTCATCAACGTACGACTGCAAACTTTCGAACTGTAGCGAAATGATGTTGCTTGACCTGATTTAGCACTGCGGCGCTGCCAGTGTGAGAAAGAGCACGGCTGACAGCAAGAGGAAAGCATGTTATGGGGCGTGTTTTTTAAGTAAGTACCGTTTTGAAATTTAAAAAAAGACGTGCTAAGTTGTCTCAATAATTTTATTTTTACATGAAAGCCTGTACCTTAATCTACTTTTCTTCATAATTTCCGTCAATATTGAGGTACCTGTCGTGACGTTGTACCAATTTTTGAATACCCGCCTCATAGAAGTCTGCCGCCTGACTTTTTAAACACTGCATCACCACTGTTTTGACTTCGTCATCGTCTTGAAGACGCTGACCGCTCAGGTGTTTCCTCAAGTGCAGGAACAGATGGTAGTCACTAGGCGCAAGATCTGGGCTGTACGGAGGATGATCTAGAGTTTCCCATCGAAAAGATGTGATGAGATCTTTGGTCTGGTTCGCCACATGCGGACGAGCATTGTCTTGCAGCAAAACGATGCCCTTGCTCAACTCCCATGGACTGTTGCTTTGATTCTGGTGTGACGTAAGCCACCCATGTTTCATCGCCCGTAACAATTTGGCTTAAGAAATCGTCACCGTCGTTGTGGTACCGCTCAAGGAAAGTCAATGCACTGTCTAAATGTTTATTTTTGTGCACACCCGTCAACATTTTCGGTACCCAACGTGCGCACAATTTTCGGTAATTCAAATGCTCGGTCACAATGCCATACAAAACACTACGAGAAACATTAGGAAAGTCATCCCGCAAGGAGAAAATCGTAAAGCGTCCGTTTTCTCTCACCTTATTGTCCACTTCCTGCACCAAACTTTCATTAACGACCGAAGGACGCCCACTCCGTTGTTCATCGTGCACATTTGTGCGGCCATCTTTAAATGCTCTCACCCATTTTCTTACCATTCCATCACTCATAATGTTTCCTCCGTGAACTGCACAGATCTCACGATGAATATCGATCGCTTTTAGGTTAAAAAATGGTTCAAATGGCTCTGAGCACTATGGGACTTAACATCTGAGGTCATGTCCCCTAGAACTACTTAAACCTAACGAACCTAACGACATCACACACATCCATTCCCCCGGGGCAGGATTCGAACCTGCGACCGTAGCAGCAGCGCGGTTCCGGACTGAAGTGTCTAGAACCGGTCGGCCACATCGGCCGGCAGCCAGAAACATTTGTGCTGTTGGTCAGAGCACAGCAAGAAATCGATTTTATCCTTTAAGGAGATCATTTTGATATTAGTGACTCTCTACCTTTAGGAAGATCTTCGGGGTTTGATGAAGATTGTTTACACGCACTAATTCACAAAGATCCACAGCACAATAATCGAGAACTGGGAAACGTGAACAACTGGGATCATTCCACCATCGCACTAATTTTCATTGCAGTGGGGAAGACTCGAAAATTGTATGTATGCGTACTGCCTGCACTAAGCCAAAATCACTAAGTTCAGCCCATCGCCATTTGTGTAGCTCTGCTTGCTCTTCATCAATTGGCTCGTGAACAACACCGACCATTCCTATTCTATTCTGTTTCTGGTGACGAGAAATGCTGTCTTTTTGATAACATAGATTAGATGGGTAGATCACAAAACTGATGAGGAGGTATTGAATAGAATAGGAGAGAAGAGAAATTTGTGGCACAACTTGACTAGAAGAAGGGATCGGTTGGTAGGGCATATTCTAAGGCATCAAGGGATCAACAATTTAGAATTGGAGGGCGGCGTGGAGGGTAAAAATCGTAGAGGGAGACCAAGGGAAGAGTACATTAAACAGATTCAGAAGGATGTTGGTTGCAGTAGGTACTGGGAGATGAAGAAGGTTGCACAGGATAGAGTAGCATGGAGAGCTGCATCAAACCAGTCTCAGGACTGAAGACCACAACAACAACAACAACAACAAGGGAAAAATAGGAATGGTTGAGCGCAGTCAAAGCAGCAACATCCCGTACAAAGACCTGCGCGCATCCACAAATGATGATGTTATGCATTTTCTAGAATAGCGTCGGTGTGCTGCACTAGGAATCGCTTCTCCGAGTTGTAACCATCACTGTTGACATTTATTGTTAACAGTTGTGATGTCCAGTCCAAGAACAACGCCCGCCCGCATTCTGCTAGACTGACTAAAATCGCTATACAGGAGTTGGGTTGGGAAGTCATTACGCGCCCGTCTCATTCACCTGATCTTGCTTCCCCATATTTTCATCTTTTCCGCTTTCTAGCGAACAACCTTCAAGGATGACATTTTCACTCTGCAGCGGAGTGTGCGCTGATATGAAACTTCCTGGCAGATTAAAACTGTGTGCCGGACCGAGACTCGAACTCGGGACCTTTGCCTTTCGCGGGCAAGTGCTCTACCATCTGAGCTACCGAAGCACGACTCAAGCCGGTACTCACGGCTTCTGTAAAGTTTGGAAGGTAGGAGACGAGGTACTGGCAGAAGAAAAGCTGTGAGTACCGGGCGTGAGTCGTGCTTCGGTAGCTCGGATGGTAGAGCACTTGCCCGCGAAAGGCAAAGGTCCCGAGTTCGAGTCTCGGTCGGGCACACAGTATTAATCTGCCAGGAAGTTTCATATCAGCGCACACTCCGCTGCAGAGTGAAAATCTCATTCTGGAAACATCCCCCAGGCGGTGGCTAAGCCATGTCTCCGTAATATCCTTTCTTTCAGGAGTGCTAGTTCTGCAAGGTTCGCAGGAGAGCTTCTGTAAAGTATGGAAGGTAGGAGACGAGATACTGGCAGAAGTAAAGCTGTGAGTACCGGGCGTGAGTCGTGCTTCGGTAGCTCAGATGGTAGAGCACTTGCCCGCGAAAGGCAAAGGTCCCGAGTTCGAGTCTCGGTCGGGCACACAGTTTTAACCTGCCAGGAAGTTTCATATCAGCGCACACTCCGCTGCAGAGTGAAAATCTCATTCTGGAAACATCCCCCAGGCGGTGGCTAAGCCATGTCTCCGCAATATCCTTTCTTTCAGGAGTGCTAGTTCTGCAAGGTTCGCAGGAGAGCTTCTGTAAAGTATGGAAGGTAGGAGACGAGGTAGTGACAGAAGTAAAGCTGTGAGTACCGGGCGTGAGTCGTGCTTCGGTAGCTCGGATGGTAGAGCACTTGCCCGCGAAAGGCAAAGGTCCCGAGTTCGAGTCTCGGTCCGGCACACAGTTTTAACCTGCCAGGAAGTTTCATATCAGCGCTCACTCCGCTGCAGAGTGAAAATCTCATTCTGGAAACATCCCCCAGGCGGTGGCTAAGCCATGTCTCCGTAATATTCTTTCTTTCAGGAGTGCTAGTTCTGCAAGGTTCGCAGGAGAGCTTCTGTAAAGTATGGAAGGTAGGAGACGAGGTACTGACAGAAGTAAAGCTGTGAGTACCGGGCGTGAGTCGTGCTTCGGTAGCTCAGACGGTAGAGCACTTGCCCGCGAAAGGCAAAGGTCCCGAGTTCGAGTCTCGGTCCGGCACACAGTTTTAATCCGCCAGGAAGTTTCAACCTTCAAGGAACTTCCATTCCGGATCAAAACGCGTACCGAACATGACCCGACAAGCTTTCCCCCTCAAAATCACACGGTTCCTGCAGTCGCGGATTCGGGAAGTTCCTCCAGGGTTGGCAGACTGTTGTAAATAGCAAAGGAAAATAAATTATGAATGACTAAATTCTCTCTATTAATTGCGTTTATTAAACTTACGGAAAAAGCATGCCAAATGTAAAAGAACGCAAAATCCCCAAGACTGGCAAAGTTTTACAGAAGTTCGAAATATAACGCGTACTGAAGTACGCGAGATGCTTTTAATAATTTCCACAACGAAATTCTGTCTCGAAATCTGGAAGGAAACCCAAAGAAATTCTGGTCATACATAAAGCACAGCAGTGGCAAGACGCAATCAGTACCTTCACTGCACGATAACAACGGTGAAGTCATTGATGACAGCGCCACTAAAGCCTTAAACAACTGCCAAGATGAGAAACGTAGAAGTAGATATCCTCGGTATAACAAAGCAGCTTAAATCACTTAATAAACGCAAGGCCTCCGGTCCAGATTGTATACCAGGCAGGTTCCTCTCAGAGTATGCTGATAAAATAGCTCCATATTTAGCAATTACATAGAACCACTCCCTCACAGAAAGATCCGTACCTAAAGACTGGAAATTTACTTAACTCACAGCAATACCCAAAAAGGGAAGTAGGAGTAATCCGCTGAATTACAGGCCCGTATCACTAACATCGATTTGCAGTAGGGTTTTGGAACATATACGGTATTCGAACATTGTGAAGTACCTCGAAGAAAACTATTTATTGACACATAGAAAGCACGGATTCAGAGAATATCGTTCTTGTGAAGCACAACTAGCTCTTTACACTCATGAAGTAATAAGTGCTATCGACAGGGGATGTCAAATTGATTCCATATTTTTAGATTTCCAGAAGGCTTTCGACACCGTTTCTTACAAATGTCTTCTAACCAAACTGCATGCCTATGGAATATCGGATCAGTTGTGCGACTGGATTCGTGATTTCACGTCATAAACCTCACAAATTGTAGTAATAGACGGAAAGTCATCGAGTAAAACAGAAGTAATATCCGGCGTTCCCCGAGGAAGTGTTGAAGGCCTTCTATTGTTCCTGATGTATATTAACGAGATAGGAGACAATCGGAGTAGCCGTGTTAGAAAAAAATGGTTCACATGGCTCTGAGCACTATGCGACTTAACTGCTGAGGTCATCAGTCGCCTAGAACTTAGAACTAATTAAACCTAAATAACCTAAGGACATCACACACATCCATGCCCGAGGCAGGATTCGAACCTGCGACCGCAGCAGTCGCGCGGTTCCGGACTGCGCGCCTAGAACCGCTAGACGTGTTAGATTGTTTGCAGATGATGCTGTCATTTATCGTCTTGTAAAGTCATCAGATGATCAAAACGACTTGCAAAATGATTTAGATAGGATATCTGTATGGTGCGAAAAGTGGCAATTGACCCTGAATAAAGAAAATTGTGAAGTTATTCACATGGGTACTAAAAGAAATCAGCTAAATTTCGATTACGCGATAAGTCACACAAATCTGAAGGCTGTAAATTCAGCTAAATACTTAGGGATTACAACTACAAATAACATAAATTGGAATGATCGCATAGATAATATTGTGGGTAGAGCAAACCAAAGACTGCGATTCATTGGCAGAACACATAGAAAGTGCAACAGGTCTACTCAAGAGACTGCTTAAGCCACGCTTGTCCACCCTATTCTGGAGTATTACTGTGCGATGTGTGATCTGCATCAGGTGGGATCGACGGATGACATCGAAAAAGTACAGGCAGCTCGTTTTGTATTATCGCGAAATAGGGGAGATAGTGTCACAGACATGATACGTGAATTGGAGTGGCAATCATTGAATCAAAGTTTTCTCCTCCGATTGCAAAAACATTCTGTTGCCACCGACCTACATGGGAAGAAATGATCATCACGATAAAACAAGAGAAATCGGGGCTCGCACAGAAAAATTTAAGTGCTCTTTTCTCCCGCGTGCCGTTCTAGAGTGGAAAGGCAGGGAGACAGCTGTATTGTGAATAGTAATCACGTAGATGTAGAAAAACGCTACAAACTTACGCACCAACCCAATATAAGCGACAACAGAGATTGCACAGTGAGTGAACTGTCAAACATGATACGCGATGCACAGCTGTGCGCCATACTGTTAAGGCCGTGTCCCGATATGAGAGAAATATCAGATGATTGCAACTGCCAGAACAGCGCTTCCGTCGACGCGTGCTGGGCATGTTTTTGCCGCTAGGAGGCAGTGGGGTCGCGGAAGGGGAGACTCGCGGCGGCCATCAATCTTGCGTGACGTCACGGCCAACAGCTGAGCGTCGCTGTCTGCTCTGCTCCCCTCTCCCCCTGGGACAGGGCCATTTGCGACCGGAGGGGGAATGAGCTGGTGTAGCTACGGTCATTCATGACTTCTGCGACGCCGTCTTGCTGCGTTCTCCACTACTGTTATTATTATCCTTTTTTTCTCGCCTCGTCACTCTTCTCTGCTTGTCGGCATCTACATCTACATCTACATCCATACTCCGCGGGCCACCCGACGGTGTGTAGCGGAGGGTACCTTGAGTACCTCTATCAGTTCACCCTTCTATTCTAGTCTCGTATTGTTCGTGGAAAGAAAGATTGTCGGTATGCCTCTGTGTGAGCTCTGATCTCTCTGATTTTATCCTCATGGTCTCTTCGCGAGATATACGTAGGCGGGTGAAATATTCAGCTTGATTCTTCAGTGAAGGTATGTCCTCGAAACTTCAACAAAAGCCCGTACCGGGCTACTGAGCGTCTCTCCTGCAGAGTCTTCCACTGCAGTTTACCTACCATCTCCGTAACGCTTTCGCGATTAGTAACGAAGCGCACTGTTCTCCGTTGGATCTTCTCTATTTCTTCTGTCAGCCCTATCTGGTACGGATCCCACACCGGTGAGCAGTCTTCAAGCAGTGGGTGAGCAAGTGTTCGTTGCAGATCCTCCTGCATTTCAGTACAATTTTCCATTGTTACAACCTCTCGATATACTACAGCATCATCCACAAAAAGCCTCCGCATGGCTGTAACGGATCGTGCAGCCACGACTCGATCCCTGAGTCAACAGAGGGAGCGTTTGTAAGACAACAACCATCTGGACGAACAGTTCGACGACGTATGCAGCAGCATGGACTATCAGCTCGGAGACCATGGCTGGGGTTACCCTGCATCACACACAGGAGCGCCTGCGATGGTGTACTCAACGACGAACCTGGGTGCGCGAATGGCAAAACGTCATTTTTTCGGATGAATCGAGGTTCTCTTTACACCATCATGATGGTCGCATCCGTGTTTGGCGACATCGCGGTGAACGCACATTGGAAGCATGTATTCGTCATCGCCATACTGGCGTATCAGCCGGCGTGATGGTATGGGGCGCCATTGGTTACACGTCTCGGTTACCTCTTGTTCGCATTGACCGTTCTTTGAACAGTGGACGTTACATTTCAGATGTGTTACGACCTGTGGCTCTACCCTTCATTCGATCCCTGCGAAACCCTAGCAGGATAATGCACGACCGCATGTTGCAGGTCCTGAACAGGCCTTTCTGGATACAGAAAATGTTCGACCGCTGCCCTGGCCAGCACATTCTCCAGATCTCTCAGCAACTGAAAACGTCTGGTCAATGGTGGCCGAGCAACTGGCTCGTCACAATACGCCACTCACTACTCATGATGAACTGTGGAATCGTGTTGAAGTTGCATGGGCAGATGCACCTGTACACGCCATCCAAGCTCTGACTCAATGCAGAGGTGGTTCTTCTGGGTACTGATTTCTCAGGATCTATGCACCCAAATTGCGTGAAAATATATTCACATGTCGGTTCTAGTATAATATATTTGTCCAATGAATAATCGTTTATCATCTGCATATCTTCTTGGTGTAGCAATTTTAATGGCCAGTACTGTAGATAACAGAGTTACTGGAAGTATCCCGAGAACGTATGGGTCACATAATTCATGAGACTTTGGACATGAGAAAGGTCTAAGCGTAGTGGGTTGACTTTGTCTCAATGCAGATCAAAAACGTGAACGAGTGGTTGCTTCAATAGTACATATTGGTCCCCTTTCGCTCATATGAAGTGGAATTCTTGGATCGTCTCGTTGATATTGGACCAAACACTGATATGATACACAAGAAAAGAATAGTCCAAAAAACGAAAATGAGGATGACGGTGGTTAATGTGGGGCCCTCAACTGCGCGGTTATCAGCGGCCGTACAAATTCCCAACCTCTGCTCAGTCCAGTGTCGCTATTTTCATGAATGATGATGAAATGATGAGGACAACACAAACACCCAGTCATCTCGAAGCAGGTGAAAATCGCTGACCCCGCCGGGAATCGAACCCGGGACCCTGTACTAGGGAAGCGATAACGCGACCACGAGACCCTAAGAATGAAGAGACAGTGTCTCCAAGTCTACATCTACATCCATACTCAGTATGCCACCTGACTGTGTGTGGCAGAGGGTACTTTGAGTACCTCTATCGGTTCTCCCTTCTATTCCAGTCTTGTATTGTTCGTGGGAAGAAAGATTGTCTGTATGCCTTTGTGTGGGCTCTAATCTCTCTGATTTTATCCTCACGGTCTCTTCGCCAGATATACGTAGGGAGGAGCAATATACTGCTTGACTCCTCGGTAAAGGTATGTTGTCGAAATTTCAACAAGAGCCCATACCGAGCTAATGAGCTTCTCTCCTGTAGTCTTCCACTGGACTTTATCTATCATCTTCATAACACTTTCGCGATTACTAAATGATCCTGTAACGAAGCGCGCTGCTCTCCGTTGGATCTTCTCTATCTCTTCTATCAACCCTGGCTGGTACGGATCCCACACCGGTGAGCAGTATTCGAACGGTGGGCGAACAAGTGTACTGTAACCTACTTCCTTTGTTTTCGGACTGCATTTCCTTAGATTTCTTGCAATGAATCTCAGTCTGGCATCTGCTTTACCAACGATTAATTTTATATGGTCATTCCATTTTAAATCACTCCTAATGCCTACTCCCAGATAATTTATGGAATTAACTGCTTCTACTTGGTGACCTGCTATATTGTAGCTATATGATGAAGGATCTTTCTTTCTGTGTACTCGCAGCCCACTTGTCTACATTGACATTCAATTGCCATTCCCTACACCATGCGTCAATTCGTTGCAGATCTGAATTTCAGTGCAATTTTCCAGTGTTACAACCTCTCGATATATCACAGCATCATCCGCAAAAGCCTCAGTGAACTTCCGATGTTATCCACAAGGTCATTTATGTATATTGTGAATAGCAACGGTCCTACGACACTCCCCTGCGACACACCTGAAATCACTCTTACTTCGCGAGACTTCTCTCCATTGAGAATGACATGCTGCTTTCTGTTATGTAGGAATTCTTCAATCTAATCACACAATTGGTCTGACAGTCCATATGCTCTTACTTTATTCGTTAAACGACTTTGGGGAACTGTATCAAACGCCTTGCGAAAGTGAAGAAACACGGCATCTACCTGGGAACCCGAGTCTATGGCCCTCTGAGTCTCGTGGACGAATAGCGCGAGCTGGGTTTCACACGATCGTCTTTTTCGTAACCCGTGCTGATTCCTACAGAGTAGATTTCTAGTCTCCAGAGAAGTTATTATACTCGAACATAATACGTGTTCAAAATTCTACAACTGATCGACGTCAGAGATATAGGTCTATAGTTCCGCCCATCTGTTCGACGTCCCTTCTTGAAAACGGGGATGCCCTTTTCCAATCTTTTGGAACGCTACGCACTTCTAGAGACCTATTCTGTGTAAAATCGAACTGGTATCCCATCAGGTCCAGCGGCCTTTCCTCTTTTGAGCGATTTTAATTGTTTTTCTATCCCTCAATTTCTATATTTTTCATTTCGATAGTCCATATGCTCTTACTTTGTTCATTAAACGAATGTGGGGAACCGTATCAAACGCCTTGCGGAAGTGAAGAAAGTCCATCTGTTCACAGGATCTTCGAATGACGTACCCTATTCAGTACACAGGGTGAACAATAATAAAATCGAGAAACTGCCGCGACGTATTCCTGACTGGAAATAAAGAAGAGATCCTATGAAGATGTGTCCGGAAATGCATAGTTGGCACAGGTCGAGGTGCATTCAAGTTCTAAGGCCTCCGATTTTTTTTCTAATTAACTACTCACCCGAAATCGATGAAACTGGCGTTACTTCTCGACGTAATTGCCCTGCAGACGTACACATTTTTCACAACGCCGACGCCATGATTCCATGGCAGCGGTGAAGGCTACTTTAGGAGTCTGTTTTGACCACTGGAAAATCGCTGAGGCATAGCAGCACGGCTGGTGAATGTGCGGCCACGGAGAGTGTCTTCCATTGTTGGAAAAAGCCAAAAGTCACTAGGAGCCAGGTCAGGTGAGTAGGGAGCATGAGGAATCACTTCAAAGTTGTTATCACGAAGAAACTGTTGCGTAACGTTAGCTCGATGAGCGGGTGCGTTGTCTTGGTGAAACAGCACACGCGCAGCCATTCCCGGACGTTTTTGTTGCAGTGCAGGAAGGAATCTGTTCTTCAAAACATTTTCGTAGGATGCACCTGTTACCGTAGTGCCCTTTGGAACGAAATGGGTAACGATTACGCCCTCGCTGTCACAGAACATGGACACCATCATTTTTTCAGCACTGGCGGTTACCCGAACTTTTTTTAGTGGCTGTGAATCTGTGTGCTTCCATTGAGCTGACTGGCGCTTTGTTTCTGGATTGAAAAATGGCATCCACGTCTCATCCATTGTCACAACCGACGAAAAGAAAGTCCCATTCGTGCTGTCGTTGCGCGTCAACATTGCTTGGCAACATGCCACACGGGCAGCCGTGTGGTCGTCCGTCAGCATTCGTGGCACCCACCTGGATGACACTTTTCGCGTCTTCAGGTCGTCATGCAGGATTGTGTGCACAGAACCCACAGAAATGCCAACTCTGGAGGCGATCTGTTCAACAGTCATTCGGCGATCCCCCAAAACAATTCTCTCCACTTTCTCGATCATGTCGTCAGACCGGTTTGTGCGAGCCCGAGGTTGTTTCGGTTTGTTGCCACACGATGTTCTGCCTTCATTAAACTGTCGCACCCACGAACGCACTTTCGACACTTCCATAACTCCATCACCACATGTCTCCTTCAACTGTCGCTGAATTTCAATTGGTTTCACACCACGCAAATTCAGTAAACGAATGATTGCACGCTGTTCAAGTAAGGAAAACGTCGCCATTTCAAGTATTTAAAACAGTTCTCATTCTCGCCGCTGGCGGTAAAATTCCATCTGCCATATGGTGCTGCCATCTCTGGGACGTATTGACAATGAAAGCGGCCTCATTTTAAAACAATGCGCATGTTTCTATCTCTTTCCAGTCCGGAGAAAAAAAAATCGGAGGCGTTAGAACTTGAATGCACCTCGTAGATAGCGCTGATGAATGGAAGTCCCTCTGACCACGCGACATGTGCTGCTTGTCTGTTACAGGGTGAGTGACTCACATAGCGTACTGTAAGCAGCAGAATGGACCGATACTCATGGCGGGAACAAGCCGATATGGTGTTCGTTACCGTCTAGCAGGTGTAAATGGTCGAGAGGCAGTACGGTTGTACCTATCCTTGCAGACACTAGCCACATCATATATTTCAAGCGTTTTCTGGGTGTTTGTAGGATCACGGGGTTGGGTTGTTTTGGGGGAAGAGACCAAACAGCGAGGTCATCGGTCTCATCCGGTTAGGGAATGACGGGGAAGGAAGTCAGCCGTGTCCTTTCAAAGGAGCCATCCCGGCATTTGCCTGGAGCGATTTAGGGTAATCACGGAAAGGTGCTTTCAGACAGACGAAAGTGCAGGGAGGTGGCAACTGTACGTAAATCAGATGTGGAGTCCCAGATTCTGCAGGGCAGTGAGAGGAACCCCAGTAAAAGCTCCAGCCAAGGGTAACGCCAACATGGTATAACCCAAAGCTCGATTATGTGTATCCTGCACGACAACCGCTATTGTCCTTATCACCTGCAATGAGTGCAAGAATTATCAGACTCTCATTTCCCTTGAGGCGTTACTTTCGTCTTGCGTCAGGTTACAGTAGGAAGTACAGGGTTATTACAAATGATTGAAGCGATTTCACAGCTCTACAATAACTTCATTATTTGAGATATTTTCACAAAGCTTTGCACACACATACAAAAACTCAAAAAGTTTTTTTAGGCATTCACAAATGTTCAATATGTGCCCCTTTAGTGATTCGGCAGACGTCAAGCCGATAATCAAGTTCCTCCCACACTCGGCGCAGTATGTCCCCATCAATGAGTTCGAAAGCATCGTTGATGCGAGCTCGCAGTTCTGGCACGTCTCTTGGTAGAGGAGGTTTAAACACTGAATCTTTCACATAACCCCACAGAAAGAAATCGCATGGGGTTAAGTCGGGAGAGGGTCGAGGCCATGACACGAATTGCTGATCGTGATCTCCACCACGACCAATCCATCGGTTTTCCAATCTCCTGTTTAAGAAATGCCAAACATCATGATGGAAGTGCGGTGGAGCACCATCCTGTTGAAGATGAAGTCGGCGCTGTCGGTCTCCAGTTGTGGCATGAGCCAATTTTCCAGCATGTCCAGATACACGTGTCCTGTAACTTTTTTTGCCAGAAGAAAAAGGGGCCGTAAACTTTAAACCGTGAGATTGCACAAAACACGTTAACTTTTGGTGAATTGCGAATTTGCTGCACGAATGCGTGAGGATTCTCTACCGCCCAGATTCGCACATTGTGTCTGTTCACTTCACCATTAAGAAAAAAATGTTGCTTCATCACTGAAAACAAGTTTCGCACTGAACGCATCCTCTTCCATGAGCTGTTGCAACCGCGCCGAAAATTCAAAGCGTTTGACTTTGTCATCGGGTGTCAGGGCTTGTACCAATTGTAAACGGTAAGGCTTCTGCTTTAGCCTTTTCCGTAAGATTTTCCAAACCCTCGGCTGTGGTACGTTTAGCTCCCTGCTTGCTATATTCGTCGACTTCCGCGGGCTACGCGTGAAACGCGTTCAACCATTTCTTCGCTCACTGCAGGCCGACCCGTTGATTTCCCCTTACAGAGGCATCCAGAAGCTTTAAACTGCGCATACCATCGCCGAATGGAGTTAGCAGTTGGTGGATCTTTGTTGAGCTTCGTCCTGAAGTGTCGTTGCACTGTTATGACTGACTGATGTGAGTGCATTTCAAGCACGACATACGCTTTCTCGGCTCCTGTCGCCATTTTGTCTCACTGCGCTCTCGAGCGCTCTGGCTTCAGTCGAACAAAACTTTATGAGTTTTTCTACGTATCTGTAGTGTGTCGTGACCGTATGTCAATGAATGGAGGTACAGTGAATTTATGAAATCGCTTCAATCATTTGTAATAGCCCTGTAATTATGTTTTCTATATCGAGATATAAGTTTTTCTTTGATTGCCAGCAGGTTCAATACTTCGCTGGGTGAAAGGAATATTTGACGCATTTGTTTATTTCTTTTCATCATTTCACAAAGAGCTCACACGCCGTTTATATGTATACTCCTTGTTCCATCCTGTATGAGTGTGCATGGGTATGAATGGAAGTCAAATGTAGCGGGAGCATGGACCAAAGGGAACAGTTTAAGGGAATAGCAGTCATTGCCGACATTACAAGAATAACGGCAGGTAGGCCAGAGCAGCAAGCAAAGATGAAAACAGGCACGAGGGTAGGTTACAAAGTTGGTGCGGGGGTGAGGTGAGTCTCCCCACCACCGCGTTTGAATAGGAACGTTGGTCGGATTTTGGCGCGTGGAGAGCTCTGTGGGGCCAGCCATGAGGCGGACCGGACGCGGGAGCACAGCAGTTCGCAGATTTGGTGAGATAAAAATGACCTAAGGTGGCTAGAAACTCACGACAGGGTATGCTCATAGCACGCATTGAACATATCTTCATCGGTACAGGTTACGGTTTTAATTTATTTGCAATAGTTTTCTCGGAAATGTGATTGTAAAATTTTGCTTTGTAGTAGTGAGCATGCAACAGGAACCGTCAGTTCGATTTTGTAAAGTTAATGAAAGACAGAAATAATCTGCAATGTGAATTTAGATAGGCTACCAGCTGCTATAGTGACGGCTTTGAGTTTGTAAGTAGGCTGTTTATGTTTTCTTATCGGCAACGTTACGTGGCGCTCTGTATGAAAATCACTGGCTGTGCTGTGTGCAGTCTGTAGCTAGTTTGCATTGTTGTCTGCCATTGTAGTGTTGGGCAGCGGCAGCTGGATGTGAACAGCGCGTAGCGTTGCGCAGTTGGAGGTGAGCCGCCAGCAGTGGTGGATGTGAGGAGAGAGACGGCGGAGTTTTGAAATTACATATATTATGACTTTTGATGATATTAAGGTAAATACATTGTTTGTTCTCTATTAAAATCTTTCATTTGCTAACTATCCCTATCAGTAGTTAGTGCCTTCTGTAGTTTGAATCTTTACTTAGCTGGCAGTAGTGGCGCTCGCTGTATTGCAGTAGTTCGAGGAACGAAGATTTTTGGTAAGGTAAGTGATTTGTGAAAGGTATAGGTTAATGTTAGTCAGGGCCATTCTTTTGAAGGGATTTTTGAAAGTCAGATTGCGTTGCGTTAAAAAAATATTGTGTGTCAGTTTAAGCACAGTCAGGTATAATTTTTCAAAGAGGACGTTTCAAGTTCAACCACCCCAGAACGTGTTATCATAGAGAAACTCGCACCAGTTTCCGTTGTGCACATTTCACAAATAATTAATTTGTTTATCAAGTTAATCAAATAAGGGTCACAATATAGACACCATTTCTTATGGGCCTGGTATATTAGCAGCCAGGACGCAAAGTCGAGTACAATTCTCTAATGTAACGCGAGGAGATGGTCACACACGTTCAATATAAATTAAAAATATATAAAGAGCCAGCATACAGCCAAATAGCAGTCATATAGCACCCTCTACGGGAAGGATTTCGTCGTTGGGTTTTGCACTAAACCATCACAATTGTGGGATTTCTGTCATCTGTCTTCTTAACCAACGAAGCAGCCTTTACAAGAGCTGCAATCATCAATCTCCATAATCGTCATTTGTTGCGACAGACAATCCTCCGGGAATGGTTTAGGCGTCTCATCAGCATCGGTTCAGCGCCAATGTGTGACCATGGATTCTTGGCGACCACGTACTTGGACCGACGGAGGAACGTATCTGGACTTCCTACGGAATATTCTGTCTGGGCTGCTTGAGAATGTGCCTCAGGGGTCCCATATCATTCCAACTGCACACGCCTCACACCATTACAGAGCCTCCACCAGCTTGAACAGTCCGCTGATGACATGCAGGGTCCATGGATTCATGAGGTTATCTCTACACGTACGCGTCCATCAACTCGATACAATTTGAAACGAGACTCGTCCGACCACACCAGTGTGCGACTTGCAGGGGGGGAGGGGAATGGGGGGGATTCCCCCCCCCCCTCTGCATCAGACCATCCCCTCCTCTGGTTTTAGTTGATGCATCCCAACCTGGGATGTTTATTTCCCACGCACTGGAGTAAAATTTAACATATAATTTAAATTTGTGGTGCAAAACACCGAAAATTTTTTAATACATTCTTACTATTAATACTGTTAATATGTAAGCATTTCAAAACATTTAGAACTAAATCATCATTCTCATGTTGACATTGTTGCTTTCGTCTAAGGTGCGTCATCCCTTTACTTGCGAGCTTGCGAGGGAAGTAGTGTGGCAGTCATACCGCAGCAGTCGTACCGCAGAGTTGGGTGAGCTGGGGGCTGAAATTCCCACCCCGGGCCCTGACACAGGGTGGTGGTCACCGGCCCGGTACCTGTGCGAACATTTATCGTTAGGCCACCTTTTGGTAACGATTTGGCGCAGACTAACGCGCCTGGGACGAAAGCACACATTACTAAATAACGCACCATCGTCTGCTTCTGGTGCCTAGGATACTATTTCGTGGGCCTTCTTTAAATATACTTCTCTTCCACCATCGTTTTCTTTTCCTTTGGTTTTCATTTCCGTTGTTAGCTGCATGTGCAAGTACCAAGTAGGCCGCCGCTGCGATACTTTATCATCCTTTATACTGCAAACCGACACACGTGTGGCACAAATTCTGTTGCTTTGGTATAAATTAACCTGCCGCGTGCAACATACGCCGCAAGATGTTGCCTGTTGTAGCATGCTGCAAGACGACGCACGCCACATTTCCGTAGCATGCCACAAAGTTGCAAGACGTCGCCCCAGCGTAGACAAGGCTTTAGAGCCAGGTCTGTATTGTATGGTGGGTGTGATGTGTTGCGTACGAAACTAAAACCTGGAATCAGATCCAAACGTCGTGGGAAACTGTGAAGAGGTGTCATCCTGCAGCAAGATAACGCTCGCCCACATTCTGCCAGACAGACAGCCGACGCAATAAAGGAGTTAAGATTCGAGGTGCTGGAACATCCACCAATCAGTACAGACCTGGCTCCAAGTGATTCTCACATGTTTGGACCCTTAACGGAAGCACTACAGGGAAGAAAATTTGAAAGTGATGAAGACGTCATTGCTGCGGTGCAAAATTGGTTACAGATGCAACCGAAAAACGAATCTTCTGATGAAATAAATAAAAACTCGTAAAACGTCGTGAAAACTGCATTGAAGTCCAGGGAGGTTACGTAGAAAAATAACGCATGTTTCAATTTTCTATCATCAGAATAAGTACAGCTTTTCACAAATGTGCCTTTACTTTTTGAATTCCCGTCGTATACCTGTATGTAGATGATTTTGTAAATAAGCTTTACCTATAATGTACTTTTAAAGATGTAACAAGGGATGGCTTTTCTGATAGTTCATACGCGTGAATAGTGAGTTTCGGCATTAACACGTATTTATAAATAACTGTTTAACCATGGGTAACACCACGGTCCAAGCTAGTAACATATGTAATTATACTAACCCCCTAAGACATCCCCCCCCCCCCCCCCACTGGTAAAAGCACAAATCGCACACTGGACCAGACAACATGTTTCCAGTCACCAACAGTCCAGTGTCTATGTTGTCGGGCCCAGGCGAGGCGTAAAGCTTCGTGTCGTGCAGTCATCAAGGGTACACAAGTGGGCCTTCGGCTCCGAAAGCATATATCTATGATGTTTCGTGGAATGGTTCGCACGCTGACACTTGTTGACTGCCCAGCACTGAAATCTGCAGCAATTTGCCGAACAATTGCAATTCTGTCACGTTGAACGATTCTCCTCAGTCGTCGTTGGTCCCGTTCTTTCAGGATCTTTTTCGGCCGCAGCGATGTCGGAGATTTGATGTCTTACCGGATTCCTGATTTTGACGGTACAATCGTGCATTTCGTCGCACAGGAAAATCCCCCATTCATCGCTACCTTGGAGTTGCTGTGTCCCGTCGCTCCTGAGCCGACTATAGCACCACGTCCAAACTCACCTAAATCTTAATAACCTGTCACTGTAGCAGCAGTAGCCGATCTAACAACTGAAGCAGACACTTGTCTTATATAGGCGTTACCGTACCGTCCGCAGCGCCGTATTCTAATTGTTTACATATCTCTGTATTTGAATACGCATGCCTATATCAGTTCAGTTTCTTTGGCGCTTGGTTATGTATTATTATTATATTATTATTGGTGTTTTCCCCTTAAAGAGCGCAGTTGGACTAAACTATATGGCCAGTTCCTTTTGCTGCCTTCCTTGCTGCCCAAACTTCCCACATTCGCTCGCGTTGTTTCTGTTTCCGGTCCTCTGTCCATGCTTCTTGTCGGCTTCGTGTTTTCTGCTTCATCTTGATTGCCTTTTTGGTTGCCCATATTTCTTTCATCTTCCGGCTGTGATCTTGCCTGCGTTCTTCGGTCCATTTTACGCCTCTTCGTTTCTCACACTGTGTCTCATGTAGTTTACTTTTCTTAATGATGTTTCTGAATTTTATTCTGTCGTTTTGTGTCTGCTGTTATGTTGAGTTGGTCCAGGTCATTTTTTACCTCTGCCACCCATTTATTGTTTCTGGTGGTTACCCACTCAAAGATCTGTTTGGTCAGTCTGTGTGATGGCATTTTGTATAGGTGTCCATAGAACTGTAGTCAGCGTTTTCTAATCTTTTCTATGATTGTCTCCGTATGTTTATATAGTTCCTCTGTAGGTTTCTTGATCCATATTCCATTGTTGTTAGTTGAGCCAAATATTTTCCTAAGTGTTTTCCATTCTACTTTTTCTAGTTGTCGGATACGTTTACGTCCTAGGATTAGTGTGTTCTCTGCTGCATATAGTGCCTCGGGGAACACCAGCGTGTCGTAGTGGCGTAATTTGGCTTCTTGATGTAATGATTCCACATTACTGTGTACGCCTTGTCCAGTTTAGTTTTTCTTTCTTCGTTTGAGTCTCTGTTATGTCCGCAATTTTTTTTTTTTTTTTTTTTTTTTTCGTCAGTCTACTGACTGGTTTGATGCGGCCCGCCACGAATTCCTTTCCTGTGCTAACCTCTTCATCTCAGAGTAGCACTTGCAACCTACGTCCTCAATTATTTGCTTGACGTATTCCAATCTCTGTCTTCCTCTACAGTTTTTGCCCTCTACAGCTCCCTCTAGTACCATGGAAGTCATTCCCTCATGTCTTAGCAGATGTCCTATCATCCTGTCCCTTCTTATCAGTGTTTTCCACATATTCCCTTCCTCTCCGATTCTGCGTAGAACCTCCTCATTTCTTACCTCATATGCAGTGTTTCAGAGAGGTATTTGAAGTTTGCCGTTATGTAAATCGTGCCGTATTTTGTGTTCGGAGATGAGAGATTCTTTGTGCTCATAAACTGTGTCTTTTCATACGAGATCTGTAGTCCAGTTTTGGAAGCGATTTCAAGTAGTTTTTCAATAGCGCCTTTTGTTTCATTTATACCTTTCGTGACAATCGCCAAACCGTCTGCAAAATCCAGGCATTTAATCTGTAGCTTTTCTAAGGTTATCCCCTGTTGTGATGTTTCCCATTCTTTTTATCACAAACATCGGTTGTCACTTTGAAGAAACCTCGCCAAAAAATGAGTCATGAATTTCGTTTTGAAAATCTCAAAATTCCGGTCACAATTTCATGTTGAAGCAAAAAGAATTCCAACTTCCTGCGACGTACTGTAGAGAAGACTTGATGGTGAGGGTGTGGATGGAGGACTTGGGGACACGAATAGCGCTTCTCTCGTCTACGTTTCTCTACAAACCAATTCACCCGAAGTACAGCAGTGCCACAGAATAGTTAAGCTGACAAGCTGCAGTGCGGAAGCAGAATCGCAGCGCACAGTGCCGAGCCACTGGCGACTACCGACTGCTCTGCCGTCCCTGAGGCCCCCACCCACCCACCCACCCACCCACGCCAGGCCCAGCACACAGTGCCGGGCTTTGATAAACGACCCGGGACACGCCCACGGCCGCCGGCTTCCCAGAGTCCTCTCCTGCCGCCTCCGGACGTTCTCCGCTCGCTCGCCAGCTGTCTGCGCCGCCTCCCCAGTTCTCCACTACTGCAGTCTCCTACTCTTTGTTCCGGTTCTTCCGGCAACTGCGAGACTCGACGGTAATCACTCACAGCTACATATACTCTACAGGCCATTAAAATTGCTACACTACGAAGATGGCGTGCTACAGATGCGAAATTTAACCGACAGGAAGAAGATGCTGTGATATGCGAATGATTAGCTTTTCAGAGCATTCACACAAGGTTGCCACCGGTGGCGACACCTACAACGTGCTGACATCAGGAAAGTTTCCAACAGATCTCTCATACACAAACAGCAGTTGACCGGCGTTGCCTGGTGAAACGTTGTTGTGATGCCTCGTGTAAGGAGGAGAAACGCGTACCATCACGTTTCCGAGTTTGCTAAAGGTCGGTTTGTAGCCTATCGCGATTGCGGTTTATCGTATCGCGACAATGCTGCTCGCGTTGGTCGAGATCCAATGACTGTTAGCAGAACATGGAATCGCTGGGTTCAGGAGGGTAATACGGAACGCCGTGCTGGATCCCAACGGCATCGTATCACTAGCAGTCGAGATGACACGCATCTTATCCGCATGGCTGTAGCAGATCGTGCAGCCACGTCTCGATCCCTGAGTCAACAGATGGGCACGTTTGCAAGACAACAACCATCTGCACGAACAGTTCGATGACGTTTGCAGCAGCATGGACTATCATCTCGGAGACCACGGCTGCGGTTACCCTTGACGCTGAATCACAGACAGGAGCGCCTGCGATGGTGTACTCGACGACGAACCTGGGTGCACGAATGGCAAAACGTCATTTTTTCGGATGAATACAGGTTCTGTTTACAGCATCATGATGTTCGCATCCGTGTTTGGCGACATCGCGGTGAACGCACACTGGAAGCGTGTAATCGTAATCGCCATACTGGCGTATCACCCGGCGTGATGGTATGGGATGCCATAGGTTACACGTCTCGGTCACCTGTTGTTCGCAATGACGGCACTTTGAACAGTGGACGTTACATTTCAGATGTGTCACGACCCGTGGCTCTACCCTTCATTCGATCCCTGCCAAACCCTACATTTCAGCAGGATAATGCACGACCGCATGTTGCAGGTCCTGAACGGGCCTTTCTGGGTAAAGAAAATGTTCGACTGCTGCCCTGGCCAGCACATTCTCCATATCTCTCACCAATTGAAAAGGTCTGGTCAATGGTGGCCGAGCAACTGGCTCGTCACAATACGCTAGTCACTACTCTTGATGAACTGTGGTATCGTGTTGAAGCTGCATGGGCAGCTGTACCTGTACACGCCATCCAAGCTCTGTTTGACTCAATGCCCAGGCGTATGAAGGCCGTTTTTACGGCGAGAGATGGTTGTTCTGGGTACTGATTTCCCAATATCTATGCACCCAAATTGCGTGAAAATGTAATCACATGTCAGTTGTAGTATAATATATTCGTCCAATGAATACGCGTTTATCATCTGCATTTCTTCTTGGTGTAGCAATTTTAATGGCCAGTAGTGTATACTCCGCTAGCCACCAAGCAAATTCGCGCCAAAGTCATATTTCCCTCCGTCTGTTCCACTCGCGGATCGCGCGACAGAAAAACAACTGTCTGTACGCCTTAGTACGAGCTCTAATTTCCTTTATCTTTGAATGGTGATCATTGCGCGATTTGAAAGTTGGAGGTAACAATATATGCTCTACATCCTCAACGAAGATCGCATTTCTGAATTTAGTGAGTAGCCCCTTCAGCCTAGCGCTCCGTCTATCTGCAAGTGTTCCCCACTTCAAACATTCTATGAGATCTGTAAAGCTCTTGGGATGGCTAAATGTACAAGTTACGAATCTTCCCGCTCTTCTTTGGACCTTCTCAATCTCTTGAAGCCGCGCGGGATTAGTCGAGCGGTCTCTGCCGCTGCAGTCATGGACTGTTCGGCTGGTCCCGGCGGAGGTTCGAGTCCTCCCTCGGACATGGGTGTGTGTGTTTGTCCTTAGGATAATTTAGATTAAGTAGTGTGTAAGCTTAGGGACTTAAGACCTTAGGGGTTAAGACCCATAAGAACACATTGACACCGTTGCGTCAGACCCACCATACTTGCTCCGGACACTGCGAGAGGGCTGTACAAACAATGATCACACGCACGGCACAGTGGACACACCAGGAACCGCGGTGTTGGCCGTCGAATGGCGCTAGCTGCGCAGCATTTGTGCACCGCCGCCGTCAGTGTCAGCCAGTTTGCCGTGGCATACGGAGCTCCATCGCAGTCTTTAACACTGGTAGCATGCCGCGACAGCGTGGACGTGAACAGTATGTGCAGTTGACGGACTTTGAGCGAGGGCGTATAGTGGGCATGCGGGAGGCCGGATGGACGTACCGCCGAATTGCTCAACACGTGGGGCGTGAGGTCTCCACAGTACATCGATGTTGTCGCCAGTGGTCGGCGGAAGGTGCACGTGCCCGTCGACCTGGGACCGGACCGCAGCGACGCACGGATGCACGCCAAGACCGTAGGATCCTACGCAGTGCCGTAGGGGACCGCACCGCCACTTCCCAGCAAATTAGGGACACTGTTGCTCCTGGGGTATCGGCGAGGACCATTCGCAACCGTCTCCATGAAGCTGGGCTACGGTCCCGCACACCGTTAGGCCGTCTTCCGCTCACGCCCCAACATCGTGCAGCCCGCCTCCAGTGGTGTCGCGACAGGCGTGAATGGAGGGACGAATGGAGACGTGTCGTCTTCAGCGATGAGAGTCGCTTCTGCCTTGGTGCCAATTATGGTCGTATGCGTGTTTGGCGCCGTGCAGGTGAGCGCCACAATCAGGACTGCATACGACCGAGGCACACAGGGCCAACACCCGACATCATGGTGTGGGGAGCGATCTCCTACATTGGCCGTACACCACTGGTGATCGTCGAGGGGACACTGAATAGTGCACGGTACATCCAAACCGTCATCGAACCCATCGTTCTACCATTCCTAGACCGGCAAGGGAACTTGCTGTTCCAACAGGACAATGCACGTCCGCATGTATCCCGTGCCACCCAACGTGCTCTAGAAGGTGTAAGTCAACTACCCTGGCCAGCAAGATCTCCGGATCTGTCCCCCATTGAGCATGTTTGGGACTGGATGAAGCGTCGTCTGACGCGGTCTGCACGTCCAGCACGAACGCTGGTCCAACTGAGGCGCCAGGTGGAAATGGCATGGCAAGCCGGTCCACAGGACTACATCCAGCATCTCTACGATCGTCTCCATGGGAGAATAGCAGCCTGAATTGCTGCGAGAGATGGATATACACTGTACTAGTGCCGACATTGTGCATGCTCTGTTGCCTGTGTCTATGTGCCTGTGGTTCTGTCAGTGTGATCATGTGATTTATCTGACCCCAGGAATGTGTCAATAAAGTTTCCCCTTCCTGGGACAATGAATTCACGGTGTTCTTATTTCAATTTCCAGGAGTGTATATATATATGTATATATATATACAGGACAGGACAATCAGCCTCATTTCACATGGAGCCAAAGTGATGTTAAGAATAATTAATAAAGACTTGAAAAAGTAATAATCTCGGCGAGGAGCAGTTTGGCTTTAGACGGAATACGGGCACCAGAGATGCAATAGGGCTCCTACGAATCTTGGGAGAAAGGTTTATCGAAAAAGGAAGAGACCTATATTTGTGCTTCATCGATTTAGAAAAGGCATTTGACAATGTGGTTTGGGACAAGCTGGCGACTATTATGAGGGAATCAAGTCTGGCATAAATGTCTTACTTACCGTCGGACTCATAACCAGACGTCGAAGGCTCTTTAACACATGAGAGTTTGAGTCTGTAAAAAATCGGGGGTATGGTTACAGATATTTTCGTAGTCTATAAAACACGCTTCCTTACAAGTGCGTCAGTAGTAGAAAGATTCAGAAGCAGTCGGTTACCCAGATGTGGTGGAACCGCTCTTAGAGTTCAGTGAGGTATTGTAACCAGAAATGCGTAAGCATTTCGCTGTCGCACAACGGAATATTCCATTTCGCAAAAGCAGGCCCAACCTAGACGCTGCAGGAGTTGGGTGACTGACGTCGCGGTATATCCCCCACAGAAGCACAGAAGCCGATATCGAATGCGCATTTATCCCGCGAGGCTTCCAAGGCGGGGAGGAAAACGATAGCGGAGAAGAAAAAAAAGGAATAAAAAAAAGGGCGAAAGAAATGCCTGTTCCCGGACCCATTCCGACGCTTTTATCCGGCACGCTGGAAAAAAAAGGAACTTCTCGCCGGTAATTCTATGTGGAATCAATACGCGATATGAATACATGTATGCGTTCGGCATTTTTCATTTCTGCCCCCACCTCTGGCGTCAGCTGCCGTCGCCAGGTTACCTCTGGGAGGGGGAGGAGGGAAAGGGGGGTGGCAGGCGGAGGGTACTTCCATCGGTCGCCACTCGCAGCTGACGCCATAACGACAGGAGTCAACATATGTCCGATTTAGTCACTCATAACGATGCTCGTGGTCTCAGGGTAGCGTTCTCGCTTCCCGGGCGCGGCATCCCGGGTTCGATTCCCGGCGGGGTCAGGGATTTTTACTGCCTCGAGATGACTTGTGTCGTCTTCATCATCATTCATCCTTATTACGGTCGGAGGAAGGCAATGACAAAGCACCTCCACTAGGACCAGGCCCCCACAACCGCATGAGTGGTCGACTGTGAAGAGCGGACAAATTGAATAGCTGGGCGGCGGCCATTAGAGTGGTAAACTGACGCACGGAGTTCGAATGTTTATACATCGCTTTTGGTTATAAAATGCCTTCCCTTGAGTTAGGTCGCAAACATAATGCCTCATTTAATTACGTTACTACAATACACTTTTTAATTTATGAACAAACAGCAACTAGTCACTGTTTATGATTTTATCTTACGTACTACATGGAATCTGCCGTAGCTAAAAGTTATGTACTGGACCCCTAGCATTTTTCGTAGTTCATTTTCAATACATGTACGCAAAATGCATCAAAATACTCGAAGATTTGCCCACTATATTAATAGATATTTTCTGACTACCTTGCTTTAGATTTTATGACGAGAAGTGCGTTATATGTGGCATAGTGCTTTGGCAACTTACGACCAAATTATCAGGTTTCAACCTAACCTAGACCATGAAAACACTACCGATCAGCCAACTTTTTCAAAATGATCAGAACATACAAAATGGAATCTTCCCTCCTGACAGCGTGTAACAATTTTTGTAACAGCTGTGGTTTTGAGAAAGGAAACCTGCAAATAGATGCACAGACATTATGCTAATACCGTGTTACAAAAACATTTATTAAGCAAGTGCACTGACAAACAAAACAACTTAAAATATTCACATACCTGAGAAATGTAATATTCGTTCCTTTCTCGAATTTATTTGTACAATTAATCCCTGCACAACTCTTCACCATTGTACTTCTTTTGACTGGAATGTACAGACAGTAGAATTACGAGTAACAAATACTGTATGTACGCCCCAACAAATATACAACGTTGAATCAGGGTATTCATAAACAACAATACTACACAACACAACAGACTACAACCACTATAATGGCGTCCAGCCGAAGGTTCAAATTATCCCGCGACTGCAGCGCCATCAGTGAGTCTAGTTATTTTTACAAGGTCTTTGACTAGGACCTTGCCTAGTAAGGCGGTGCGGGTTTCCCGCATCGTTCCCCTACGCTCTGCCACGGAGTATGGGACTTCATCATCAACGGTTCTCTTATAAGATCACCCAACAATTTAGACTGAGGGCGGAGGCATGCTAGGGCCCTCTGTGTAGCTGTGCAAGGGCACTGTGCCAGGGTGGCGTAGTGGTTGCTGCATCTGTCTAATGAGCAGGAGACCTGGGTTCGAATCCCGGCCTTGGTACAAATTTTCATTCATATCTCCAGTCTGCTTGTACACAACACATATGTCTGAAACTTGAAAAGGTCTCTGGAACTAAATAGTTTCATTTGATGAAAGTATTTGTGTCTGAACTTCAGGCAGGATCCCCGTGTCGTTCGATACTGAGGGGCTATACCAATACAGTCGGAGAGCCCCTGCGATGTTGTTCGAATTTAGGAACAGGGCTTAAGCGTCAGTGGGAATTTGGATTTAGGAGGGAGGCGTGCTAAGATGGTCCGAGCAATTGTCTAAAGTCACTGTGCCAGGGTGGTTAGCTCGTCTGCCTAGTGAGTAGGAGACTTGGGTTCGAAACCCAGCTTTGCTACAAACTTTCATTCATCGCTTCAGTCTGCTTGTTTACAGCAAAATATTAGTTCAAAATGGCTCTGAGCACTATGGGATTTAAGATCTGAGGTCATCAGTCCCCTAGAACTTAGAACTACTTAAACCTAACTAACCTAAGGACATCACACACATCCGAGCCTGAAGTAGGATTCGAACGTGCGACCGTAGCAGTCGCTCGGTTCCGGACTGAAGCGCCTAGAACCGCTCGGCCAACGCGGCCGAAAAAATAATAGTCATCGGCTCCAACGTGCACGTTGGTTGCCCTGCAACACCGTAGAATATATAGTGCAACTACAATAAAACAGTTACCTACGAATGTTGCATAGCAAGTAATAGCAAAGAGTTAGAGCCGTTTACTTAATCTGCAGATGAGTCACCGAATTCGATACTTGGCACAGTGGTAAAGTGCTAGACTACAAATCCAAAGATCTGAACATCGAGCCCAGGTCGAATCTACGATTTTTATGTGTTATTCACTGCTTCCTTCACCTTCAACAATGTTTGTATGAAAAATGCTGAGTTGATGCACACCGTTCGGAATCCACATTAAACTGTAGGCCTCTCATGCAGATGTGTGAGGATGGCAACGGTATAGTATTTCCAACAAGACCATGCCTACTAAAGTACGGGGTGTTGGAAACAAACTTAGGAGTAATGTTTTCTTTACTTCTACTTAAGACACACAGTTTGACTAATATCAATTTTTCTTCCTGTTATAGTTGTTTCTGTGTAAAGGAATTTCCCTGGCTCCGCTGTACATCCTAGCACAGCAAAATCACTGTAGCGGAGAAACGAATTTGATGCTTTCCATTCAACTGTAATTCCATACGGAAGTTTGTCCGAGGGTCAAATGACGTTATGTTTATACGATTCACCTGTGACCCATTTCTTGAACGTGAAATTTAAAACTTCTGCTTACGTTTTACTGTATTAATCTGCTGCACCAGATTGGTCAACTAGGGACTGAATGGAAGGCTTAGACCAGCTTAGCGATTTTACGTAAGATCAAAATTTTTTCGGGTTCTCTGCCGTATCTTTTGATTAAGTATGACAGTGGTAGGTTTTGTGTGCTTCACGCATAGTTCTTTTCACACACGCACGAATTTCTGCTAATTTTGCCTTGGAAAACCGGCTAATGCCAACAGTATGAATTTCACGAAGAGTGCAATGTACGCTTACATCTGCATCTACTTCAGTGCTTGTCAAAGGGTTCAGCGAATCACTTTCAGTTTCTATCACATGGCAAAAATAAGCTCCTAAATCTTCCCGTGCGAGCTCTGATTTCTGTTATGTTATCACGATGATCATTTCTCCCTACGAAGGCGACAATCAACAAAATATTTTCGAGTTTGGAGGAGAAATTTTCTGACTGAAGTTTTATGAATTCCCCGAAACGGAAGACGCCTTTATTTTAATGATTTCAATTCCTACGCACTTCCCTTATCATATCCGCGACACTCATACACTTTGAAAGCTATTTTCTCTGACTCTATCATCGTTCGTTCACGAGCATTAAAAATGTTTGCCTGATTTTTCCTCAAAACTGAATGTACTATCCTCCATTATAAGAAGATTATGCTGAAATTCCCGTTGCGAACAGCGTATCTCAGTGCATACATTTATATAATGACAAAACTAACTGATGTTCACCGTGTAGGAAACTAAATCAAAACTGTTATTCAAAAGCCACTACCAAAATCAAACTATGCACTGCCCAAAAGAAACTGAAACACTGAAATTGCATAGTAATACTATGAAACAAACACTGTTTACTGGCCCACTAAAAAGCTGAATCACAAAGAAAATGTTTAGAATTTGCGCAGTGGAAACGTGAGATGAGAAACGAAAGAACGAACAAAATATGAGAAGAATCTCACTTGAAAAATTAAAGCATAATCAGCAGCAATAGGACAGCATGAAGAAATCGTGCCAGCTAAGATTTGCTGAAGTAAAACTACTGGGCGAAAGATTGATTTTCTCGTACTAAAAAGGAAAGCTTCATACCGGAAATGAAAATACTAAACCGTTCATTATAATGACAGTGCCGTATTTTAAACTCTTATTTCACAAGAACATAAAACTCACATAACTCCAAAAACTTTACTTTCTTTACAAAAGTCTTACAAGGCTACGCTTTTACGATTATGCAAACTGAAATGAATTAAACTGAAATGGTCTAAACTGAGGTGGGGAGGAGAACTGTTCTGTTGCAAGAATCGCTAACATTATCAGTACGTGCCAGAAAAAAATATTATTTTAAAAACAATTCGTAAGGAAAATCCATACTCTCTGTTCCATAAATGCTGCGTCTATAAGACCTTCTATGAGATAAATAATTTCTAACAATTTTCTTTATCAAAATCCTCCTCCAATATGGACTACGCCAAAAGTTCTGTCAGGTTACCCCCATGTCCAACACTCCAATACTCTACACTCTACAACTGAACCAAAGATACACAAGTTCAGAGATACTACTGTCACTGCCCTAAGACGACTATTTCACAGATGTCACAAGCCACTGTTTCGATCTCATAGCATGAATTTTCCGCTCATTCTGAAACTATCCGCAAGTAAATGTCCAGTCCAGCTTTTAAAGTCCACCTTTCAACCCGTCTCTTAAAAGCAGAAAATGGGCTCTTCTGTTTGTCCTTTTTCCTTGTCCTCCGTCAATCCTATCTGATAAGGATTCCTTACTGCAGGAGAGAATGAAAAACCATAGTGTACGCAGTCTTCTAAAAAGCAGACTTGTTGCATCTTCTAAGTGTTCTGTCAATAAAACGCAGTCTGTAGTTCGCCTTCCCACACAACATTTTCTATGTGATGCTTCCAGTTTCAGTTGTTCATAATTGTAATCCCTAAGTATTTAGCTGAATCGAGAACTTTTGAATTTGTGAGCCAGAGTATACCAGAAATTTAACATAATGGAAGACCTGACACTTTGTTTTGTTCTGTGTAATCTGCAAACAAGTTGCTCAGGTAGTCTCATAGATAGTGTATATAGATTAGGAACAGCAGAGGGCCTATAACACTTCCTTGGAGAATCACATTCATTTCTGTTTTATTCGATGACTTCCCGTCGGTTATTGCGAACGTAACGTGTATCCACAGGACATGTGGCCTGTAAATGAAGAAGTGTCATGATGATCTCTCCATTGTTAAAATATTCCGGAATAGTCCCCCATTCGGATCTCCGGGAGTGGACTGCCAAGGGGGAGGTTACCATGAGAAAAAGATTGAATAATCAACGAAAGGATAACGTTCTACGAGTCGGGGCGTGGAATGTCAGAAGCTTGAACGTGGTAGCGAAACTAGAAAATCTGAAAAGGGAAATGCAAAGGCTCAATCTAGATATAGTAGGGGTCAGTGAAGTGAAGTGGAAGGAAGACAAGGATTTCTGGTCAGATGAGTATCGGGTAATATCAACAGCAGCTGAAAATGGTATAACAGGTGAAGGATTCGTTATGAATAAGAAGGTAGGGCAGAGGGTGTGTTACTGTGAACAGTTCAGTGACCGGGTTGTTCTAATCAGAATCTACAGCAGACCTACACCGACAACGATAGTTCAGGTATACATGCCGACGTCGCAAGCTGAAGATGAACAGATAGAGAAAGTGTATGAGGATATTGAAAGGGTAATGCAGTACGTAAAGGGGGACGAAAATCTAATAGTCATGGGCGACTGGAATGCAGTTGTAGGGGAAGGAGTAGAAGAAAAGGTTACAGGAGAATATGGGCTTGGGACAGGAATGAAAGAGGAGAAAGATTAATTGAGTTCTGTAACACGTTTCAGCTAGTAATAGCGAATACCCTGTTCAAGAATCACAAGTGGAGGAGGTATACTTGGAAAAGGCCGGGAGATACGGGAAGATTTCAATTAGATTACATCATGGTCAGACAGAGATTCCGAAATCAGATACTGGATTGTAAGGCGTACCCAGGAGCAGATATCGACTCAGATCACAATATCGTAGTGATGAAGAGTAGGCTGAAGTTCAAGACATTAGTCAGGAAGAATCAATACGTAAAGAAGTGGGATACGGAAGTACTAAGGAATGATGAGGTACGTTTGAAGTTCTCTAACGCTATAGAAACAGCAATAAAGAATGGCGAAGTAGGCAGTACAGTTGAAAAGGAATGGACATCTCTAAAAAGGGCCATCACAGAAGTTGGGAAGGAAAACATAGGTACAAAGAAGGTAGCTGCGAAGAAACCATGGGTAACAGAAGAAATACTTCAGTTGATTGATGAAAGGAGGAAGTACAAACATGCTCCGGGAAAATCAGGAATACAGAAATACAAGTCGCTGAGGAATGAAATAAATAGGAAGTGCAGGGAAGCTAAGACGAAATGGCTGCAGGGAAAATGTGAAGACATCGAAAAAGATATGATTGTCGGAAGGACAGACTCAGCATACAGGAAAGTCAAAACAACCTTTGGTGGTAACATTAAGAGTGCAACGGGAATTCCACTGTTAAATGCAGAGGAGAAAGCAGATAGGTGGAAAGAATACATTGAAAGTCTCTATGAGGGTGAAGATTTGTCTGATGTGATAGAAGAAGAAACAGGAGTCGATTTAGAAGAGATAGGGGATCCAGTATTAGACTCGGAATTTAAAAGAACTTTGGAGGACTTACGGTCAAATAAGGCAGAAGGGATAGATAACATTCCATTAGAATTTCTAAAATCATTGGGGGAAGTGGCAACAAAACGACTATTCACGTTGGTGTGTAGAATATATGAGTCTGGCGATATACCATCTGACTTTCGGAAAAGCATCATCCACACAATTCCGAAGACAGCAAGAGCTGACAAGTGCGAGAATTATCGCACAATCAGCTTAACAGCTCATGCATCGAAGCTGCTTACAAGAATAATATACAGAAGAATGGAAAAGAAAATCGAGAATGCGCTAGGTGACGATCAGTTTGGCTTTAGGAAAAGCAAAGGGACGAGAGAGGCAATTCTGACGTTACGGCTAATAATGGAAGCAAGGCTAAAGAAAAATCAAGGCACTTTCATAGGATTTGTCGACCTGGAAAAAGCGTTCGACAATATAAAATGGTGCAAGCTGTTCGAGATTCTGAAAAAAGTAGGGGTAAGCTATAGGGAGCGACGGGTCATATACAATATGTACAACAACCAAGAGGGAATAATAAGAGTGGACGATCAAGAACGAAGTGCTCGTATTAAGAAGGGTGTAAGACAAGGCCCCTACTCTTCAATCTGTACGTCGAGGAAGCAATGATGGAAATAAAAGAAAGGTTCAGGAGTGGAATTAAAATACAAGGTGTAAGGATATCAATGATACGATTCGCTGCTAACATTGCTATCCTGAGTGAAAGTGAAGAAGAATTAAATGATCTGCTGAACGGAATGAACAGTCTAATGAGTACACAGTATAGTTTGAGAGTAAATCGGAGAAAGACGAAGGTAATGAGAAGTAGTAGAAATGAGATACAGCGAGAAACTTAACATAACGATTGATGGTCACGAAGTCAATGAAGTTAAGGAATTTTACTACCTAAGCAGTAAAATAACCAATGACGGACGGAGCAAGGAGGACATCAAAAGCAGACTCGCTATGGCAAAAAAGGCATTTCTGGCCAAGAGAAGTCTACTAATATCAAATACCGGCCTTAATTTGAGGAAGAAATTTCTGAGGATGTACGTCTGGAGTACAGCATTGTAGTGTAGTGAAAGATGGACTGTGGGAAAACCGGAACAGAGGAGAATCGAAGCATTTGAGATGTGGTGCTATAGACGAATGTTGAAAATTAGGTGGACTGATAAGGTAAGGAATGAGGAGGTTCTACGCAGAATTGGAGAGGATAGGAATATGTGGAAATCACTGATAAGGAGAAGGGACAGGATGATAGGACATCTGCTAAGACGGAATGACTTCCATGGTACCAGAGGGAGCTGTAGAGGGCAAAAACTGTAGCGGAAGACAGAGATTGGAATACGTCAAGCAAATAATTGAGGACGTAGGTTGCAAGTGCTACTCTGAGATGAAGAGGTTAGCACAGGTGAGGAATTCGTGGCGGGCCGCATCAAATCAGTCAGTAAACTGATGACAAAAAAAATGACTTTTGTGACAAGAAATAACGAATACAATCACACAACTGAGACGAAACTCCATATGTACCACACATACTCCGTATGCGCCCCAGGGGAGTGTTGTAGGACCGTTGCTATTCACAGTGTATATAAATGACCTTGTGGATAATATCGGAAGTTCACTGAGGCTATTTGCGGATGATGCTGTAGTATACCGAGAGGTTGTAACAATGGAAAAGTGTACTGAAATGCAGGAGGATCTGCAACGAATTGACGCATGGTGAAGGGAATCGCATTTGAATCTCAATGCAGACAATTGTAATGTGCTGCGAATACATAGAAAGAAAGATCTTTTATCATTAGCTACAATATAGCAGGTCAGCAACTGGAAGCAGTTAATTCCATAAATTATCTGGGAGCAGACATTAGGAGTGATTTAAAATGGGATGACCATATAAAACTAATCGTCTGTAAAGCAGATGCCAGATTGAGATTCTTTGGAAGAATCCTAAGGAAATGCAATCTGAAAAGAAAGGAAGTAGGTTATAGTACACTTATTCGCCCACTGCTTGAACACTGCTCACCAGTGTGGGATCTGCACCAGATAGGGTTGATAGAAGAGATAGAAAAGATCCAACGGAGAGCAGCGCGCTTCGTTACAGGATCATATAGTAATCGCGAAAGCATTACGCAGATGATAGATAAACTCCAGTGGAAAACCCTGCAGCTCGGTACGGGCTTTTGTTGAAGTTTCGAGAACATACCTTAACCGAGGTACGTATATCTCGCGAAGAGAGCATGAGGATAAAATCAGAGAGATTAGAGCCCACCCAGAGGCATACCGACAATCTTTCTTTCCACGAACAATACGAGACTGGGATAGAAGGGAGAACCGATAGAGGTACTCTAGGTACCCTCCACCACACACCGTCAGGTGGCTTGCGGAGTATAGATGTAGATGTATCTGTACCCTATTTGATTAGAAGCCGGTTGTGAGGAACGGAGTCAAAACCGTTCCGGTAATCTAGAAAAATGGAATCGACTTGTTAAAAAAATGGCTCTGAGCACTATGGGACTTAACTTCTGAGGTCATCAGTCCCCTAGAACTTATAACTAGTTGAACCTAACTAACCTAAGAACACCACACGCATCTTTGCCCGAGGCAGGATTCTGCGACCGTAGCGGTCGCGCGGTTCCAGACTGCAGCGCCTAGAACCGCTCGGCCGGCGAATCGACTTGATATCCCGTGTCGATAGCACTCATTACTTCGTGTGAATAAAGAACCAGTTGTGATTCAGAAGAAGGATATTTTCTGAATCCGTGTTGGGCGTATATCAGTAGATCGTTTCTTTTTTTATTGAGGTAATTATATAGTAACACAGTATATGTTCGAAAATCCAACAGCAAATCAGTATCAGTAATATGGGTCTGTAATTCACCGAAGTATTCCTATTTCCTTTCTTATGTACTGGTGTGACCTGTGCAACGTTCCAGTCCTTAGGTAGGCCTACTGATCTTCCGTCGAGTGAGTGTTTCTATGTGACTGCTTAATACTGAGCTATCACATCAGCATACTGTGAAGAGAACCTAAATGGTGGCCGGCCGCTGTGGCCGAGCGGTTCTAGGCGCTACAGTCTGGAACCGCGCGACCGCTGCGGTCATAGGTTCGAATCCTGCCTCGGGCATGGATGTGTGTGATGTCCTTAGGTTAGTTAGGTTTAAGTAGTTCTAAGTCTAGACTGATGACCTCACATGTTAAGTCCCATAGTGTTCAGAGCCATTTGAACTATTGGAACATAAATGGTGTACAGTATGGACTGGGAGACTTGCTTCATTAGGTAATGTAAGTTGCTTCTCTTCACCGATGGTATATACCTGTACGTGGCGTTGGCAGCTGTTTCTGCTTAAAATTGTGTAATATGTACTGATGATGTCTCCAGTATTACGGGACAACCTACAGGTTACAGAATACTTGCCCTAAATCACCGTCTACTACTAATAAAACAAAATTCGAAAATTCGCCAAGAACGTGAATATCGTGAATGCCTGCATCGTACGACACTCATTCCTCCCATCTACATGGGATAGGGAAAATAATGTGAACAGTGCTAGTAATGGGATGGTTGTGTTTGACGGTCAACAACTCACATAAGGCAGGTGTCGCGATGGACTGTGCGTGTTCAGTAGGCTCTAGCCATCAGTGCAGATTGTTTACGAGTAGTGCACATTTCGCATTTGCATTCAGAGGCCGAGGTCGACGTGCAATGGAAGACCTAATAGAGTTCTAGAGAGGGCAGATTGTGGGGGCCCGATTAGCTGGAGCATCCGTAACCGAGACAGCCAACTCACTGAATGTTTTCAGGAGCAACTGTTTCAGCAGTCATGACAGCCTATACAAAACATGGGAAGACATTACCGAGTTAACGTAATAGTGTGCGCAAATCAAAACTAGATGACAGAGATCGTCTTACGATAACTCGAGCTGTGTCAAAACAACACAAAACTACGGCGGCTAAAGTGACTGCAAAGCTCAATAGCCATCTTAGAGACCTCGTATCTATCGACACTGTCCGTCGAGAACTCCATAAAGCGAATATTAATTGGCGAGTTGCTATACCGAAACAATTAATGACGACAACTTGCGCAAAGAAGTGTACAAATGTGGTTTCAGGAGCATAAATCCTGGACGGCTGATCAGTGGAAACAAGTCATATGGTCCGACGAGTCAACGTTCTCGTTATCTCCAATTCCGGGCCGGGTTTACGTCTGGAGAACGCCAAAAGAAGCCTACAGTCCTGATTGATTGATTCCAACGGGTAAACATGGAGGTGGAAGTGTGACGGTGTGGACAGCCATACAACAATACCCAAAAAGGGAAATATGAGTAATTCGCTGAATTACAGGCCTGTATCACTAACGTCGAGTTGCAGTAGGGGCCGGCCGCTGTGGCCGAGCGGTTCTACGCGCTTCAGTCCGGAACCGCGCTGTTGCTATGGTCGCAGGTTCGAATCCTTCCTCGGGCACGGATGTGTGTGATGTCCTTAGGTTAGTTAGGTTTAAGTAGTTCTAAGTCTAGGGGACTGATGACCCCAGATGTTAAGTCCCATAGTGCTCAGAGCCATTTGAACCATTTTTTCAAATAGGGTTTTGGAACTTATACTGCGTTCGAGCATTATGAATTACCTCGAAGAAAACGATTTATTGACACATAGACATCAGGGATTCAGAAAATATAGTTATTGTGAAACGGAACTATCTCTTTATACTCACGAAGTAATCGACAGGGGATGTCAAGTTGATTCCATATTTTTAGACTTTCAGAAGGCTTTCGACAGTTCCTCACAAGCGTCTTCCAACCAAACTGCGTGCCTATGGAATATCGCCTCAGTTGTGGTACTAGATTCGTGATTTCCTGTCAGAAAGGTCACAGTTCGTAGTAATAGACGGAAAGTCATCTAGTAAAACAGAAGTAATATCCGGCGTTCCCCAAGGAAGTGTTATATTCCCTGTATTGTTCCTGATATATATTAACGACATAAGAGACAACCTGAGTAGCCTTCTTAGATTGTTTGCAGATGATGGTGTCATTTACCGTCTTGTAAAGTCATCAGATGACCGAAACGAATTGCGAAATGATTTAGATAAGATGTCTGTATAGTGCGAAAAGTGGCAATTGACCCTGAATAAAGAAAAAAATGGCTCTGAGCACTATGGGACTTAACATCTGAGGTCATCAGTCCCCTAGAACTTAGAACTACTTAAACCTAACTAACCTAAGGACATAACACTCATCCATACCCGAGGCTGGATTCGAACCTGCAACCGTAGCGGTCGCACGGTTCCAGACTGAAGCGCCTAGAACCGCTCGGCTGAATAAAGAAAAGAGTGAAGTTATTCACATGAGCACTAAAAGAAATCCGCTAAATTTTTATTACGCGTAAATCACACAAATCTTAAGGCTGTAAGTTCAACAACATACTTAGGGACTACCATTACCAATAACCTAAATTGGAGCGATCACATAGATAACGTTGTGGGTAGAGCAAACCAAAGACTGGGATTCATTGGCAGAACACTTAGAAGGTGCATCAGGTCTACTAAACAGACTGCTTACATCACGCTTGTCCGCCCTATTCTGAAGTATTGCTGTGCGGTATGGGATCCGCATCAGGTGGGACTGACGGGCGGTTTGCTTCGTACTATCGCGAAATAGGGGAGATAGTGTCACAGACATGATACGTGAATTGGAGGGATAATAATTTAAACAAAGGCATTTTTCGTTGCGACGATATCTTCGCACTAAATTTCAATCACAAGTTTTCTCCTGCGATTGCAGAAACATTCTGTTGGCACCCACCTACATAGGGACAAACGATCATCACGATAAAATAAGAGAAATTAGCGCACTCACAGAAAAATTTAAGTGCTCGTTTTTTCCCGCGCGCTTCGAGAGTGGAACGGTAGAGAGACACCTTGAAGGTGGTTCATTGAACCCTCTGCCAGGCACTTAATTGCGAATAGCAGAGAAATCACGCAGATGTAGATGTAGCTCATGGTATTCTGCTGGTCCCATCATTACTCTGAACCCTGTGTTTAAGCCACGATTATGTGGAACGCGCGACCGCTACGGTCGCAAGTTCGAATCCTGCCTCGGGCATGGATGTGTGTGATGTCCTTAGGTTAGTAAGGTTTAAGTAGATCTAAGTTGATGACCTTAGCAGTTAAGTCCTTTACTGCTCAGAGCTATTTGAACTATGTGAACATTTTAGGTGATCAGCTGCACTTCATGATTCAGATGCTGTTTCCCAACAATGCTTCCGTATTTCAGGACGGTCACGCACCCATTCACACAGCCAGGACAGTACATTCGTGGTATGAGGAGCATGCAACTGAACTGCAGCGTTTTTCCTGGCCAGCACAGTCCCCAGACTTGAACTTTATGGAAGCCTTGTGGGCGGTTTTGGAGCGCAGAGTCCGGAGTAGATTTCCGCCTCCCTCGTCAGTACAGGAGTTAGCAGAGGTTCCGATCGAAGTGTGGCATAATATTCCACTGGTGACTATAGAGTCATCATGTGCTAGTATTCCAAGAAGAATCGTAGCTTCTAACAACCCTACCACAACAAAGATCAAAGCTTAATGATTGTGATGTTGCTCACGCTGCTAAATACTGCATTTTCGGACAACAATAGTCATACTATGTGGCAGGTGTCATTAGAGCACAGTCAATGAAGTCATTTCATGTAATAATCAAAAAACTAGGCACTCATCTTTTTGTGTTTCCCACGCTGGTCGCGTCTTAAGATCATGGCTCAATCGTTGAAAATCTAGGTGGTTATGATTCCAAGCTCGGATGCAAAGAGGCCTAGGTTTTATCGTGCTATATTCAAAAGTTTTGTAGATGCGCTTCACAAACCATTCTTGGAGATTACACTTTTACTGGACAATGGTGATGTAAAATAATAATCAGCACTCCGAATTTAAGTTACACTTCCTTTTAATTGCTTTTATTGCAATATCACGTAAACACAAAACATCGCTTCACAATACAAAACATACTCGAAAACGTCTTCCTCACAGTCACTGTTAAAGTTCACATTTTATAAGCTGACTATAATATGCGTCTTTCCTACATTACTTCCAAGACGTCCGACTCTCTAACAACTTAACAACTAACTAATAATCGCTTATGCGCCCAAAAATCGGAGTTACAAGTACGTCAAAGATCGTAGTCACAAAAGAAGGAATACACATAAGAATAATATCATTGCAATATAAACATATCGATATATCAAAAGTGAAATCAAATCTGAATGTTGTCTCAGAAATATGTTAAGTAGTTGACAGAAATACAGTTGAATATTACTGGTATCGAGAGGTTCAGGTGAGGTACCATAATGGTTACGAAATTCAAGTACCATTACAAGCTGTATTACGGGCAAATGGTGGTCAGTCCCTTATTAATAAACCATTCCTCAGTAAGTGCAGGTGTTCGCACTATTTTGTCAATTCGCGAATGGCACAGGGTTGCTTGGGTTGTTTGGGGGAAGAGACCAAACTGCGAGGTCATCGGTCTCGTCGGATTAGGGAAGGACGGGGAAGGAAGTCGGCCGTGCCCTTTCAAAGGAACCATCCCGGTATTTGCCTGGAGCGATTTAGGGAAATCACGGAAAACCTAAATCAGGATGGCCGGACGCGGGATTGAACCGTCGTCCTTCCGAATGGCACAGGAAAAGTAGGGAAGTGACAGCGATGAGCTTGTTTACATACCTTTCAAAAAATGGTTCAAATGGCTCTGAGCAATATGCGACTTAACTTCTGAGGTCATCAGTCCCCTAGAACTTAGAACTACTTAAACCTAACTAACCTAAGGACATCACACAACACCGAGCCATCACGAGGCAGAGAAAATCCCTGACCCCGCCGGGAATCGAACCTGGGAACCCGGGCGTGGGAAGCGAGAACGCTACCGCACGACCACGAGATGCGGACTGGTTCAAATGGCTCTGAGCACTATGCGGCTTAACTTCTGAGGTCATCAGTCGCCTAGAACTTAGAACTAATTAAACCTAACTAACCTAAGGACATCACACACATCCATGCTCGAGGCAGGATTCGAACCCGCGACCGTAGCGGTCGCTCGGCTCCAGACTGTAGCGCCTAGAACCGCACCGCCACTCCGGCCGGCACATACCTTTCGCTCCAGGTGATCCACGTTACCAGTGATGACAGGCGTCACACGATGGTCGGAGCTGCCGTGTGCGTCCGAGATCGCAAATCGCCCCTGAGAGCGATGTACAGCAGCAAGGGCGCACACGAACTCGACACGGCGGTGATGACACTGACTTGAGCGGCGAATGCGGCTCCGTTCGGCTGCATCCCTGCCTGCTAAGAGGAGCCAGGAGGGGAGCTCAACAGCTGTGCGCAGCTTTTCAGCCCCGTGACATGTGGACATAATTTATAGCCCGGGTCTGGTCCGGGCCCCTCGCGAACGCTGTTCGTCGCTGGCCCATTACGTCACAGCTACCGGGCTTGCTTTCTTGCACGGAAGCAAGAATCACAGATACCGTACTGTTGCAAGAATAGAAATGAAAATAAAAAAAATTCTTGTGGTTATCCGGCTAGTAAGCACATCAAAAACTGGGAACCAAGAAAAAGACAAAGAGAAGTTCTGATGCCATGGGTGGTGTAATCAATCGTAATGCACAGGGTGATCAAAAAGTCAGTATAAATTTGAAAACTGAATAAATCACGGAATAATGAAGATAGAGAGGTACACATGCTTGGAATGACATGGGGTTTTATTAGAACCAAAAAAATACAAACGTTCAAAAAACGTCCGACAGATGGGGCTTCATCTGATCAGAATAGCAATAATTAGCATAACAAAGTAAGACAAAGCAAAGATGATGTTCTTTACAGGAAATGCTCAATATGTACACCATCATTACTAAAACAATAGCTGTAGTCGAGGAATAATGTTGTGAACAGCACTGTAAAGCATGTCCGGAGTTACGGTGAGGCATTGGCGTCGGATGTTGTCTTTCAGCATCCCTAGAGATGTCGGTCGATCACGATACACTTGCGACTTCAGGTAACCCCAAAACCAATAATCGCACGGACTGAGGTCTGGGGACCTGGGAGGCCAAGCATGACGAAAGTGGCGGCTGAGCACACGATCATCACCAAACGGCGCGTGCAAGAGATTTTCACGTGTCTAGCAAAAGTTTTTTTTAGGTTCTAATAAAACCCCATGTCATTTCAAGCATGCGTGTCAATTTTTACCTCTCTATCTACATTATTCCGTGGTTTATTAAGTTTTCAAATTTATACTGACTTTTTGATAACCTGGTATATTTGGAGCCTTTCGGTACTGGAGGGTATCGATCATTACTTTTGTAAGTGTTACTTTCTGAAACAAAGATCGCATAAATATTTCGTTATTTACTTGTTTCGACAGCTTTGCTGTAATCTTCAGGTCTTCAAAAATTTATGATATAAAATGTGTTCATTTTGAGTTGGACGCCAAAATGTCATGTAGATAAAATGTAGCACATGACCGATTGTAAATAAAGAAATATTTATATATTCAGGAAGTTTTTACCGAGTAAAATACACTACTGGCCATTAAAATTGCTGCACCACGAAGATGACGTGCTACAGACGCGAAATTTCACCGACAGGAAGAAGATGCTGTGATATGGAAACGATTAGCTTTTCAGAGCATTCACACAAGGTTGGGGCCCGTGGCGACACCTACAACGTGCTGACATGAGGAAAGTTTACAACCGATTTCTCATACACACAGAGGAGTTGACCGGCGTTGCCTGGTGAAACGTTGTTGCGATGCCTCGTGTAAGGAGGAGAAATGCGTACCATCACGTTTCCGACTTTGATAAAGGTCGGATTGTAGCATATCGCGATTGCGGTTTATCGTATCGCGACATTGCTGCTCGCGTTGGTCGAGATCCAATGACTGTTAGCAGAATATGGAATCGGTGCGTTCAGGAGGGTAATACGGAACGCCGTGCTGGATCCCAATGGCCTCGTATCACTAGCAGTCGAGACGACAGGCACCTTATCCGCATGACTGTAACGGATCGTGCAGCCACGTCTCGATCTCTGAGTCAACAGATGGGGACGTTTGCAAGACAACAACCATCTGCACGAACAGTTCGACGACGTTTGCAGCAGCATGGACTATGAGCTCGGAGACCATGGCTGCGGTTACCCTTGACGCTGCATCACAGACAGGAGCCCCTGCGCTGGTGTACTCAACAACGAACCTGGGTGCACGAATGGCAAAACGTCATTTTTTCGGATGAATCCAGGTTCTGTTTACAGCATCACGATGGTCGCGTCCATGTTTGGCGACATCGCGGTGAACACACATTGGAAGCTTGTATTCGTCATCGCCATACTGGCGTATCACCCGGCGTGATGGTATAGGGTGCCATTGGTTACACGTCTCTGTCTCCTCTTCTTCGCATTGACGGAACTTTGAACAATGGACGTTACATTTCAGATGTGTGACGACTCGTGGCTCTATCCTTCATTTGATCCCTGCGAAACCCTACATTTCAGCAGGATAATGCACGACCGCATGTTGCAGGTCCTGCACGAGCCATTCTGGATGTTCGTCTGCTGCCCTGGCCAGCACATTCTCCAGATCTCTCACCAATTGAAAACGTCTGGTCAATGCTGGCCGAGCAACTGGCTCGTCACAATACGCCAGTCACTACTCTTGATGAACTGTGGTATCGTGTTGAAGCTGCATGGGCAGCTTTACCTGTACACGCCATCCAAGGTCTGCTTGACTCAATGCCCAGGCGTATCAAGGCCGTTACTGCGGTCTGAGGTGGTTGTTCTGGGTACTGAATTCTCAGGATCTAATGCACCCAAATTGCGTGAAAATGTAATCACATGTCCGTTCCTAGTACAATATATTTGTCCAATGAATACCCGTTTATCATCTGCCTTTCTTTTGGTGTAGCAATGTTAATGGCCAGTAGTGTAATAATAGCTTCCAGTAATGCAAGTTGTACGTCAACGGTATATTTCGTGGACTGCTGCTAAAACTACCAACGTCTTTGCTGCAGTGGTAACACCGGTTCCCTTCTTATCGCCGAAGGCAAGCGCTGTCGAGCTTAACTAGCATTTGGATGGGTGACCATCCGGGTCAACCGAGCGCTGTTGGCAAGCGGGTTGCACTCAACCCTTGTGAGGCCAATTGAGGAGTTGCTAGATTGAAAAGTAGCAGCTCCGGTTACGAAAACTGACAATGGGCAGGAGAGTGGTTGCTGACCACATGCTCCTCCATCCGGCATTCGGTGAAGCCTATCTTCTGAGGATGACACGGCGGTCGGTCGGTGTCGTTTTCTGAGGATGACACGGCGGTCGGTCGGTGTCGTTTTCTGAGGATGACACGGCGGTCGGTCGGTGTCGTTTTTTGTTATACAAGCGTAAAACATATGTGTAAGTGAACCAAAATACTTTCGTTGTCTGTAATATAAATGATCAGCTTCTTTGCCTACAGTGTAATAATGTGAACTCCCGCACTTCGAGTTGTAAGAGACAGTCTTATGGAATCAGTTGAAAAGTCAGACACGTTGTGCAGTGTAGGGAGTAGAAATTTAGTAGCTGATGTGAGCAGATGGAAATTATGTTACTGTGGAAGATAAATGGTCATTCTGAACCAGTTGTTTGAGTACTTAATGTTACGAAAGCAAAAATACGTGAGTCACCCATTGAACTATAACAATTTTATAAAGTTCCAGATTTCTTTGTTCAGGAGAAACTCCAGATAATAATCATGCCCCGAAGAGGACGGAGAAGTCAGCATTGAAGCGGCTATGTAACAGCTTCAGAATTCAGCAATGTCAGGATATCTTCTTTCAAAATAACCTCGGGCAGCCTTAAATTGGGGAACCGATCCTAGTCCAGTAGTGCTATTCTTTCTGCCCTTTCTTACTCTGTCATAACTGTGTAGTCACTTTTTTGATGAAAATGTCTTACAAGACTGTGTACCGTGATGTCTGATGCCATCGATTTACTCATTTTTTATTCAGCCCCAATCTTTCCTTCATTTGTTTCGAATAGGTGTCCATTTTTACCTGTTCACTCGTTTGTTAAAGTTACTGGCAGAACACTTAGAAAGTGTAACAGATCTACTAAGGAGACTACACTGCGCTTGTTCGCCCTCTTTAAGAATACTGCTGCGTGGTATGCTTACCAGACAGAAGCCGGCCGGTGTGGCCGAGCGGTTCTAGGGGCTTCAGTCTGGAAACGAGCGACCGCTACGGTCGCAGGTTCGAATCCTGCCTCGGGCAGGGATGCGTGTGATGTCCTTAGGTTAGTTAGATTTAAGTAGTTCCAAGTTCTACGGGACTGATGACCTCAGATGTTAAGTCCCATTGTGCTCAGAGCCATTTGAACCATTTGAACCAGACAGGGCTGACGGAGCACATCGATAAAGTTCAAAGAAGGGCAGCACGTTTTGTATTATCGCGAAATATGCGAGAGAGTGTCACAGAAATGATACAGGATTTGGGCTGGATTTCGTCAAAAGGAAGGCGTTTTTCGTTGCGACGAAATCTTCTCACGAAATTACAATCACCAACTTTCTCCTCCGAATGCGAAAATATTTTGTTGCCATCGACCTACATAGGGAGAAACGATCACCACGATAAAATAGGGGAAATCAGAGCTCGTACGGAAAGATAAAGGTGTTCGTTCTTTCCGCGCGCTATACGAGATTGGAATAATAGAGTATTGTAAAGGTGGTTCAATGAACCCTCTGCCTTGCAAAGTGGTTTGCAGAGTATCCATGTAGATGTAGATGTAGATGTAGATGTACGTGATTCTTAATTTAAACGCATGTGATGCTCATGGCGTCCCTTAAATTTTTATATCGCGTGATAGAATGAAAATAAACAATAGAAATGAAGTCACACATTTCGTCGATTTTCTCTGTGAAGTACACGTTAGGACACGACCCCAGGTCCTGCACTCCTTAGGGTCGTGTGCCCCGTGAAAGAAAATTACTGAATATACTAGCAAATTATAATCGCTCATCGGTCGTTCAATAATTAAATTCCGTTGCGCAGATTACCGTTTAGGACAGAATTGACGGTTAATAACAAATTCTAAATTCATGGAACTTCGTACGATTTGGTACCAGGGCATAAAATGCAATGTCAATGAATATGGCTGACATTCGGCAACCGTATCTAAGTCTTAATGAAGTGTAAAAACAGCCAAGCGGCTGCACAAATCTTATTGCATTTACCTGGTTTCAATACCAACTAAGACTATCTTCGTCAGAATGAGTTACAATTACATTTTTGTCTGATGTGACGAAGCCCTTCGTGCAAGAGGACATACTTGCTATCTTTATTCTCTCGCGGTCAGCCTAAACACATCAACAGTTATACAACGAGATTGTTCAGGCTAAATAAGGATTGCCATCGTTCAATATTGTTGGCTGCACTCACTGGAGCAACTCCACGATATTAATTTTTTATCGTCAGGTAAATAATTTGATCAAAAAGCTTCAAAAATTTTCTCGTCTCATAGACAGAGAAAAAGAAATTTCAACTGGAAAAGTCTGCGTCAAAATGCATTCCGTTGTGCTTCACCAACTATCTTCGTTCGCAAAATGATGCGTTACGCGTGATTTGTTGCCAACGTGTGCAAAGAGAAAGAACATTTTATCAACGTAATCCAAGGTTTCTTAGAAACGTTTAGACAATCATGTAATTGTAAAAATATGGCGTTGTAACGTGTGTATTATGCAAGAAAATGATTGCTTTCCGGGTTTTTCTGTTATTATATCCCTAACAACAGTAAAATAATAAAAGTATCTAATTTTGTGTACGAAGTTCTCATGTACTCCACAGAGTGGCTTCCTGGTAATTTATTTGCAAATCGGAAGTTTTTTTTTCGTGCCTTATGAAAATATTTATAAATAGATCATGCTGAGCATTATTCCGATTTATTTTCAGTGCAAACATCGTAAAAGCTGAAAAAAAATAGGTTTTCGGAAAGGGATTACACCCCACAACCCTTGGTTGATCTGTACACTTTCCGTTGCGCCATCCGCATAGCTTATGCCAAAAATGCTACTCTGTTCTAAACCCTTGGCTGTCTTCGAGTTACCTCTTCTGTCGTTTTCACTCCTACACAAGCCCCGTATGCAACATAATATTGGACAAAATCGGTGCTTCCGAGAAAACACTTCCCTTTTGTGAAAGTGAGAGCGAAACACTTACAGACAAGGACAAAGATGAACCGTTAATGGGCGATACAACACGTCGACCTGCAACGTGCTGTTCCACCAGCAATATTGCACGGCCACACAGCAGTGTTGCCGTTTGCGGCAGCCACATTGCAGCAAATTGATGCCAAAACTATTGCGATCACACATTGCCATAAAATACGGCCCTGTAAAATGATTCGAGGATTAATGTAACCATTATTTTCAAACCGTTCCTACGCCATGCATGGCTCAGTAGCTTCGACCAAATAGCCACCAGATGGCAGCATCGGTCTGTCCGCAGCGCGTAGCGGCCATTCTTTCTCCTCCGCTACAGTAAGCTTCTGGAGCAGAGCTACGAGAGGGCAGCAGTAGTCATTTCCCCCTCCGCCTTCCTGTGGCACATGGTGGGGGTTGCGAACTGCAGCAGCTGGACACACAACAGTCGATGCGCAGACGCCACGAACAAGAAATGGCGGAAGAAAAGCAGGAGCAAAGCGAAGTGTGATTTCAAAAGCTACGTTAGCGTTTCCCTCACAATTTGGATAACCCGTTTTTATCATGTTAAAATTCAGTGCAAGGAGTCAAACGGTGTTACTTGGTTCTCTATAACTGAGAACTGTTCTCGTATTATAATTTGTTGTAAGAAATTACATATATCGCATCACAATCTACGAGCCCCGTTTGATGCATTAACGTCGTATTGTAATAATAGTACTCTTCAGCTTAGAATAGAAACAAAGCTAACAAATTAAGCACGGAATACAGTATGAATTTTTAAGATGACTTGGGAAAAAATTTTCGCAATAACTACTGAACTACATAAGTGATTTGGTTTGCTCCCACATATTTAATAGTTCTATGTTTTTCGCTTTAAATCTTCAGTACATGGATGGAGTTGATCTTAACAAGATTTTGTGTTTTTAATTTTCTTAATCCAAATTGTCTAAATACAACATGGTGCGTGACAGCTCTCAGCGCAACGTGTGAAATACATGACGGAGGGTACTTTTAACAACGCCAGTTATTACTATTCATTACATAAAGTGGCGAAAATTGAGTAAAGCACAAATGCATAGTTGTTTCCCAGCGTATCCTACAGAATAGCTATCTACAGACTAAAATAGTTTCAGTAATTGCTCATTTAGTGGAATCCTGATGGAAACTGTACTTAAATCCGTGTAACCATAACGATCCACAGCCAGGTGCCATGATTAGCAGGAGATGCCTAAATGCATTACAAAAAAGGCTTGTTCTCTTAATCTACGAAACAGCTTTTCGCGAATGACACGTCTAGAGTTAGAGGAACGGTTAATAGGTCCAGTGTTAATATGCCTTGCTACAAACTACAGCTTAAATCAAAATTTAGTTTCTAAACTTTGAATAGCGAAATAAACAATATTTTGTTTCTTTTAGTTTTCCTGTCTACATCAGTAGACGCGTTTCGTCTTAGTTAAAGACGTCTTCAGTGTGTGTGCTAAAATTTTGCAGGATTTCAGGACTCTCGATAAAATGCCTTGTAATGAAATGGAAATGCGTCTGAGTGCATTAGTTAAATAAAAAAAACTTAATGTGCAGCGTGGAAAAGGCGTTTTCCTATTGAACTACTACAATTTATATACTACAGCTGCTGCGAAAATGACCAGCACAAGACACTCTCCCTCTTTCTCTCTCTCTCTCTCTCTCTCTCTCTCTCTCTCTCTCTCTCTCTCATATTGTTATGTGCGATTATACTCTGTTGGATCACGCAAAGCTTCTTGATTCTTTTTCTTTTTTTCCACACTGGTTTCATTTTTTCTGCATGGACTCTCCTCCTTTCCTCTGCCCATGTTGTTCCTGCGTTCTTCGGAGCTTCGTTCTCTGAATTAACTTCCCATCTGTCAACTTTCTGCTGAAATACCTTTCTGTACAGAGCGTCTGAACAATTTATCTGAGTTTTTTATAGGTCCTTTCTGACCCCTTGCATCCAGGGTATATTTTTAAGTCCTTCTGTGTATTTAAGAATGTTGTGCGTCCAAGTCTTGTTTTGGAGAGTGGACTGATGCCACATATATCGGCCTTAATAGTGTGAGGAGGGTGTATTCTAGAGACGTGATATTAGTACGAAATTGCTATATTATCCTGCACATGAGCAAAACTACCTCACATCAGATTAGGACTTCTGTGTGCAAGAGGAATATATCCTGGTCTGATGTGTGGTAGTTGTGCACATGTTCAGGATAATATAGCAATTTCGTACTAATATCACGTCTCTAGAGTACACCCTCCTCACACTATTAAGGCCAATATACAGGGTTATTACAAATGATTGAAGCGATTTCACAGCTCTACAATAAGTTTATTATTTGAGATATTTTCACAATGCTTTGCACACACATACAAAAACTCAAAAAGTTGTTTTAGGCATTCACAAATGTTCGATATGTGCCCCTTTAGTGATTCGGCAGACATCAAGCCGGTAATCAAGTTCCTCGCACACTCGGCGCAGCATGTCCCCATAAATGAGATCGAAAGCATCGTTGATGCGAGCTCGCAGTTCTGGCACGTTTCTTGGTAGAGGAGGTTTAAACACTAAATCTTTCACATAAATCCACAGAAAGAAATCGCATGGGGTTAAGTCGGGAGAGCGTGGAGGCCATCACATGAAATGCTGATCATGATCTCCACCACGACCGATCCATCGGTTTTCCAGTCTCCTGTTTAAGAAATGCCGAACATCATGATGGAAGTGTGGTGGAGCACCATCCTGTTGAAAGATGAAGTCGGCGCTGTCGGTCTCCAGTTGTGGAATGAGCCACGCGTGAAACTTGCCCGCACGCGTTCAACCGTTTCTTCGCTCACTGCAGGCCGACCCGTTGATTTCCCCTTACAGAGGCATCCAGAAGCTTTAAACTGCGCATACCATCGCCGAATGGAGCTAGCAGTTGGTGGATCTTTGTTGTACTTCGTCCTGAACTGTCGTTGCACTGTTATGACTGTCTGATGTGAGTGCATTTCAAGCACGACATACGCTTTCTCGGCTCCTGTCGCGATTTTGTCTCACTGCGCTCTCGAGCGCTCTGGCGGCAGAAACCTGAAGTGCGGCTTCAGCCGAACAAAACTTTATGAGTTTTTCTACGTATCAGTAGTGTGTCGTGACCATATGTCAATGAATGGAGCTACAGTGAATTTATGAAATCGTTTCAATTATTTGTAATAGACCTGTATGTGGCGTCAGTCCACTCTCCTAGAGAATGGCTTCAGTCTCATAAACACATTGCTTCCTCCCTTTAATACTTACAGAATAACTTTTGTTGTGGGAACCAACAGCATTTCGGTAATATCTATATTGGACTGCATGTTTGAGAACACTGATATTGATTGGGATAAATATGTTTGCCTGCTTTAATGTAGAGCTTCTGTGTAATCCTTATATCACCTGTGTTGAACTACTCATGTAGTTTACAGGGGAAGAGGGAGGGTTAAACTGAAGACAGACAAATTTTTAAGCTTTTCTCGGTTTAAGTGTCCGGGTGTCTCCAACACACCTCAGTTTCTCGCATTTCATGATACTTTTTCTTAATTTTATCTATTCTCAGTCAATTTACGCAATTTTGCAAGTTTTTGGTGAATTTAAATATCTCGTCGTATATGTGTCAGTTTCACCTATTTCGACCATTTTGTCGCAATTATACCAGGTTTTCCTTGATTCTTTCCGATTTTATGTCTTTTCCATATTTTTTTCAATAGTTTTCCGTATGCATAAGGTCCCATTGCTGGCATACCCATGCGTTGTTTGACTTCTTACGAGGATATTTGTGTGCCTTATACACCAGTCTACTAAAAAATTCTAAGAATTCACCTCTTCCCGACGATCTACTTGCATGCATTCCGGATAGGAATATCATGAAAAGTACAGTAACAATCGCTTCGTATCGGATGGAGCGCAGCGAGTGATGCAGATTGGAAACTCGGAAGTCCGGAAACAACTCCGTGTACTGCTACGACACAACAAATGGTCAAGTGGCTCTGAGCACTATGGGACTTAACATGTGAGGTCATCAGTCCCCTAGAACTTAGAACTACTTAAACCTAACTAACCTAAGGACATCACACACATCCATGCCCGAGGCAGGATTCGAACCTGCGACCGTAGCGAACACAACAGAGAGCTTATCTGCAGACTCATGTAGCGATACACTTGGTGGAAATTCAAAGTCTGGCATAGTTCTAAATTTTCATTTGACTTCCTCTCTACAGCGTAGGGATCTGCAACAGGGAGTTGACTCGTGTACAGAGTTGATTTCTGCTGCTGCCCTGACTTTTTGCTAAAAGTATATACTCTTATTGCTTACAAGATGAGCTTCTCTACTTTTGTTTAGACCTTCCAAATCTAGTACGTTCCCACAACCCTGCCAGGACAAACTGCAGCTAACGGGTATTTTTTTTTTTATCGAAGTAATAAGATATTCGCTGGTTGACAAAAAATGTGCCGACTGTACTTAGCAGCTCCCTACCTACAGATTGCATCCCCCTCCCGGCAGCGTAATTTATAGGCGCGAGCAGTTAGCAAGTTAGCCAGCGTAAGTGGCCGTGCGGTTCTAGGCGCTGCAGTCTGGAACCGCGAGACCACTACTGTCGCAGGTTCGAACCCTGCCTCGGGCATGGACGTGTGTGGTGTCCTTAGGTTAGTTAGGTTTAACTAGTTCTCAGTTCTAGGGGACTAATTGTGGTGTCACCGCCAGACACCACACTTTCTAGGTGGTGGCCTTTAAATCGGCCGCGGTCCGTTAGTATACGTCGGACCCGCGTGTCGCCACTATCAGTGATTGCAGACCGAGCGCCGCCACACGGCAGGTCTAGAGAGACTTCCTAGCACTCGCCCTAGTTGTACAACCGACTTTGCTAGCGATGGTTCACTGACAAAATACGCTCTCATTTGCCGAGACGATAGTTAGCATAGCCTTCAGCTACGTCATTTGCTACGACTAGCAAGGCGCCATTATCATTTGCTATTTATCTAGTGATGCCTGTATCGTCAGACCGATGTTCACCAATTATGGATTAAAGTTAAGTATTCCAACAGCTACGACCTTTTTTGCTAAAGTCTAACTTCCTTAAATGCTCCAGACCTCACGCCAGCCTGCGTGAGCTTAAACGCGTGCCTTTCGGCTTCGTCATAGTGGCTTGGCTGTCTTGTCAAGTCACAATACTAATGACCTCAGAAGTTGTGTCCCATAGTGCTCAAAGCCATTTGAACCATTTTTGAGTTAGCAAGTTATGCATTCGAACCGCAACCATCCGCCGCTGATAGCTCTACAAACATACACATAGAGACTCTGCATGCATATTACCAATCGAAAAGTCTCGATTTCAACCACTTGGTCGATATTTTCGACAATGCTACAGCTCTGCAAATAGCGAAATACTCTAAACGGTTCTGTAAAGAATGTAATCACATTTAAATTCCTCCTCCTAAAGAGCATTACATCCTCGATATTACCAATCGTTGTATTACCAATAGTTTGCAACAAGTTTGTCTAGATTGTCCAGTAATAACAACAAACCAAAGCATATTGCTGCCCCTGTCAGAAGTCTTTTTATACTCTTAAAGATCCACGATGCCGGCACATGATCATCCCATTTCCGCTATTTTGTGTGCTAGATGTCCGTTGGATGGATGAAGACAGTCCATCGCGAGTACTATTCTTATGTAAAGATAGAACAGCACATTACTCGGATGGTATAGTATAGCACTGTACTCGAATACACGCAGTCACATATGAAATGCGGTAGAGAGATGGTGTTGAGTGACAAGGTGCTGAGCCATAATAAATTTATTAACGTTTCCAGGAAATCTAATTTTATTTTTAAAAAGCTATCATCCAAGAATAACATTAACAAATTGCCTCCAGCACTGAAAAGACTAAATTTTAGTAACACAACTGACAGCAAACACCTCAAAACGGCAACAGTATAAAGTCACTTCTTTTTAGTAAAGAATATTAAATGAAGTAAAAGTACATTTACATTACGAACAGCAAAACATATGATCAAATGAATATGTCACAAGTATCGACCATCGGCTATTGCCAGTAATTACCAAAACGCCATTGCCTTCGAAGTAGCCAAAATGACTGATAAATGTGGTTCAAATTTATGATGATAGAGGCGGTGGTAGAGGCAGCGCCAGTAGCAATAATTTCTCCTATAGAGATGCTCAGATAAGGTAGCTAAATTAAACAATTTTCACTGACTATAAAGTACTATTCGTAAATCAGAAGAATTACATTTGCATTCTCTACCCTCAGATTCTAAAATCAGTTCGGAATAGTGACAGCTGCAAGCCCACACACATTGACAGAAACGAACTCTAGCAGTACCAGGCAAAACCATTAAAACTGCTACATCAAGAAGAAATGCAGATGACAAACGGGTATTCATTGGACAAATATATTATACTAGAACTGACATGTGATTACATTTTCACGCAGTTTTGGTGCATAGATCCTGAGAAATCCGTACCCAGAACAACCACCTCTGGCCGTATTAACGGCCTTGATACGCCTGGGCATTGACTAGAACAGAGCTTGGATGGCGTGTGCAGGTACAGCTGCCCATGCAGCTTCAACACGATACCACAGTTCACGAAGAATGGTGACTGGCGATTGTGACGAGACAGTTGCTCGGCCACCATTGACCAGACGTTTTCAATTGGTGAGAGACCTGGAGAGTGTGCTGTCCAGGGCAGCACTCGAACATTTTCTGTATCCAGAAAGGCCCGTTAGGACCTGCAACATGCGGTCGTGCATAATCCTGCTGAAATGTAGGGTTTCGCAGGGATCGAATGAAGGGTAGAGCCACGGGTCGTAACACATCTGAAATGTAACGTCCACTGTTCAAAGTGCCGTCAATGCGAACAAGAGGTGACCGAGACGTGTAACCAATGGCACCCCATGCCATGACGCTCGGTGATACGCCAGTATGGCGATGACGAAGACACGCTTCCAGTGTGCGTTCACCGCGATGTCGCCAAACACGGATGCGAGCAACATGATGCTGTAAACAGAACCTAGATTCATCCGAAAAAATGACGTTTTGCCATTCGTGCACCTAGGTTCGTCGTCGAGTACGCCATCGCAGGCGCCCCTGTCTGTGATGCAGTGTCAAGGGTAACCGCAGCCACGGTCTCCGAGCTGATAGTCCATGCTGCTGCAAACGTCGTCGAACTATTCGTGCAGATGGTTGTTGTAAACGTCCTCCTCTGTTGACGTGGCTGCACGATCTGTTACAGTCATGCGGATAAGATGCCTGTCATCGCGACTGCTAGTGATACGGGGCCGTTTGGATCCAGCACGGCGTTCCGTATTACCCTCCTGACCCCTCCGATTCCATATTCTGCTAACGGTCATTGGACGACCAACGCGAGCAGCAATGTCGCGATACGATAAACCGCAATCGCGATAGGCTACAATCCGACCTTTATCAAATTCGGAAACGTGATGGTACGCATTTCTCCTCCTTACACGAGGCATCACAACAACGTTACACCAGGCAACGCCGGTCATCTGCTGTTTGTGTTTAAGAAATCGGTTGGAAACTTTCCTCATGTCAGGACGTTGTAGGTGTCGCCACCGGAGCCAATCATTTGCGTATCACAGCATCTTCTTCCTGTCGGTTAAATTTCGCGTCTGTAGGACGTGATCTTCGTGGTGTAGCAATTTTAATGGCTAGTAGTGTATGTCGTACACAGCGTGAGAGCCGGTACGTTGGTCATCTTGGGACAGTGTCTGCCGCGCAGAGGGTAAGACGGCGGGCGGGAGGAGTGTTTGGAGTCTGTGGGACAGACAGCTGAGCCGGCCCTTGCGTCGCAGACGCAGGCAGCGCCGGAACACAGGCGGCGCGCCGTCAGCCAATGATTGATGACCCGAGCCGCCGGCTGCCGGCTGCGTCGCGCTGGGGGAGCCACGCCGAGTGCAGTGTGAGGGGTGGGGGGGAAGGGGGGGAGTGTTGAGGGGGGCGCAGCCGACTCCCGTCTCCTCCCGATCTGCATCCGCGCCGCTGCGGCGCTGACGCTCCAGCGCCGAGCGCGTCCGAACCAAAACACAAAACCGGAACCTGGAAAGCGATACTTCTGGAAAGATGACGTGTGACTACGTGGGCTGTTCCAAAGCTACCCAACCTGATGTGTGGAAAGCGGTTCCTATTTCAAACAAATAAGTTGTTGTGACCGTAGAAAATTTTAGTTTTTTTTTTCTTGCTTTTGTGACCGTAATAAGAGTCCAGGCTCCATAGTCAAACAGCCAGCCGGTTCTGGGCGGTTTTTTTAGGTTAGAAGGCCTCGGGAAAGTACGGGGTGGGCTGCAATCTCAAAGGGTGCATGGCAAATACAGGACGTGCTTGGATCGAGGAACAGTCGGAATTGTCTCCAGAATGAGATTTTCACTCTGCAGCGGAGTGTGAGCTGATATGAAACTTCCTGGCAGATTAAAACTGTGTGCCCGACCGAGACTCGAACTCGAGACTTTTGCCTTTCGCTGTAAAGTTTGGAAGGTAGGAAACGAGGTACTGGCAGAAGTAAAGCTGTGAGTACCGGGCGTGAGTCGTGCTTCGGTAGCTTAGTTGGTAGAGCACTTGCCCGCGAAAGGCAAAAGTTCCAAGTTCGAGTCTCGGTCGGGCACACAGTTTTAATCTGCCAGGAAGTTTCATATCAGCGCACACTCCGCTGCAGAGTGAAAATCTCATTCTGGAAACATCCCCCAGGCTGTGGCTAAGCCATGTCTCCGCAATATCCTTTCTTTCAGGAGTGCTAGTTCTGCAAGGTTCGCAGCGGAGTGTACGCTGATATGAAACTTCCTGGCAGAATAAAACTGTGTGCCCGACCGAGACTCGAACTCGGGACTTTTGCCTTTCGCTGTAAAGTTTGGAAGGTAGGAAACGAGGTACTGGCAGAAGTAAAGCTGTGAGTACCGGGCGTGAGCCGTGCTTCGGTAGCTTAGTTGGTAGAGCACTTGCCCGCGAAAGGCAAAAGTTCCAAGTTCGAGTCTCGGTCGGGCACACAGTTTTAATCTGCCAGGAAGTTTCATATCAGCGCACACTCCGCTGCAGAGTGAAAATCTCATTCTGGAAACATCCCCCAGGCTGTGGCTAAGCCATGTCTCCGCAATATCCTTTCTTTCAGGAGTGCTAGTTCTGCAAGGTTCGCAGCGGAGTGTACGCTGATATGAAACTTCCTGGCAGATTAAAACTGTGTGCCCGACCGAGACTCGAACTCGGGACTTTTGCCTTTCGCTGTAAAGTTTGGAAGGTAGGAAACGAGGTACTGGCAGAAGTAAAGCTGTGAGTACCGGGCGTGAGTCGTGCTTCGGTAGCTCAGTTGGTAGAGCACTTGCCCGCGAAAGGCAAAAGTCCCGAGTTCGAGTCTCGGTCGGGCACACAGTTTTAATCTGCCAGGAAGTTTCAGTCGGAATTGTAGTTGTTCAAAAATGGCTCTGAGCACTATGGGACTTAACATCTGAGGTCATCAGTCCCCTAGACTTAGAACGAATTAAACCTAACTAACCTAAGGACATCACACACATCCATGCCCGAGGCAGGATTCGAACCTGCGACCGGAGCGGTCGCGCGGTTTCAGACTGAAGCGCCTAGAACCGCTCGGCCACACTGGCCGGCTAATTGTAGTTGTAAATTGTTGTAGTTGTGCTGGGAAAGTCCCTGAGCGTCAAGCGCTAATAGAAAGCACAGAAGCTGAAATGGTTATAGGTACAGAAAGCTGGCTAAAGCCTGAAATAAGTTCTGCAGAAATTTTTACGAAGTCTCAGACGGTGTTCAGGAAAGATAGATTAGGCAGAATTGGTGGTGGAGTGATTGTGTCTGTCTGTAGTGGTTTATCGTGTAGTGAAGTCGGATACTCCGTGCGACTTGGTATGGGTGGAGGTTATACTTAACAGCCGAACTAAGTTAATAATTGGTTACTTCTACCGACCCCCAGACTCCGATGATATAGTTGCTGAACAGTTCAGAGAAAATTTGAGTCTCGTAACAAATAAATACCCCACTCATACGGTTATAGTTGGTGAGGACTTCGACCTTCCCTCGATATGTTGGCAAAAATACTTGTTCAAAACCGGTGGTAGGCAGAAAACATCTTCCGAGATTGTCCTAAATGCTTTCTCCGAAAATTATTCCGAGCAGTTAGTCCACGAACCCACGCGAATTGTAAATGGTTGCGAAAACACACTTGACCTCTTAGCCACAAACAATCCAGAGCTAATAGAGAGCATCATGACTGATACAGGGATTAGTGATCACAAGGTCGTTGTAGCCAGGCTCGATACCGTTTCTTCCAAATCCACCAGAAACAAACGCAAAATAATTTTATTTAAAAAAGCGGATAAAATGTCACTAGAAGCCTTCCTAAGAGACAATCTCCATTCCTTCCGAACTGACTACGCAAGTGTAGACGAGATGTGGCTCAAATTCAAAGATATAGTAGCAACAGCAATTGAGAGATTCATACCTCATAAATTGGTAAGAGATGGAACTGATCCCCCATGGTACACAAAAAAGGTCCGAACGCTGTTGCAGAGGCAACGGAAAAAGCATGCGAAGTTCAGAAGAACGCGAAATCCCGAAGATTGGCTAAAATTTGCAGACGGCCGAAATTTGGCACGGACTTCAATGCGAGATGCCTTCAATAGGTTCCATAACGAAACACTGTCTCGAAATACGGTAGAAAATCCGAATAAATTCTGTTCGTATGTAAAGTACACAAGCGGCAAGACGCAGTCAATACCTTCGCTGCGCAGTGCCGATGGAACTGTTACCGACGACTGTGCCGCTAAAGCGCAGTTATTGAACGCAGTTTTCCGAAATTCCTTGACCAGGGAAGACGAATGGAATATTCCAGAATTTGAAACACAAACAGGTGCTAGCATGAGTTTCTTAGAAGTAGATACCTTAGGGGTTGCGAAGCAACTCAAATCGCTTGATACGGGAAAGTTTTCAGGTCCAGATTGTATACCGATTTGGTTCCTTTCAGATTACGCTGATACAATAGCTCCGTACTTAGAAATCATATACAACCGCTCGCTCACCGATAGATCTGTACCTACAGATTGGAAAATTGCGCAGGTCGCACCAGTGTTTAAGAAGGGTAGTAGGAGTAATCCATCGAACTACAGACCTATATCATTGTCGTCGGTTTGCAGTAGGGTTTGGGAGCATATACTGTATTCAAACATTATGAATCACCATGAAGGGAACGATCTATTGATATGTAATCAGCATGGCTTTAGAAAACATCGTTCTTGTGCAACGCAGCTAGCTCTTTATTCGCACGAAGTAATGGGCGCTATCGACAGGGGATCTCAAGTTGATTCCGTATTTCTAGATTTCCGGAAAGCTTTTCACACCGTTCCTCACAAGCGACTTCTAATCAAGCTGCGGGCCTATGGGGTATCGTCTCAGTTGTGGGACTGGATTCGTGATTTCCTGTCAGGAAGGTTGCAGTTCGTAGTAATAGACGGCAAATCATCGAGTAAAACTGAAATGATATCAGGTGTTCCCCAGGGAAGCGTCCTGGGATCTCTGCTGTTTCTGATCTATATAAATGACCTGGGTGACAATCTGAGCAGTTCTCTTGGGTTGTTCGCAGATGATGCTGTAATTTACCGTCTAGTAAGGTCATCCGAAGAGCAGTATCAGTTGCAAAGCGATTTAGAAAAGATTGCTGTATGGTGTGGCAGGTGGCAGTTGACGCTAAATAACGAAAAGTGTGAGGTGATCCACATGAGTTCCAAAAGAAATCCGTTGGAATTCGATTACTCGATAAATAGTACAATTCTCAAGGCTGTAAATTCAACTAAGTACCTGGGTGTTAAAATTACGAACAACTTCAGTTGGAAAGACCACATAGATAATATTATGGGGAAGGCGAGGCAAAGGTTGCGTTTCATTGGCAGGACACTTAGAAGATGCAACGAGTCCACTAAAGAGACGGCTTACACTACACTCGTTCGTCCTCTGTTAGAATATTGCTGCGCGGTGTGGGATCCTTACCAGGTGGGATTGACGGAGGACATCGAAAGGGTGCAAAAAAGGGCAGCTCGTTTTGTATTATCACGTAATAGGGGAGAGAGTGTGGCAGATATGATAGGCGAGTTGGGATGGAAGTCATTAAAGCAAAGACGTTTTTCGTCGCGGAGAGATCTATTTACGAAATTTCAGTCACCAACTTTCTCTTCCGAATGCGAAAATATTTTGTTGAGCCCAACCTACATAGGTAGGAATGATCATCAAAATAAATTAAGAGGAATCAGAGCCCGAACAGAAAGGTTTAGGTGTTCGTTTTTCCCGCGCACTGTCAGGGAGTGGAATGGTATAGAGATAGTATGATTGTGGTTGGATGAACCCTCTGCCAAGCACTTAAATGTGAATTGCAGAGTAATCATGTAGATGTAGATGTCGGATGCGGTATAGCAGGGGTTCCCAACAATATGTTCTCGAGGACCCCATCATCTGTGAAAGCACTGGCAATAAATTAACAATGGCCGATTGTTGTCCGAAATGCGAGTTTCTGTGTAAAGTGATTGTCAGTTGTCAGCTGCAAAGAGGCAGCGCGCGCAGCCTAACGGCACACAGCAGAACCATTTGCCTCTATCTAATTCTAGTTTTTGCGCTAGAGTGTGCTAGTTTCAGGTGGCTCTAGGAAGACGCTAGACGCAGAAGTTCGCTGAAGCTCTGCTCATGCAGGAAGCGGCCAAAACAAAAAATCTGTTATGCGAATTATATTTAATATATTTTTTATTCTAACAGCATCTTGCGGACCCCTCTGGCATAGCTCGGCGATATAGACTGTGCACCCATCATAGCAAACACAAACTGAATGTATGCGTATCGCACTGCAGTTGCTCAGTGGATACCCGGCTGTAACAAAAGTATTTACATTTCAGTCTTCGACGTTTTACATAGACTCTGGGGGAATAATTGTGGTAAATCTATAAAAATCCGTTCAAAACCTTTCAGCAGCCGCGCAGGATTAGCCGAGCGGTTTAAGACGCTACAGTCATGGACTGTGCGGCTGGTCCCGGCGGAGGTTCGAATCCTTCCTCGGGCATGTGTGTGTGTGTGTGTGTGTGTGTGTGTGTGTGTGTGTGCGTGTTTGTCCTTAGGATAATTTAGGTTAAGTAGTGTGTAAGCTTAGGGACTGATGACCTTGGCAGTTAAGTCCCATAGGATTTCACACACTTTCGAACATTTTTTCTTTTCAGCATCACTATTAATTCTTTATGCTAAATAGTCAAATATTTCAGAATGTTTGAGTAGTTGTATAAACAGTTAGTTCTATTGGGCGCGTTTTAATTCTCATACGGCTAACTTGGCTATCTAGGTCATGAATTTATAAGGTGCGGCGTCTCTCCCCTGTACATAGGGGTACATGCAGCAGTAGAACCCAGTACATACAGTTCCAAAAACAAGTGCACCCCGTTATGTGTATGAAATCAAAGACACTATTATAAATATATATTTACATGAAAATACATGGTATTACTAACTGCACAATCACCTAAAAGTTAATCCGATCGACGCCATTATCGATTATACACCATTATCGATTATACAATGAAGAGCCAAAGAAACTGGTACAGGCCGGCCGGCGTGGCCGTGCGGTTCTAGGCGCTTCAGTCTGGAACCGTGTGACCGCTACGGTCGCAGGTTCGAATCCTGCCTCGGGCATGAATGTGTGTGATGTCCTTAGGTTAGTTAGGTTTAAGTAGTTCTAAGTTCAAATGGTTCAAATGGCTCTGAGCACTATGGAACTTAACAGCTATGGTCATCAGTCCCCTAGAACTTAGAACTACTTAAACCTAACCAACCTAAGGACAGCACACGACACCCAGTCATCACGAGGCAGAGAAAATCACTGACCCCGCCGGGAATCGAACCCGGAAACCCGGGCGTGGGAAGCGAGAACGCTACCGAACGACCACGAGCTGCGGACGTAGTTCTAAGTTCTAGGGGACTGATGACCGCAGATGTTAAGTCCCATAGTGCTCAGAGCCATTTGAACCATTTTTAGAAACTGGTACATTTGCCTAACAATGTGTAGGGCCTCAGTGAGCACACAGCCTGGTATGGACTCGACTAATGTCTGAAGTAGTGCTTTAGGGAATTGACACCATGAATCCCGCAGGACTGTCCATAAATCCGTAACAGTACGAGAGGGTGGAGATCTCCTCTGAAAAGCACGTTGCAAGGCATCCCAATGTCGTCAATAATGTTCTTTCAATCTACTCCTATCTCTGTTTTTACACTGTGTGTATTTTTGTAAGTAGCGAACGCTCTCAGAAAATTTGTGAGCATGAATGAAACTGGTCATCGTCATCTAACACAATACTTTCTTTTGCAAGGTCTCAGTACAATGTGGTTCAAAATGGTTCAAATGGCTCTGAGCACTACGGGACTCAACTTCTGAGGTCATCAACCCCCTATAACTTAGAACTACTTAAACCTAACTAACCTAAGGACATCACACACATCCATGCCCGAGGCAGGATTCGAACCTGCGACCGTAGCGGTCTCGCGGTTCCAGACTGCAGCGCCTAGAACCGCACGGCCACTTCGGTCGGCTCACAATGCGGTACGAATTCGCAGTGGTGAACGGCCTCACCTAACTTATACAGTGCCACAACTGTTGACTGCCGAACTTGTGTAGGAATGCACACTGATCTTTTGCGGATGGTGTAATATGCAGCTCAAACCATAGCCTTTGTGTTGCGTTTCATCTCTCAATTGTAGACGATCCCAGTAACGTTCAGCGCTATCTATTGGTAAAATCTTCGTATTTTTTTGTGATTATTTTCCCCTGCGTCAGTAATATCCTCTTCAAATTTGACGTCATTCTGAGCAGTGGTTCCCTCTCTGCATCATTTTGAAACTGGAACTGTAATTATGAGCACTCTCTGTATCAAGCTGAAAGGAGGCAATGCAGAGAGATAAAGATGTTACTCCCAAAACTTTTGTGTTTTCTTTGTTGGGTCAGGTACTTCTGGGAAAAACTTCGCGTAACAAACAAGAGAGCGCTGAATGGTGGAAGGATTGTACGAGGGCAGTTCAATAAGTAATGCAACACATTTTTTTTCTGAAACAGGGGTTGTTTTATTCAGCATTGAAATACACCAGGTTATTCCCCAATCTTTTAGTTACACAACACTATTTTTCAACGTAATCTCCATTCAATGCTACGGCCTTACGCCACCTTGAAATGAGGGCCTGTATGCCTGCACGGTACCATTCCACTGGTCGATGTCGGAGCCAACGTCGTACTGCATCAATAACTTCTTCATCATCCGCGTAGTGCCTCCCACGGATTGCGTCCTTCATTGGGCCAAACATATGGAAATCCGACGGTGCGAGATCGGGGCTGTAGGGTGCATGAGGAAGAACAGTCCACTGAAGTTTTGTGAGCTCCTCTCGGGTGCGAAGACTCGTGTGAGGTCTTGCGTTGTCATGAAGAAGAAGTTCGTTCAGATTGTTGTGCCTACGAACATGCTGAAGTCGTTTCTTCAATTTCTGAAGAGTAGCACAATACACTTCAGAGTTGATCGTTTGACCATGGGGAAGGACATCGAACAGAATAACCCATTCAGCGTCCCAGAAGACTGTAACCATGACTTTACCGGCTGAGGGTATGGCTTTAAACTTTTTCTTGGTAGGGGAGTGGGTATGGCGCCACTCCATTGATTCTCGTTTTGTTTCAGGTTCGAAGTGATGAACCCATGTTTCATCGCCTGTAACAATCTTTGACAAGAAATTGTCACCCTCAGCCACATGACGAGCAAGCAATTCCGCACAGATGGTTCTCCTTTGCTCTTTATGGTGTTCGGTTAGACAATGAGGGACCCAGCGGGAACAAACCTTTGAATATCCCAACTGGTGAACAATTGTGACAGCACTACCAACAGAGATGTCAAGTTGAGCACTGAGTTGTTTGATGGTGATCCGTCGATCATCTCGAACGAGTGTGTTCGCACGCTCCGCCATTGCAGGAGTCACAGCTGTGCACGGCCGGCCCGCACGCTGGAGATCAGACAGTCTTGCTTGACCTTGTGGCGATGATGACACACGCTTTGCCCAACGACTCACCGTGCTTTTGTCCACTGCCAGATCACCGTAGACATTCTGCAAGCGCCTATGAATATCTGAGATGCCCTGGTTTTCCGCCAAAAGAAACTCCATCACTGCCCGTTGTTTGCAACGCACATCCGTTACAGACGCCATTTTAACAGCTCCGTACAGCGCTGGCACCTGTCGGAAGTCAATGAAACTATACGAGACGAAGCGGGAATGTTTGAAAATATTCCACAAGAAATTTCCTGTTTTTTCAATTAAAATTGGCCGAGAAAAAAAATGTGTTGCATTACTTATTGAACTGCCCTCGTATAGCAGAGACACGCAAATCAAACGGACGATACTATTCTTCTTCTAGAGTAGGCTGAAGTTCAAGCGACTGGTCAGGAAAGAAGCGGGACACGGAAGTGCTAAAGAATGAAGAAATACTCTCGAAGTTCTCTGAGGCTAGAGATACTGCGATAAGGAATAGATCAGTAGGCAGTTCAGTCGAAGAAGAATGGACATGTGTTAAGCCGGCCGAAGTGGCCGTGCGGTTCTAGGCGCTGCAGTCTGGAACCGCGAGACCGCTACGGTCGCAGGTTCGAATCCTGCCTCGGGCATGGATGTGTGTGTTGTCCTTAGGTTAGTTAGGTTTACCTAGTTCTACGTTCTATGGGACTAATGACCTCAGAAGTTGAGTCCCATAGCGCTCAGAGCCATTTTGAACCATTTGACATGTGTTAAGAGGGGAATCACAGAAGTTGGAAGGAAAAACAGAGGTACAAAGAAGGTAATTGCGAAGAAATCATAGTCAACAGAAAAAATACTTCAGCTGATCGACCAAAGAAAGAAGTATAAAAGTGTTCAGGGCAATGCAGGAACAGAGGTCACTTAGGAATGGAATAAATAGGAAGTGCGGAGAAGCTAAGGTGAAACGGTTGCATGTAAAATGTGAGGAAATCGAAAAAGAAGTGATTGTCGGAAGGACTGACTCAGCATGTAGAAAAGTCAAACAGAACTTTGATGAAATTAAAAGGAAGAGTGCTAACATTAAGAATACGATTCGAATTCTACTGTTCAAGACAGAGGACAGCATGGATAGGTGGGAAGAGCGCACAGAATGCGTCTTTGAGGAGAGAGACGATCTAGTATTAGAATCAGAATTTCAAAAAGCTTTTGAAGACTTACAATCGAACAGGGTAGAATGGATAACATTCCATCAGAATCTCTCAAATCATTGGGGGAAGTAACAAGAAAACGACTATTCACGTTGGTGCAGCTTAACAGCACATGCGTGACTGACAAGAATAATATACAGAAGAACGGAAAGGAAATCTGGATGTGTTAGACGACGATCAGTTTGGGTTTAGGGAAGATAAGGGCTACAGAGAGGCAATTCTCACTTTACTGTTGGTAATCGATGCAAGACTGTGGAAAAAAGAAGATATGTTCATAGAAATTGTAGACCTAGAAAATGCGTTCGGCCATGTAAAATGGTGCAAGTGATTTGAAATTTTCAGTAAAATAGGTGTAAGCTATAGGGAAAGGCGGCTCATAAACAGTGTGTACAAGAAATAAGTGGGAATAAGTTTGAGACGAAGAACAAAGTGCTCTGATTAAAAAGGGTGTGAGATAGGGATGTAGTCTTTCTCCCCTAATGTAAAAACTGTAGATCGAACAAACGTTCAAGAGTGGAGTTAAAATTCAAGGTCAAAGGATATCAACGATAAGATTCGCTGATGAAATTTCTGTCCTCAGTGTAAGCGAAGAAGAATTACAGGATAGGTCGAATGAAATGAACAGTCTAATGAGTACAGAATTCGAAGGGGCTCTGAGCACTATGGGACTCAACTGCTGTGTTCATAAGTCCCCTAGAACTTAGAACTACTTAAACCTAACTAACCTAAGGACATCACACACATCATTGCCCGAGGCAGGATTCGAACCTGCGATCGTAGCGGTCGTGCGGTTCCAGACTGTAGCGCCTTTAACCGCTCGGCCACTCTGGCCGGCCAGAATTCGAATGAAGAACAGCTGCCAACATGAGTAACGTAGAAGTAAATATCCTCGGAGTAGTGAAGCAACTTAAATCACCTAATAAAAGCAAGTCTTCTGGTCCAGACTGTATACCAAGTAGGTTCCTTTCGGAGTATGCTGATGCGTTAGCTCCGTGCTTAACAATCATTATCAACCAAATGGTTCAAATGGCTCTGAGCACTATGGGACTTAACATCTGTGGTCATCAGTCCCCTAGAACTTAGAACTAATTAAACCTAACTAACCTAAGGACATCACACACATCCACGCCCGAGGCAGGATTCGAACCTGCGACCGTAGCAGTCGCGCGGTTCCGGACTGAGAGCCTAGAACCGCTAGACCACCGTGGCCGGCCATTTACAACCGTTCGCTCGACGAAAGATACGTAGCCAAAGACTGGAAAGTTGCACGGGCCACACCAATATTCAAGAAAGGTAGTAGGAGTAATCCACTAAATTACAGGCCCATATTGTTAACGTCGATATGTAGCAGGATTTTAGAACATATATTGTGTTCGAACATTATGAATTACCTCGAAGAAAACGGCCTATTGACACAGAGTCAACATGGGTGTAGAAAACATCGTTCCTGTGAAACACAACTAGCTCTTTATTCACATGAAGTGCTGAGTGCTATTGACAAGGGATTTCAGATCGATTCCGTATTTCTGGATTTCCGGAAGGCTTTTGACACTGTACCACACAAGCGGCTCGTAGTGAAATTGCTTACTTATGGGATATCGGCTCAGTTATGTGACTGGATTTGTGATTTCCTGTCAGAGAGGTCACAGTTCGTAGTAACTGACGGAAAGTCATCGAGTAAAACAGAAGTGACTTCTGGCGTTCCCCAAAGTAGTGTTATAGCCCCTTTGCTGTTCCTTATCTATATAAACGATTCTGGAGAGAATCCGAGCAGCCGTCTTCGGTTGTTTGCAGATGACGCTGTCATTTATCGACTAATAAAGTCATCAGAGCATCAAAACAAACTGCAAAACGATTTAGAATAAATATTTGAATGGTGCGAAAAGTGGCAGTTGACCCTGAATAACGAAAAGTGTGCGGTCATCAATATGAGTGCTAAAAGGAACTCGTGAAACTTCGGTTACACGATAAATCAGTCTAATCTAAAAGTCGTAAATTCAACTAAATACGTAGGTATTACAGTTACGAATAATTCAAATTGGAAGGAACACATAGAAAATGTTGTTGGGAAGGCTAACCAAAGACTGCGTTTTATTGACAGGACACTTAGAAAATGTAACAGACCTACTAAGGAGACTGCCTACAGTACGCTTGTCCGTCCTTTTTTAGAATACTGCTGCGCAGTGTGGGATCCTTACCAGACAGGACTGACGGAGTACATCGAAAAAGTTCAAAGAAAGGCAGCAAGTTTTGTATTATCGCGATAGATGGGAGAGAGTGTCACAGAAATGATACAGGATTTGGGATGGACATCATTAAAAGAAAGGCGTCTTTCGTTGCGACGGAATCTTCTGACGAAATTCTCCTCCGAATGCGAAAATATTTTGTTGGCATCGACTTACATAGGGAGGAACGATCACGACCATAAAATAAGGGAAATCAGAGCTCGTACGGAAAGATACAGGTGTTCATTCTTTCGCCGCGCTATACGATATTGGAATAATTGAGAATTGTGAAGGTGGTTCGATGAACCCTCTGCCAGGCACTTAAATGTGGTTTGCAGAGTATCCATGTAGATGTAGATGTAATTACATAGGGCTCTGTATACATTTGCTGCTAGTCAGTACACGGTATTGTAGTTTGTCTCCTTGTAATTTTTGTTGATTGGTATATCTGTCTGCGTTTGGGGAAGAATGCGACTTCAGTTTACGAATATCATACTTTTATTATAGTACGTGCAAAGGGCGGATCGCTGAACTCTCACGTTTAATGCGTGACCTTCTTTCTCGTGTAATTATTCCAGAATTTACTTTCTCACATGAGAAGCAGCGTTCTTAATTTCAAGCAGAACACACAGCCGTAAGGCTCCCTTTAACGGCAGCTCCGAAACAGGCCGTAAATAATCGCATCAGTAGGTTAGACACCGGCAATTCATGTTTACGATGATCCGGCCATTTCCGTTAACCGATATAGCCGGGGGAGCGAGCAATTGGCGCGCCCGCCGCTAGATGGCAGGGCGATGCGCTCTGGCGGCAGCAGCGATGGCCGACTATGCGTGCGTTCCCCCTCCGGCACGCTGACGAGGGTTTCGCGTTTAGACGGTACTTACGGACAGCTAGAGGGTCGCATGGGAGACGGACGCAAAATACGCCGTGGGGAGGAATCGACATAGCACACACGTTCCTCAGCCAGGGATTCCCAATATAGTTGGATGGCCGAACAATAATCCTCAGTCCGCAGCTCGTGGTCGTGCGGTAGCGTTCTCGCTTCCCGCGCCCGGGTTCCCGGGTTCGATTCCCGGCGGGGTCAGGGATTTTCTCTGCCTCGTGATGACTGGGTGTTGTGTGATGTCCTTAGGTTAGTTAGGTTTAAGTAGTTCTAAGTTCTAGGGGACTGATGACCATAGATATTAAGTCCCATAGTGCTCAGAGCCATTTCAACCAATAATCCGCTACTCCACCATGAAGTTTTCACACTCGTAATCTGTATGTTACATATCCTCCGACATTGAGAATCTTTCCTTGCTCGCAAAAATCTGTTTCGAAGGTAGTTTCTAAATGCAGTTTTTCGATTTACTGATAACAGCAGGTTGGATACAAGCTTTGACTTTTCCATGACTTCTGTAAATTCAGTCCGGAACCGTGCTGCTGCTACGGTAGCAGGTCGGAATCCTGCCTCGGGCATGGATGTGTGTGATGTCCTTAGGTTAGTTAGGTTTAAGTAGTTCTAAGTTCTAGGCGACTGATGACCTCAGATGTTAAGTCCCATAGTGCTTAGAGCCATTTTTTTAATCTTTTATGTTGTCGAGATAGGTTTTTCCTCGCAAACTTTCCGCGCTGGACGACAAAGACTAAAATATGGTTGGTCGGCATTCGGAAGAATCTGCAAAGAGGGAGAATATTCCGTGGTTTCGGGAATATGATTAATGACTCTTCAAGCTTTCCCGGCGGATGTGTTGTAAATTTGCAATATGATTCGCTTTCGGAATTACGATGGTGGGGAGCCGAGCCTTGCTGGGAAGCCAGCGCTGGAGAGGCGAGGTCTTCCGTTGTGAACGCCCGTGTGTGACGATCGCTCGGTATCAGCTTTTGTTGGTACAGACGGACGTGCTGTAGAGTCTATAAATTCAAATGTCTCTAAGCAGTATGGGACTTAACACCTGAGGTCATCAGTCCCCTAGACTTAGAACTACTTAAACCTTAGAACTACTAAACCTAACTATGGACATCACAAACATCCATTCCCGAGGCAGGATTCGAACCTGCGACCGTAGCAGCAGCGCGGTTCCGGACTGAAGCGCCTAGAACCGCTCGGCCACAGCGGCCGGCTGTAGAGTTTATAGTTAGAACAGTTAGGAACTGTACTGTTGCGCACCTATACGATTCTAGACTTCACCTGCGGGTTGGAAGTCGTCGTTGAGTACACAGCGTTCAATAATTAAGAACACTTCCTCTGCCTGTACTTACGTTGAGACTTTATCTGAACTCCGTCCTTGTGGCTGGGAGTTCGCGTTTCTCGTCTGTAGAACACAGAGAGGAGAAGACAGTATTAGAATATACTAGTCAGAGGACCGCCTTCTGCCGTCCTAGTGTTTGAAAGAGTTTTTATTGTTGTGGCTGGAGTTTTTATATATACGCAGACGTGTACGAGAACCATCACTTCGACGCACCAGACGCAGTACATAGCAAATTGCTTCGGCTTATTAGGGCTATAAAGCTGAACAGCTGTGATCACGCTAATTTATTTCCACTGAGGTCCCACACTACCGTAGATCATCTTTTAAAGTAGTGTCTCCTAGTCTTTGATACGTAGATAATGTCAGTCATTTCGCGTTATTGATATTAGACCGCGCAGTCATTGTAAGGGGCAGAGTTGGGCAATTGATTAATAGTTTTACTTAGAAAATGTAAACTTTGTAATATAAGGGTTTTTTTAATCAACAATATAAATGCCGGCCGGTGTGGCCGAGCAGTTCTAGGCGCTACAGTCTGAAACCGCGCGACCGCTACGGTAGCAGGTTCGAATCCTGCCTCGGGCGTGGATGTGTGTGATGTCCTTAGGTTAGTTAGGTTTAAGTAGTTCTAAGTTCTAGGGGACTGATGACCTCAGCAGTTAAGTCCCATAGTGCTCAGAACCATTTGAACTATTTTTTACAGTAAATATATAAGCAGCAACAACGTTTATCATTTAGTAGGATTAGTTGCCTTCATCATTCATTTATGTGTAAATTGTTATTTATATAATTAAGAGATCCTATGATCTGCTTCAGGAGGTAGTCAGCGTTTATTGTTCTCCGTTGCGCACATTCATTTTACACCCGCCTGGAGTATCATCTTGAAAATTAATTGACTGAATGACGCAACAGTTACTACATAAGGGCTACTACAATGCTGTATTATTGTTATTACAGCGGCCACACATAAAGCATTAACACTCTGGAGTCTTTCAGTTTCTGCAAGTGCAGAAGTAAAAACAATCAATTGATTTTCAAACAATAAGAGTAGTGCACACATTTTAACTTGGTTGATTTGAAGTGGGATTGCAGGTCAAGCAGTTGCTACTAGGGAGAGCTGTGGTGGATAGGAAGCATGTTTTGTAAGAAGGGTATACCCTCACTGTGGATAGTTGGCTTTCTTAAAGATTTATAGATGTGAAAGTAGACTTTTGGCGGTGATAACAAAATAAAAACACAGGAGTGAATGGATTTTGAACGTGATTTACTATCTGTAGTGATTGAGAAACAGGCAAATATAAAAGAGGTTGTACAAGCAGTACCATTTGTCTCACTGATTCATTAGTCGGTGGATTAATGAAGCACAATAAGTAACCTTAATTCATCTTTCTTCATTTCAGAAATAAAAGTGCTAAAAGAAAATTCTTTTTCATTCGAAATTTGGAGATGGTGTGATAGGGACAGGGCGGTACTACCTAATATCTGATTACACTCAAGCGTAATCGTTTGTGAAAGTTTGGATACCGCTGGTCTATTGCGACCTACCTCTATGCAGTAACGATTCGGCGGGTAGCCTATGCAGTAGGCGAGTCCGTAGCGACAACACTGCGAACGTTTTCAGACTACAGCATCTTGTGCAGGCCGGGCGAAACACAAAAATGACCTGGAAAATATTTAAAAGAAGACTTACTTACGCAGGATTGATCCTTGTTAATGAACATCACAGAAGGTGCTGGAAATGGACACCGTTCGTGCCGATGCAGCGATGTGCTCGATTTAACTGTGTAGCCGGCCGTTGTGGGCGAGCGGTTCTAGGTGCTTCAGTCCGGAACCGCGCTGCTGTCGCAGGTTTGACTCCTGCCTCAGCCATGGATGTGTGTGATGTCCCTAGATTAGTTAGGTTTAAGTAGTTCTAAGTTCTAGGCGACTGATGACCTCAGATGTTAAGTCCCATAGTGCTCAGAGGTGGTGGTACCCGTGGTCTAGGGGTAGCGTCTTTGATTCCGGCATAAGAAGTCAGCCTCATTCTGCCAACGGACTTATCAAAGAGGGCGGAGGAGCGGATAGAGGTTCGGGGCACTCTCTTGTCCTAGGGGTGAGAAATTGCCCCTAAAGGCGGAATAATCAGCAATGATCAGCGACATGAGGATGCAGAAGGCAATGGAAACTGCATTAAAGACACGTAACGTGTATCCACAGGACATGTGGCCTGTAATTGAAGAAGTGTTATGATGATCTCTCCATTGGCAAAAGATTCCGGAATAGTCCCCCATTCGGAACTCCGGGAGGGGACTGCGAAGGAGGAGGTTACCATGAGAAAAAGATTGAATAATCAACGAAAGGATAACGTTCTACGAGGCGGGGCGTGGAATGTCAGAAGCTTGAACGTGGTAGGGAAACTAGAAAATCTGAAAAGGGAAATGCAAAGGCTCAATCTAGATATAGTAGGTGTCAGTGAAGTGAAGTGGAAGGAAGACAAGGATTTCTGGTCAGATGAGTATCTGGTAATATCAACAGCAGCAGAAATTGGTATAACAGGTGTAGGATTCGTTATGAATAGGAAGGTAGGGCAGAGGGTGTGTTACTGTGAACAGTTCAGTGACCGGGTTGTTCTAATCAGAATCGACAGCAGACCAACACCGACAACGATAGTTCAGGTGTACATGCCGACGTCGCAAGCTGAAGATGAACAGATAGAGAAAGTGTATGAGGATATTGATAGGGTAATGCAGTATGTAAAGGGGGGCGAAAATCAAATAGTCATGGGCGACTGGAATGCAGTTGTAGGGGAAGGAGTAGAAGAAAAGGTTACAGGAGAAAATGGGCTTCGGGCAAGGAATGAAAGAGGGGAAAACCGGAACAGAAGAGAATCGAAGCATTTGAGATGTGGTGCTATAGACGAATGTTGAAAATTAGGTGGACTGGTAAGGTAAGGAATGAGAAGGTTCTACGCAGAATCGGAGAGGAAAGGAATATGTGGAAATCACTGATAAGGAGAAGGGACAGGATGATAGGACATCTGCTAAAACATGAGGGAATGACTTCCATGGTACTAGAGGGAGCTGAAGAGGGCAAAAACTGGAGAAGAAGACAGAGATTGGAATACGTCAAGCAAATAATTGAGGACGTAGGTTGCAAGTGCTACTCTGAGATGAAGAGGTTAGCACAGTAAAGGAATTCGTGGCGGGCCGCATCAAACCAGTCAGTAGACTGATGACCAAAAAAAAAAGTGCTCAGAGCCATTTGAACCATAAAACAGTGTAGCAGCTCTGCCTGAGGGGAGCAATCAGTAGCATTTTCAGTGTTCTGCTGTAGCTCTTCCAGTATGAGAGGACAATTTGAATACACATTCCCCGTCAGTCTCCCTCACAGCTGAAAACCACAGGGAGGAGAGACATCAGGTGATCTAGGTGGCCAGAATACGCACTGCCTCGGCTGATTTTCCCTCCTTCACCGACATTAAAAAAAAAATGCAGTCTTGACAACGTTGCCTACCTGGTGAGTGCTGCTGCTCTGGCTTGCTGGTCTTGCTGAAAATATCCATAGATTTGTTCAACTACTGTGAGTTGATCCAGAAGTGAGTTTCTGGACACAGTGGTTAACATTAATAATCTGCTGAAACGCTGTCATTACGGTGGAAATATTAGACATAGCGCGCTGAGATTATGCAACGACTCTTCAGTGTCCTGATAGGGATTTACTGACGCATAATGTGGCATGTTCTGTGAGTTCACGTACTACGTGTTGGGTTGGCAGAAGAGCCAACACCGTGTTACTAGAGGAGACCGAAATGCACGCGTTTTACCTCACGCAGGCTGGCGTGAGGAGGGAAGAACTATACTGACGTGAGGTCTGGAACATGACAAGGAATTAGAATTCAGAAAGCGGACGTAATTAGTTGGATACTTAACTTTAATCCATTAATGATGAACGTCGCTCTTGACGGTACATGATTCACAATATTGAAATTATAATTAAATGGAAACCCTAGCTGCAAACAGGCGTTGATGTACTTCATTGGGGACATGTTGAAAATGTGAGCCCCAACCGGGACTCGAACCCGGGATCTCCTGCTTACATGGCAGACGCTCTATCCTTCTGAGCCACCGCGGGCACAGAGGATAGTGCGTCTGCAGGGACTTATCCCTTGCATGCTCCCCGTGAGATCCACATTCCCAACATGTCCACACCACTACATTCGTAGTGCGCCTAATAGATGTTTGCCCATCATACTCATTACTCGTGGCAGATTAATCTACCAAGTCCCGTACGAATGTAGTGGTGTGGACATGTTGGGAATGTGGATCTCACGGGGAGTGTGCAAGGGATAAGTCCCTGCAGACGCACTATCCTCTCTGTCCGCTGTGGCTGAGATGGATAGAGCGTCTGCTATGTAAGCAGGAGATCCCGGGTTCGAGTCCCGCTCGGGGCACACATTTTCAACATGTCCCCAATGAAGTCTATCAACGCCTGTTTGCAGCTAGGGTGTCCATTTAATTATCATTCCATTTCTAGCAAAGCTGCATGGTCATCCTCGGTAACTGTTCTTTCGGGAACAGATACTACCGTCATATATATTCACAATATTATCTGTTCAGAATACATTCTTGAATATGGCGCCTTGCTAGGTCGTAGAAAATGACGTAGCTCAAGGCTATGCTAAACTGTTGTCTGTGCAAATGAGAGCGTATGTAGTCAGTGAACCATCGCTAGCAAAGTCGGCTTACGACTGGGGCGAGTGCTAGGGAGTCTCTCTAGACTAGACCTGCCGTGTGGCGGCGCTCGGTCTGCAATCACTGATAGTGGCGACACGCGGTTCCGACGTATACTAACGGACCGCGGCCGATTTAAAGGCTACCACCTAGGTAGTGTCTGGCGGCGACACCACACTATGAGATTCTGAACCAGGCCCCATCAGCAGAAATGAAGAACTGAGGGTTCAAAAGTCATGATTTCACTTCAGTCAGAAACCATCGGCAGTATTCATTGATGATGATGATGATGATGTTTGGTTTGTAGGGCACTCAACTCTGCGGTCATCAGCGCGCAGTTCCAATTTTTACGCAGACCAATTTTTTTCACAACCCAGTCCAGCCACTGTCGGGAATGATGATTATAAAATGATGAGGACAACACCCCCCACCCCCAGGCCTTGGTCAGAGAAAATCCCCAACCCGGCCGGGAAGCGAACCCAGCACCCCATGATCCAGAGATTGCAACGCTAGCCGCTTTCCCCCCCCCCCCCCCCCCTTTGGACAGGGAAGGTAAAACTAAAAAAAAATCTACTTGCCACCGCCACTTGTGTCCTAACAAAAAAAATAAAATGCACCTCTTCAGGCGTTTGGCGCCTATCTAGGCATATCCCAAAACAACTGACCTATTCCTACGAGGATGTAGGTAAGGAAGAATGTAGGGGGGAAGAACATAGAGAGTAGCGATTGAAATGGAGGTAGTTGTGTATGGGCTTTTGTTATTTTTTTAGTTTATTTTAGTGCATTTTTATTGTTTTTGTTTTCTTTGCGTGTTTGTATGTATATTTTTATTTTCTTTTATTTATTTATTTATTTTTTAAATTTTTTAAATTAAATTAGTCTATGTACCAGAATTCCAGGAGTCGATAGCGCCTTCCGATTGGCAGAACATCTAAACGTGTCTTCTCGAAAATTTAATGGAGACTATGAAACGTCCCCTTTTGAAGAATTGTATACGAGACTGTGCTTAACCTGACACACAATATTTTTAGCGCAACGCAATCTGACTTTCAAAAATCCCTACAAAAGAATGGCCCTGACTAACATTAACCTATACGTTTCACAAATCACTTACCTCACAGAAATCTCGGTTACTCGAACTACTGCAATACAGCGAGCGCCACTACTCCCAGCTAAATAAAAGATTCAAACTACGGAAGGCACTAACTACTGATAGGCATAGTTAGCAAATGAAAGATTTTAATAGAGAACAAACAATGGATTTACCTTAATAGTGTTGAAAAATCATAATATACATAGCAGTTCATGACATCCAGTCTTACAAATTTCAAATCTGCGCCATTTCTCTCCCCACATCGACCACTGCTGGCGGCTCACCTCCAACTGCGCAACGCTACGCGCTGTTCACATCCAGCTGCCCAACACTACAATAGCAGACAACAATGCAAACTAGCCACAGACTGCACACAGCACAGCCAGTGATTTTCATAAGAGCGCTACGTAACGTTGCCAATAAGAAAATATAAACAGCCTACTTACAGGGTGTAGGTAAGGAAGAATGAAGGGGGGAAGAACATAGAGAGTAGCGATGAAAATGGAGGTAGTTGTGTATGGGCTTTTGTTTTTTTTAGTTTATTTTAGTGCATTTTTTTGTTTTTGTTTTCTTTGCGTTTTTGTATGTATATTTTTATTTTCTTTCATTTATTTACTTATTTTTAAAATTTTTAAAATTAAATTAGTCTATGTACCAGAATTCCAGGAGTCGATAGCGCCTTCCGATTGGCAGAACATCTAAACGTGTCTTCTCGAAAATTTAATGGAGACTCCGTTTGTAGTGCGATCAGAACACTATGTCGGCAAAAAGCAGTATCAGCATCTCATGGCTTGGACGTTCCCGCTGGAAAGCTGGTCATGAAAGGCGCTCCGTAGAAAATTGGAAAAGAACTGCTTGTACCTGATGTTACGAACAAGCGTTCAGTGTCGATCGTTAAGGTACGTCCAGTAACCTAGTTCTAATTTCTCGTCGGGGACAAAAAGGCAGCGTACCGTATGACCACGTATCCAATTCACAGCGTTAGATTTTGTTGCGGGGTAATGATTGACATCCGGGAATAAAAGCGTCTGGAAAGTGATCTGAGTATCTACTAGACCACGAGCAGCGGACGTACGCATTGGTGATTCTAAATCACGGTTTGCGGCATTTTCAGTGCTGAACAGTTGACATGTGCATTAACAACGGCCAAAAACATATTCTCAGTTTTCATTCCCATTTTCTCTACCCTGTTTTACGGACAATAAGACACACATTCTTCTTCGAAAAATTGCCCCCAAAATTAAAGTGCGTCTTGTACTAGAAATTAATATTAAAATGTCCAGTGCCTGATTTAAATTTCCCACCAGTCTTAAAAATGGCCACATACTCGACGCCGTGGGAAACCTATCTCTGTCTGGCAACATTGGATTCAATTGGCAGCAGCAGTGCACCGATGCGACAAACATGAGTTGCGTGTGTTCACAAGTTTGCTGGCACTGTCTCACTCCTGCCCAGCCATCACAAACCCAGAACACTGTCTAGCCTATGATGCATCATTGCAGTCAACGATGCCAGTGAACTTGAACTGAAAGTGATTTGTGTTATCGGTTACGGTACAATCCTTTTTTGGTATCTTTTTCGTAACGGAAAAAAAACAAAAGGTATTCATATGAGCTGGTCCCGGTGGAGGTTCGAGTCCTCCCTCGGGCACGTGTGTTTGTCCTTAGAATAATTTGGGTTAAGTAGTGTGTAAGCTTAGGGACTGATGACCTTAGCAGTTAAGTCCCATAAGATTTCACACACATTTGAACATTTTTTGTATTCATATGATACCGGCTACAAATTGAAAGTAAGAGTAACAGCATTTGCAGAAGAACACGGAAACAGAGCAGCCGAGCATCATTTCGGCCCCTCAAAAACAGAAAAAAAAACCATTCGCGATTGGTGGGCTAGTAAAGAAGAACTGAAAGAAAGGAGGACGTTTAAATGTGAAAATAGAGGAGTGAATACAAAATGGCCAAAACTAGAAGACGATGATTTTCAGTGACGTCAAAGGTCAGTTCGGCTTTATAAAATACGAATTTTTATTTAGTCTGGCTTAGCCGGCCGAAGTGGCCGTGCGGTTAAAGGCGCTGCAGTCTGGAACCGCAAGACCGCTACGGTCGCCCTGCAGTGAGCGAAGAAACGGTTGAACGCGTGCGGGCAAGTTTCACGCGTAGCCCGCGGAAGTCGACGAATAAAGCAAGCAGGGAGCTAAATGTACCACAGGATGGTGCTCCACCGCACTTCCATCATGATGTTCGGCATTTCTTAAGCAGGAGATTGGAAAACCGATGGATCGGTCTTGGTGGAGATCATGATCAGCAATTCATGTCATGGCCTCCACGCTCTCCCGACTTAACCCCATGCGATTTCTTTCTGTGGGGTTATGTGAAAGATTCAGTGTTTAAACCTCCTCTACCAAGAAACGTGCCAGAACTGCGAGCTCGCATCAACGATGCTTTCGAACTCATTGATGGGGACATACTGCGCCGAGTGTGGGAGGAACTTGATTATCGGCTTGATGTCTGCCGAATCACTAAAGGGGCACATATCGAACATTTGTGAATGCCTAAAAAAAACTCTTTGAGTTTTTGTATGTGTGTGCAAAGCATTGTGAAAATATCTCAAATAATAAAGTTATTGTAGAGCTGTGAAATCGCTTCAATCATTTGTAATAACCCTGTATTTTACCCCTGCTACCTTAAGAATTTGAAAGATAGTATTCCAGTCAAAAGCTTTCTCTAAGTCTATAAATGCTAGAAACGTATGTTTTCCTTTCCTTAATCTATCTTCTAATGTAAGTCGTAAGGTCAGTATTGCCTCACGTGTTCCAATATTTATACGGAATCCAAACTGTCTTCCCCGAGGTCGGCTTCTACTAGTTATTCCATTCGTCTGTAAAGAATTCGCGTTAGTATTTTGCAGCCGTGACTTATTAAACTGATAGTTCGGTAATTTTCACATCTGTCAACACCTGCTTTCTTTGGGATTGGAGTTATTATATTCTTCTTGAAGTCTGAGGGTATTTCGCCTGTCTCATACATCTTGCTCACCTGATGGTAGAGTTTTGTCAATACTGGCTCTCCCAAGGCCGTCAGTAGTTCCAATGGAATGTTGTCTACTCCCGGGGCCTTGTTTCGACTCAGGTCTTTCAGTGCTCTGTCAAACTCTTCACGCAGTATTGTATCTCCCATTTCATCTTCATCTACGTGCTCTTCCATTTCCATAATATTGTCCGCAAATGCATCGCCTTTGGATTGACCCTCTATATACTCCTTCCACCCTTCTGCTTTCCCTTCTTTGCTTAGAACTGGGTTTCCATCTGAGCTCTTGATATTCATACAAGTGGTTCTCTTTTCTCCAAAGGTCTCTTTAATTTTCCTGTAGGCAGTATCTATCTTACCCCTCGTGAGATAAGCCTCTACATCCCTACATTTGTCCTCTAACCATCCCCGCCTAGGCATTTTGCACTTCCTGTCGATCTCATTTTTGAGACGTTTGTATTCTTTTTTGCCTGCTTCATTTACTGCATTTTTGTATTTTCTCCTTTCATCAATTTAATTCATTGTCTCTTCTGTTACCCAAGGATTTCTAGCAGCCCTCGTCTTTTCATCTACTTGATCGTCTGCTGCCTTCACTACTTAATCTCTCAAAGCTACCCATTGTTCTTCTACTGTATTTCTTTCCCCCATTCCTCTCAATTGTTCCCTTATGCTCTCCTTGAAACTCTGTACAACCTCTGGTTCTTTCAGTTCCGAAAACATAGACGGTAGTATTGCATTTTCAGATACCAACGGTGCTGTTACGACTCTGCAAGGTGGCATAAGACTACAAGAGAACCTCCAACTAACAGGCAGCAAGAATTCCTACGCGGCAGCTCAGTCAGTTGGAGGACGGAGTGGCTCAACTGCCGGCAGGTGTGGCCGAGCGGTTCTAGGCGCTTCAGTCTGGAACCGCGTGACCGCTACGGTCGCAGGTTTGAATCCTGCCTCGGGCACGGATGTGTGTGATGTCCTTAGGTTAGCTAGGTTTAAGTAGTTCTAAGTTCTAGGGGACTGATGACCTAAGATGTTAAGTGCCGTAGTGCTCAGAGCCATTTGAACCTTTTGACCTGGCTCAACTATCGCAAAATGTGAGTGGGAATGCGTGGTCACTTATACCGTATGCCCCCTTATACCAACACTGGCTAAACTGAGACAACTCTGGAGGTTTAGTACGAGAAGAGAGGGGGCGGGGGGGTTCTTGCAAGGTCTCTAGAGGACCGGAGCGTTGCTAGTGACTGGAAGAAATTACGGATCATCGGAAAGATCCACAAAACTGTAATCCTATATCTCTGACGTCAGTGTGTTCTAGGATTTTGGAGCACGTTTTATGCTGACATATTATGACATTTGTGGAGACCGAAAATCTCCTCTGTACGAATCACCATGAGGTCCGAAAACAGCGATAGTCTGAAACCTAGCACACTGAGTTCTTTCTCGAGACGCACAAAGCAGTAGATACAAGCGCTCAGGCAGATGTGTTCCAAGACTTCCAGAACATGTTCGATACGGTTCCGCTGATACCTAATGAAGAAAATACGAGTGTACGGAATACCAGACAACCTTCACCAGAGGTGCAATTCTCACGTTGCGGTTGATAATGGAAAGAAGACCGAAGACAAATCTAGATAAGTTCATAGGATTTGTAGACCTGGGAGAAGTGTACGACAATGCAAGACGTTCGAAATTCTGAGGAAAAAAGGGGCAAGCTGTAGGGAAAGACGGACAATATACAAATATACAAGAAATAAGAGAGAACAATACGACTAGAAGACCACCAACGAAATGCTCGGATTATAAAGGATCTAATACACCGATGTAGTCGTTCGCCCCTGCCGTTCATCGAAGAAACAAAGACAGAAATAAAAGTAAAGTTTAAGATTGAGATCAAAATTCAAGGTGAAAGGATGTCAATGATGAGATTCGCTGATGGCATTGCTATACTCAGTGACAGTGGTGAAGAATGACTGTATCTGCTGAATGGAATGAACAGTCTAATGAATACAGAAGGCGGATGGAGAGTCGTACGATGAAACACGAAAGTAATGAGAAGTAGCAGGAACGAGAACAGCGAGAAACTTAACATCAGAATTGCGGATCACGAACTTAATGAATTCTATTATGTATGCACCAAAATAATTCATAACGGACCGCGCCAATAAGGACATAAAAATCAGACGAACACTGGAAAAAAGGGTATTCCTTCCCAAGTTTACTGGTATCAAGCATAGACCTTGATTTGAGTAAGAATTTTCTGAGAATGTACGCTTGGAGCAGAGCGTGGTATGGTAGTGAAACATGGACTGCGGGAAAACGGGAACAGAAGAGAATCGTAGCATTTGAGATGTAGTGTGGCAGAAGAATGTTGAATATTAGGTCGAGTCGTAAGGCAAGAAATGATGATATGCTCCGTAGAATTGGTGATGAAAGGTATATATGGGAACACTGACAAGAAGGAGGGACAGGGTAGTAGGACATCTGTTAAGATATCACGGAATGACTTTCATGGTACTAGAGGGAGCTGCAGGGAGCAAGAATTGTAGAGGAAGACGGAGATTGGTGTACATCCAGCAAATAACTGAAGACGTAGGTCTGAGATGAAGAGATTGGCACAGGAGATGAAGTCGTTTTGATTGCACAAAAGTGAGCAGTACAAATAATATGTGGTACCTGAGTGTATTTTTTTCTGTCCTTTTTTTTAGGGGAGGGGGTACCATTATCTACTCATGGTTTCCTTCTACCCAAAAGAAAAAAAAATCCCTCCATCGCTATTCCTTGTCTACTCTTACACAGTACATAAATACACAGAAACATAATTAAATAGAATTACACACATACAATAATCTAATTTTTTTAAAAATGTTGTAGGTCAAAGACAAAATAGTGGAAAGGTTATGTTGGCAACACTACAAAACACAAACCACAACACATACTTGAAGTACAAAAACATACCGAATACAGTGGTGTGCATAAAAGTCTGTTGTAAAGATCATAAGAAATACATAGTGCAGCGGAACATCTAAAAATTAGGCCAAAATTATCAGTGTCCAACAAAGAAAAACAAATATGTGCTGGCAGACGGCATTTCCCGGTGTAAGCGAGAAATCAGGCAAAAAATCACCGCAAGTACAAACCAACCTATTCTTAACGAACTGTTTTCGATCTAAAAGCAAATCAAAATGTAAATAATAATAATTACGGACCACTCATGATGCCTTACCTCAATATAGCGAAACGCATCTGGTGAGAAAAATAACGCATTTTTGTAGTTGCAACGACAGAACAAAAATACCCTCAAGAATTATAAAGTAACTACGGACACTATGGCAACACAAATGAAGAAATAATATGTGGCGTTCGCCCACGGTTGTCATGTAGGTACCTCTTCAAGGAGATAGGCAATTTCACTGTGCCGTCACAATACATACATTCGGTAATGAAATTTGTCATTAATGATCCAGCACAATCTGAGAACAAGTAATGCACATACCTACAACATTATAGGGAAAAATCGCCTTTATTGCCGATTGTTAAAACTGTCATTGGCTCAAAGAGGAGTTCAGTACACAGCAACATAAATTTTTAATCATTTACCTAATTTCATAAGGCAAGTTTTAAATCCAGTTCAAAATCCTTTGCCCTAAACATTTCCTTCTATTCGATTGCCTAATTTCTACTTCAGAACTGGCAGCCAGTGAAAAAGAAAGTGTATCTGCATGAGTAATAATTAAGTCTTGATTAATGTCAACACTAGTCATGCATACGTATCCTGCAACCTGACTCATTCCACATCAGTCCAATAAAGGAATCCTTCTAATGATTTAACAAATAAGTAACGGACTATTATTTTCGATTATTCACTTTTGAGAGAGCGATTGAACTTGAGTAGTGATTTCTTCTTCTTTCTTCGTTCTTCTCAGATTCTCTTCATACGTTCACTGTGTTCCCTCTTGCGTTCTTCCGACCATCTTTTTCCCGTTCTGTTCTCCGCGTGTTCTTGTTTAAGTGTGTGTTTCTGTATGACGTCTCTAAACGGTTCTCTATTGTTTACGTTGTCTTGTGTGATCCCCAGTTCTTTAATGTCTTCTTCTGCTTCAGTGATCATCTTTGTCTTGTTTTTGCTCTTGTTTACTATCTTGTGAGCCTGCTTTTATTAATCCTACTGATATGTCTATAAAATTTCATCCTTCTCTTTCTAATGGTGTCTGTTATTGTTTATATGTCTTTGTAAATCTCTCTAGTTGGCCTCTTCATCCAAATTCCTTCCCGAAACACTGGTCCATATACTTTCCTCAGAATTTTTCTTTTTTTTCTGCATGATCACTCTGCAATTCACATTTAAGTGCTTGGCAGACAGTTCATCGAACCACAATCATACTATCTCTATACCATTCCACTCCCGAACAGCGCGCGGGAATAACGAACACCTAAATCTTTCTGTTCGAGCTCTGATTTCTCTTATTTTATTTTGATGATCATTCCTACCTATGTAGGTTGGGCTCAACAAAATATTTTCGCATTCGGAAGAGAAAGTTGGTGACTGAAATTTCGTAAATAGATCTCGCCGCGACGAAAAACGTCTTTGCTTTAATGACTTCCATCCCAACTCGCGTATCATATCTGCCACACTCTCTCCCCTATTACATGATAATACAAAACGAGCTGCCCTTTTTTCCACCCTTTCGATGTCCTCCGTCAATCCCACCTGCTAAGGATCCCCCACACCGCGCAGCAATATTCTAACAGAGGACGAACGAGTGTAGTGTAAGCTGTCTCTTTAGTGGACTTGTTGCATCTTCTAAGTGTCCTGCCAATGAAACGCAATCTTTGGCTCGCCTTCCCCACAATATTATCTATGTGGTCTTTCGAACTGAAGTTGTTCGTAATTTTTACATCCAGGTACTTAGTTGAATTGACAGCCTCGAGAATTGTGTTATTTATCGAGTAATCGAATTCCAACGGATTTCTTTTGGAATTCATGTGGATCACCTCACACTTTTCGTTATTTAGCGTCAACTGCCACCTGCCACACCATGCAGCAAACTTTTCTAAATCACTTTGCAACTGATACTGGTCTTCGGATGACCTTACTACGAACTGCGACCTTCCTGACAGGAAATCACGAATCCAGTCGCACAAGTGAGACGATACCCCGTAGGCCCGCAGCTTGATTAGAAGTCGCTTGTGAGGAACGGTGTCAAAAGCTTTCCGAAAATCTAGAAATACGGAATCAACTTGAGATCCCCTGTCGGTAGCGGTCCATTACTTCGCGCGACTAAAGAGCTAGCTGCGTTGCACAAGAACGATGTTTTCTGAAACCATGCTGATTTCGTACCAATAGATCGTTCCCTTCGAGGTGATTCATAATGTTTGAATACAGTATATGCTCCAAACCCCTACTGCAAACCGACGTCAATGATATAGGTCTGTAGTTCGATGGATTACTCCTACTACCCTTGTTAAACACTGGTGCGACCTGCGCAATCTTCCAATCTGTAGGTACAGATCTGCTTTTCATTCTCCCTGATCTTAGTATGACCATGAATCACTGTAGTTTCTGCAGCATAAAGTGCTTCTGGTAGGACTACTGTGTTGTCATGCCTTAGTTTCGCATTGACAGAAATAGATTGCTTATTATAGTGTTTCCAAGTGAGCTTATATGCTTTTTGTAATCTGGAGATTCTCTCTTTATTGGCTATTGAGTTCAGTCCTGATGGTTGGATTATCTCTCCCAGATATCGGAAGTGGGCAACTTGTGGCACTTCTCCGTACTGAGTAGTAATGGGGAGATTATCTACAGCTTTGTTTTCCATATTCTGCGTTTTCTCGTAGGAGATTTGTAGCCCAGTTTTCTGTGAGATTTCGTGTAGTTTTCCAGTGCAACTTTGGCTTCCTCCCTATTGTTCGTTAGAATGGCAAGATCTTCCGCGAAAGCCAGACATTTCACCCTAATTCTCGGCTCTTTTTTGATCCCTTGTTTTCTATCGACGAAAACTGCTGAGGCGCGGGAGGTGGGTTACGGACGCGGGGTAACAGGATATGCTTCGAGCGCAGGTAACGGCCGCCTGCCCTACAAATTAAGCGCCATCGTCCCGTTTTAACTTGGCGACTCTCAACGAGCCAACCGTAAGCCGACTTAGTGATCTCGGGAACAACAGAGATCCCGCTAGCAGGAAACGTTCGAGGCCGAGCAGATAGTAGGACTCGATCGAGTGCGACTGGTTCAAGGGGTAAACACCAACAACAAAATACAACTGCAGTACTGCAGAAGAGGTGAAAGGCCGACCGACAGGTACTATAAAACCAACTGCAAGCGAATGTATAACTTTTCCTACCCAGTGTCAGAGACAGACTACGATCCTGCATGGATGATCCGACTAAGGTAATGGTGTACTTCACTACTAGACAAGCTGCTTACCCCGTATAACGGACCTCTATTGATATTTGAATTTATCTTACAACAAGAAGGTAATGAAAACTTTATTAGGTCGCTGTAATACACTCCTGGAAATTGAAATAAGAACACCGTGAATTCCTTGTCCCAGGAAGGGGAAACTTTATTGACACATTCATGGGGTCAGATACATCGCATGATCACACTGACAGAACCACAGGCACATAGACACAGGCAACAGAGCATGCACAATGTCGGCACTAGTACAGTGTATATCCACCTTTCGCAGCAATGCAGGCTGCTACTCTCCCATGGAGACGATCGTAGAGATGCTGGATGTAGTCCTGTGGAACGGCTTGCCATGCCATTTCCACCTGGCGCCTCAGTTGGACCAGCGTTCGTGCTGGACGTGCAGACCGCGTGAGACGACGCTTCATCCAGTCCCAAACATGCTCAATGGGGAACAGATCCGGAGATCTTGCTGGCCAGGGTAGTTGACTTACACCTTCTAGAGCACGTTGGGTGGCACGGGATACATGCGGACGTGCATTGTCCTGTTGGAACAGCAAGTTCCCTTGCCGGTCTAGGAATGGTAGAACGATGGGTTCGATGACGGTTTGGATGTACCGTGCACTATTCAGTGTCCCCTCGACGATCACCAGTGGTGTACGGCCAGCGTAGGAGATCGCTCCCCACACCATGATGCCGGGTGTTGGCCCTGTGTGCCTCGGTCGTATGCAGTCCTGATTGTGGCGCTCACCTGCACGGCGTCAAACACGCATACGACCATCATTGGCACCAAGGCAGAAGCGACTCTCATCGCTGAAGACGACACGTCTCCATTCGTCCCTCCATTCACGCCTGTCGCGACACCACTGGAGGCGGGCTGCACGATGTTGGGGCGTGAGCGGAAGACGGCCTAACGGTGTGCGGGACCGTAACCCAGCTTCATGGAGACGGTTGCGAATGGTCCTCGCCGATACCCCAGGAGCAACAGTGTCCCTAATTTGCTGGGAAGTGGCGGTGCGGTCCCCTACGGCACTGCGTAGGATCCTACGGTCTTGGCGTGCATCCGTGCGTCGCTGCGGTCCGGTCCCAGGTCGACGGGCACGTGCACCTTCCGCCGACCACTGGCGACAACATCGATGTACTGTGGAGACCTCACGCCCCACGTGTTGAGCAATTCGGCGGTACGTCCACCCGGCCTCCCGCATGCCCACTATACGCCCTCGCTCAAAGTCCGTCAACTGCACGTACGGTTCACGTCCACGCTGTCGCGACATGCTACCAGTGTTAAAGACTGCGATGGAGCTCCGTATGCCACGGAAAACTGGCTGACACTGACGGCGGCGGTGCACAAATGCTGCGCAGCTAGCGCCATTCGACGGCCAACACCGCGGTTCCTGGTGTGTCCGCTGTGCCGTGCGTGTGATCATTGCTTGTACAGCCCTCTCGCAGTGTCCGGAGCAATTATGGTGGGTCTGACACACCGGTGTCAATGTGTTCTTTTTTCCATTTCCAGGAGTGTATTTCGTCAGAGTCAGATACAAATTCGTCGCAAATGGGGAAATATTTATCTAAATTAAATGATATATCTAATTTCAGCACTAAATTATCATTATAGACTTCATGTAAGAGAGTCTTTTTCACTCTTACATTAATTTAATAACTCTCTTTGTTAAAACACACTGATTTTATGCTTGACCTAAAGTTACTGATTAGCTTCGCCTTGAGGGGTACGGCAAGTTAAAAAAAGAGAGAGGGAGATATGTACGTGAGTACGATAAACCCTTTACCTCATAGATTAGATTAGACTTACTTTCATTCCAATTGATCCGTAGTGAGGAGGTCCTCCAGGATGTAGAACACGTCAGAAATACAACAACACATGACAAATATTTACAACTGAAACAAAGAAGCTAATGTACCATTCCACAGGTCCCAAGTGGAATGATCGCCATTTTTTTAATGAACACTATATGAAAGAGTCATTTTACAAATACTAATGCATTGAATTTAAAATAAAAAAGTTTATTTATTTATTTACAAGGTAATAAACGTCTAATACAACCACTATAATACTTATTTACAATGAACGCATTACCCGGAAAACTTTAGCTTGGCTTGATGAATTACCCCAAAAAATAATCCCATATGACATTATGGACGAAAGTAAGCATACTATGCCAGCTTTTACATTTTTATATCCCCTATGTCTGACACAATTCACATTGCCAGTAGAGATTTGTTAAGACGCTTCAGCAGTTCTGTGGTGTGCTCCTCCCAGTTGAATTTATTATCAAGCTGTAATCTTAAGAACACTGTCCACTTCTTCTATCTGATTGTCATCATATGTTAGGCATATACTCGCGGGACACGCCTTACAAGTTCCGAACTGCATGTAGTCTGTTTTTTCAAAGTTTAGTGACAAAGAATTTGCTAGGAACCAGTGATTAATGTCCACAAATATTTTATTAGCTGAACTTTCTAAGACTACACTTGATTTGCTATTTATTTGCAATGTTTGTATCATCGGCAAACAAAACGAACTTGGCATCTGGTAATGTTACTGATGAAAGGTCATTGATATACAGAAGGAAAAGTAAGGGCCCCAAAATGAAACCTTGTGGGATCCCCCCTCCCTTCCCCCCCCCTCCCCCGATATTGAAGTCAGGGTACATGCGCAGGAAACAGTGGCGTTTTGTAGCACATGTGTTTCGGGACGGTTTTCTCCACTTATCACCAATACCGTGGACTTACAGATCTGCGTCGTGTGTGTTCCCTATGTGCCTATGCTGTTAGCGCCAATTTTGTGTAGTGTCGCGTTGTGTTGCACCACATTCTGCAATTATCCTTATTTTATGAGCATGAGAGTAAATACAGAATTATAGAATTTGTTTATTGTTTATAAAAAACACTTTTATAAAATGTAACGAGCCGCTTTTGGATTGCAAGAAGGCGGAATCAGTTGCAATAGCAGTAAATAAACATTTACTGTACGTAATACATTTATTAAAGTCGAGATCAGGCTGTGCTGTCTAGATGGTTCAAATGGCTCTGAACACTATGGGACTTCACTTCTAAGGTCATCAGTCCCATAGAACTTAGAACTACTGAAACCTAACTAACCTAAGGACATCACACACATCCATGCCCGAAGCAGGATTCGAACCTGCGACCGTAGCGGTCGCGCGGTTCAAGACTGTAGCGCCTAGAACCGCTCGGCCACCACGGCCGGCTGCTGTCTAGAGAATAGAGTCGTTCCTGATGATCATAAGGAAACGAAGAAAGACTTCAGTACTACTGCTACTTGGTAAAATCAAGCTGAGAATTTACCAAGTATGTGCTTCATGGCAAGCTCACATTTGAGCAAGATAACGCCCACCCACACACGGTGAGAGTATCTGCTGTTTGTCTTGATGCTTGACAAACCCTCTACCTTGGCCAGCAAGATCGCCGGATCTCCCCCCCCCACCCACCCCCACACGAGAACGTTCGGGGCATTACGGCGGAAGAGATTAGTATTTCACGTTCCGTCGACAACGAGGTCATTAGAGACGGAGCACAAGCTCGAATTAGGGAAAGATGGAGAAGGAAAGCGGCCGTGTCCTTTCGAAGGAACCATCTCGGCATTCGCTTTAAGCGATTTCGGGAAATCACGGAAAAACTAAATCAGCAACTGCTACATGGTCGCGTATACAAACAGTGATCCAATACTGCCAAATGTTTTTTATTCCAGTCTTTGATCACAATATCAATTCTTTAGACGATGACCGGTTTCACTCCATAATGACCATCCTCAGATCTTTTAGGACGTGGTGTAAAAGAGATCTGAGGATGGTCATTACAGACTGAAACCGGTCATCGTCTAAAGAATTGATATTCTGATCAAAGACTGGAATAAAAAACATTAAACTACATCAGGTTGGCCTGACGCGGGTTAGAACCGTCGTCCTCCCGAATGCGAGTCCGGTGTGCTCGGTGGGGCATTGGGGGCAGCAACATCCAACCATCTCGGGATATTGACGATCCAACGCTTCAATTGGACAGAATTTAGCACAATCTTTCTCCGGAGGACATGCTAAAACTCTATGAATCGGTGCCAAACCGAATAAGTGTTGGCATAAGGGCTAGAGGCGGACCAGCGCGTTAGTGACTTGTTGTTGTGGTCTTCAGTCCTGAGACTGGTTTGATGCAGCTCTCCATGCTACTCTATCCTGTCCAAGCCTCGTCATCTCTGAGTAACTACTGCAACCTACATCCTTCGAAATCTGCTTCGCGTATTCATCTCTTGGTTACCCTCTACGATTTTTACCCTCCACGCTGCCCTCCAATACTAAACTGGTGATCCCTTGATGCCTCAGAACCATGTCCTACCAACCGATCCCTTCTTCTTGTCAAGTTGTGCCACAAATTCCTCTTCTCCCCAATTCTATTCAATACCTCCTCATTAGTTATGTGATCTACCCATCTAATCTTCAGCATTCTTCTGTAGCACCACATTTCGAAAGCTCTATTCTCTTCTTGTCCAAACTATTTATCGTTCATGTTCCACTTCCATACATGACTACACACCATACAAATGCTTTCAGAAACGACTTCCTAACACTTAAATCTATACATTTTATATCCTCTCTACTTCGGCCATCATCAGTTATTTTGCTCCCCAAATAGCAAAACTCCTTTACTGCTTTAAGTGTCTCATTGCCTAATCTAATTCCCTCAGCATCACCCGAGTTAACTCGACTATATTCCATTATCCTCGTTTTCCTTTAATTGATGTTCATCTTATATCCTCCTTTCAAGACACTGTCCATTCCGTTCAACTGCTCTTCCAAGTCCTTTGCTGTCTCTGATAGAATTACAATGTCATCGGCGAACCTCAAAGTTTTTACTTTTTCTCCATGGATTTTAATACCTACTCCGAATTTTTCTTTTGTTTCCTTTACTGCTTGCTCAATATACAGATTGAATAACATCGGGGAGAGGCTACAACCCTGTCTCACTCCCTTCCCAAACACTGCTTCCCCTTCGTGCCCCTCGCCTCTTATAACTGCCATCTGGTTTCTGTACAAATTGTAAATAGCCTTTCGTTCCCTGTATTTTACCCCTGCCAACTTTAGAATTTGAAAGAGAGCATTCCGGTCAACACTGTCAAAATCTTTCTCTAAGTCTACAAATGCTAGAAACGTAGGTTTGCCTTTTCTTAATCTAGCTTCTAAGATAAGTCGTAGGGTCAGTATTGCCTCACGTGTTCCCATACTTGTACGGAATCCAAACTGATCTTCCCCGAGTCTACAAAGTGACTTATTCAATTTATGAAGCTCTTTCTCTTGAATAAGTCATCCAATTTTTCTGCAACAGTAATCATTTGTTTGTCCGTACATGTACATCACAGTTACTGGCTTCTGTCCCATTCGGATAATTCCTTCGTGGTGTGTCGCTTTTTTCTTTTCTTTATATTTTGTCTTCGAATCTGTTTTGCAATCTCTTCGATGCGAACTAATAGTACGTGGAGAGGGTGATGAGTTACAAGCACAGGAAGGAGGTGCGGCTTTGTAAGTTGTCATCGTCAGGAAAGACTTGAGGCAGCTTGGAGAGTCACTGCACAGTTTTACATGCTTGATGAAACGGGCAGAGTTCCCTGATTAAAAGATCAACGCTGTGGAGTCCCCGACAAGGGCGGGAGGGAGTTCTGAAGGAACACGACGGCGATTTTTCGACTAGGGAGACACTGGGAAGCAGAAGGAGAGCCGATGCGATCGGCCGAGAGGGACGGCCCCGGTATTGAAGGATTACGGCAGGCTATCAAAGTTTGCCAGTGGGAACTGCGCGGAAATGGTTCTGAGGAGCTTTCAGGGTTGAAAGACGCGACGCCAACCCATCACCGTGGGAGCAGCAGGCGACTACAAATGCACGCTTCCTATGCAAATTACTCAGAACTGGTTTTTCCTTTCCTTCCAGGAAAGGACAGCCATACGACAATTTATCGCAAGTCTTCTGATTACTTGATCGAAATCAGTAATACCAGCGGTGCTTAGTCTCGTTTCACATACACTTCCACCTATTCTTATTCTAGCAACACCATAGAAATTTAACAGTAGTTCGTTTGTCCTTGTACGTGACGTATAACGGTGGGGTACTGTCAAGTGGGGGGTGCCCCAGGGATCAGTGTTGGGGCCACTCCTGTTCCTTATTTATTTACATGATGTGCCCTCTAGTATTACGGGTAACTCTGCAAAAAACGGGTGATTTCTCAAACTGAGGAACAATCAAGAATGGGCTGCCGCAAGGTTCGGTCTTGGGTCCTGTGCTGTTCTTAATAGTTCTTAATATATATTAATGAGTATTTTAAACATAGCTGCACAACAGCAACGGTTCCACGTAATAAAATTATAAACAGCCGACCAGTTGCAATGGATAAAGAATTATTTACCTAGGTTTCGACAAATATAAATTTGTCTTCTTCAGAAGGCGGCAATTTTACGTTAGTAAGGACTAATGTACCATCGCCGTTTTTACAAATGTCACAACCGACTCTCTGCAAGATCCATGTACTAATTTATATTTATGTGACAAACCCTAATTCTAGGGTAACATTTCAATTTTGACAAATGGATCTATGCCGACATTTGTAAAAACGGCGATGGTACATTAGTCCTTACTAACGTAAAATTGCCGCCTTCTGAAGAAGACAAATTTATATTTGTCGAAACCTAGGTAAATAATTCTTTATCCATTGCAACAGGTCGGCTGTTTGTAATTTTATTATATATTAATGACTTGCCATTCTATATTCACGAAGATGCCAAGCTGGTACTTTTTGCCGATGATACAAGTATAGCTATCACACCCAACAGACAAGAATTAACTGGTGACATTGTAAACGATGTTTTTCAGAAAATCATGAAGTGGTTCTCTGCAAATGGGCTCTCATTAAACTTCGACAAAACACAGTATATACAGTTCCACACAGTAAATGGAATGACACCATTAATAAATATAGACTTCGATCAGAAATCGGTAGCTAAGGTAGAATATTCAAAATTTCTAGCTGTATGTATTGATGAGGGGTTGAACTGGAAAAAACACACTGAGGATCTGCTGAAACGTTTGAGTTCAGCTACTTATGCTGTTAGGGTCATTGGAAAGTTTGGCGATATACATCTGAGTAAATTAGCTTACCACGCCTCTTTTCATTCTCTGCTTTCGTATGGCATCATATTCTGGGGTAACTCATCATTGAGTAAAAGAGTGTTCATTGCACAAAAGCGTGTAATCAGAATAATTGCTGGAGCTCATCCAAGATCATTCTGCAGACACTTATTTAAAGAGCTAGAGATCTTCACTGTAGCCTCACAATATATATATTCACTTATGAAATTTGTTATTAACAATCCGAACGAATTCAGAAGTAATAGCAGCGTACATAGCTGCAACACTAGGAGAAAGGATGATCTTCACTACTCAAGGTTAAATCTAACTTTGGCTCAGAAGGGGGTAAATTATGCTGCCACAAAAGTCTTTGGTCACTTACTTAATAGTATCAAAAGTCTGACAGATAGCCATATAGCATTTAAAAGGCAATTAAAAGAATTTCTTAATATCAACTCCTTCTACTCATTAGATGAATTTTTGGATATACTAAGTGGGTAATTTCCCGAACCCCCACAAAAAAATTAAGTGTCATGTAATATTTTGTGTAATGTGATATCTTGTATAGAAACCTTTTATTAACGTGACACGTTCCACATAATTACGAAGTGTCTTATTCATGTTCTATGGAACAAGTAGTAATCTAATCTAATCTACAATATATCTGTTTGCTGATGACACTAGCTTGGTAGTAAAGGATGTTGTGTGCAACATTGGCTCGGTTTCAAATAGTGCAGTACATGTCCTCAGTTCATGGCTTGTAGAAAATAAACTAACGTTAAATCACAGTAAGACTCAGTTTTTACTGTTTCTAACACACAATTTAACAAAACCTGACGTTTTAATTTCACAGAACGGGCATATGATTAGTGAAACTGAACAGTTCAAATTCCTACGTGTTCAGATAGATAGTAAGCTGTCGTGGAAAGCCCACGTTCAGGATCTTGTTCAAAAACTTAATACTGCCATTTTTACTATTGGAACGGTTTCAGAAGTGAGTGATACTTCGTCACGAAAATTAGTCTACTTTATTTTCATTCGCTTATGACGTATGGTATTATATTTTAGGGTAACTCTTACATTCTACAAGGATATTTTTGGCTCAGAAACGGCGGTTCGGGCAATAAGTGGTGAGAGTTAACGAACCTAATGTAGACCTCATTGCAAGAGTCTGGGCAGTTTGACATTGGCATCTCAATATGTATATTCCTTATTGTCGTTTCCTGTTACCAATATTAGTTTATTCCCAAGAATAAGCAGCTTTCACTCGGTTAATACTCGACAGAAATCAGACCTGCATTTGGATCGGAGTTCCTTAACTCTTGTGCAAAAAGGTGTGCAGTATACTGCTGCAACCACTTTCAATAAGCAGTAATCCACGCGCTTTCAAATCAAAACTGAAGAGTTTTCTCATGGGTGACTCCTTCTATGCTGTCGAGGAGTTCCTTGAAAAACTAAGCTGATTCTTATTGTATTGCTGATAGCATTTACTTAAACTTATGGACTCACTTTTTTCAGGTTCTGAACATTTATTTTTATCTGTTATTACATTTATGTTGTAATTTCATGTACTGACACGTTCCATGACCTTGGAGATTTGCTCCTCAATTTGGTCCTATGGAACTTGACGTGTAAATCCAGAATGAGATTTTCACTCTGCAGCGGAGTGTGCGCTGATGTGAAACTTCCTGGTGAATTAAAACCGTGTGCCGGACCGAGACTCGAACTCGGGACCTTTGCCTTTCGCGGGCAAGTGCTCTATCGGGCAAGTTTGGAAGGTAGGAGACGAGGTACTGGCGGAAGTAAAGCTGTGAGGACGGGGCGTGAGTCGTGCTTGGGTAGCTCAGTTGGTAGAGCACTTGCCCGCGAAAGGCAAAGGTCCCGAGTTCGAGTCTCGGTCCGGCACATAGTTCTAATCCGCTAGGAAGATTGAGGTGTAAATAAATAAATAAATAAATAATACGGGTTTTATGCTTGTACATAATGCTCTGAAGTGCATTGTCGCCAATGTGAAATATATCTCTTCTACTTAACAAGTGCTCATAGCTCTTAAAGGTATGCATTTTGTAGCCAGTGTTTACTACACTTTTTTCCTTCAAATGATGGTCCCTGTTAAATCACAGAATATTGATCCTGATTATACACAGGCGGAAACAAGTGGCAACAGCAGGAAGAAGTTTGTGCGACATAAATGAAAGTTGGTAGGCGTGTTTCTACACCTGAAACATGATGTCTGCTAAAATTTCACGGCAGTCATACGGTGTGAGTGGCGATAGTAATGCCACTATGAGGATGCAAATCACGTTTGCCTGGCCAGATGAGTCCCGATTTCAGTTGGTAAGAGCTGATGTTAGCGTTCGCGTGTGGTGCAGACCCAACGAAGCTCTGGACTGAATTGTTAGCAAGGCACTGTGCAAGCTGTTGGTGGCTCCATTATTGTGAGGGCTCTGTTTACATGGAATACACTGGGTTCTCTGGTCCAATCCAGGCGATCACTGACGGGAAATGTTTACTTTCAAGTACATGGAGACCATTTTCATCCATTCATCAACTTCATATTCCCAAACAACGATGTGATATCACTGGGCCACAATTGTTCGCAGTTGGTTTCGAGAACATCTGGACATTTCAGTCAGCCGCAACGGTCGTAAGCATTAGTTGCCTTTGAGACTGGATGTGGTGAGTTAAATCACAGAATATTGATCCTGATTATACACAGACGGAAACAAATGGCAACAGCAGGAAGAAGTTTGTGCGACATAAATGAAAGTTGGTAGGCGTGTTTCTACACCTGAAACGTGATGTCTGCTAAAATTTGGCGGCAGTCATACGGTATGAGTGGCGATAGTAATGCCACTATGAGGATGCAAATCACGTTTGCCTGGCCAGATGAGTCCCGATTTCAGTTGGTAAGAGTTGATGTTATGGTTCGAGTGTGGTGCAGACCCAACGAAGCCATGGACTGAATTGTCAGCAAGGCACTGTGCAAGCTGGTGGTGGCTTAATAATGGTGAGGGCTCTGTTTACATCGAATACACTGGGTTCTCTGGTCCAACTGAGGCGATAATTGACGGGAGATGTTTACTTTCAGCTACATGGAGACCATTTTCATCCATTCATCAACTTCATGTTCCCAAGCAGCGATGTGGTATCACCGGGCCACAATTGTTCGTAGTTGGTTTCGAGAACATCTGGACATATCAGTCAGCTGCAACGGTCGTAAGCATTAGTTGCCTTTGAGACTGGACGTGGTGAGTTAATTATAATCTAGAATGCCTTTAAGGCGACAAAGACGCCATTATTAATAGTCCAAGGAGGTCGTATTCTAGGGCTAAGAGAAGTTGGTTGTTCCTTCTGTGGTAGTGCAGAAAGACTTGGCAGGAAAGTAGCCACTGTACAGAGTGTTACAAAAAGGTACGGCCAAACTTTCACTTCAAATCACATTAATCATCCGTAAAGAGAACATTTGCACTGAAATGAGGATTAACACATTGTTGGATGAACCATTCTCAGAAGTGTACCCGTGGAGGCCAATCAGCTGCTGATAGTGCCTGCACACGCTGTACATGGTACAGAAACAACTGGTTCTCTCGTAGCACTCTCCATACAGTGACGTGGTCAACGTTACCTTGTACAGCAGCAACTTCTCTGACGCTGACATCAGGGTTATCGTCAACTGCACGAAGAATTGCCTCGTCCATTGCAGGTGTCCTCGTCGTTCTAGGTCTTCCCCAGTCGCGAGTCATAGGCTGGAGTGTTCCGTGCTCCCTAAGACGCCGATCAATTGCTACGAACGTCTTCCTGTCGGGACACCTTCGTTCTGGAAATCTGTCTCGATACAAACGTACCGCGCCACGGCTATTGCCCCGTGCTAATCCATACATCAAATGGCCATCTGCCAACTCCGCATTTGTAAACATTGCACTGACTGCAAAACCACGTTCGTGATGAACACTAACCTGTTGATGCTACGTACTGATGTGCTTGATGCTAGTACTGTAGAGCAATGAGTCGCATGTCAACACAAGCACCGAAGTCAACATTACCTTCCTTCAATTGGGCCAACTGGCGGTGAATGGAGGAAGTACAGTACATACTGACGAAACTAAAATGAGCTCTAACATGGAAATTAAGCGTTTCCGGACACATGTCCACATAACATATTTTCTTTCTTTGTGTGTGAGGAATGTTTCCTGAAAGTTTGGCCGTACCTTTTTGTAACACCCTGTATATGATTGTTGGCGTTAGTGGTCATGAGAATGTACGGTCACAAGAAGACGGGACTGCAGACGGCCACGTGATATTGCCGAGACGTAAGACCATCGTCTTCTGTGTATGGCTTTGTCGCACCGCACTACATCTGCTGCACCAATTTGAGCAGCAGTCGGCACCACAGCGAACTGTATACACTTCTGACATCGTTAGCGTGAGGGCGATCTGTAGTACAAGGGTAATCCCAAAAGTAAGGTCTCCTATTTTCTATAAGTTCATAGACCTGTTTACTTCTACAGTGTTTTACATCAGTTTACAGCTTTGACATTTAGCTACTTTTCGACATAATCACCATTTTTGTCGATGCATTTTTGTGGACGCTGTGACAGTTTTCGTATGCCCATGTCATACCAGCTCGCCGCCATGCTGCTCAGAAAGTTATGAACCTCTTCTTTCACCTCGTGGTCTGAGCTGAATCGCTTTCCGGCCAAATGTTGTTTTAATTTAGGAAACAGGTGATAGTCACGGGCGCCAAGTCTGGACTGTAGGGTGGGCGTGTGATTATGTTCCACTGAAACTGTTGCAGGAGAGCAATGGCTTGCCGAGCGATGCGTGGGCGAACGTTGTCATGCAGAATGTGTACGCCCTTGCTCAACATTCCTCTTCACCGGTTCTGAATTGCCCGGTTGAGTTTTCTCAGAGTCTCACAGTACTTGTCAGCCTTAATTGTGGTCCCAGCGACTGCTACGGTCGCAGGTTAGAATCCTGCCTCAGGCATGGGTGTGTGTGATGTCATTCGGTTAGTTAGGTTTAAGTAGTGCTATGTCTTGGAAGGAGGATATAAGATGAACATCAACAAAAGCAAAACGAGGATAATGGAATGTGGTCGAATTAAGTCGGGTGATGCTGGGGGAATTAGATTAGGAAATGAGGCACTTTAAGTAGTAAAAGGATTTTTGCTATTTGTGGAGCAAAATAACTGATGATGGTCGAAGTAGAGAAGATATAAAATGTAGACTGGCAATGGCAAGGAAAGCGTTTCTGAAGAAGAGACATTTGTTAACATCGAGTATAGATTTAAGTGTCAGTTGTTTCTGAAAGTATTTGTATGGAGTGTAGCCATGTACGGAAGTGAAACATGGACGATAAATAGTTTGGACAAGAAGAGAATAGAAGCTTTCGAAATGTGGTGCTACAGAAGAATGCTGAAGATTAGATGGGTAGCTCACATAACTAATGAGGAGGTATTGAATAGAATTGGGGAGCAGAGGAGTATGTGGCACAACTTGACAAAAAGAAGGGACCGGTTAGTAGGACATGTTCTGAGGCATCAAGGGATCACAAATTTAGCATTGTAGGGCAGCGTGGAGGGTAAAAATCATAGAGGGAGACCAAGAGATGAATACGCTAAGCAGATTCAGAAGGATGTGGGTTGCAGTAAGTACTGGGAGATGAAGAAGCTTGCGCAGGATAGGGTAGCATGGAGAGCTGCATCAAACCAGTCTGAGGACTGAAGACCACAACAACAACAACAAGTTCTAGGGGACTGATGACCTCCGATGTTAAGTCCCATAGTGCTCAGAGACATTTGAACCAATTTTGAACCTAATCCCATAGCGCGTACTATACTGAAGCGCCAAAGCAACTTGTATAGGCACGCGCATTCGAATACAGAGATGTGTAAACAAGCAGGATACGGCGCTGTGGTCGGCAACGGCTATATAAGACAACAAGTGTCGGCGCAGTTGTTAGATGGGTTGGTACTCCTACAATGGCATGTTGTCAAGACTTCAGTGAGTTTGAACGTGGTGCTATAGTCGACGCACGAATGATGCGACGCAGCATCTCCGAGGTAACGATAAAGAGGGGATTTTACCGTAAAAACCATTTCTTGAGTGTACCGTCAGTATCAGGAATCCGGTAAAACAGCATCTCTCCGACATCGCTGCGCCTGGAAAAAGGTCCTGCAAGAACGGGACCAACGAGGACTGAGGAGAATCGTTCAGTGTGACCGTTCAACCCTTCTGCAAATTGTTGCAGATTTCAACGCTGGGCCGTCAACAAGTGTCATAGTGCTCACCACTCGTGAACCCTTGATGACTGCACGGCACAAAGCTTTACATAAAATATGGCGTTTCAGTCTTCGATCGCTATCCTTTATTTGTTCTGTACGAACAAGTTACTCTGCAACTGCAACATATGGTATGTTGGCATTTAATTCGTCCAAAATTTCTTTTTGTAAACTAAGATATTTCTATCACCAACTGTATTTCTCTTATTAATTATATTTTTAACTTTGTCTAACAGATCTGATGATGGGCAGCTAGCCCGAAACCGGTAATTGAGAATAAAGGATAGCGATCGAAGACTGAAACGCCATATTTTATTTAATGAACGATCACGGAATTCCCATTAAGACAATCATGTCCAGTTATGATACAAAGCTTTACTCCTCGCCTGGGCAAGTCAACAGTGACATTGGACTATTGATGATGTCAAATATGTTGCCTGGTCGGACGAGTCTCGTTTCAAATTTTATCGAATGAATGGACGTGTGAGGGTATAAAGACAGCATTATGAATCCATCGACCCTGCATGTCAGCAGCGGACTTTTCAAGCTGGTGGAGGCTCTGTAATGGTGTGGGGAGTGTGCAGTTAGAGTGATATGGGACTCCTGGCATGTCTAGATACGACTCTGACAGGTGACACGTACGTAAGCATCCTGTCTGATCACCTGTATCCATTGTGCATTCCGACGGACTTGGGCGATGCCAGCAGGAGAATGCGACACCCCACCCGTCCACAATTGCTACAGAGTGGCTCCAGGAACACTCTTGTGGGTTTAATCTCTTCCGCTGGGAACCAGGCTCCCCAGGTGTGAACATTATTGAGCGTGTCTGGAATGGCTTGCAACGTGCTGTTCAGAAGAGATCTCCACCCCCCCTCTTACGGATTTATGGACAGCCCTGCAGAATTAAAGGTGTCAGTTCCCTCCAGCACTACTTCAGACATTAGTCGAGTTCATGCCACACGATTTTAGACAGGTGTATCAGTTTCTTTGGCTCTTCAGTGTACATCTACCCATTACATTTGCTGTGCTACATCACATTCGTACACCTCATTAGTGACCAAAATTACCTTGAATTCAATAAATAATTGCACCTACAAGAAGAAGTATTGGCAATGGGATCTCCATTTTGACGGTCCACTTCCGAAGCTGGGTTGTCAGCGCAGTTAACTGCAACACAGGTGGTCCAAGTTCGACTCCTGGCTGGGTCAGACATTTTATCCACTTGGGGACTGGGTTTTGTGTTGTATTGTCCACATCATCATTTCATTATCATCGACAACGAGGTCGCTGAAATCGCATCAGATAAAAAGACTTGCACTGGGCCACCGAGCTACCTCAAATGTGGGTTCCAAGCCAATAATGCATACAATCATTTCATTTCCATTTTTAAGGAAAGTCAGCAAATATCTTCATGAACAAATCAGAAGAAAGGTTTTTCCAGTAAATAGTACCAGTACATACATGGATGATCCTCTGCTTGGTAGATGAATCAGAAAATAACGTAGAATAACTACAAGTGGAGATAAACACATTAAGCGAAAACATAAAGTTTACCTTAGAGGCAGAACAACCAGGTGAAATAAATTTCCTGGATGCATCCATCAGAAAGGGACCACAACAGCCACTGTATTGCATCAAGCATCTAAGCACTTACAGGTCTAAAAAGAAATCTGCCCTCGGATACAGGGCTATTCAAGAGGAAGGAACAGATTTCAAACATTTACCGCTTCCAAATTACAAAAAATAGAAACATAGTTCCAACGCTTCTGGAAAGGGAAAAGTTGAAATTATTACGTGTTCAATGTGAGCACCATGTGTTACACGACAAATATCGAAATGGGGGCTCATTCTCTGCCATACACGAAGCAGCTGGTCACTCGATATGGAATGCACACCTTTAACAATGCGATTTCGAAGACTTCTAAGAGGTTTTCATAACCCCACAGATAAAAGTCACGTGATGTGAGATCTGGGGTCCCGGAAGACCACCAGCGATTAAGTTCAACCTCTGCTCCTCCTCTTCCAGTTCAACGTCCCAGACGTCTTACGAGGTGCATTCAAGTTCTAAGGCCTCCGATTTTTTTTCTAATTAACTACTCACCCGAAATCGATGAAACTGGCATTACTTCTCGACGTAATCGCCCTGCAGACGTACACATTTTTCACAACGCTGACGCCATGATTCCATGGCAGCGGCGAAGGCTTCTTTAGGAGTCTGTTTTGACCACTGGAAAATCGCTGAGGCAATAGCAGCACGGCTGGTGAATGTGCGGCCACGGAGAGTGTCTTTCATTGTTTGAAAAGGCCAAGAGTCACTAGGAGCCAGGTCAGGTGAGTAGGGAGCATGAGGAATCACTTCAAAGTTGTTATCAAGAAGAAACTGTTGCGTAACGTTAGCTCGATGAGCAGGTGCGTTGTCTTGGTGAAACAGCACACGCGCAGCCCTTCCCGGACGTTTTTGTTGCAGTGCAGGAAGGAATTTGTTCTTCAAAACATTTTCGTAGGATGCACCTGTTACCGTAGTGCCCTTTGGAACGCAATGGGTAAGGAATACGCCCTCGCTGTCCCAGAACATGGACACCATCATTTTTTCAGCACTAGCGGTTACCCGAAATTTTTTTGGTGGCGGTGAATCTGTGTGCTTCCATTGAGCTGATTGGCGCTTTGTTTCTGGATGGCATGCACGTCACATCAATTGTCACAACCGACGAAAAGAAAGTCCCATTCATGCTGTCGTTGCGTGTCAACATTGCTTGGCAACATGCCACACGGGCAGCCGTGTGGTCGTCTGTCAGCATTCGTGGCACCCACCTGGATGACACTTTTCACATTTTCAGGTCGTCATGCAGGATTGTGTGCACAGAACCCACAGAAATGCCAACTCTGGAGGCGATCTGTTCAACAGTCATTCGGCGATCCCCCAAAACAATTCTCTCCACTTTCTCGATCATGTCGTCAGACCGGCTTGTGCGAGCCCGATGTTGTTTCGGTTTGTTGTCACACGATGTTCTGCCTTCATTAAACTGTGGCACCCACGAACGCACTTTCGACACATCCATAACTCCATCACCATGTGTCTCCTTCAACTGCCGATGAATTTCAATTGATTTCACAACACGCAAATTCAGAAAACGAATGATTCCACGCTGTTCAAATAAGGAAAACGTCGCCATTTTAAGTATTTAAAACAGTTCTCATTCTCGCCGCTGGCGGTAAAATTCCATCTGCCATACGGTGCTGCCATCTCTGGGACATACTGACAATGAACGCGGCCTCATTTTAAAACAATGCGCATGTTTCTATCTCTTTCCTGTCCGGAGAAAAAAAATCGGAGGCCTTAGAACTTGAATGTACCTCGTACCTACCGGTATACGTGAAAGACGGCGTTTTTATCACCGCTATGCCTGAAACTCTTAAAAGTCTGCGACATGACATTGTCGAAGGTGTGATTTCGATAACTAAATGAACCACCGTTTTGATATTTGTCGTGTACCACATGGTGCTCACACTGATTGCATGAAAATTGACTTTACTCTTACCAGGAACATTGGAATTGTGTTACTATCTTTTGTAATTTGGAAGAATAAATGTTTGAAGTCTGTTTCTTCTTTTTGAACAGATCCACAGACTAAACTCAGTACCACTTGACAAACATACCTATGATAAGGGGTTGGACATAATTATTGATGTAGCAAGAAATAACGGATACCAAGAATCCCTCGTAACAAAACTGAACAACAAAATCCAAGAAAAATAAAAGACAATCAAAATCACCACAAAAATTCAGAGACCTACAACGCCCACCACAAACACACACACCAACATCACCACCAGTACACAAGAAGATAACAACACAGAAACATACACAGGCTGGTACAAGTAACATGCAGAATCAAACTGACTCAGAAATGCGAACAACCTCAAGAAACCAGGAACAAAAATAGGAAACCAAAGTAACAACTATACAGAAATGTCTAATAAGTAAGATCATATTGACGTGTATCATAGAGCTGGCACTTACCAACTCCAGTGTACCAGCTGTGATGCTTTACACACAGGCACAACTTCTGAAACGAACACAAAATAATGTGGAAATGTGACACCAGCAATTCAGCACTTGCAGAACACTCCAAGGTCACAAGAGAAGTCTCAAACTCAAAAAGCGATTATCGAGAAGAAACACACAGTAAATGAGCAGACGAAAATTAGTACACTCACTCACTCATTGGATACCGGACTCGAGAGTCCATTACCGCAGCAACGTATTTTCGCCATCTGTCCCTGTCTTGGGCTATTTTCTTCCATTCACTTGCAATACCTAGGCTCCTCAAATCAGCACATTGTCCTCCCATCTACGCCTCGGTCTCCCCACAGGACGTTTTCCCTGTAGGTGCCCTACCAGTACTCTGCGCGCTTCCCTGCCCTCATCCAATGCAGCTACCTGTCCCGCCCATCGCAGCCTGCGTGATTCAATAATATTGATTACGTCAGTGCTTGAACAGAGTTCGTGAACCTCTTCGTTATGCAGTTTTCGCCACTCTCCGCTAATGCCATCCCTTTTTGCTCCGAAAAGTTTCCTCAGAATTTTGTTTTCAAATACTCGAAACAGCTTTTCATTTTGCACAGAGAGAGACCAAGTCTAACACCCATATAGCATAACTGGTAGAATAATCGTTTTGTGTATTCTAATCTTTAAAGTCCTAGACAATATCAGTGATGAAAGTAATGTATTCAGTGAGATGTAGCACGCATTTCCCGCCCGTAATCTTTTCTTCAGTTCGGATTCAATCTCATTTCTCGAAGTGATGTCCACGCCTAGATACTTACACTTTTTCAAACTGCATGTCTCCAACTCTTAACATTTCCTGATCTACTGCTGTTGGCATTCTGGTAGTAACTAGGTATTTAGTTTTGTCTTCACTTATCCTTAGACCTACATCTTAACTAACTTTGATTAACGCATTCACATTTGCTGTTACAGATTCTTTCCTATCGTTAATGATGTTTAGATCATCTGCATACCCTAATAATATTTCCATTTAACTCCACACCCTCTGAATTATCTGCTGCCATTCGTACAATATATTCTAGGACTAAATTAAAAAGTAGCGGAGATAGGGCATCTCCCTGCTGAAGTCCGTTCTTTATTACAAATTCTTCTGACTCCAATTTCCCCACGCGTACTCTACCTTTTGTGTTTTTCAAACTCGCTTCTATAAGTCTAACATACTTCTTAGGTATTCCAAGTTCCAAAAGAATTCTGTACAATTTTGATTGCAATATTGAATCATATGCTTTTGTAAAATCCATGAAAAGATTATGAACTGGTTTATTGTATTCTCATTTCTTTTCCAAAATTTGACGCAATGTGAATATTTGGTCTATAGTTGATCTGTTCCTCCGAAAGTCAGCTTGGTAATCCCCAACAATATCATCTGCATATGGTGTAAGCCTGCTTAGCAGAATATTCGAGAAAATTTTGGAACATACTGGTAATAGCGATATCCCTCTATAATTACTACAATCCATCTTGTCACCTTTCTTAAAAATTGGGATCAGGAATCAGAATCGACTCCTGCCACTTTTCGGGTACCATCTCTGAGTTCCATACTTTGGTTATCACTTTATGAACTACTTCCACCAATTTCTGTCCCCCATTTTTAACTAATTCGGCAGTTATGCAATCTGATCCTGGTGCTTTATGTTTTTCAATTTGTTGGTTGTATCTCTTACTTCCTTTAACGGTGGCTCAGGTATCTGGGGTTCTGCTGTACGTATTTCGTACGCCTGCTCATTTCCTGGTTCTTGGTGTACATTTAATAGATGCTCAAAATACGCCCTCCATTTACTTAATATAGCACTGGGGTCTGTCAGCATTTCCCCGGTATCCCCTCGAAGTGCATTTGTCCTAGCCTTGAACCCCTCCCTATACCCATTTACGTCTAGGTAAAGTTCCCTAATGTTTTTTGTTTCACTGTTTGTTTCCATTTTTTAATTTGATTGTTCAAATAATCCCTCTTCTTTGCCCGTAGCCTACGACCAACTTCGCTTCTCATGTTCAAGAACTCCTCTCATTTTCTGTCTCCCATTCTGTCCCAATATAATCGCGCTTTTCTCCTTTCCTCTACCAATTTCTTGCATTCTTCATCAAACCACGGTTTCTTCCTTCTTAATTGTACCTATTGTGACCTTCGCTGCCTCTTTGATATTATTGCCCACAGTGATCCACTGTTTATTTACATCCTCGTCTTGATCTTCGTGTGTCCTGAGAGCATCAAACCTATTTGAAATTTCTATCATGTACCTTCTCCTAAAGTTAACAGTGTCAAACCTAACAAGTTCTGCATCGTGACACCTTGATGTTGGTGTAGATAGCCGTTGGTGAACTTTGGCAACTACAAGAAAATGATCAGAATCGCAGTCTGCTCCCCTGAAAGTCCTAACATTTTCTGTACTAGTGTGCCATCTCCGATCTACAAGAACATGATCAGTTTGGTTTCGGGTGTGTCCATCCGGAGAGACCCAAGTTGCTTTATGAATGTCCTTCCTTTTGAAATATGTGCACTCAACAATCATGTCTTTTGAAACAGCAAAATTAACCACCATTGTGCCATTACCATTCGAAATGTTATGCAAACTTTCTTTCCTAATTGTAGGCCGGAATGCAGCCTCCTTCCCTATCTTCGCATTAAAATCACCTATGATTAATTTTGTATCGTATGAGGAGAACTCATCCCACAGTTGATCTAGTTCTTCATAAAAGCCGTCTTTAACAACCTATTTAATGTCCTCAGTTGGTGCGTGTACATTAATTACTACTAGTCTATTCCACCTACCGGACAACACTATAGCTGATAGTAGACAGTATAACTGATATATGACAAAAATTAGCAGCTAGACGTTATTTACGCTAATGAAACTTATTGTTGAGAAAGAATAGCCCCCATAGGCACCACAAAATAATATCACTCCTACGCAATATGCCACACCCTAGAGCAGCCACCTTTTTACCATAGTAAAGCAGAAATTTCACACACAGGAGTTTGGACATGTTATCTCAATTTACACACACACACACACACACACACACACACACACACACACACACACACAGAAACGACAATGACGGTCAGTTTAAAAAATGCATAAACGTACACGTACACAACACCTGGGGAAAAATGTACACATACACACACACACACACACACACACACACACACACACACACACACACACACACATGCATGCAAGCACACCCATAGACAAGCACACACACACACTCCCACTATCAAAACAAACAAAACAGGAACGCATCCCGCAAGAGCAAAACAAAACACACAAAATGGTGAGACGAATGTCGTTCTTCAGAACACAAAAACGTGAAGACACTTAGTGATAGTGAAGGTGCTGTGCTAAAATCCAGCATATGTACGCGGAAGATCAGGATGAATAACGTAAACAACAGAAAACGGTGAGTAACGATAAGAATTAGTACTAGTTATAGCAATAAGTCGAAGCACGCGAACTGTTCATGATCCTAGCAAATAAAATCGTAAGAGAAAAAAGTAGATTGTTACAGTGACCACTGCAGATGCGTTAGAATAAAGCGATGTATGTTTGGTTGTAATGACTTTCATTACAGTTGCGAAAGACAGTATCTGATCTATAGAATCACCATATTTGTTGTTTTTGTGGTCTTCGGTCCAAAGACTGGTTCGGTGAAGCTCTCCACGCTACTTTATCCTCTGGAAGCCTCTTTATCTCTTAATAACTGAGGAACCTACATCCTTTCGAGTCAACTTACTGAATTCATTTCTTGATCTCTCTCTCTACGATATTTACTCCCAGGACATCCCTCCACCACTAAACTGACCCTTCGTGATGTCTCAGAACGCATGGTATCAACCGATCCCTTCTTCTAGTCAGGTTGTGCCGGAAATTTCTATTCTCACCAGTTATATTCAGTACTTCATTAGTTACTCGATCTACCCACATAATCCTCAACATTCATCGGTAGCATTACATTTCAAAAGATTCTATTCTCCTCTTGTCTGAAGTGTTTATCGTCCACGTTTCAGTTCCATACAAGGGTACACCCCAGAAAAATATCTTCAGGAAAGACTTCGTATTAATTCTATATTCGGTGTTAACAAATTTCTCTTCTTCAGAAATGTGGTTCTTGCCATTACCAGTCTGCATTTTATATCCTTTCTACTTCTACCATTATCAGTTATGTTGCTACCCAAATAGCAAATCTCAACCAGTACCTTTAGTGTCTCGTTTTGAAACGTCCCCTTAGTACAATTTATACAAGACTGTGGTTAAACTGACACACAATATTTTTTAGCGCAACGCAATCTGACTTTCAGAAATCCCTACAAAGGAATGGCCCTAACTAACATTAACCTGTACCTTTCACAAATCACTTATCTCACCAAAAATCTTCGATACTCGAACAACTGCAACACAGCGAGCGCCACTACTGCCAGCTAAATAAAAGATTCAAACTACGGAAGTCACTAACTACTGATAGGGATAGTTAGGAAATGAAAGATTTTAATAGAGAACAAACAATGTATTTACCTTAATAGTCATAATATACACTCCTGGAAATGGAAAAAAGAACACATTGACACCGGTGTGTCAGACCCACCATACTTGCTCCGGACACTGCGAGAGGGCTGTACAAGCAATGATCACACGCACGGCACAGCGGACACACCAGGAACCGCGGTGTTGGCCGTCGAATGGCGCTAGCTGCGCAGCATTTGTGCACCGCCGCCGTCAGTGTCAGCCAGTTTGCCGTGGCATACGGAGCTCCATCGCAGTCTTTAACACCGGTAGCATGCCGCGACAGCGTGGACGTGAACCGTATGTGCAGTTGACAGACTTTGTGCGAGGGCGTATAGTGGGCATGCGGGAGGCCGGGTGGACGTACCGCCGAATTGCTCAACACGTGGGGCGTGAGGTCTCCACAGTACATCGATGTTGTCGCCAGTGGTCGGCGGAAGGTGCACGTGCCCGTCGACCTGGGACCGGACCGCAGCGACGCACGGATGCACGCCAAGACCGTAGGATCCTACGCAGTGCCGTAGGGGACCGCACCGCCACTTCCCAGCAAATTAGGGACACTGTTGCTCCTGGGGTATCGGCGAGGACCATTCGCAACCGTCTCCATGAAGCTGGGCCACGGTCCCGCACACCGTTAGGCCGTCTTCCGCTCACGCCCCAACATCGTGCAGCCCGCCTCCAGTGGTGTCGCGACAGGCGTGAATGGAGGGACGAATGGAGACGTGTCGTCTTCAGCGATGAGAGTCGCTTCTGCCTTGGTGCCAATGATGGTCGTATGTGTGTTTGGCGCCGTGCAGGTGAGCGCCACAATCAGGACTGCATACGACCGAGGCAAACAGGGCCAACACACGGCATCATGGTGTGGGGAGCGATCTCCTACACTGGCCGTACACCACTGGTGATCGTCGAGGGGACACTGAATAGTGTACGGTACATCCAAACCGTCATCGAACCCATCGTTCTACCATTCCTAGACCGGCAAGGGAACTTGCTGTTCCAACAGGACAATGCACGTCCGCATGTATCCCGTGCCACCCAACGTGCTCTAGAAGGTGTAAGTCAACTACCCTGGCCAGCACGATCTCCGGATCTGTCCCCCATTGAGCATGCTTGGGACTGGATGAAGCGTCGTCTCACGCGGTCTGCACGTCCAGCACGAACGCTGGTCCAACTGAGGCGCCAGGTGGAAATGGCATGGCAAGCCGTTCCACAGGACTACATCCAGCATCTCTACGATCGTCTCCATGGGAGAATAGCAGCCTGCATTGCTGCGAAAGGTGGATATACACTGTACTAGTGCCGACATTGTGCATGCTCTGTTGCCTGTGTCTATGTGCCTGTGGTTCTGTCAGTGTGATCATGTGATGTATCTGACCCCAGGAATGTGTCCATAAAGTTTCCCCTTCCTGGGACAATGAATTCACGGTGTTCTTATTTCAATTTCCAGGAGTGTATATAGCAGTTCATAATATCCAGTATAACAAATTTCAAAACTCCGCCATCTCTCTCCCCACATCCACCACTGCTGGCGGCTCACCTCCAACTGCGCAACGCTACTTGCTGTTCACATCCAGCTGCCGCTGCCCAACACTACAATGGCAGACAACAATGCAAACTAGACACAGACTGCACACAGCACAGCCAGTGATTTTTATACAGAGGTGGCGTTGCCAATAAGAAAACCTAAACAGCCTACTTACATAGCCCCCATGCTCCCCACAAAAAATTTTACAAATTGTTTTGGGCAGTGGCCAATAATGATTTGAAAATTTTTTTCATAATTACAGTAAGAAAGATATCAAATGCACACACGTATTAATACAATGTTGGTCAAAAGCTAAAATTTTCTCACAGTCCATAAAGACAGTCCTGATCATTTATCACAGTAAAATTGCAGTGTTTTTCTCAAAGGATGAGCAGTAAAAGAAAATGCACATGGAAGTAGTGGATTTCCATGCAGTCTTGAATAAGTAGTGTTGTCTTTCCAACGGAAAGACAGTGCTGACTCACGACATGCTGACAGGTAATGGGCCACAATAGAGCAAACAAACCGCAGAGTCAGTCGAAGTTGATGAATATTGCTAGGTAGGTCATCACAGAGTAGACCCACTGTAGTCCTGGTAGAGATCACGGTATTGGTGGGCCACCAGAGATGCAGACCCACTGCAGTCCTTGTAGAAATAATGGTATTGGTGAGTCAGCAAAGGTGTAGACCCACTGTAGTCCTTGTAGAGATGGCCAGCAGCCATCTGTTGTGACTGCGCAGGTGCACAATCACCATTGAAGAGTCTTGCAGATAATATAGCAAGTCCATAACCACCACTTGTGCACTCACAAAGTTTTTGGAATTGTCCTTAGAACCAGCAATGCTGTTATCCAGTCCCTTGCTGAATTATTAGCACACGTGCAAACACTAACAGTCCCTACGTGTCACATATTGTCCATATAGTATGACCAACAGAAACGTGTGCAGTGAAATGGAACTTACAAGTTACTTAATTTGATGAACTGCTGTCAATTACAATTTTATAACATAAAAATACAAGAACAAAGGTACAAAATACATCATTAAAGAACATAACAATACAGATAACATTTGTGGTACAAGCTTTACAAAAGAATCGAAATAACATATACATCAGTGTTACAGGAATTATGACATGAGTACATACATAAAAGATCAGAATAACTTGCGAAACATCAACTTCACACATGAGCATTAAAACAAAACAGATTAAATAATGTCTAAGCATATTTACAAGGTAAATAACATATTATTAATGCCAATTATATTTGAGGATAACAGTATTCCTCATCATAGTGAATATAGCTTAGTATTAGAAGAAGAAAAAATTCTATGAAACTACACAGAGACAGGAAGAAAACAAATACACAAGGGTACACAAACACATAGTGGGATAACACAAAAGGAAAGGACAGGGTTCGTTTTCAGTGTAACATTTGGTACTGCAGTCCAACCCAAAACTTCATTCCATAGATCTTTTGTCTTATTGCAACCTTTGCTTCCACCAAAAAAATCCTATCCAAGCATGCTTTCTGTATTTTTCTCGTATAACCTCTCAGTGCATTTCTTCAAATTCATCGCAACTCATTCTCTTATATAGTCTACCCCTTCTTAAGCTAACTTAAATTTATTGAGCTCAGATGCTAAACTAAGGGATGAGGCAATGCAGCAGCACAAAACAATTAACACGAACAGCAATGACAAAAAATTCAAATTTGCAAAGCAAGCAGGATTATTACAACTAATATGCAATGAGCAGCAAACAAGAAAAATAAATCAGTAATAAACTGGCTTAGCAGAGTAACACAAAGTCAATTCAGTAACACTATGCCTGGCAAACAGCAGTAACTTATACCTAAACATGACATAGCTCAAGCAGAAAAAATATTACAGTAAACACAACAATGCAGATAAGGGAAATGTATATTCACATCTTAATGTCTATGTAATTAAAGTGGTGCACCACAACAACTTATCGTAAAAAAATGTTACCGTGTACTTGACAAGAAAATTATGTATGCAGTTACTGTTACTAGTCCCTTTTTATTGTTCTTTCCATTCCAAGAGCTCCTTTTTCGAAGAATGTGGATCATAAAATAATTATTTAATAGATCTGTTGACAGAAACTGTTCACATTAGCAAATGCATTTAAGTTTATTTTATAAAACTAATGCTGCAACACAGGTGGAAACCAGATATTAAACAAAATGAGCAATCTCTCAACAACAAAGACAATAGATGTAAAATGTTTCTCATCATTTCATTAGGCATTTTAGTAAATATCATAAATTACGAGCTCCACGGTATGCTTTCAACAAGGAAATGTCAATAGCGAGGATAATGGCCTCCCCTTTCTTTTTTCTTACCTGTGCCTCTGAAAAGGCCCTCAATAATGGCTTTTTTTTTTCAGGCGTCTGACACAGCTGGGTGCCCATGACGCATTACGTGCAGGTGGTCAATTAACTTTCTTACAGAAATATTTACGACAGCAGTTTCCGCTACAGTGACGGTCTCATATAAAAATATTTCACAGGTCATGAATTTGCGTTACAAATCTGTAGAAACAAAATCCTATAAATATAACAGTGTCCAAAAAATTTTCGTCGGCATTGTAATACATTCACGCATTTACACACATTTCATAATTCTAAAGTACGATTCTTGGTTTCCGTATAACAAATTTCAAAACTCCGCCATCTCTCTCCCCACATCCACCACTGCTGGCGGCTCACCTCCAACTGCGCAACGCTACGCGCTGTTCACATCCAGCTGCCGCTGCCCAACACTACAATGGCAGACAACAATGCAAACTAGACACAGACTGCACACAGCACAGCCAGTGATTTTTATACAGAGGTGGCGTTGCCAATAAGAAAACCTAAACAGCCTACTTACAGTTTCCTCATCTAATTCCCTATGCCTCGCCTGATTTAATTCAACTACATTCCAATACCTATATTCTATTTTTGTCAATGTACATCTTATATCCTCCTATCAAGACACTGTCAACTGCATTTCCAAATTCTTTACAGTCTCTGACAGAATTACAGTGACATCGGCCAACATCAAAGTTTTTATTTCTTCTCCCTTTCTTTGGAAATAGAATCTTTACATTCTTCCTGAAGTGTGAGTTTATACACCCTGTCCCATATAACTCGCATAGCAGATGAAATAGCTTAGTCATGGCTGTGTCTCCCAAGGACATTCGTTCTCCAAATGTTTCTGTAGTTTCCTTTATTGCCTGCTCACTGTATAGACTGAATAACATCGGGGATAGGTTACATACAACCTGGTCTCACTGTGCTCCCAATCACTGCTTCCTTACCATGCGTTTCGACTCTTGTCGCTACTTTCTGGTTTTTGTACAAGCTGTAAGTAGCTTTTCACTCCCTGTAGTTTACCCCTACCATCTTCATAATATCATAAAAAGTATTCCAGTCGACATGATCAAAAGCTTTGTCTGTACCTAGAAAAACTATAAAAATAGGTTTGCCTTTCCTTCCCTTAAACAGATCATCCAAATTTTGTCTGAAATTGTGATCATTTGCTTGTCTGTAGATGTACAACACATCTACCGATTCGGTTAATTCCTTCGTCATACACTGATTCTTCTCTCTCTCTCTCTCTGTTAGAGCGTATCCTCTAAGATAAGGCATAAAGTCAAAAGTCAATATTGCCTCATATGCTCTTATGTTTCTCGGGAATCGAAAGTCACCTTCCCTAATCTTCCCTGAGATAAGCTGCCCACAGTTTTTCACCCTATAAAAAATCCATCCTAGTATTTTGCAAACATTACTCATTAAAGTGATAGTTCGGTAATATCCATACCGATCAGCAACCTGCTTTCTTTGGAAATAGAATCGTTACATTCTTCCTGAAGTGTGAGTTTATACACCCAGTCCCATATAACTCGCATAGCAGATGAAATAGCTTAGTCATGGCTGTGTCTCCCAAGGACAGCAGTAATTTTGACGGAATGGTGCTTACTCCTGGGGCCTTATTTCGAGTGAGGTCTTTCAGTGCCCTGTTACATTTTCCTCGCAGTATCGTATCTCCCATACTGCCTTCATCTAATTCCTCTTCCATAATAATACCTTCAAGTTCATTTCTCTTGTATAGGTCGTCTACATATTGCATTACCAGCCGGTGTGGCCGAGCGGTTCTAGGCGCTTCAGCCTGGAACCTCGCGACCACTACGGTCGCAGGTTCGAATCCTGCCTCTGGCATGGATGTGTGTGATGTCCTTAGGTTAGTTAGGTTTAAGTAGTTCTAAGTTCCAGGGGACTGATGACCTCAGATGTTAAATCCCATAGTGCTCAGAGCCATTTGAACCATACATATTGCATCCAGCATTCAGCTTTCCCTGTTTTGCTTAGTACTGGTTTCCCATCTGAGCTTTAAAAAAAAAATGGTTCAAATGGCTCTGAGCACTATGGGACTTAACTTCTAAGGTCATCAGTCACCTAGAACTTAGAACTACTTAAACCTAACTAACCTAAGGACGTAACACACATCCATGCCCGAGGCAGGATTCTAACCTGCGACCGTAGCGGTCGCGCGGTTCCAGACTGTAGCGCCTTTAACCGCTTGGCCACCCCGGCCGGCTCTGAGCTTTTCAGATTCACACAGCTCTATCTCTTTTCTCCAGAGATCTCTCTAATTTTCCTATATGTCCTATTTATCTTTTCCATAGTTAGTTATCCTTACATTTGTCATCTAGTCATTTCTGATTATCTGTTATGCACTTCTTATAAATTTCATTCTCTAGATGCTTCTTTTGCCTTTCGTATTCTTCATTTGCTGCATTTTTGTTATTTTCTCCTTTCATCAGTTAAACTTGATATCTTCTGTGATATCCAAGGATTTTTACTAGGTCTTGCCTTTTTACATACTTTATCCTCTGATGCCTTCACCATTTCATCTCCCAAAGCTAAAAATTCGTTTTCCACTGTATTCCTGCTTATTACGCGTCATGTAATTCATCTACGTCTACACTGACGGGAAGAAATTGCATCATGGAAAGATAAGTAACGTAGAGTAGTGAAATTTTGGGGGAATATGTTTGCCTAGGTACTATATTTAAGTGATTAACATGGCAATATCACAGGTTAATGAATCACGAGGTAAGTTATTCAAAATGTGAAATGCTGGTACATTAATAATAGGTGGAGCCGCCAGAATGTTGAATGCAAGCATTCAAACGTGGATGCATTGTGTTGTACAGGTGTCGGATGTCAGTTTATGGGATGGACTTTCATGTCTGTTTTACTTGGTCGGTCAATATAGGGGCGGCAATTGCTGGGGGCGGATGACGCTGGAGTTGTCGTGCGATGATGCCGCATATGTGCTCGGTTGGAGACAATTCTGGGGATCTAGCAGCACAACGTAACATATATACACTCTGTAGAGCATGTTGGCTAGAACAGCGGTAGGTGGACGAGAGTTATCTTGTTGGAAAACACATCTTGAAATGTATGAATGCAGAGTCTCGCGGAGATAACTTCGAATAAAATGCTCTCGGGTTTCGAACCGCGTCAATTGCTTAAAACTACACGAGCTTTCGGCAAAGCACTCCTTGGCCATTGTCAAGTGGTATGACTGCCAGGTGGTAACATTAAGAGTGCAACGGGAATTCCACTGCTAAATGCAGAGGAGAGAGCAGATAGGTGGAAAGAATACACTGAAAGCCTCTATGAGGGTGAAGGTTTGTCTGATGTGATAGAAGAAGAAACAGAAGTCGATTTAGAAGAGATAGGGGATCCAGTATTAGAATTGGAATTTAAAAGAGCTTTGGAGGACTTACGGTCAAATAAGGCAGAAGGGATAGATAACATTCCACCAGAATTTCTAAAATCATTGGGGGAAGTGGCAACAAAACGACTATTCACGTTGGTGTGCAGAATATATGAGTCTGGCGATATACCATCTGACTTTCGGAAAAGCATCATCCACACAATTCCGAAGACGGCAAGAGCTGACAAGTGCGAGAATTATCGCACAATCAGCTTAACAGCTCATGCATCGAAGCTGCTTACAAGAATAATATACAGAAGAATGGAAAAGAAAATTGAGAATGCGCTAGGTGACGATCAGTTTGGCTTTAGGAAAAGTAAAGGGACGAGAGAGGCAATTCTGACGTACGGCTAATAATGGAAGCAAGGCTAAAGAAAAATCAAGACACTTTCATAGGATTTGTCGACCTGGAAAAAGCGTTCGACAATATAAAATGGTGCAAGCTGTTCGAGATTCTGAAAAAAGTAGGGGTAAGCTATAGGGAGAGACGGGTCATATACAATATGTACAACAACCAAGAGGGAATAATAAGAGTGGACAATCAAGAACGAAGTGCTCGTATTAAGAAGGGTGTAAGACAAGGCTGTAGCCTTTCGCGCCTACTCCAATCTGTACATCGAGGAAGCAATGATGGAAATAAAAGAAAGGTTCAGGAGTGGAATTAAAATACAAGGTGAAAGGATATCAATGATACGATTCGCTGATGACATTGCTATCCTGAGTGAAAGTGAAGAAGAATTAAATGATCTGCTGAACGGAATAAACAGTCTAATGAGTACACAGTATGGTTTGAGAGTAAATCGGAGAAAGACGAATGTTGTGGCGTAGCAAGACAGCCACGCCACTCGGAAGTAGCCGAAATGCACGCGTACGCACACGCCGGCTGGCGTGAGGTCTGAAACAGGATACTTAATGAATGCTATAAAGAAAAGTACGTAGCTCCAGGAATACTTAACTTTAATCCATCATTGTGGTACATCGCTCTTGACGCTACAAATGAGACTCTTTCAATACAAGCACTGTAAGGCTAATGGCGCCTTGCTAGGTCGTAGCCATGGACTTAGCTGAAGGCTATTCTAACTGTCTCTCGGCAAATGAGAGAAAGGCTTCGTCAGTGTAGTCGCTAGCAAAGTCGTCGTACAACTGGGGCGAGTGCTCGTACATCTCTCTAGACCTGCCGTGTGGTGGCGCTCGGTCTGCAATTACTGACAGTGGCGACACGCGGGTCCGACATGTACTAATGGACCGCGGCCGATTTAAAGCTACCACCTAGCAAGTGTGGTGTCTGGCGGTGACACCACATTCCTCCCCCGCAAGTCGGCGAACGGTCGTGTTATAAGGCTTCCGCCCGCCGTGGGGGGGGGGGGGGGGCATGAGACGTATGCGATGAGGTGGGGAGCCTAACAACAGGCGAGGCTGTGTCACCCGCACCCGGCCATTCGGTCCGAGGGGAGCTAGGAAACGCCTGAAAACCTAGTCCAGGGTGCACGTCAACATGTGGCGTATGCGCCCGTAAAGAGACAGGAGGGGCCGAAGGGTCGACCTCCATTGCGTCGGGGTATCCGACGCGCGATGACGCCATGTGGTCCGGAGCGGGCAAGAGTTCCATGGCGGAGGACAGCTGGTCATGGGAAGCGATCGGCGGCGCGTGACCCAGGGAGGCGCTGGGCGGCTGCAGCGAAGCGTCCACTGCGGGCGGCGCCTGCGGGAGAACAGGCGGCGGCGGCGGCGGCGTGTCGCCATGGGGCAAAATGGAAGGCATCGTCGGTAACACCGGGGGATGAGGCGAGCCAGTAGATGGGTCCCCAGGGCGCTGACCGGACGGCACCGTCGCTGAAAGCAGACGGGGAGCGGCAGAACCCGTGCGACGACAGAGGCACAGCTGATTGAGATGCCGACGCACCTCACCAGAGGCCCCCAAAACCAAATACATCGCGCGGCCGAGACAGCGAAGAATGCGCCCTGCGAGCCAACGCCGTGAACCGCGATAGTTGCGATAGAATACAACGTCGCCTGGAGCAAAAGCAGGAGTCTGCCACTGCACAGGAACCTGATGCGGCGGATGCAGCAAAGACATCAAGGTTCGATGAGGACGACCATGAAGCAACTCAGCCGGCTAGCGACCATCGCGGGGCTGAGAGCGATACGAAGACAAAAAGAGCAACAACGCGTCCTCCCGAGAATGCGACTCTTTCAACTTCAACATCTGTGACTTGAAAGTCCGGACCAATCGTTCAGCGGCACCGTTTGACTGAGGCGAAAACGGCGCGGACGTCAGATGTTGAATACCATTGGCCTTGCAGAATGACTGAAATTCTGCGGACATGAATTGTGGGCCATTGTCGGAAACAACAGTCTGTGGAAGACCTTCAATGCAAAAGATAGCAGACAACGCTTGGATGGTGGCAGAAGACGTCGTGGAAGACATCCGGACAACAAATGGAAAATTACTGAAGGAATCGACAACAACCAACCATCGAGCATTCCAGAATGGACCAGCAAAATCGATGTGTAAGCGTTGCCAAGGGGAAGTGGCTTTCGGCCATGCAAAGAATTTCCGCGGCGGTGCGGATTGTTGTTCGGCACACGCCATGCAAGAAGAGCACATATGCGTAATCGCAGCATCGATTCCGAACCAAGTACAGTGCTGACCAGCAAGTTGTTTCGTACGCACTATACTCCAATGTCCTTGGTGGAGAAGCTATAAGACAGAGGACTGTAACGAACGTGGGACCACGACCCTAGACTGATCATTATCAGAACGCAACAACAAAACACCACGTCATACAAAAAGTCTCTCCTTGTGATCAAAAAATCGGCGGACCAACGGATCCTCAATCCGTGACTTCGACAAGGGCCATTGCGTAGCAACAAAACGCAAAACGGTAGCAAGGACAGGGTCAGCAGCTGTGGCCATAGCTACACGACGAAAATCAATCGGAAACGATTCGACCACGTCATCAGTTTCCGCATCAATGAACATGCAAGCAAGTTCGGAAGAATCGAATGCTCTATCCTCAGCAACAGGCAAACGGGACAACGCATCGGCGTTTCCGTGCTTAGCAGTGGACCGATACAAGATATCGTAGCGGTACTGCGAGAGGAAAAGAGACCAGCGAATGAATTTCTGCGCTGTACGTGGAGGTACAGGCTTGGTCGGATGAAAAAGCGATGTCAAAGGTTTGTGGTCTGTGATGATGGTAAAGTGACGACCATACAAGAAATCATGAAACTTTGTAACACCAAACACGAGAGCCAAAGCTTCTTTCTCTATCTGGGAATAATTTCTTTGCACAGACGACAGCAATTTGGACGCAAAGGCAATAGGGCGATCATGCGAACCATCTTTGTGCGCAAGCACAGCACCGATCCCGAAATCCGATGCATCTACCATCAACAAAAGGGGTTTCTGGGGATCGAATGGCGTACGGCAAGTATTTGAAAGCAACGCCGATTTCAACCGGCGAAAGGCGCGTTCGCAGTCCGTTGACCAGACGAACGGAACACCTTTACGGCGTAAGCGATGAAGTGGAGCGGAAATGGAAGAAGCATGGGGGATAAAGTTGTTGTAATAGTGAATTTTTCCCAACACACTCTGTAGCTGCTTCAAATTCTGCGGCGAAGGCAAGTCCTGTATGGCACGGAGGTGCTCTGGGCTCGGATGTATGCCTTGGGCATTGATTACATGTCCCAGATATGACAAGTCACGAGCAAAAAACACACATTTGTCCTTCCTCAAGCGAAGACCATTTTGTCGCAAGACCTGAAATAATGTTCGTAGGTTGGATACATGTTCTGCTTCTGTCTTTCTGGAGATCACTATATCGGCCAGATAGTTTGCTGCAGTAGGGACCGACGCACAAACAGTTTGTAAATATTGCTGAAACAATGCAGGGGTGGATGCACACCCGAATGGCAGTCTTTTGAATGTGTACAATCCAAGATGCGTGTTAACCACTAATACGTGCTGGGATTCTTCGTCCACCGGTATTTGCAAGTACGCATCTGCTAGGTCCAACTTTGAAAAATATTTTCCTGGGCACAGTTTGTCAAAAAGATCTTCCAGGCGGGGTAAAGGAAAAGTTGCAGTCACAAGTTGTGGATTCACTGTTGCCTTGAAGTCCACACAAAGTCTCAGTTTTCCGGAAGGTTTTTGCAAAATTACTAAGGGTGAGGCCCAGAGAGAAGCCTGCACACGTTCAATGACACCTTGTGATTCTAAATCGTTTAATGTTCTTGCGACCTCGTCACGCAATGCGTAGGGAACATTGCGCGCTCTGAAAAATTCGGTTGCGCGTTTACTTTCAGTTCCAAATGTGCTTCATAGTTCTTAGCGCAACCAAGGCCCGGTGCAAAAATGTCTGCAAATTCTTCACATAGACGAGAAACACTGGCTGAAGGCACAGTCTGGTTCACTGATAGGACCTGATTGACGATAGACAAGTTAAACAACTGAAATAAATCTAAAACAAACAAGTTCACTGCAGAAGAAGAACGAAGGACATAAAAAGACACAAGTTTTGTTTGTCCCTTGTATGTTGCAAGAAGGCTGCACTGTCCTAACACAGGGATATGCTGTCCTGAATAACTAGTGAGGTGAACATTTGCGGCATGCAATGGAGGTGCGCCCAGTTGTTTGTACGTGGCGTGATTGAGCAATGAAACTGCAGCTCCGGTATCGAGCTGGAACGGTATCACTTGTCTGGCAAAGTCCAAAGCTACAAAAAGTTTATTGTCCTCCTGACGACAAGAGCGACTGTCTCGTGCAATTGGAACTGTTTCTGGGACAGAAGCACTGGCGACTTGACGGGATTTCCGTCGACGCACACTTTGTGTGGGACGAACACAGTCACTGTCAGAGAGAGTAACACTGGGCGGAGTGGCATTAACTACATGAATGTCCATGGGCGAAGGTTCACGAGCCTGAGTGTCCTTGGTTCTATTCCGGCGCGAAGCAAAGGGCCTGGAATGGTTGTGAGTGTCCGATCTAAGCATTTTCTGGCAAACACTTTGAACATGTCCTTTCTTATTACAGAAAAAGCAAATAGCTTGGCGTGACGGGCAATTCTCACGCGAATGTCTAGTTGCACACCGCGGGCATGATTTCAGCACTGCATTTGCTTGCTTTCGCGGGACACGAGGCTGCGTGGACGTGCGCGAGGGCTGTTTACAGTGCCGTGCAGCTCGCCCGGCGGGCCGGTTAATGTGACACACAGCTGGCGAAGGTTCAAATGATTCCTGAGCAAAGTCAAGTGTGTCTTGCCTATCCAATATGTCTATCACTTGTTGAAGGGAGGGATTGACTAGTTTCAAAATCTGTTCACGTATACGAATATCAGAAACATTCTGTGGTATTGCATCACATACCATTGTATCTGAATAAGGAAGTCCACATTCACACTCAAAAGCACAATCCCTAGTAAGGCCTTGCAATGTTGCAACCCACTCCCGATTAGTTTGACCGGCCGTACGTTTTGTACGAAAGAATGTATACCTTTTTGCAACGACATTGACTGTTTCCTTGAAATAGGCATCTAAAGCAGACAAAATTTCTTCGTAGGACAGAGTTACTACGTCGCGTCGGGGAAACAATTTCACTATCACACGGTACGTCTGCACCCTGACGGATGCTAACAAAAAAGGCTGCCGCTCGTTACCTTGAATTCTGTAGGCGGCGAGATGGAATCCAAATTGGCGTGACCACTCCGTCCAGCTTTCCAGTGCTGGATTGTAAGGTCGAAACTGGGGTGCAACTGCGTGTTGTAGCTGCGGTAGCGGTGAAGCGGCGGCGGCCGCATCGTTTTGCAGTGCACTTTGACCCTGAACGAGCTGTCCAAGGGCATCCAACAACGACTGCGTCTGCTGATTCTGCAAGCGATAAAATTCGGACAGTACATCTGGAGATTGTGGCGAAGCCATGACACAAGCAATTTAGGGCAAAGCAAGTAGAAAGAACAAGATACTTTTTGATCCGAGTCGCTAACTGTTGTGGCGTAGCAAGACAGCCACGCCACTCGGAAGTAGCCGAAATTCACGCGTACACACACGCCGGCTGGCGTGAGGTCTGAAACAGGATACTTAATGAATGCTATAAAGAAAAGTACGTAGCTCCAGGAATACTTAACTTTAATCCATCATTGTGGTACATCGCTCTTGACGATACAAATGAGACTCTTTCAATACAAGCACTGTAAGGCTAATGGCGCCTTGCTAGGTCGTAGCCATGGACTTAGCTGAACTCTATTCTAACTGTCTCTCGGCAAATGAGAGAAAGGCTTCGTCAGTGTAGTCGCTAGCAAAGTCGTCGTACAACTGGGGCGAGTGCTCGTACATCTCTCTAGACCTGCCGTGTGGTGGCACTCGGTCTGCAATTACTGACAGTGGCGACACGCGGGTCCGACATGTACTAATGGACCGCGGCCGATTTAAAGCTACCACCTAGCAAGTGTGGTGTCTGGCGGTGACACCACAACGAAGGTAATGAGAAGTAGTAGAAATGAGAACAGCGAGAAACTTAACATCAGGATTGATGGTCACGAAGTCAGTGAAGTTAAGGAATTCTGCTACCTAGGCAGTAATATAACCAATGACGGACGGAGCAAGGAGGACATCAAAAGCAGACTCGCTATGGCAAAAAAGGCATTTCTGGCCAAGAGAAGTCTACTAATATCAAATACCGGCCTTAATTTGAGGAAGAAATTTCTCAGGATGTACGTCTGGAGTACAGCATTGTATGGTAGTGAAACATGGACTGTGGGAAAACCGGAACAGAAGAGAATCGGAGCATTTGAGATGTGGTGCTATAGACGAATGTTGAAAATTAGGTGGACTGATAAGGTAAGGAATGAGGAGGTTCTACGCAGAATCGGAGAGGAAAGGGATATGTGGAAAACACTGATAAGGAGAAGGAACAGGATGATAGGACATCTGCTAAGACATGAGGGAATGACTTCCATGGTACTAGAGGGCGAAAACTGTAGAGGAAGACAGAGATTGGAATACGTCAAGCAGATAATTGAGGACGTAGGTTGCAAGTGCTACTCTGAGATGAAGAGGTTAGCACAGGAAAGGAATTCGTGGCGGGCCGCATCAAACCAGTCAGTAGATTGATGACAAAAAAAAAAGACTGTCAGTGGGCTGTTGGTGCGCCCTTATATACGCTAGCTGCCGCCTGTGACGTCACTGGTGCTATTTAAATAAAAGTTACCCCAAACACCCTGAATAGAGACGGTGGTTCGCAGCTCAGCGCTGTTTGGGATCAGTGATCGCGCGGTTGAAGAGGGCACATCGAACGCCGACTCAAAACATCCCCATACATGGCAATGTCACGGGCACTAGTGACGTCACAGCCGGCAGCTAGCGTATATAAGGGCGCACCAACAGCCCACTGATAGTCATACCACTTGACATTGGCCAAGGAGTGCTTGGCCGAAAGTATGTGTAGTTTTAAGCAAATGGAAACCCGAGAACATTTTATTCACATCTTGAAACGCTGTTCATGAATGGCAGCAATCATAATGAATCACCAGACTGACGTACACGTTTGTAGTCAGGGTGTGTGGGATAACTACGAGGGTTGTCATGCTGTCATAACAAATCGCACCCCTGACCATGATAACTCCAAGTGTAGGTCCAGCGTGTGTAGCACGCAGACAGGTTGGCTGCAGGCCTTCAGCTGTCTCCTTCTAACCAACACACGGACACCACTGCACCGCGGCAGAACCAGTTTCCGTCAGAAAACATAACAGATCTCAACCCTGCCCTCCAATGGGCTCTCGCTTGACACCACTGAATTCGCTAATAGCAGTTCTTTGGGGTCAGTGGAATGAATACACGTTGGAGAGTGTCTGGCTCGACGCTGTCCCTGAAGTAACCGATATGTAACAGTTCGCTGTGAACACTGAAAATATTTCCAACTGCCAAGATCGCTAAAAACATTCTTTCATATCTGACCGCTTTCGACAATTCTCTGTTGCCATCTTCGGATCTGCAGAAATATGGGACCTGAAATGCTAGAATGCAGCAACTAATGTAACAGCAGGCATTTATTGCATCCAAAATTTGCAATACATGGAATAGCAACATTCATATGTTTTTCAACGTTACACAATTTCCTGCTTCAGACAGTAACCGGTCCTATGTATCGTGAGCTATACTACCAGGATTTCACATGTCAGTTTTAAAATAACAACCAAGTATACACATTTTATCGCGCCAGTTACAAGCTCTGAAATTCATCACCAATTCACAGCGCCTAGAACCGCTCGGCCACAACGGCCGGCTGGGATTAGGTCGGAGGGTTGTCAGTATCAATGTTGGCCTCAGTCAGCTTTATACGAGGTGCATTAAAGTTCTAAGGCCTCCGATTTTTTTTCTCTGGACTGGAAAGAGATAGAAACATGCGCAGTGTTTTAAAATGAGGTCGCGTTCAGTGTCAATACGTCCCAGAGATGGCAGCACCGTACGGCAGATCGAATTTTACCGCCATGCGGCGAGAATGAGAACTGTTTTAAATACTTACAATGGCGACGTTTTCCTTACTTGAACAGCGTGAAATTATTCGTGTTCTGAATTTGCGTGGTGTGAAACCAATTGAAATTCATCGATAGTTGAAGGAGACATGTGGTGATTTAGTTATGGATGTGTCGAAAGTGCGTTCATGGGTGCGACAGTTTAATGAAGGCACAACATCGTGTGACAACAAACCGAAACAACTTCGGTGTCGCACAAGCCGGTCTGACGACACGATAGAGAAAGTGGAGAGAATTGTTTTGGGGGATCGCCGAATGACTGTTGAACAGATCGCCTCCAGAGTTGTCATTTCTGTGGGTTCTGTGCACACAATCCTGCATGACGACCTGAAAATGTGAAAAGTGTCATCCAGGTGGGTGCCACGAATGCTGACGGACTACCATACGGCTGCCCGTGTGGCATGTTGCCAAGCAATGTTGACGCGCAACAACAGCATGACTGGGACATTCTTTTCGTCGGTTGTGGCAATGGATGAGACGCGGATACAATTTTTCAATCAAGAAACAAAGCGCCAGTCAGCTCAATGGAAGCACACAGAATCACCGCCACCAAAAAAATTTCGGGTAACCACCAGTGATGAAAAAATGATGGTGTCCATGTTTTGGGACAGCGAGGGCGTAATCCTTACCCATCGTGTTCCAAAGGGCACTACGGTAACAGGTGCATCCTACGAAAATGTTTTGAAGAACGAATTCCTTCCTGCACTGCAACAAAAACGTCCGGGAAGGGCTGCGCGCATGGTGTTTCACCAAGACAACGCACCCGCACATCGAGCTTACGTTACGCAACAGTTTCTTCGTGATAACAACTTTGAAGTGATTCCTCATGCTCCCTCCTCACCTGACCTGGCTCCTAGTGACTTTTGGCTTTTTCCAAAAATGGAAGACACTCTCCGTGGCCGCACATTCACCAGCCGTCCTTCTATTGCCTCAGCGATTTTCCAGTGGTCAAAACAGACTCCTAAACACGCCTTCGCCGCTGCCATGGAATCATGGCGTCAGCGTTGTGAAAAATGTGTACGTCTGCAGGGCGATTACGTCGAGAAGTAACACCAGTTTCATTGATTTCGGGTGAGTAGTTAATTACAAAAAAAATCGGAGGCCTTAGAACTTGAATGCACCTCGTATTACGGGAGGAAGAGAAGCGCTCTTTACAGTGTGAGTCGCTCGCCTGTAAAGAGCTTGTCCGCTGTGGGGGTTCCGCAAGGGTCCGTTCCAGGCCCAGTGTTAGCACGTCGCAGTCGTAAATCGCTGCAGCAGCCCCGGGTGTCCGGCCCTGGCCGCAACAAGTAGCCCATAGCGACGCGCTGGCCGACGCCACCGCCCTCTGTTGGAATGTCCTGGAACAGGGGGGCGGAGTTGCCACGCAGTGGGAACGCTATTCAGAGCTGCCCATCCCGGCGACGCGTTCACCACGGCATTTCTCTCCACCCCTCCGTGTCAACACGCGTAGCACCTACGCTCGCTGAATCCTAATTATTCTTATATCCTTTTCTTTTGTCATTCAGAGCGCAACCCGGCAGACTGTCGCCGCTGCAGCCTTATCAGATCCACCGTATTGGCACTACAGGCAGCGAATTTTCAATGTCTCCTCACACGGCAAGTGCCATAACCAATTTCGCAGAAACTTGTCCCACAGGAAGAGTGGCCAAAATAAACGAACACGTCTGTCGGCCAATCCTTAGGTACTCAACCGTTTATGAGAAAACTACCTACGAAGTTTCCGAGATACTCTTTGAGCCTTCTAGCGGGTTAACAGTTCAACTAAAGCAGTGGCACTGTAGGTAGCGTCGCGGCCTAACACTATAGCGCCTCATCCTCGAAACCTGTTTATTATTTTTAAGTTTTATTTTACATTTATCTACCCATGTCCGGAGGTTACTATACGAATGTATTGCAATGTATACTGAAATAAATTTGTCCTTATTCGTCTACTAATTGTTTTTCTGGTGAATGGATTTAAAAAAAGTATTATGTGATTGAGATAATTATTTGAAATTCCTGTAGTGCAGCGAAATTATTGCCAACGCGTGAAATCTTCAGCAATGTTGATGTTTCTTTCCCGAGTGAAATGACACTGTGACATACCTGTCTTGTTTAGAAACTCGTTGTGTTCCGGATTTCCATGTTCCGAATGTTGCTACGATCGATAACAGCCTAGGAAAAGTAACAACTATTCTTGAAGAATGAACATACAAGTAAAACATTTTGTATAATAATTTATAAAAGAATTCAATAGAAGTATATGAGAATATAAAGAGATCGCAACCCTTGAAAATACAATACACGCGTACACTATGTAGTATACAGAGAAGTTGCAGCATTAGAAAATTGTAGCGAAATGCAGGAAGATCTGCAGCGGATAGGCACTTTATTTGGTGCAGGGAGAGGCAACTGACCCTTAACATAGACAAATGTAATGTATTGCGAATACATAGAAAGAAGGATCCTTTATTGTATGATTATATGATAGCGGAACAAACACTGGTAGCAGTTACTTCTGTAAAATATCTGGGAGTATGCGTGCGGAACGATTTGAAGTGGAATGATCATATAAAATTAATTGTTGGTAAGGCGGGTACCAGGTTGAGATTCATTGGGAGAGTCCTTAGAAAATGTAGTCCATCAACAAAGGAGGTGGCTTACAAAACGCTCGTTCGACCTATACTTGAGTATTGCTCATCAGTGTGGGATCCGTACCAGGTCGGGTTGACGGAGGAGATAGAGAAGATCCAAAGGAGAGCGGCGCGTTTCGTCACAGGGTTATTTGGTAACCGTGATAGCGTTACGGAGATGTTTAACAAACTCAAGTGGCAGACTCTGCAAGAGAGGCGCTCTGCATCGCGGTGTAGCTTGCTCGCCAGGTTTCGAGAGGGTGCGTTCCTGGATGAGGTATCGAATATATTGCTTCCCCCTACTTATACCTCCCGAGGAGATCACGAATGTAAAATTAGAGAGATTAGAGCGCGCACAGAGGCTTTCAGACAGTCGTTCTTCCCGCGAACCATACGCGACTGGAACAGGAAAGGGAGATAATGACAGTGGCACGTAAAGTGCCCTCCGCCACACACCGTTGGGTGGCTTGCGGAGTATAAATGCAGATGTAGAAATGTAGATGTATGTGATCGAAAGTATCCGGACACCCCCAAATACATACGTTTTTCATACTAGGTGCATTGTGCTGCCACCTGCTGCCTGGTGCTCCATATCAGCGACCTCGCCAGTCATTAGACATCGTGAGAGAGCAGAATGGGGCGCTCCGCCAAACGCACAGGCTTCGAACGTGGTCAGCTGATTGGGTGTCACATGTGTCACGCGTCTGTACTCGAGATTTCCACACTCCTGAACATCCCTAGGTCCATTGTTTCCGATGTGATACTGAAGTGGAAACGTGAAGGGACACGTACAGCGCAAAGTCGTACAGGCCGACATGGTCTCTTTACTGACAGAGCCCGCCGACAGTTTGTAAGAAGTCCGAGCAGATGTAATTTCGATGTATTGCTCACGCGCTGTCTGCGATAGGTAAGGTATAAGAGAATCTCAGACCAGAGAGCAGTGTTGACTGCAGTAGGAACTGTGTAGCTGTAGGAGTAAGTTGTTGCTAGCGAGCAGTCTGGTCTGGTGTATCGTGTTGGCTGGGCCGGCCGTGGTGCAGCGATGCCAGGACGTGACTGAATCTATGCCTGCGAGAGTGGAAGCTGTCATCAAGGCTAAGGGTGACCCAACGCCACACTGAATTCCAGCATTACCAATGGAAATTGGAAATTTGTGATAAGGGATGTGTCCGGATACTTTTGACCACATTATGTATACTATACAATAAATGTATGAAACGTCAAGTGAAAGCTGTAATTTTACAATTAATATAACGCCCATGTATCCTCTAACTTGATAATAAATATTCGCGTACTACTATTTTACAGAAATGGGTAGATAAATAAAAAAATGAATAAAAACAATAATTCGATATCGAACACCGAGATTCTGCGACGGCTGCCACCGTGCTACCATTTCGGTTGAGTCTACAGCGTGCTAAAAGGCGTTTAAAGTATTTCGAAAACTTTTACCATCGTCTTCTCAGAAACGGTCCAATATCTGCGGATAAGCCAAGACACGTGTTAACTTTTAATAACTTCACTTATGTCTTGACGACACTTTATTTTTCATGAACGTTACGCGTTTGGACTTTCCCTCATTTTCAAAGGCTGTGTTATGTCAGTGATACGAAAACATTAGATACATACAGAATGAGATTTTCACTCTGCAGCGGAGTGTGCGCTGATATGAAACTTCCTGGCAGATTAAAACTGTGTGCCCGACCAAGACTCGAACGCAGGACCTTTGCCTTTCGCGGGCAAGTGCTCTACCATCTGAGCTACCGAAGCACGAGTCACGCCCGGTACTCACAGCTTTACTTCTGTCAGGTAGAGCACTCGCCTGCGAAAGGCAAAGGTCCCGAGTTCCAGTTTTAATCTGCCAGGAAGTTTCATTAGATACATAGTATGACGTCAACGTGCTCAAGCACAAGACGACATAGTTGTGTGGAGATAACAGCCATTGGTTTACTTATAATCAATTATTCAAAATGACAGTCACAATCGCATTATTTATCTTGCCGCCAACTGGTTTCAACCCGCGATGGGGTCATCTTCAAGGCAATTTGCACAGTAAAGTTATAGTATTAGTAAGTAATCATGCACGTAATCTACAAGCAATTAGTCAAAGTTACATAAATAAACAGATTTTTATACCCATTTGGTCACTCGCTGGAGAAATTTGCAGTTATTTAAAATTCAGATAGCTGTTGTCCCATTTGTGGTGTCACCGCCAGACACCACACTTGCTAGGTGGTAGCTTTAAATCGGCCGCGGTCCATTAGTACATGTCGGACCCGCGTGTCACCACTGTCAGTAATCGCAGACCGAGCGCCACCACACGGCAGGTCTAGAGAGACGGACTAGCACTCGCCCCAGTTGTACGACGACTTTGCTAGCGACTACACTGACGAAGCCTTTCTCTCATTTGCCGAGAGACAGTTAGAATAGCCTTCAGCTAAGTCCATGACTACGACCTAGCAAGGTGCCATTAACCATATCTGGAGAGAGTCTCACTTGTATTAACAATAGCGATGTACCACAAGGATGAATTAAAGTTAAGTATTAACGCAGCTACGTACTTTTCTTTATAGCATTCATAAAGTATCCTGTTTCAGACCTCACGCAAGCCGGCGTGAGTAAAGCGTGCACTTCGGTTACCTGTCACTGTGGACTGGCTGCCTTGTCAGTCCACAACAGTTTGGCGCCGAGTGTTGGTGATGCGCCAACGTTGCATTCATTTTGATAGTAACTTGCTCTGATTTATTTGTGTCATGGCTTCGCCACAATCTCCAGATGTACTGTCCGAATTTTATCGCTTGCAGAATCAGCAGACGCAGGCGTTATTGGATGCCCTTGGACAGCTCGTCCAGGGTCAACGTGCACTGCAAACCGATGCGGCAGCCGCCGCTTCATCGCAACCGCAGCCACAACACACAGTTGCACCCCAGTTCCGGCCTTTTGCCCCAGATGTAGAAAGCTGGACGGAGTGGTCACGCCAATTTGGATTCCATCTCGCCGCCCACAGAATTCAAGGCCGTTTTTCCTTTCATGTGTAGGTGTGTCCACCTACCGTGTGATAGTGAAATTGTTTCCCCGACGCGACGTAACAACTCTGTCATACGAAGAAATTTTATCTGTGCTGGACGCCTATTTCAAAGAAACAGTTAATGTAGTTGCAAAAAGGTATACATTCCTTCGTACAAAACGTACGGCCGGTCAAACTAATCGGGAGTGGGTTGCAACATTGCAAGGCCTTAACTAGGGATTGTGCTTTTGAATGTGACTGTGGACTCCCTTATTCAGATACTATGGTGCATGATGCAATTGCACAGAACGTTTCTGATGTTCGTATACGGGAACAGATTTTGAAACTAGTCAATCCCTCCCTTCAACGAGTGATAGACATATTGGATAGGCAAGACACACTTGACTTTGCCCAGGAATCCTTTGAAACTTCGCCAGCTGTGTGTCGCATTAACCAGCCCGCCGGGCGAGCTGCACGGAACTGTAAACAGCCCTCGCGCATGTCCGCACAGCCACGTGTGCCGCGCAAGCGAGCAAATGCAGTGCTGAAATCATGCCCGCAGTGTGCAACTAGACATTCGCGTGAGAATTGCCCGTCACGCCAGGCTATTTGCTTTTTCTGTAATAAGAAAGGACATGTTCAAAGTGTTTGCCAGAAAAAGCTTAGCTCTGACACTCACAACCATTCCAGGCCCTTTGCTTCGCGCCGGAATCGAATCCAGGACACTCAGGCTCGTGAACCTTCGCCCATGGACATTCATGTAGTTAATGCCACTCCGCCCTGTGCTACTCTCTCTAACAGTGACTGTGTTCGTCCCACAAAAAGTGTGCGTCGACGTCGACGGCAATCCCGTCACGTCGCAAGTGATTCTGTCCCAGTGTCTGTTCAAGTTGCACAAAACAGTCGCTCTTGTCGTCAGCAGGACAATAAACTTTTTGTAGATTTGGACTTTGCCGGACTAGTGATACCGTTCCAGCTCGATACCGGAGCTGCAGTTTCATTGCTCAATCACGCCACGTACAAACAACTGGGCACACCTCCGTTGCGTGCCGCAAACGTTCAGCTCACTAGTTATTCAGGACAGCTTATCCCTGTGTTAGGACAGTGCAGCCTTCTTGCAACATACAAGGGACAAACAACACTTGTGTCTTTTTACGTTCTTCGTTCTTCTGCTGCAGTGAACTTGTTTGGTTTAGATTTATTTCAGTTGTTTAACTTGTCTATCGTAAATCAGGTCCTATCAGTGAACCAGACTGTGCCTTCAGCCGGTGTTTCTCGTCTATGTGAAGAATTTGCAGACATTTTTGCACCGGGCCTTCGTAGCGCTAAGAACTATGAAGCACATTTGGAACTAAAAGTAAACGCGCAACCGAAATTTTTCAAAGCGCGCAATGTTCCCCACGCATTGCGTGACGAGGTCGCAAGAACATTACACGATTTAGAATCACAAGGTGTCATTGAACGTATGCAGGCTTCTCTCTGGGCTTCACCCTTAGTAATTTTGCAAAAACCTTCCGGAAAATTGAGACTTTGCGTGGACTTCAAGGCAACAGTGAATCCACAACTAGTGACTGCTACTTTTCCTTTGCCCCGCCCGGAAGATCTTTTTGACAAACTGTGCCCGGGAAAATATTTTTCAAAGTTGGACCTAGCAGATGCGTACTTGCAAATACCGGTGGAAGCAGAATCCCAGCGCGTATTGGTGGTTAACACGCATCTTGGATTGCACAGATTCAAAAGACTGCCATTCGGGTGTGCATCCGCCCCTGCATTGTTTCAGCAATAGTTACGAACTATTTGTGCGTCGGTCCCTACTGCAGCAAACTATCTGGACGATATAGTGATCTCCGGAAAGACAGAAGAAGAACATTTTGCAAACCTACGAACATTATTTCAGGTCTTGCGACAAAATGGTCTTCGCTTGAGGAAGGACAAATGTGTGTTTTTTGCTCGTGACTTGCCATATCTGGGACATGTCCTTAATGCCCAAGGCATACATCCGAGTCCAGAGCACCTCCGTGCCATACAGGACTTGCTTTCGCCGCATAATTTGAAGCAGCTACAGAGTGTGTTGGGAAAAATTAACTATTATCATAAATTTCTTCCGCGTGCCTCTTCCATTTCAGCTCCGCTTCATCGCTTACGCCGTAAAGGTGTTCCGTTCGTCTGGTCGACGGAATGCGAACGCGCCTTTCGCCAATTGAAATCGGCGTTGCTTTCCAATACTTGCCTTACGCCATTCGATCCCCAGAAACCCCTTTTGTTGATGGTAGATGCATCGGATTTCGGGATCGGTGCTGTGCTTGCGCACAAAGATGGTTCGCATGATCGCCCTATTGCCTTTGCGTCCAAATTGCTGTCGTCTGCGCAAAGAAATTATTCCCAGATAGAGAAAGCAGCTTTGGCTCTCGTATTTGGTGTTACCAAGTTTCACGATTTCTTGTATGGTCGTCACTTTACCATCATCACAGACCACAAACCTTTGACATCGCTTTTTCATCCGAACAAGCCGGTACCTCCACGTACAGCGCAGAAATTCATTCGCTGATCTATTTTCCTCTCGCAGTACCGCTACGATATCTTGTATCGGTCCACTGCTAAGCACGGAAACGCCGATGCGTTGTCCCGTTTGCCTGTTGCCGAGGATAAAGCATTCAATTCTTCCGAACTTGCTTGCATGTTCATTAATGCGGAAACTGATGACGTGGTCGAATCGTTTCCGATTGATTTTCGTCGTGTAGCTACAGCCACAGCTGCAGACCCTGTCCTTGCTACCGTTTTGCGTTTTGTTGCTACGCAATGGCCCTTGTCGAAGTCACGGATCGAGGATCCGTTGGTTCGCCGATTTTTTGCTCACAAGGAGAGACTTTTTGTACGACGTGGTGTTTTGTTGTTGCGTTCTGATAATGATCAGTCTAGGGTCGTGGTCCCACATTCGTTACAGTCCTCTGTCTTAAAGCTTCTCCATCAAGGACATTGGGGTATAGTGCGTATGAAACAACTTGCTCGTCAGCACTGTACTTGGTTCGGAATCGATGCTGCGATTACGAATATGTGCTCTTCTTGCATGGCGTGTGCCGAACAACAATCCGCACCGCCGCGGAAATTCTTTGCATGGCCAAAAGGCTCTTCCCCTTGGCAACACTTACACATCGATTTTGCTGGTCCATTCTGGAATGCTCGATGGTTGGTTGTTGTCGATTCCTTCAGTAATTTTCCATTTGTTGTCCGGATGTCTTCCACGACGTCATCTGCCACAATCCAAGCGTTGTCCGCTTCTTCCACAGACTATTGTTTCCGACAATGGCCCACAATTCATGTCCGCAGAATTTCAGTCATTCTGCAAGGCCAATGGTATTCAACATCTGACATCCGCGCCGTTTTCGCCTCAGTCAAACGGTGCCGCTGAACGTTTGGTCCGGACTTTCGAGTCACAGATGTTGAAGTTGAAAGAGTCGCATTCTCGGGAGGACGCTTTGTTGCTCTTTTTGTCTTCGTATCGCTCTCAGCCCCGAGATGGTCGCTCGCCGGCTGAATTGCTTCATGGTCGTCCTCATCGAACCTTGATGTCTTTGCTGCATCCACCGCATCAGGTTCCTGTGCAGCGGCAGACTCTTGCTTTTGCTCCCGGCGACGTTGTATTCTATCGCAACTATCGCGGTTCACGGCGTTGGCTCGCAGGGCGCATTCTTCGCTGCCTCGGCCGCGCGATGTATTTGGTTTTGGGGGCCTCTGGTGAGGTGCGTCGGCATCTCAATCAGCTGCGCCTCTGTCGTCGCACGGGTTCTGCCGCTCCCCGTCTGCTTTCAGCGACGGTGCAGTCCGGTCAGCGCCCTGGGGACCCATCTACTGGCTCGCCTCATCCCCAGGTGTTACCGGCGATGCCTTCCATTTTGCCCCATGGCGACGCGCCGCCGCCGCCTGTTCTCCCGCCGGCGCCGCCCGCAGTGGACGCTTCGCTGCAGCCGCCCAGCGCCTCCCTGGGTCACGCGCCGCCGTCCGCTTCCCGTGACCAGCTGTCCTCCGCCATGGATCTCTTGCCCGCTCCGGACCACATGGCGTCATCGCGCGTCGGATACCCCGACGCAATGGAGGTCGACCCTTCGGCCCCTCCTGTCTCTTTACGGGCGCATACACCGCATGTTGACGTGCACCCTGGAGTAGGTTTCCAGGCGTTTCCTAGCTCCCCTCGGACCGAATGGCCGGGTGCGGGTGGCACAGCCTCGCTTGTTGTTAGCCTCCCCACCTCATCGCATACGTCAACATGGGGCCCTCCCCACGGCGGGCGGAAGCCTTATAACACGACCGTTCGCCGATTTGCGGGGGAGGAATGTGGTGTCACCGCCAGACGCCACACTTGCTAGGTGGTAGCTTTAAATAGGCCGCGGTCCATCAGTACATGTCGGACCCGCGTGTCGCCACTGTCAGTAATCGCAGACCGAGCGCCACCACACGGCAGGTCTAGAGAGACGGACTAGCACTCGCCCCAGTTGTACGACGACTTTGCTAGCGACTACACTGACGAAGCCTTTCTCTCATTTGCCGAGAGATAGTTAGAATTGCCTTCAGCTAAGTCCATGACTACGACCTAGCAAGGCGCCATTAACCATATCTGGAGAGAGCCTCACTTGTATTAACAATAGCGATGTACCACAAGGATGAATTAAAGTTAAGTATTAACGCAGCTACGTACTTTTCTTTATAGCATTCATAAAGTATCCTGTTTCAGACCTCACGCAAGCCGGCGCGAGTAAAGCGTGCATTTCGGTTACCCGTCACTGTGGCCTGGCTGCCTTGTCAGTCCACAACACCATTCATTTTTCAGATCATTTGTGGATAGAGTAGAGCCCTCTATCTTTTGTGGTAGGGACAACAGCTATCTGAATTTTAAATAATTGTAAATTTCTCGAGCTTTAATTAGTTATAATTATTATTTATTATGCCTTATATTACAACTGGATCAAATTTTAAAATTTACGATTTCTTGCTTAAGCACGTAACTACCGTTGGTCACCGTGGAGAGCGTTCCCGTCTGCCCACGTGTTGTTGGCCGTTATTTAAGCTCATGCAGAGAGCCAACCATGCACAGTTACCAACCGTGCACAGACAGGGCGACGGCTCCAGCGAGCGACCAAATGGGTATAAAAATCTGTTTATTTATGTAACTTCGATTAATTGCTTGTAGATTACGTACATGATTACTTATTAATATTATAACTTTACAGTGTAAATTGCCCTGAAGATGACCCCATCGCGGTTTGAAACCGGTTGGCGGCAAAATAAAAAATGCGATTGTGACTGTCATTTTGAATAGCTGATTAAGAGCAAACTTGTCTTCAACCGCCGTTGCTGCCTATGTGCCTCCGCAGTAAGCACCTGGTTAATGCCTCCACGCAGACTGTTGTTCACTCCTAACGAAGGCTGGAACCTGCACGCCAATCCACTGATGGCGTAAGGTGGCCTTTTCAGATGAATCACGTCTTATTCTGCATCGGACGGATGGCTGTTGGCGCGTACGGCGTGCAACGTCTCAAACCAAACATCCTGCAGCAATCGTCGGAATGCTACTGTAGCATTCCCTGGATGATCTCGTTATCTTATCCTTGGGGACCATATCCACCCATACATGAAGACATCTACCAGGAGGCAATGAAAAGTGTCGCACAGCTACGTGCGTGATTCGAAGATTATCAAGGTGCGTTTATCGTTCTCGTTTGGCCACGAAACTCCATGGATTTCATCCCATGTAGGCTTTCACGGCCGGCGTCTTCATCAGTAAACACTTCCGGGCTAAGTTGCCGTGGTCGATCTGTAGAACTTCTTCTCCCTGGATGGATTTCCATGGTTTTCAACCCAATAGAGAATGTGTGGGACCACGGCGATCGGGCATTTCTCGCCATGGATCCTCCAGCGAGAAATCCAGCGCAGCTGGCCGCGGCGTGATCCCACACCCCTGCCGTTACCTTCCAGAACAACAGTGACTCTCTTCCTGCAAGTCTCGCAGTGGTTCACGCAGCTAAAGGTTGTTGCTCACGCTCTCGACAACTGTAAATTTGCGGTAAGTTACTATGGGACGAAATTGCTGGAGTAATCGGTTCCTAGGCTTAAACTAACTTACCCTAAGGATAAGACAGACACCCATGCCCGAGGGAGGACTAAAAGCCGGCCGGTGTGGCCGAGCGGTTCTAGCAAGTGGAAATAAGCAGTTCACATAATATGCAAAAAACTGATGATTTCTCAAACTAGGGAACAATCAAGAATGGGGTGCCGCAAGGTTCGGTCTTGGGTCCTCTGCTGTTCTTAATATATATTAATGACTTGCCATTCTATATTCACGAAGATGCAAAACTGGAACTTTTTGCCAATGATACAAGTATAGCTATCACACCCAACAAACAAGAATTAACTGGTAACATTGTAAACAATGTTTTTCAGAAAATCATTAAGTGGTTCTCTGCAAATGGGCTCTCATTAAACTTTGACAAAATACGGTATATATACAGTTCCACACAGTAAATGGAATGAGACCATTAATAAATATAGACTTCGATCAGAAATCTCTAGCTAAGGTAGAATATTCAAAATTTTTAGGTGTATGCATTGATGAGGGGTTGAACTGGAAAAAAAACGCTGAGGATCTGCTGAAACGTTTGAGTTCAGATACTTATGCCATTAGGGTCATTGCAAATTTTGGCGATATACATCTGAGTAAATTAGCTTGCCACACCTATTTTCATTCTCTGCTTTCGTATGGCATCATATTCTGGGGTAGCTTATCATTGAGTAAAAGAGTGTTCATTGCTCAAAAGCGTGTAGTCAGAATAATTGCTGGAGCTCATCCAAGACCATCCTGCAGACACTTATTTAAAGAGCTACAGATCTTCATTGTAGCCTCACAATATATACATTCACTTATGAAATTTGTTATTAACAATCCGAACGAATTCAAAAGTAATAGCAGTGTACATGGCTACAACACTAGGAGAAAGGATGATCTTCACTACTCAACGTTAAATCTTTGGCTAAGAAGGGGGTAAATTATGCTGCCACAAAAGTCTTTGGTCACGTACCTAAAAGCATCAAAAGTCTGACAGATAGCCATATAGCATTTAAAAGAATTTCTTAATGGCAACTGCTTCTACTCATTAGATGAATTTTTGGATATAGTATGTGGGTAATTTCCCAAACACCCCCCCCAAAAAAATATTAAACATATTAAGAGTCATGTAATAATTTATCTAATGTAATATCTTATGTAGACACCTTTTATTAACCTGACACGTTCCACATCATTACGATGTGTCGTATTCATGATCTATGGAACAAGTACTAATTTAATCTAATCTAGGCACTTCACTCTGGAACCGCGCTGCTGCTACGGTCGCAGGTTCGAATCCTGCCTCGGGCATGGATGTGTGTGATGTCCTTAGGTTAGTTAGGTTTAAGTAGTTCTAAGTTCTAGGGGACTGATGACCTTAGATGTTAAGTCCCACAGTGCTCAGAGCCATTTGAACCATTTTTGAGGACTCGAATCTCCGACGGCGGGAGCAGCGTGAACCGTATAAAGGCCATGATACACCGCGCGGCCATGCTCTCAACAGGTTCTCGCATTAATGTGAATGGGCAGTATAATCTACTTACGATACCTTCTCATTATCCATTCCGCGTAATCTCATTTTCAAGGAAGTAGACCTGTTTCGTTTCATTTAGCCCATTATAACATTCACCATCACAATTGTCTTTACTCCTTAATCATCCTCCCATACTCCGTGTTACGAATGGTTTTAGCTCATAACACGGAGTTTATTTTGGGACAGAAGGGCAATGTCATATGTGATACTCCACCATTGGTATCCAGCCCCCTTACATTGTTTTCATCCTCTGTCGTGCATTTCTTCCATATCACTGGTAACTGCTTGTTTGAAGTGCAAGTGAAACAATTGTGGGTAATAGCTGAAAACTGTGAACTTGTGAAATTCCAAATAATATACACTACTGGCCATTAAAATTGCTACACCAAGAAGATGAAGTGCTACAGACGCGAAATTTAACCGACAGGAAGAAGATGCTGTGTCATGCAAATGATTAGCTTTTTAGAGCATTCACACAAGGTTGGCGCCGGTGGCGACACCTACAACGTGCTGACATGAGGAAAGTTTCCAACCGGCATTTGAAGGTGACTGCCAAGCGATTCTGCTGCCGCCAAAATACACTGGGCATAAGGACTACTAATATAAGATACAGGAAAATTAGGGCTCGCTGTGTTTTCGAGTGGAACAGAAAAGAAAAAGGCGAGTAGTGGCTACAGGTTACTGTCCGCCACGGTAGCTTGCGGGGTATCTATGTAGATGTAGATATAGATAGCTCCACCACAGATTGGCTCCACTGGTGTTGCCTAGTTAGAACCAGCGACCAACTAGTTTCCAGCTGAGGTATCAGTGCACACATACAAACGGAGCCATCTAATGATCTACACTATCATGATGAAGATTAAAAGGATATATTTCCCTGGCAGTTGTTTTTCTCTGAGCACGAACCTGTTTTCTGCTTCTTAGGCCATTGGCAGGTGACAACTGAAATGCACACGCACATATAAAATGATGCGTGAACTATATTACTGATAAAGCAACACTTCTACCCAACGTCCTTAATTATCTACTCGGTATATTTCTCCGTAATTATTGTAAAATAAGAGATACAGCATCTACTTCTCACTCAAACAAGTCGATCCGTTGCGACTTCTTTAATGACTCTACTACTATCAAGTTACAGATCGTTTATACGCAGCCGGATGTCTGGACAATTGAAACAAAAAACATGGAAAATAAATGCAGGAAAATTCAAATACTGGTCCAATAAAATATAACGGTGAACACAGGGCCAAAAGAAAATTGAACAAACAAAAGTAACAGTGTGGAAACGTAGAATGATGTCTTATGGCTATCTGTCTCGCGTGAATTAAAACGGGATGTCTAACAGAATGTTATAACTCATCTTTCTGGTGCAAGTGGCTGCAAGAAGTCAGAAGCGATGTGAAAGTGACAGAAAACGTGAAATTTCGTAGGAGATACGTTTCGAAAGAAGATTTCAGATTCCTCATCTGTAGAGAAAATCAGAAAATAAATGTTGGAGCAAAGCGGTCAGAAGTTCAGAATCAACAGCAGTGTAACGGAATGAAAAATTATTGGAAGAACCAGTAGTTAAATCGGAATTAGTCGTTTACTTGAGTCACTGGAAGCTCAAACAGAATAAAAGAAGAGTGCCCCAATAGGTACTTGAGGTTTAACCATGAAAAAATAAGGAATACTATTACAACCCCCGGACACATAAGTACTGTATAAATTTACTTTATTTGGTCAAAGACAAAGTAATGGAAAGGTTATGTTGGCAACACTACAAAACACAAACAACAACACATACTTGAAGTACAAAAACAAAGAGGATGATAAATGTAGTCTGCGTGATACGATATCTGTTGTCCTAATCGCCATACAGCGATTAAAGTGAGTCTTCTACGAAACATTTGCACTTACATACTACGAATACAGAAAATTAATCATTTGTGTGGCCATAGTGTCCGTTGTTGTTGTTGTGGTCTTCAGTCCTGAGACTAGTTTGATGCAGCTCTCCATGATACTCTATCCTGTGCAAGCTTCTTCATCTCCCATTACCTACTGCAACCTACATCCTTTTGAATCTGCTTAGTGTATTCATCTCTTGGTCTCCCCCTACGATTTTTACCCTCCACGCTTCCCTCCAATACTAAATTGGTGATCCCTTTATGCCTCAGAACATGTCCTACCAACCGATCCCTTCTTCTGGTCAAGTTGTGCCACAAACTTCTCTTCTCCCCAATCCTATTCAATACCTCCTCATTAGTTACGTGATCTACCCATCTAATCTTCAGCATTCTTCTGTAGCACCACATTTCGAAAGCTTCTATTCTCTTCTTGTCCAAACTATTTACCGTCCATGTTTCACTTCCATACATGGCTACACTCCATACAAATACTTTCAGAAATGACTTCCTGACACTTAAATCTATACTCGATGTTAACAAATTTCTCTTCTTCAGAAATGCTTTCCTTGCCATTGCCAGTCTACATTTTATATCCTCTCTACTTCGACCATCATCAGTTATTTTGCTCCCCAAATAGCAAAACTCCTTTACTACTTTAAGTGTCTCATTTCCTAATCTAATTCCCTCAGCATCACCCGACTTAATTCAACTACATTCCATTATCCTCGTTTTGCTTTTGTTGATGTTCGTCTTATATCCTCCCTTCAAGACACCATCCATTCCGTTCAACTGCTCTTCCAAGTCCTTTGCTGTCTCTGACAGAATTACAATGTCATCGGCGAACCTCAAAGTTTTTATTTCTTCTCCATGGATTTTAATACCTACACCAAATTTTTCTTTTGTTTCCTTTACTGCTTGCTCAATACACAGGTTGAATAACATCGGGGAGAGGCTACAACCCTGTCTTACTCCCTTCCCAACCACTGCTTCCCTTTCATGTCTCTCGACTCTTATAACTGCCATCTGCTTTTTGTACAAATTGTAAATAGCCTTTCGCTCCTTGTATTTTACCCCTGCCACCTTTAGAATATGAAACAGAGTATTCCAGTCAACATTGTCAAAAGCTTTCTCTACGTCTACAAATGCTAGAAACGTAGGTTTGCCTTTCCTTAATCTTTCTTCTAAGATAAGTCGTAAGGTCAGTATTGCCTCACGTGTTCCAGTATTTCTACGGAATCCAAACTGATCTTCCCCGAGGTCGGCTTCTACTAGTTTTTCCATTCGTCTGTAAAGAATTCGTGTTAGTACTTTGCAGCTGTGGCTTATTAAACTGATTGTTCGGTAATTTTTACATCTGTCAACACCTGCTTTCTTTGGGATTGGAATTATTATATTCTTCTTGAAGTCTGAGGGTATTTCGCCTGTTTCACACATCTTGCTCACTAGATGGTAGAGTTTTGTCAGGACTGGCTCTCCCAAGGCCGTCAGTAGTTCCAATGGAATGTTGTCTACTCCGGGGGCTTTGTTTCGACTCAGGTCTTTCAGTGCTCTGTCAAACTCTTCACGCAGTATCGTATCTCCCATTTCATCTTCATCTACATCCTCTTCCATTTCCATAATATTGTCCTCAAGTGCATCTCCCTTGTATAGACCCTCTATATACTCCTTCCACCTTTCTGCTTTCCCTTCTTTGCTTAGAACTGGGTTTCCATCTGAGCTCTTGATGTTCATACAAGTGGTTCTCTTATCTCCAAAGGTCTCTTTAATTTTCCTGTAGGCAGTATCTATCTTACCCCTAGTGAGATAAGCCTCTACATCCTTACATTTGTCCTCTAGCCATCCCTGCTTAGCCGTAGTTGCTTTATAATTCTTGAGAGTATTTTTGTTCTGTCGTTGCAACTACAAAAATGCGTGATTTTTTCACCATACGCGTTTCGCTTTATTGAGGTAAAGCATCAACAGTGGTCTGTAATTATGTTATTTACATACTGATTTGCTTTTTAGATCGAAAAGCAGTTCGTTAAGAATGGGTTGATTCGTGCTTAAGGTGATTTATCGGCTGATTTTTTGCTTACATCGTGAAATGCCGTCTGGTAGCACATCGTTGTTTTTCTGTGCTAGACACTGATAATTTTTGTCTAATTTTTAGATGTTCTGCAGCACTATGCATTTCTCACTAGCGTAGAAAATTGGCGGAAAGCACAGGTGACTGCCTTCTATAACGAGGGTACTAGAAAGCTGGTACAACGGTACGATGAATGTCTAAGTCGATGCGGCGACTGTCTAGAGAAGCAGCTGAAAGGTAAAGTAAAACATTTTTTACTTTCATAGTTGTTTCTATTTCATGAACGATCGGACCTTACTTTCCGAATGCCCCTCGTATATGTGTATCATATTTCAAAATTGCCTATAAACAGGGTAGTCGGAAATTCCCGCTACAGACTTGTAGAGGGGAATGAGTACATGGTATTTTGAGTAGGAACCCATGTCCGGAAACGTCGCCCAACGAGACAACAGAGCGTCAAAGGTATAGGCGCGGGCGTCTGTAAATGTACGTATACACGGGGTGATTCCGTGGCGATGTTACAGACTTTCTAGAATGATGGAGAACGGTAACTGTATTAATTTGAAGTCAGGATCCCTGTACCGGAAACGGACGAGTCGAAAGTTATAAACGGAAACCGTTCTTCATACCTCTAACAGTTGAATAGATGTACCGGTTCTTGTGTTGCGAAGAGTGTAGGGCTGGTAACTTTCAGTGGTGGTAGTGTGGACAAAAACGAGAGAAAATTTCCAATAAATGTGGGCTCTGAATTGCATACCTGAGGGGCTATGACCATTCGTTCATCTTCGATAATGTGAAACACATCTCATTTACTGAACAAGTGTTCATAGCTGTTCAGGTACGCACTTTAGAGCCCACGTTTATCAGACATTTCTTCTCGTTTTTGTCCACACTACCACCACTGAAAGTTACCAACCCTGTACCCTTCGCAACAAAAGAACCGGTACATGTATTCAACTGTTAGAGGTATGAGAACAGTTTCCGTTTATAACTTTCGACTCGTTCGTTTCCGGTCCAGGGATCCTTACTTCAAAATAATACAGTTATCGTTCTCCATCACCCTAGAAAGTCAGTAACGTCATCACGGAATCACCCCGTGCATACGTACATTTACAGACGCCCGCGCCTATAACAATGACGCTCTGGGATGTCTCGTTGGATGACGTTTCCGGACATGGGTTCCTATTCAAAATACGATGTACTCACTCCCCTCTATAGGTCCTAGAAGTATGTAACGGGAATTTCCAACCACCCTGTATATACATATATACTTTCCGAAAACCCCTCGTATATGTGCATCATATTTCAAAATTGCCCCTATATATGTGTGTGTGGGCTCTAAATTGCATACCTGAGGGGCTATGACCATTCGTTCATCTTCGATAATACCACTTGTATACCACTTGCACCAGAAAGATGAGTTTTCATATATATATATATATATATATATATATATATATATATATATATATATATATTTTATGTGGTCAGAAAATGTCTGAAACGCTTGTAGGGATGTTGCAGGGCAGGTTGTACTGAGATATGAATGTTACGAAAAAAAATTCGGTGCGTTTCGCCGTTTCCGAGTTATTTAGCATTGAAGTTAGCCAGTCAGATCGTCACGCGCGTGAATTCAAGTTTCAGCTAACGAGACAAAGCACTCGTTGGGCAACACCGCCCCTGGTAGGCCGCTTGAATGTGAGCGCGCGACGCCCCGATTGGCTAAATTCTATGCTAAATAACGTATAACGTTAATAACGAGCAACGTATCGAATTTTTTTCTTAACGTTTATGTCTCAGTACAACCTGCCCTGTAACATCCCTACAAGCATTTCAGACATTTTCTGACCACCCTATATATATGTATGTATTCGAGTGTGGTATATATATATATATATATATATATATATATATATATATATATATACAGGGTTATTACAAATTATTGAAGTGATTTCACAGCTCTACAATAACTTTATTATTTGAGATATTTTCACAATGCTTTGCACACACATACAAAAACTCAAAAAGTTTTTTTAGGCATTCACAAATGTTCGATATGTGCCCCTTTAGTGATTCGGCAGACATCAAGCCAATAATCAAGTTTCTCCCACGCTCGGCGCAGCATGTCCCCATCAATGAGGTCGAAAGCATCGTTGATGCGAGCTCACAGTTCTGGCACGTTTCTTGGTAGAGGAGGTTTAAACACTGAATCTTTCACATAACCCCACAAAAAGAAATCGCATGGGGTTAAGTCGGGAGAGCGTGGAGGCGATGACATGAATTACTGATCATGATCTCCACCACGACCGATCCATCGGTTTTCCCAATCTCCTGTTTAAGAAATGCCGAACATCATGGTGGAAGTGCGGTGGCGCACCATCCTGTTGAAAGATGAAGTCGGCGCTGTCGGTCTCCAGTTGTGGCATGAGCCAATTTTCCAGCATGTCCAGATACACGTGTCCTGTAACGTTTTTTTCGCAGAAGAAAAAGGGGCCGTAAACTTTAAACCGTGAGATTGCACAAAACACGTTAACTTTTGGTGAATTGCGAATTTGCTGCACGAATGCGTGAGGATTCTCTACCGCCCAGGTTCGCACATTGTGTCTGTTCACTTCACCAATAAGAAAAAATGTTGCTTCATCACTGAAAACAAGTTCGCACTGGACGTATTCTCTTCCATGAGCTGTTGCAACCGCGCCGAAAATTCAATGTGTTTGGCTTTGTCATCGGGTGTCAGGGCTTGTAGCAATTGTAAACGGTAAGGCTTCTGCTTTAGCCTTTTCCGTAAGATTTTCCAAACAGTCGGCTGTGGTACGTTTAGCTCCCTGCTTGCTTTATTCGTCGACTTCCGCGGGCTACGCGCGAAACTTGCCCGCACGCGTTCAACCGTTTCTTCGCTCACTGCAGGCCGACCCGTTGATTTCCCCTTACAGAGGCATCCAGAAGCTTTAAACTGCGCATACCATCGCCGAATGGAGTTTGCAGTTGGTGGATCTTTGTTGAACTTCGTCCTGAAGTGTCGTTGCACTGTTATGACTGACTGATGTGAGTGCATTTCAAGCACGACATACGCTTTCCCGGCTCCTGTCGCCATTTTGTCTCACTGCGCTCTCGAGCGCTCTGGCGGCAGAAACCTGAAGTGCGGCTTCAGCCGAACAAAACTTTATGAGTTTTTCTACGTATCTGTAGTGTGTCGTGACCGTATGTCAATGAATGGAGCTACAGTGAATTTATGAAATCGCTTCAATCATTTGTAATAGCCCTGTATATATATATATATATATATATATATATATATATATATATATATATAAACTCTTACCGACTTGAAAAGCTTTATGATTCAATACACAGGCAAAAACCATTTATATATACTCGCTGTTGTTGTCTTCTTTTAGAGGTGCCCCAAAATTACTTCAAGCCGAAGTTGGCCAAGCGCACAGCAAGTAAATAATATAATAATTGTACAGCCTATTACAGACAATGTTTCCTTCCACAAAATTTTTGGAGGCTGTGGACTAGTATGGGAACAAAACTTTCATCGCAAGCAGACGTGTCATCACATCACGGTATCACAGCAACTTTCTGTTGTCGTCTCGTCATAGGCAGCATCTCCGTGCGGCGCGGTGTGAGCAACTCTGCTCTTTTCCAAAGGGAGCGCATCTGCGGCTACCGGCTGGGGTGGGGGGGTGGGGGTTGGGGTGGCATCCGACGAGAAAGAGGGGGGCCCAGCGCTGACTAGCGCCACGCATCAGCGGACCGAAAGTTGTGCCCTGTGGTAACTTTCCGAAGAGCCGGTGCCCAGCGTCCTGGGCTCGGAGAACGGCGACGCCGCCTCCCTGGTTTATCGGAGGCGGATAATCTTGTGCGCCAAAGGGGACGACGCCCAGCTGCCGGCGCCGGCGCTGCTCCTCTGTATCGGCCCTTTCCGCAGACACTGGCCCTTGTGTTGCCTCCGCGCGCGTCCGAACCCTCTTCACTGCCTATTGGGACGCAACTTCCTGGCTGTCTCCTCCTCATCGAAAAGGAAGTGTGCGGTCGGAAGATACTTCCAAAGGAATCGGACGCGCTGCCCGAGAGAATCCAGCCGATACAAAGTAACGAGATCTGACAGTGACAAAACAGCCTGTGTAGATGCGCCCAACAACACTGAGCAGCCTTTTCTTTAGCAGTATACACACAGTCAGCTGGCTGCAGTATCGCGTACGTAAGCCATAAACGACCAGTGCTTTGGCGGAGTTGTCGTTAGGTCAGACATGTGAAACACTTTCCAACGTGATTGTGGCCACTTGATGTGAATTAACAGTCTCTGAACGAGAAATGGTAGTTGAAGCTAGAGGTAGGGAACATTCCATTTCGGAAATCGTTAGGGACTTCAGCATGGCGCGATCCACAGTGTCAAAAGTGTGCCGAGAATACCAGATTTCAGGCATTGCCCCTCACCACGGATAATGCAGTGGCCGACAGTCTTCACTTAACGACCGATAGCAGCGGCGCTTGCTTAGAGTGGTATTCTTATTTGAATACAATATGATAGTACTATTATTGGGAAATTTTTTTATCATGATATTAATGTTATGCAGTTATTTCAGCTTGAAGCACCTATGACTTCTGGAAATGAGAAATGGGAAGGTGCAGATCCAATCTTTAATAGTAATGTGGATCTGATTATTATTGAAGGAATTAATTCTCTTTCCCATTCTATAGGAAACTTTATTTGAATCAGCAGAATTGAAAATAATACTATTGTCGATGCTATCGCTTGGACAATAAAATATTTAATTGATGATTCATTCATTATTATGTCTTTATTTCTTGTTAGAAGTGGAATAAATGAAAGTAAGGGAGAGGATTGATACCTCTATAAATGTCGTATGAACCCATTAGCTTGATTAGCTTACCTTTTTACATTAAGGTGTATGATGCACATTATCTTTTGATACTAAAGGAGGTAGTTTAATTCTATCTTATGTAATTTATTTCATGAAGGTAATTTTATTTATTTAATTTACCCTACCAAGGTAACCCTTTAATCAATCACTTCATTTGTTTGTATTTAATAAATAAATTAAAAGTTTTTTTTAAATTATGTTGTGCATAGTTTCGTTTATTTTGAATTAATTTATTGTGATTTGAGCATTTTTCTCTTTATGTATATATGTATATACAAGAAATATTTTATAGTAATATATTACATCTACTTGAATATATATACATATAAGTTTATTTTGTTAATATTAAATGATTATTTTAATACATATAGTTACTGAGGATTATAAAGCTATTTATGTTTTTAGCTTAAAATAAATTATTGTATTATGAATTATATAATAATATGTAATTATATATTAACATAATTATAATTGGATATAATAAATAAAATCTACCTATATATAATACAAGTTACTATGTTAATATAGTTATTTTTATTAATTATAATAATATAATCAATTTTTATTATTAGTTAGATTATTTATCTAATTAATTAGATTATTTATCTACTTAATATTTAAGTTAACTTAATATGAAGTTAATTTTATATTAATAACATTACATTAATTTATGTAATAGTATTAAATATATTTATTATATTATTTATTCTTTCTTTATTATTAGTGAAAAAAAGATTAAATAGAAAGAATATAATATAATACGTTTATTGGTATACAGGTTCAATATTTATCTTTATTTATATATAATGGAGAAGTTGTTGTGGTCATGAAAGGGGGTGTGGTTCTTTTTTTTGTTATGATTTTTCCTTTTTTTTCTTTTATTTTCTTTAAATATTTGTGTCTTTTGCTTTTCCTTATATTGGTTTCACTGCATGAAATAACTGCAGAAATCAATGATGCTCGTGTGACGAACGTATCCTTCACCCCCAAAAACATACGTTTTTCATACCAGGTGCATTATGCTGCACCCTACTGCCAGGAACTCCATATCAGCAACCAGCGTCATACGTCTGTACGCGAGATTTCCACACTCCTAAACAGCCGTAGGTCCACTGTTTCCGATGCGATAGTGGAGTGTAGACATGAAGGGACACGTAAAGCGCAAAAGCGTACAAGTCAACCTCGTCTGTTGACTGACAGAGGCCGCCGACTGTTGAAGATGGTCTTAACGTGTAATAGTCAGACATCTATCCAGATCATCACACAGGAATTCCAAACTATATCAGGATCCACTGCAAGTGCTAGGACAGGAGGGAGTTGAGAAAACTTGGATTTCGTGGTCGGTCGACTGCTCATAAGCCACACGTCTCCCCGGTAAATGTCAAACGACGCCTCGCTTGGAGTAAGGAGAGTAAACAATTGGGAAAACCTAGTATACAGTGACGAATCACGATACACTATGTGGCGATGCGATGGCAGTGTGTTGGTATGGCGAATGCCCGCTGATCGTCATGTGCCAGCGTGTGTAGTTCCAACAGTAAAATTCGGAGGCGGTGTTGTTGTGGTGTGGTCGTGTTTTTCATGGCGGGGGCTTGCACCTCTTGTTTTGTGTGGCACTATCACAGCACAGGCCTCCATAGATGTTTTAAGCACCTTCTTGCTTCCCAATGCTGAAGAGGAATTCGAGGGTGGCGCTTGCATCTTTCAACACGATCGAGCACCTGTTCATAATGCACGGCCTGTGGCGGAGTGGTTACACGACAATAACATCCCTGCAATGGACTGGCCTGCACAGAGTCCCTACCTGAATCCCACGGAACACCTTTGGGATGTTTTGGAACGCCGACTTTGGGCCAGGCCTCACCGACCGACATCGTTACCTCTCCCAGTGCAGCACTCCGTGAAGAATGGGCTGCCATTCCCCAAGAAACCTTCCAGCAACTGATTGAACGTATGCCTGCGAGAGTGGAAGCTGTCATCAAGGCTAAGGGTGGCCCAACGCCACACTGAATTATAGCATTGCAGATGAAAATTGGAAATTTGTGATAAGGTCTTACGGGACCAAACTGCTGAGGTCATCTGTCCCTATGCTTACACACTGTAACGCTGTTACTTTAATTTGCTATGTAAGCGGAACTGATAGACAATAAAAGCGGGTTAAAAGCTGTGAGCTGTCTGGGGAAGTTAACCTTGCATTACTGCGCAACTGTTTCACCACGTATCCAGTCTAGCTTACCAAATTCCCAACCAGACTAACATTAATTATAATCTTTTAATAGTCATACGACAACCGGTGATATATATATATATATATATATATATATATATATATATATATATATATATATATATATATATATATATATATATATATATATAAAGATAATTTAAATAAAAAGAAATAAATCAGTTTATATTTGGAAATTTATTTTAACATTGACCATTGAAATTTCAGCATATTAAATTTGATTCATACATAAACTGGTGCCTTATTTAGGATTGTGGAAAATGTGAGTTTGTAATCTTACGGAACACATCAAATATGGAGCCAAGATTGGGAGACTGCATGCAACACTGCATTCATAAAATAACACACGAAGAACGTTGAAACATGTGCAAGAGGAAATTAACCACAACCAACCGATTCAATTTTCACCCAAAGAAGTTACGTTCGAAGCACAATCCTGTCCGTCATGTAATTACCACACACTGGTATACTAAATTCATACTAACTCTCTGTGAAATCTTCCCGAAAAGAATAGCTGAGGGCTACTTTGATGATTACACCACATGCTTCACGTGGTCAACTAGGTTTACACAAAGCGTGTAACTCCACAATAATTTTGATAATTAAAATATATTAGATCGAAAAGCAATTTACAAAAGAAAAACCTCGAACTGGTTACTAACGTCTTACTATTAACCTGATGGGTCAAACCATTGTATGAGCACGTGGTACTGGTCTCACAAAGTACATGGGTTGAACATAAAGAAAAGTTGCTATATTGAAAAATGTTGTCAAGACGAGAAGTTATAATCTCACGCACATTCGCATTTAAGATTGATGATCTTAGTTAGAGTTACTGATCAACACGTGGTTCCACTTTACTCACAAAGTAGTGACAAAGCAACTACCGGAATATATTCTGAGCTTCACACGAGAATTACACTGCGCTGCAATTTAAGATAACATTAGATATTTTAGAGCTAAACCTGAAATAAAGGTGATTTAATTTTCAGTTAGGCTGAACTTAAGAAATCCATTGTCCTACGGACTTAGCAGACACGCGCTTAGCCTGAGATCTTACCACTTCAGACGCTCGCCGCAGACCGACTGACCTGGTCCCTTCCTGAGGGGAGCTCACAAATACAAACGGAAGTGGCCAGAGGGGCAGCTTCCTATACCAACATGATAAGAGACGGACAGGACCATACTAAGGATAGAAACCTCTTTGCTTTTAGAAAGCGTAGCTACCTGTTCCGACGTTGGTCCTACTGTTCTCTAGCAGACAGGCTTGTCTGCTACCCTCAAGTATGCAACTAGAAATACATTTGCTCATTCATCCTCTCACACAGAAGAAGGGAAGGGGGATGACAGTATCTTATCATATACAGTATATAAAAGAAAGCGGATGTAGGTTCCGTATGAGACTGTGTGACATGAATTACATATAAACTGTGTTTTAAAGTGTAGTAGTGTGACAGATCGTACTTGTTTATGTGTAAAAGTAACACGTTCCACTACTCAGTCTCCTCCCAGTTAGTCAGAAACGCCACAGTAAATTTAGAAGAGGAATTTATGCCGTAAATGACAACAGATTTAAGAAATTAACATGAAAGGAATCCATCAGAGACCTTTCAACACTACTTAATCTTACTTAAACTAACTTGCGCTAACGACAACACACACACCCATGCCCGAGGAAGGACTCGAACCTCCGACGGGGGGCGCCACGCAGACCGATTACCGATGAAGCGCGCCACGAACTTGTAAGTCATTTTCAGCCAGGTGTCCGGATACTTTTGATCACATATCAAGACATAAAAACTCATCCGTAGGATATGCCAACTAATCCCCCGCCCAAGTTACTTCACAGAATTGCAAGCTTTTAGGGGGTTATTTAAACACGATGATTGCCCAAAAAGTAATGCGAAGCATTTTTTCTCAGCCGAAAACAATACTACGTATGCGGAACGTATTATTTGAAGCCTCCTGAGAGAGGGCGCCAATTTTCCGTCACTTCCGACAGATAGCGTAGCAGCAAGACCGTTTTAAAATGGTGTCTGTAGGTAATGTACATTACAAGCAACGTGTCGTGATTGAATTGTTCACTGCAGAGAAAGAAACTGCTTAGAATATTCACAAACGCTTGTGTACAGTTTGTGGCGCATCTGCTATCGACAGAAGTACAGTTAGTCGCTGGGCGCGGAGGGTGAGGTCATCAGAAGGCGGTTCGGCGGAGCTGCACTGCTAAAGAACTTGCCCCCTTTCTATCAGCAATTTATCGTAGATCGCTGGAAGAACGTAAAGTACCTAGCGACTGGAAGAAAGCGCAGGTCGTTCCCATTTTCAAGAAGGGTCATAAATCAGATGCGAATAATTATAGGCCTATTTCGCTTACGTCAATCTGTTGTAGAATAATGGAACATGTTTTGTGTTCTCGTATTATGACGTTCTTAGATAATACAAATCTCCTTCATCATAACCAACATGGATTCCGCAAACAGAGATCATGTGAAACTCAGCTCGCCCTATTTGCCCAAGAAATTCACAGTGCCGTAGACACTGGCGAGCAGATTGATGCCGTATTCCTGGACTTCAGGGAGGCATTTGACACGGTTCCGCACTTACGTTTAGTGAAAAAAATACGAGCTTACGGAATATCGGACCAGGTTTGTGATTGGATTCAGGATTTCCTAGAAGAAAGAACACAACATGTCATTCTTAACGGTTCAAAATCTGCAGATGTAGAGGTAATTTCGGGAGTACCGCAAGGAAGCGTGATAGGACCTTTATTGTTTACAATATACATAAATGACTTAGTTGACAACATCGGTAGCTCCGTGAGGCTATTTGCAGATGACACGGTTGTCTACAAGAAAGTAGCAACATCAGAAGACTCGTACGTACTCCAGGAAGACCTGCAGAGGATTAATGCATGGTGCGACAGCTGGCAGCTTTCCCTAAACGTAGATAAATGTAATATAATGCGCATACATAGGGGCAGAAATCCATTCCAGTACGATTATGCCATAGGTGGTAAATCATTGGAAGCGGTAACGACCGTAAAATACTTAGGAGTTACTATCCGGAGCGATCTGAAGTGGAATGATCACATAAAACAAATAGTGGGAAAAGCAGGCGCCAGGTTGAGATTCATAGGAAGAATTCTAAGAAAATGTGACTCATCGACGAAAGAAGTAGCTTACAAAACGCTTGTTCGTCCGATTCTTGAGTATTGCTCATCAGTATGGGACCCTTACCAGGTTGGATTAATAGAAGAGATAGACATGATCCAGTGAAAAGCAGCGCGATTCGTCATGGGGACATTTAGTCAGCGCGAGAGCGTTACGGAGATGCTGAACAAGCTCCAGTGGCGGACACTTCAAGAAAGGCGTTACGCAATACGGAGAGGTTTATTATCGAAATTACGAGAGAGCACATTCCGGGAAGAGATGGGCAACATATTACTACCGCCCACATATATCTCGCGTAATGATCACAACGAAAAGATCCGATAAATTAGAGCAAATACGGAGACTTACAAGCAGTCGTTCTTCCCACGCACAATTCGTGAATGGAACAGGGAAGGGGGGATCAGATAGTGGTACAATAAGTACCCTCCGCCACACACCGTAAGGTGGCTCGCGGAGTATAGATGTAGATGTAGATGTATTTGCAGCGATCTGGGATACCATCTACGGCTGTCTCGCCTGACATGATACTGTGGTCTTACTGCTTTAACCTCCACCTCACTCATCTTCAACGTTTGAACGTTGCACTTCTGTGTCCTTCTGGTATCACTGGTTGCGAAGGCGAGCTTCTGTGCCCTCAACAGGCGGCGAATTCAGCCAACTCCGGCAGAATCGGCGGCGACGTCTGCGGCGGGCAGAGAGCGCCCGCCAGCCGGCGACTGCTGTCCTGATAAGATCCGGGTTTCCCGGACAGAAACTCCGGCCCAGGGAGCGGAGAAGAGAAGGAAGGCATCGTCCCCCCATCGCGCCCCGCTCGGCGGGTCGCCACCAGGAAATGAAAATCGCGCCGCAGCTCTCTGTTTAATTTAGATAAAAGCATATGTCTGCTGCTGGCTGCCTTGTTACGCGGGACCGAGAACGGAGCCCTGGGGGACGCACCGCAGGCGCCGATACGAGTTACGAGCTGTTGGCGCGCCACGCACTGTCTCCCAAAGATTTACAGCGCGGTGGCAGACGCGCGTATGTTTAGTTACAAACTGTACCTACACAGCTGTCTCAAAAGTGAGGGCCGGTTGGCTGGGGAGCGTCACAAAATACACTACTGGCCATTAAAATTGCTACACCAAGAAGAAATGCAGATGATAAACGGGTATTCATTGGACAAATATATTATACTAAAACTGACATGTCATTACATTTTCACGCAATTTGGGTGCATAGATCCTGAGAAATCAGTACCCAGAACAACCACCTCTGGCCTTAATAACGGCCTTGATACGCCTAGGCATTGAGTCAAACAGAGCTTGGATGGCGTGTACAGGTACAGCTGCCCATGCAGATTCAACACGATACCACAGTTCACCAAGAGTAGTGACTGGCGTATTGTGACGAGCCAGTTGGTCGGCCACCATTGAGCAGACGTTTTCAATTGGTGAGAGATCTGGGGAATGTGTTGGCCAGGGCAGCAGTCAAACATTTTCTGTATCCAGAAAGGCCCGTACTGGACCTGAAAATGCGGTCGTGCATTATCCTGCTGAAATGTAGGATTTCGCAGGGATCGAATGAAGGGTACAGCCACGGGTTGTAACACATGTGAAATGTAACGTCCACTGTTCAAAGTGCCGTCAATGCGAACAAGAGGTGATCGAGAGGTGTAACCAATGGCACCCCATACCATCACGCCGGGTGATACGCCAATATGGCGATGACGAATACACGCTTCCAATGTGCGTTCACCGCGATGTCGCCAAACACGGATGCGACCATCATGATGCAATAAACAGAACCTGGATTCATCCGAAAAATGACGTTTTGCCATTCGTGCACCCAAGTTCGTCGTTGAGTACAGCATCTCAGGCGCTCCTGTCTGTGATGCAGCATCAAGGGTAACCGCAGCCATGGTCTCCGAGCTGATAGTCCATGCTGCTGCAAACGTCGTCGAACTGTTCGTGCAGATGGTTGTTGTCTTGCAAACGTCCCCATCTGTTGACTCAGGGATCGAGACGTGGCTGCACGATCTGTTACAGCCATGCGGATAAGATTCCTGTCATCTCGACTGTTAGTGATACGAAACCGTTGGGATCCAGCACGGCGCTCTGTATTACCCTCCTGAACCCACCGATTCCATATTCCGCTAACAGTCATTGGATCTCGAGCAGCAATGTCGCGGTACGATAATTCGCAATCGCGATAGGCTACAATTCGGCCTTTACCAAAGTCGGAAACGCGATGGTACTCATTTCTCCTCCTTACACGAGACATCACAACAACGTTTCACCAGGCAACGTCGGTCAACTGCTGTTTGTGTATGAGAAATCGGTTGGAAACTTTCCTCATGTCAGCTCGTTGTAGGTGTCGCCACCGGCGCCAACCTTGTATGAATACTCTGAAAAGCTAATCATTCGCATATCACAGCATCTTCTTCCTGTCGGTTAAATTTCGCGTCTGTAGCAGGTCATCTTTGTAGTGTAACAATTTTAATGGCCAGTAGTGTATTATCATATTCGTGTGGTACATACAAGCGTACGCCAGCAGACTCCTTTCAACAAGAAATACAGATGTTGCAAATGTGATGCTTAATCGAAATTATATAATCGCACGATTTTAAAAATATTGCATTACAGTTACTAGGGACCATGTTTACATTTATTAAGCATCTCCCGGCTGTGGATCATCCTAAATACCAAATTTTAAGGAAGAGCTTTGTTTAAATACTCGGATCAATACTGACGGCATCTACCTGTCGCTGCACTTAATTACGTGTGATGCCTAACAACAGGGTCCTATTTCACAGAGATGTGAGGGCGTTTGACGTCGCCGGTGGGCCACGAGAGCGAGCGGCCCTCTCTGCTACGACCCCCACCCACGTCCGCATTAAGTGCGGCGGCAGCTGAAGGCCGCACCGGGAGGCAGAAGCAGCGCCTCCGCCGCTATCTCCCGCCCCCGCCGCCCCACCGCCCCCGCAGCAGGTGCGCCTCATCACGCCTCCTTATCTGTATCGGAAGGAGGCGCGGACCAGCCTCTTATCGGACACGGCGTTTCTCCGCTCGGCGCCGCCACACGCGGACAACACATGTGAGGGGGGAGTAGCACTCATCAACATCGTTAACGCTCCCTCTCACATTCCCCCACCACACCCCACCACCGTTTTGCTGGTCCGTCCCGGTCTTTCGATTCCCACCCCGCCAAACACTCTTACATCCAATGTACCACCTCAAGCTAGGGAAAGTAGGTGGAGGTGACTTTGCTGATACTGGTAGGCGGCGTCTTTTCCTCGATGGGCTTCCTGTAACAGTCGGGACCACGCGTCGTTGCCACCGGGTGCCTGTTAGCTTCATCAAGAATGATACCACAGCGTCACTATTTCAATGGGACCCAATTGTTACTGCCATCTTGTAATGTAGCAGACAAAGCGACAGAATACTGAAGTGACCGATACCGGATTCAGTAAACTACCCGATCCACGCTCTATTTGTTCAAGACATCACCAACATATTCTAACTCGGATAAAAATCCTAGGTCAGGGTCGCTAGAATTACTTTATCGATCACTAGTTTTATCTCATCGACGAGCCATCTTCAGATGGTCGTCGTCGAAATACGAGGAGTATTTTTTAAGTAAGTACCATTTTGAAATTAAAAAAAAAACACGCGTTAAGGTATCTCAATACTTTTATTTTTACATGAAAGCCTGTACCTTAAACTACACACTGACGCCATTACAATCTGATTCTTCCTTGTTTACGTTGTGTACAGTTTAAGATGCCTACGATAATCGTAAGTCCCGCCGACTGTGAGGTACGTGATGTTATAAGATTTCTTAGTGCTAAAGGCCTAAAAGTGATCGCCGGCCTGTGTCGCTGAGCGGTTCAAGGCGCTTCAGTCTGGAACCGCGTGACCGCTACGGTCGCAGGTTCGAATCCTGCCTCGGGCATGGATGTGTGTGGTATCCTTAGGTTAATTAGGTTCAAGTAGTTCTAAGTTCTAGGGGACTGATGACCTCAGATGTTGAGTCCCATAGTGCTCAGAGCCATTTGAACCATTTGAAACCGATTGATATTCATCGTCAGATCTGTGCAGTTTACGGAGAAAACATTAAGAGCGATGGAATGGTAAGAAAGTGGGTGAGAGCATTTAAAGATGGCCGCACAAATGTCCATGATGAACAACGGAATGGGCGTCCTTCGGTCGTTAATGAAAGTTTGGTGCAGGAAGTGGACAATAAGGTGAGAGAAGACAGGCGCTTTACGATTTCCTCCTTGCGGGATGAATTTCCTATTGTTTCTCGTAGTGTTCTGTATGGCATTGTGACCGAGCACTTGAATTACCGAAAATTGTGCGCACGTTGGGTACCGAAAACGTTGACGGATGTGCACAAAACCAAACGTTTAGACAGTGCATTGACTTTCCTTGAGCGGTACCACAACGACGGTGATGATTTCTTAAGCCGAACTGTTACGGGCGATGAAACACGGGTGGCCTACGTCACACCAGAATCAAAGCAACAGTCCATGGAAGTTGGGCAAGGGCATCGTTTTGCTGCAAGACAATGCCCGTCCGCATGTGGCGAATCAGACCAAAGATGCCAGAGCACTATCAGTCACCTTGCATTCAAATACAAATGTGGCAGTAAGATCACTGGTGACGTGTATGGATAACGTTGTACATTATATAACCACGACGATATACTTTAGTGTGTACATGACAACAAGAGCGATTCAGCTTAACAGATTATGAAGATATGTAATGCCAGGTGGGTGATATATGCTAAAATTATTTTTGTTGGTCTGAAGATGGCTCGTCAATGAGCTGAAGCTAGTAATCAACAACAGAATTTTAACGCTCTTGAAGTAGAATTTTTAGCCACTCATTTTAACATAAAAGATTTGTTAATATCAAATAACAACGCAAACCCGTGTTGTCTATTCATATAAATCAATTACTAGCAAATATGTCAGCATTCACTACAACCAAAATAAATTTACAAATATGTAAAGGTTCAATTCATCGGAAAGATAAAATTACTGTATTTACCGTTTGCAAGTAATTTCTGTCGAAAGCAAAATCACTATACGAAAACACCCAACATCGTGCTATAAACGTTTGTAAAACTGGAAATGTATTGATAATTTCATTAACTAAGACCTTATGTCCAAATATTGTAGAAACTGCTTATATTACAGATTTGAAACTTAGTTATCAAATGCTTTGTTATTTTGAATGAAAAAATCTCCGTTTGCATTTCATAGAATACGCAATAGCACTACCTAATTGATCTGAAATTAATTTTCGTGGTTGTACATTCGTTAAATACACTCCTGGAAATTGAAATAAGAACACCGTGAATTCATTGTCCCAGGAAGGGGAAACTTTATTGACACATTCCTGGGGTCAGATACATCACATGATCGCACTGACAGAACCACAGGCACATAGACACAGGCAACAGAGCATGCACAATGTCGGCACTAGTGCAGTGTATATCCACCTTTCGCAGCAATGCAGGCTGCTATTCTCCCATGGAGACGATCGTAGAGATGCTGGATGTAGTCCTGTGGAATGGCTTGCCATGCCATTTCCACCTGGCGCTTCAGTTGGACCAGCGTTCGTGCTGGACGTGCAGACCGCGTGAGACGACGCTTCATCCAGTCCCAAACATGCTCAATGGGGGACAGATCCGGAGATCTTGCTGGCCAGGGTAGTTGACTTACACCTTCTAGAGCACGTTGGGTGGCACGGGATACATGCGGACGTGCATTGTCCTGTTGGAACAGCAAGTTCCCTTGCCGGTCTAGGAATGGTAGAACGATGGGTTCGATGACGGTTTGGATGTACCGTGCACTATTCAGTGTCCCCTCGACGATCACCAGTGGTGTACGGCCAGTGTAGGAGATCGCTCCCCACACCATGATGCCGGGTATTGGCCCTGTGTGCCTCGGTCGTATGCAGTCCTGATTGTGGCGCTCACCTGCACGGCGCCAAACACGCATACGACCATCATTGGCACCAAGGCAGAAGCGACTCTCATCGCTGAAGACGACACGTCTCCATTCGTCCCTCCATTCACGCCTGTCGCGACACCACTGGAGGCGGGCTGCACGATGTTGGGGCGTGAGCGGAAGACGGCCTGACGGTGTGCGGGACCGTAGCCCAGCTTCATGGAGACGGTTGCGAATGGTCCTCGCCGATACCCCAGGAGCAACAGTGTCCCTAATTTGCTGGGAAGTGGCGTTGCGGTCCCCTACGGCACTGCGTAGGATCCTACGGTCTTGGCGTGCATCCGTGCGTCGCTGCGGTCCGCTCCCAGGTCTACGGGCACGTGCACCTTCCGCCGACCACTGGCGACAACATCGATGTACTGTGGAGACCTCACGCCCCACGTGTTGAGCAATTCGGCGGTACGTCCACCCGGCCTCCCGCATGCCCACTATACGCCCTCGCTCAAAGTCCGTCAACTGCACATACGGTTCACGTCCACGCTGTCGCGGCATGCTACCAGTGTTAAAGACTGCGATGGAGCTCCGTATGCCACGGCAAACTGGCTGACACTGACGGCGGCGGTGCAAAAATGCTGCGCAGCTAGCGCCATTCGACGGCCAACACCGCGGTTCCTGGTGTGTCCGCTGTGCCGTGCGTGTGATCATTGCTTGTACAGCCCTCTCGCAGTGTCCGGAGCAAGTATGGTGGGTCTGACACATCGGTGTCAATGTGTTCTTTTTTCCATTTCCAGGAGTGTATAATATCTCAACAATGAATGTCAAAATTGTATAAATAGTCGTGTTTCTAAGCTCTCGAAGTTAGCCCGTATCAGAGAAAATTTTAGCTGACTTCTGGATCTTTTGCATTTAGCAAAAACTAAAATCCAGGTGCCAGTTAAATCGCTGTGTTCGTCGTTTCTTCAGCATGTCGTACAAATGTTTCACACAACCAAAACGTGTGAAATGTTAGTTTGCAGCGTAAAGTTATTCAGCCCGACGGCTGAACAAAATTTAAAGATGAGTATTTTCTCTTGAAACTTCCTGGCAGTTTAAAACGGTGTGCCTGACCGAGACTCGAACTCGGCACCCTTTACCTTTCGCGCGCAAGTGTTCTACCGAGTGAACTACCGGAGGTTGAGGACTGAGGAGGGGTCGTGAATCGTATTTGGGTAGCTCAGTAGCCGGCACGGTAGCTCAGCGTGTTCGGTCGAGCACTTGCCCTTGAAAAGCAAAGGTGCCGAGTTCGAATCGCCGTCAAGCACATAGTTTCAATCTGCTACAGAACTTAATTTTTGTGTTACGTGTTTCGCATTGATCTTGCCAAGTAAGGCCTACTCAGTCACAATTTTGTGATTTTTAAAGTCGAACCGGTTCTAACCTTCTGCGTGGTGTCTGTTTGTTCTAAGTCGTGTCTCCCTACCACTTTCGCGCAACGACACTCTGAGCATGTTTTTTAGGGAATTGACTAGTCTGAACCTGGGACCTGTTGCTGGTAAGGAGACGCCAGACCACACATGACATGTAGAGTTCAGAAGAGTTCAGTGAGACTAGCGATGATATAACCAAATACTTAATGATTTCAGCGTCAGCTCCACTGCACTCCCTGTAAAAGAATCTTAATACTAACTAAATTTAGTGGAAGGGGTTCAAGGCTTTCCTATTTTTAGTTAGCTGGTAAAATAACGTCGAAAAAGCAGTTAAGTTTACCATTGGAAATTTTATTCTACTCACAAAATATTGTTTATAAATTGCACTATTGATAAAAGGAAATATTTTAATACAGGATGATAAAAACCAACTGCGTTCAACAAAAATGTGAACGAATATTCCCTGAGTGGATTTCCAAGTTCTACAATGGATCGAAGGATGACCTATGCCATATCACATCTATAATCTAGGTTTAAATTAAGTTTCACAAAAGAGAACACTATCAAAATGGTCTACAGTGACCCTCAATTATCTTTAATTATTTATCTAACTTGTCGTAAATTACAGTGGCTGATGTGGCTCCTCAATAATTATATAACAGAAAAATCATCGCGTTGCAGATTTTATCTTACGTAGCAAATGTGAATACCATGAGCTTCAATTGACGATCGACACTAGTATTACGTAAAAAGGGGATGTAACAGATGAGACTTCTGCAGTTCTGAGTGAAGCCTTATGCGCTCAAAAATGCGGCATCGCGTGCGTTCATTACCTTGTCGGTGTTCGTCAGGGGGCGACGGGCGGCACAGCTCCACGCACCTCGCCGTCTCGGAAGCAACTCTCCCTAACTTCTCCTTACTACAATTTACCGAAGTTGGTTAAAAAAAACTATCTGGCTGTGTTTTCATCTAACCAATCAAGGTCTTAACCTTAAGCTCCGCCTACAAAAATTCTGTCTATCCAATGAGAAACGTCATACTTTTCATGGTGGGGCAATGTTTTTAACGTTTGCAACGTAACAGAGACGCGAAAAAGTCTCACGCTAAAACTTGCAGCTGATGTGGCCCTTTTAGTGTTATCGTAACATCTATACTGTTCTTCTGGAGGGCTCTATCTTTTAACATGGGCTGGGGGTGGTCCTGGCGGTTACTTTTCGTGGTGGGGCAATGTTTTTAACGTTTGCAACGGAACAGAGACGCGAAACAGTCTCACGCTAAAACTTGCAGCTGGTGTGGCCCTTTTAGTGTTATTGTAAGATCTATACTGATCTTCTGGAGGGCTCTATCTTTTAACATGGGCGGGGGGGGGGGGGGGGGGGTGGTCCTGGTGGTTGGCTGGAAACGTGGGTGTCCGTCCCTTATCGTAGGGCCTTCTAGCTTAACACGGTTCTGCTCTCGGCTTCTGTTTTCGTTTCTTCCCTCGGAACTGCTTCTGTTTCACGGTGGGAAAGTATGACATGCATTTAGGCGTTCTTGTGTTAGTCTGTGGTATTCCATTTGCTCACTCGTTGATCGTATTACTTTGGTTAATTTAATGTCAGGATTTATTCGGAGCTATGTGACATACTGCCGGATTCGCTTATCATGTCAGGGTTTTCATGGAAGGTGTTGGATTTGTCTGACACCTTACAAGGTAGAAAATAATCTTCGTTGATCCATTATGGATCGTGGGACGACGGCTGGCATGAACTTCTAGATGCAATAATTTACCAACTGCCGAATAATTTGTACACATTTTATTTTATGAACTTCTATGTGCTACCAGTTTCGGCATCACATTGATGCCATCTTCAGGCCCCTGTACAATGATTAGAAGAAATGTACGAATGTAAAAAAAATTTAAAAATATAGAACATACGTTAACAATTTACGGGTATCATGTTAACTATGTAAGTGCCTCAAAGAGATATATTGTATATCATTAAAACTGTATGTAACATTAGGGCACATATGCTTCTGCCTATGTCATGCTGTTGTTAATAGTTTTCCCTGTTTTACTCAAATAATGCATGGTATATGAACATATGTGTACGCTATTACTCATATAACCGTACGATTGCATTGGTTTAATTCGGGAATGTAATTGGGTTTTACGACAAACTCCTTTATGCTTTTTATCGTTAATATTGCGGCAGCTGTTTCTCGTACCACACATAATACGACCTAGACCACACATAAATAACTATGTACTCTGACATGGTTGTCACATTTTCTTGTATTTTAATGTATTTTATTGTTATTTATATTGGTTAAGTTTTACGAAAAAAAAAATTCTGCAACTGTTCCACTGGACATACGAATGTATGCAGTACATCTGATGTGTTGCATGGCCTATTACAACTGTGTGTTACGGTTTTATGAATAATAGCGTACACATATGTTCATACATCGAGCATTATTTGAGTAAAACAGGGAAAACTATTAACAACAGCATGACATGTGTGCCCTAATATTGCATATAGATTTAATGATATACAATATATCTCTTTGAGCCACTTACATAGTTAACATGATACCTTTAAATTGTTAGCGTATGTTTTATATTTTTAAAATTTTTCATATTAATACATTTCTTCTACTCGTTGTACAGGGGCCTGAAGATGGCATAAATGTAATGCCAAAACTGGTAGCACATAGAAGTTCATAAAATAAAATAAACGTGTACAAATTATGCGGCTGTTGGTAAATTATTGCATCAAGAGGTAGAAAATAAAGTGCTACAAACTACAACAAAAAAATTTAATCACTTGAGATATAGCTATGTTTATTTTCTCACATTTATTCGACCCACCATCAGCAGACACGTGTACATAGAACTCACGTCGATATGCACTGCTGGCCGTGGAGACAGCATCAAGGCGACTTGCAGCAAACATCAAATTGGTTTGGACTGTGCTGGGCTCGTGACCATATCCTTTGGATCCTAGACGACGGGAAAACTGTGGCCTGGTCAGATGAGTCCCGATTTCAGATGAAACGTCCCCTTAGAACAAATTTATACAAGACTGTGTTTAACCTGACACACAATATTTTTTAGCGCAACGCAATCTGACTTTCAGAAATCCCTACAAAAGAATGGCCCTGACTAACATTAACCTATACGTTTCACAAATCACTTACCTCACAAAAATGTTCGTTACTCGAACTACTGCAATACAGCGAGCGCCACTATTGCCAGCTAAATAAAAGATTCAAACTACAGAAGGCACTAACTACTGATAGGGATAGTTAGCAAATGAAAGATATTAATAGAGAACAAACAATGTATTTACCTTAATAGTCATAATATATATAGCAGTTCATGACAAATTACAAAACTCCGCCATCTCTCTCCTCACATCCACCACTGCTGGCGGCTCACCTCCATCTGCGCAGCGCTACGCGCTGTTCACATCCAGCTGCCTCTGCCTAACACTACAATGGCAGACAACAATGCAAACTAGCCACATACTGCACACAGCACAGCCAGTGATTTTCATACAGAGCGCTACGTGGCATTACCAATATAAAAATCTAAACAGCCTACTTACACAGATTGTAACAGCTGATGGTAGAGTCGAGTGTATCGCAGACCCAATGAAGCCATGCATCGAGATTGTCAACAAAGCACTGTGCAATCTGCTGGTTGTCCCATAATGGTGTGCGCTGTGTGTACATGGAATGGATTGGGTCCTCTGGTCCAACTGAACCGATCACAGACTGGAAATGACTATGTTCGGCTACACGGAGACCGTTTGCAGCCATTCATGGGCATCATTTTGCCATACAACGGTGGAAATTTTATGGATGAAAATGTACCATGTCCCTGGGCCACAGTTGTTCGCCACTGGTTTGAGGAACATTCTGGACAATACGAGCAAATGGTTTGGCCACCAATATCGCCCACCATGAATGCCATCGAACATTTATGGGGACGTAACAGGTCAGTTCGAGCACAAAATCCTGCAGGAGCAATTGTAACCTCCTCACAAAAATATTTAAATTAAAATATGAACCAAGTGTAACCTCCCTTCGGAAATAAGAATTAAATGAATTTTAAATATTGTAACCCCTGAACAAAATTGGCTCCCATTTACAGGGTGTTTAAAAATGACCGGTATATTTGAAACGGCAATAAAAACTAAACGAGCAGCGATAGAAATACACCGTTTGTTGCAATATGCTTGGGACAACAGTACATTTTCAGGCAGACAAACTTTCGAAATTGCAGTAGTTACAATTTTCAACAACAGATGGCGCTGCGGTCTGGGAAACTCTATAGTACGATATTTTCCACATATCCACCATGCGTAGCAATAATATGGCGTAGTCTCTGAATGAAATTACCCGAAACCTTTGACAACGTGTCTGGCGGAATGGCTTCACATGCAGATGAGATTTACTGCTTCAGCTGCTCAATTGTTTCTGGATTCTGGCGATACACCTGGTCTTTCAAGTGTCCCCACAGAAAGAAGTCACAGGGGTTCATGTCTGGCGAATAGGGAGGCCAATCCACGCCGCCTCCTGTATGTTTCGGATAGCCCAAAGCAATCACATGATCATCGAAATATTCATTCAGGAAATTAAAGACGTCGGCCGTGCGATGTGGCCGGGCACCATCTTGCATAAACCACGAGGTGTTCGCAGTGTCGTCTAAGGCAGTTTGTACCGCCACAAATTCACGAAGAATGTCCAGATAGCGTGATGCAGTAATCGTTTCGGATCTGAAAAATGGGCCAATGATTCCTTTGGAAGAAATGGCGGCCCAGACCAGTACTTTATGAGGATGCAGGGACGATGGGACTGCAACATGGGGCTTTTCGGTTCCCCATATGCGCCAGTTCTGTTTATTGACGAAGCCGTCCTGGTAAAAATAAGCTTCGTCAGTAAACCAAATGCTGCCCACATGCATATTGCCGTCATCAATCCTGTGCACTATATCGTTAGCGAATGTCTCTCGTGCAGCAATGGTAGCGGCGCTGAGGGATTGCCACGTTTGAATTTTGTATGGATAGAGGTGTAAACTCTGGCGCATGAGACGATACGTGGACGTTGGCGTCATTTGGACCGCAGCTGCAACACGGCGAACGGAAACCCGAGGCCGCTGTTGGATCACCTGCTGCACTAGCTGCACGTTGCCCTCTGTGGTTGCCGTACGCGGTCGCCCTACCTTTCCAGCACGTTCATCCGTCACGTTCCCAGTCCGTTGAAATTTTTCAAACAGATCCTTTATTGTATCGCTTTTCGGTCCTTTGGTTACATTAAACCTCCGTTGAAAACTTCGTCTTGTTGCAACAACACTGTGTTCTAGGCGGTGGAATTCCAACACTAGAAAAATCCTCTGTTCTAAGGAATAAACCATGTTGTCTACAGCACACTTGCACGTTGTGAACAGCACACGCTTACAGCAGAAAGACGACGTACAGAACGGCGCACCCACAGACTGCGTTGTCTTCTATATCTTTCACATTACTTGCAGCGCCATCTGTTGTTGAAAATTGTAACTACTGTAATTTCGAAAGTTTGTCCGCCTGAAAATGTACTGTTGTCCCAATCATATTGCAACAAACGGTGTATTTCTATCGCTGCTCGTTTAGTTTTTATAGACGTTTCAAATATACCGGTCATTTTTGAAACACCCTGTATAATCTCTGTGCAGAAATGCATTCACACTCAATGTAACCACAAAATTCTTTTCTCTTTTAATGTTAAGTTCGAAAAACAGAAAAATTCCGAAACCACAAAATAATAAAAAAATTCAGTAACCTGGTAGATTTTATGACGACAACAGCGCTGCGCCTCGGCCCTGTGTTCTGAATGAAAAAAAAAGCAAAAAAATTCTTACCTCAATAAAATCTGCGAATATGTCTGCTCTTACCTAAAAAATTTTCGGCACAGCTCCGTGCAATGCTGGCCTATGCTTTATGACTCGTGAAAGGAATTAATTATTCATTGGATAAAATCTTTAAATTGAAATGAATGCTTTTTTTAAAAAAATTACTTTATATTATAAAAATTATTATTGGGGCATTTTTTTGAAAGAAATTGGATGACAGTTAACATACATTACTAGATATGCGCAAGGCTGCTTCTTTACCTTCTGCAACAATACCCATCCTCCAGATTCCCGACCAGAGCAGACTGCACACAAGCGCAGACACGTGCAGACTCCTGCCGACAACTGTCGACTACTGTCGACTACTGCCGACTCACGCAGACTACTGAAGACTACAGAAGACTAATGCAGACTAGCGCACAGAAGCGACAAGCGACAACTAACTACATACTGCTCTCTGGTCAGAGACTCTCCTATGCCTTGCCTGTTGCAGGCAGCGCATACATCGCATACCTCTTACACAATACTTTAGCAATTATAAACGGATATAGAAGCAGCATGGATCAATGCTTCTATAGGGAACTTGGAACGATTTATTGAGTTCGTGCCAAGTCGAGTTGCTGGTATTCGCCGGGCAAAAGCAGGGCACGCTATTTGCAGCTATCCCACGACTTTTGTTACCTCGGTGTATTGATTATAGAAACTGTGGGCTAGGCTGTCTCTGAGTAGTGTGGGACTTAACTGCTGAGGTCATCGGTACCCTAGAACTTAGAACTACTTAAACCTAACTAACCTAAGGACATCACACACATCCATGCCCTTGGCAGGATTCGAACCTGCGACCGTAGCAGTCCAGACTGTAGAACCGCTCGGCCACTCCGACCGGCATGGGCTACAGGAAACAAAGCCTCATTCTCGAGCCCTGAGTTGCGAAGCTGATGGCATAGACGGAGAACGCTCGAGTGGTATAATAGCGTATGGTGTCAAGAGGGCAGCTCTGGTCAGTGTTTTGGGGTGGCAGGTAAGATAATCTTGATGTGATTGAAGGCTGAAGGAGGCCTATTTAGGTGGATTTCTCTAGTTGGAGGGAGTCCTCACGATTGGGCAGCAGTGCTTCTTCATTTTGCAATTGGCAACTAGCACTGTTTTGGCAGGACAGAATTAGGAAGACGTAAGTGAGTGCCAAAGCAAGGGGAAATTACATGCATAATTTTTCCCGAGGACATGAACCTACGTTTGTAGCATTTGTACACTTAGAGAAAGCTTTTAACAATGTTGACTGGAGTACTGTTTTCAAATTCTGAAGGTGGCAGGGGTAAAATACAGGGAGCGATAAACTATTTACAATTTGTACAGAAACCAGATGGCTGTTATAAGAGTCGAGGGGAACGAAAGGGAAGCAGTTGTTGGGAAGGGAGTGAGACAGTGTTGTAGCCTCTCCCCACTGTTATTCAATCTGTATATTGAGCAAGCAGTAAAGGAAACAAAAGAAAAATTCGGAGTAGGTATTAAATCCATGGAGAAGAAATAAAATCTTTGAGATTCGCCAATGACATTGTAATTCAGTCAGAGACAGCAAAGGACTTGGAAGAGCAGTTGAATGGAATGGACAGTGTCTTGAAAGGAGGGTATAAGATGAACATCAACAAAAGCAAAACGAGGATAATGGAATGTAGTCTAATTAAATCTGGTGATACTGAGGGGATTAGATTAGGAAGATGAGTTTTGCTATTTGGGGAGCAAAATAACCAATGATGGTCGAATCAGAGAGGATATAAGATGTAGACTGGTAATGGCGAGGAAAGCTTTTCTGAAGAAGAGAAATTTGTCAACATCGAGTATAGATTTAAGTCTCAGAAAGTCGTTTCTGAAAGTATTTGTATGGAGTATAGCCATGTATGGAAGTGAAACATGGACGATAAATAGTTTGGACAAGAAGAGAATAGAAGCTTTCGAAATGTGTTGTTACAGAAGAATGCTGAAGATTAGATGGGTATATCACATAAGTAATGGGGAGGTATTGAATAGAATTGGGGAGAAAAGGAGTTTGTGGCACAACTTGACTAGAAGAAGGGATCGGTTTGTAGGACATGTTCTGAGGCATGAGGGAATCACCAGTTTAGTATTAGAGGGCAGCGTGGAGGGTAAAAATCGTAGGGGGAGACCAAGAGATGAATACAGTAAGCAGATTCAGAACGATGTAGGCTGCAGTACGTACTGGGAGATGAAGCAGCTTGCACAGGATAGAGTAGCATGGTGAGCTGCATCAAACCAGTCTCAGGACTGCAGACCACAACAACAACAACAACAACAACAACGAGTGCCACGAAAGAATAGAATCCGTAGCTATAGAGGACGGTTCGACTTGGTACTGCATGGCGGTTTGGCCTGATACAACGTGTGGCGACAACGAGCTGACGACCTTGTGTGCATGAAGGACCAAGATTTGTGCGGTGCACAGCACGGCGCAACGCCGTTATTGTTCAGTGAACTCGCAGTAGTGGGAGAGTAGTTCAGGTCGATTTCACACTTGTGGAATCCATGACAACTGGCTCTCTCAGGTTTATCGCATGTGAATGAATATGTGGGCTTCTGGGAGTAGTCACCTATTTCGAGTCATTTTCCAGTCAGAAATTTGCAGGATCAAATAGAGTGGAATTATAGTCGTACAGGGCTATTACAAATGATTGAAGCGATTTCATAAATTCACTGTAGCTCCATTCATTGACATATGGTCACGACACACTACAGATACGTAGAAAAACTCATAAAGTTTTGTTCGGCTGAAGCCGCACTTCGGGTTTCTGCCGCCAGAGCGCTCGAGAGCGCAGTGAGACAAAATGGCGACAGGAGCCGAGAAAGCGTATGTCGTGCTTGAAATGCACTCACATCAGTCAGTCATAACAGTGCAACGACACTTCAGGACGGAGTTCAACAAAGATCCACCAACTGCTAACTCCATTCGGCGATGGTATGCGCAGTTTAAAGCTTCTGGATGCCTCTGTAAGGGGAAATCAACGGGTCGGCCTGCAGTGAGCGAAGAAACGGTTGAACGCGTGCGGGCAAGTTTCACGCGTCGCCCGCGGAAAATTGGCTCATGCCACAACTGGAGACCGACAGTGCCGACTTCATCTTTCAACAGGATGGTGCTCCACGGCACTTCCATCATGATGTTCGGTATTTCTTAAACAGGAGATTGGAAAACCGATGGATCGGTCGTGGTGGAGATCATGATCAGCAATTCATGTCATGGCCTCCACACTCTCCCGCCTTAACCCCATGCAATTTCTTTCTGTGGGGTTATGTGAAAGATTCAGTGTTTAAACCTCCTCTGCCAAGAAACGTGCAAGAACTGCGAGCTCGCATCAACGATGCTTTCGAACTCATTGATGGGGACATGCTGCGCCGAGTGTGGGAGGAACTTGATTATCGGCTTGATGTCTGCCGAATCACTAAAGGGGCACATATCGAACATTTGTGAATGCCTAAAAAAACTTTTTCAGTTTTTGTATGTGTGTGCAAAGCATTTTGAAAATATCTCAAATAATAAAGTTATTGTAGAGCTGTGAAATCGCTTCAATCATTTGTAATAACCCTGTATTTTACACTGATAAGTCAAAACATTTTGACTACTGCGACTGATTCAGTTTTGGTGTGGAATACAGCTGCAGTACTGCAGAGCACGGATTCGACACGTCGTTAATAGGTTTCTGGGGTATGTGCCGCCAGAAGCACAACACAGGTCACACAACTGCCGTAAATTATGGGCCGGCGGTTTGTGGACACGGAACTGCCGTCCGGTAACCTTCCAGATGTATCATATCGGGTTCCGGCCAATTTGGTGACCAAGCTTTCTAAGAATTTTCAGCATATTGCAGCCCCGTCAGCAAACTGTGAAAGACTAATATTTTGAAGGATCAGCCTCAGTTGCGCAAATTTTCTGGTCTTTTACCAGGTTTCGGTTAAATTAAAACTTATAGTACCATGGTACGATGTCGAATTAAAACAACTTAACTGTAGTCCAGCTCCTGCGACTCTTCACGACGCGGTCGGTTGGCAGCGGCAATTACGTTTTAATTCGGCATGGTAACTCTGTACTAGAAGTTTTAATTTTAATGTTGACTGTGCCTTACACTGGCATGTCACAGTAATTTTATGCTTCTGAAGAAGGCTAGCTTACTAAATTATTCAAAAACAGTCTTAATCGTATTTATTATTATTATACCGCCAACCTGTTTCAACCCGACGCAGGGGCGTTTACACTGTGAAATTATAGATATCTGTCAGAAAGACACCATTATACAACAGCTAAAATTGCGTAAATTTAAAATATGTTACCCATTGTTCCAGTGATGTTGGTTTCACTCCTGTCTACATAACGACAGGAAACCATGCGAGACTGGCCCTTCGTATGGGCTTAAATACGAGGTGCATTCAAGTTCTAAGGCCTCCGATTTTTTTTCTCCAGACTGGAAACAGGTAGAAACATGCGCATTGTTTTAAAATGAGGTCGCGTTCATTGCCAATACGTCCCAGAGATGGCAGCACCGTACGGGAGATGGAATTTTACCGCCAGCGGCGAGAACGATAAGTGTTTTAAATACTTAAAATAGCGACGTTTTCCTTACTTGAACAGCGTGCAATCATTCGTTTTCTGAATTGGCGTCGTGTGAAACCAACTGAAATTCATCGACAGTTGAAGGAGACATGTGGTGATGGAGTTATGGATGTGTCGAAAGTGCGTTCGTGGGTGCGACAGTTTAATGAAGACAGAACATCGTGTGACAACAAACCGAAACAACCTCGGGCTCGCGCAAGCCGGTCTGACGACATGATCGAGAAAGTGGAGAGAATTGTTTTGGGGGATCGCCGAATGACTGTTGAATAGATCGCCTCCAGAGTTGGCATTTCTGTGGGTTCTGTGCACACAATCCTGCATGACGACCTGAAAATGCGAAAAGTGTCATCCAGGTGGGTGCCACGAATGCTGACGGACGACCACACGGCTGCCCGTGTGCCATGTTGCCGAGCAATGTTGACACGCAAAGACAGCATGAATGGGACTTTCTTTTCGTCGGTTGTGACAATGGATGAGACGTGGATGCCATTTTTCAATCCAGAAACAAAGCGCCAGTAAGCTCAATGGAAGCACACAGATTCACCGCCACCAAAAAAATTTCGGGTAACCACCAGTGCTGAAAAAATGATGGTGTCCATGTTCTGGGACAGCGACGGCGTAATCCTTACCCATTGCGTTCCAAAGGTCTCTACGGTAACAGGTGCATCCTAAGAAAATGTTTTGAAGAACGAATTCCTTCCTGCACTGCAACAAAAACGTCCTGGAAGGGCTGCGCGTGTGTTGTTTCACCAAGACAACGCACCCGCTCATCGAGCTAACGTTACGCAACAGTTTCTTCGTGATAACAACTTTGAAGTGATTCCTCATGCTCCCTACTCACCTGACCTGGCTCCTAGTGACTTTTGGCTTTTTCCAACAATGAAAGACACTCTCCGTGGCCGCACATTCACCAGCCGTGCTGCTATTGCCTCAGCGATTTTCCAGTGGTCAAAACAGACTCCTAAAGAAGCCTTCACCGCTGCCATGGAATCATGGCGTCAGCGTTGTGAAAAATGTGTACGTGTGCAGGGCGATTACGTCGAGAAGTAACGCCAGTTTCATCCATTTCGGGTGAGTAGTTAATCAGAAAAAAAATCGGAGGCCTTAGAACTTGAATACACCTCGTAGGTGCTGAGGTCACGTGAATAGACGGCGACACCCCAGCGACGATCAACGGCATTTAATACAGTTTATTATATGTAATTACTAGTCACCTTGGTTTAACATAAATTTAAGTGACAGTAAATAACAGGAAACGGAACCATTCCATTTAAAAAGAGTTACAATTATAATGATAATTGTAAAATAATAACAAATGTTCCGTAGTCAACTCGTAAAATTCGTAAAAGTATACCACATTATGTGCCATAATGTAAAGTAAAACAATTTGTGACACACAAAAACTGGCTTCGTCTTGTATTATAATATATCTTTTCGTACATTTACGTAGAAAACATTAGAGTCAATTTACTAAAACGGCTACTATGGAGGGACTACAGAGCCCTCTACTCCTTGTGGTGAAGACGCCGCTGTATTGGATTATAAAGCGTATATCAGGCGCACTCTAGTCTGTTAGCGAGGACGCCGTCGTGTTCTTTTTAAATGGGATGGTTCCGTTTTCTGTTATTTACTGTCACTTAAATTTATGTTAAAGCAAGGTGACTAGTAATTACATGTAATAAACTGTATTAAATGCCGTTGATCGCCGCTGGGGGTATTGCCGTCTATTCACTTGGTCTCAGCACCTATTTAAGCCCATACGAAGGGTGAGTCTCGCATTGTTTCCTGCCGTTATGTAGAGGAGTGACATCTCTAGCAGTCGACCAATGCGTAACATATTTTAAATTTACGTAATTTTAGCTGTTGTATAATAATCTTTCTGACGGATATCTATAATATCACAGTGTAAACGCCCAGAAGATGACCCCTACGTCTCGCTGAAACCGGTTGGCGATATAATAATAATAAATGCGATTAAGACTGTTTTTGAATAATTGATTAATCATACTAATTGCTGCTTCATCTCCACAACAATGTTGTCCAAAAAAGGCTACATTAATTTGGCCGAAACCTGGTAAAGACCAGAAAATTTGCGCAACTGAAGCTGATCCTTCAAAATATTTTACCAAGATTTCAATGAGGTCATCCAACCGAATCTACTGTAGCGCGATTCTGACCTTGTGCCAAGGGCAATTATCGTTCTCGCAGATGTTAGTGTGGGTAAACATTAAGCATGAAGGGGTAAATGTGGTCCACATTAACGTTTACATGGTCCACAACGGTCACGATGCCTTTCGTTAGTAACACAGGCAGAACTGAAAACCAGATGAATCTCCACCAAGGCACAGTACTGGTCCCCAACGTTCACCCACCCACCACCCTGCGCCCCTGACGTGGTGTCATGGTCTAGTCTCGATGATTCCGTCTCACATTCATCATAACTGACGAAGTCATTGGGTCAACGTGAGAGCATTCGGCAGTCCTTTGGCGCTAAGCCCTATGTTCCACAGTGCGCTCTGAATGGTGTGCCTGCACCAGCGTTGTACTCCGTTTTCATGTCTGCCACAGATGGCCGTTTGTCCTGCTTTATGGAGTAGGGAAGAATCCAACCTCCACGTTCCACAATGAGGCGTGGACGTTCAACACCTTCTTTCCTACTCATAGTTTCACCGTTCATCAAGCGCTATCCACACTTGGTCATGACAGTAGCATGCGGACAGGCGAATGGCTTCGCCGTTTCCAAATTGTTCGTTCCCAGATGCTGGTCCATAGTGTTGCACCCTTTGTCGAAGTCGCTAATCTTGTAGCTCCGCCTTCGCAACCCATATTGTCATTAGACCTATTCCCAATTCCTGCTGTTGCAGTTTTAATGGGCATCAGCGTACTTCTACAGGTGAGGCGAAACACGTTGGCCACCTGAGTAAGCCGGCCCCTGTGTCCGAGCAGTTCTAGGCGCTTCAGTCTGGAACCACGACACCGCTACGCTCGCAGGTTCGAATCCTGGCTCGGGCATGGATGTATGTAATGTCCTTAGGTCAGTTAGGTTTAAGTAGTTCTAAATTCTAGGGGACTGATGACCTCAGATGTTAAGTTCCATAGTGCTCAGAGCCATCTGAATCATTTGAACCAGCCAGCTGAGTAACTACGTATTGGCTCATCTCTCGAGCACAGTACAGCAACATTTCTGCGTGATACGGCGTTGACACGTCGTTAGCAGGTTTCTGGAGGCTCGTGGCACCACATGTGACGCAGTTGCCGTAAATTACGTACACGTGGCCTATTGGTGTGGCGCTGGCACCAATAGCGTCCAGGATAAGGCGAATTTCGTGATAAAGACATCAACATGCGTTCGCTGTCATTATCCTCATTCTGGTCTCGTAAAACGGGCAGTTATCATGCTGCAAGATGATATTACCATTGGCGGACAAATGGTTTACGAGGGTTGTCCAGAAAGTAAGTTCCGATGGGTCGCGAAATGGAAACCACTGGGAAAATGCGGTAAAGCTTTGCACAGATGTGTTGGGCAGTGTCTCTAGTATGCCCGTCGATCGTGTCGCGTCGCTCTTTCCAGTTTTGAGTGAAGAGTGAGCATTTAAAGATGCGTAGGGAATAGCCTGGTTAGAGATTTCGCCTGTGTCATGCAGCCCACATAACTCAACTGTCGAGCAGTTCCTTCATCATGCCAATTCTCGGCCGCACACTGCAGGGGCAAATGAAGAAGCTCCTGCAGCGTTTCCCATGAGAACTGTTTGATCACTCACAATACAGTCCGTAATTGGCTCCCCCTGAGTCTCATGTCTGCACACCAGAACCGCTGGCTATGGAGACAAAATTTTTCCACAGACAAGGAGCTGCAGACCAGTGCAGATGACTGGCCGAAAACATAGGCGGCGGCTTTCTATTATGAGGACATTGGAAAGTTGATACAATACTACAACAACACTCGAAGTTGGAGCGGCGACTGTGTAGAGAAGTAGGTGGAAGGTGTACCGTTTTTTTTTTTTTTTTGGTCATCAGTCTACTGACTGGTTTGATGCGGCCCGCCACGAATTCCTTTCCTGTGCTAACCTCTTCATCTCAGAGTAGCACTTCCAACCTACGTCCTCAATTATTTGCTTCACGTATTCCAATCTCTGTCTTGCTCTACAGTTTTTGCCCTCCACAGCTCCCTCTAGTACCATGGAAGTCATTCCCTCATGTCTTAGCAGATGTCCTATCATCCTGTCCCTTCTCCTTATCAGTGTTTTCCACATATTCCTTTCCTCTCCTATTCTGCGTAGTACCTCCTCATTCCTTACCTTATCAGTCCAGCTAGTTTTCAACATTCGTCTATAGCACCACATCTCAAATGCTTCGATTCTCTTCTGTTCCGGTTTTCCCACAGTCCATGTTTCACTACCATACAATGCTGTACTCCAGACGTACATCCTCAGAAATTTCTTCCTCAAATTAAGGCCGGTATTTGATATTAGTAGACTTCTCTTGGCCAGAAATTCCTTTTTTTTGCCATAGCGAGTCTGCTTTTGGTGTCCTCCTTGCTCCGTCCGTCATTGGTTATTTTGCTGCCTAGGCAGCAGAACTCCTTAACTTCATTGACTTCGTGACCATCAATCCTGATGTTAAGTTTCTCGCTGTTCTCATTGATACTACTTCTCATTACCTTCGTCTTTCTCCGATTTACTCTCAAACCATACTGTGTACTCATTAGACTGTTCATTCAATTCAGCAGATCATTTAATTCTTCTTCACTTTCACTCAGGACAGCAATGTCATCATCGAATCGTATCATTGATATCCTTTCACCTTGTATTTTAATTCCACTACTGAACCTTTCTTTTATTTCCATCATTGCTTCCTCGATGTACAGATTGAAGAGTAGGGGCGAAGGGCTACAGCCTTGTCTTACACCCTTCTTAATACGAGCACTTCGTTCTTGATAGTCCACTCTTATTATTCCCTCTTGGTTGTTGTACATATTGTGTATGACCCTTGTACCTAACTGTTGCAAATAAAACGTTTCTGGTTTTCACTGTGGATTCCATTTCACGACCGACCGGAACTTACTTTCTGGTCAACCCTCGTAGATGGGCCGTAATTTGCAATGATGTTCGCGTAGTACACAGCTGTTACGGTGTTTTAGATTACTATTACAGACCCGATGGAAGGCCAGGTACCAGTCCACAATAGCATTATACTGTCCCAAATCAATCTGCGTTCGTAGCCTAGTGTGTGACTCGAACCAGCCGTTTACCTGAATGGCGCTCTGTCCGGACGCTAACATCGATCTGGTGTAACATGAAACGTGATTCACCCAACCAGGCAACCACTGTCTCGTGCTGAGTGCTATCATATCACTGAGTCACCGTGGGCACACGTAGGGTCGTTTCCTACCTAGCCCCACGGTCAAAAATTATGTTCGCAGTCTCTGACATCTGCTCTTTGTCATAATGCCTTATATCAGTCGATTTCCCAATTTTCTGCCCGTATCAGACTGATCCCATTAGTCTATGCTGCGCTTATATACATTGAGGAGTCAAAGAAGCAGGTACACCTCCCTAATATCATGTAGGGCCCCCGCGAGCACGCAGAAATGCTGCAACACAACGTGGCATAGACTCGACTAATGTCTGAAGTAGTGCTGAAGGGAGGTGACATCGTGAATCCTGCTGGGCTGTCCATAAGTCCGTAAGAGTACGAGAGGGTGAAGGTCTCTTCTGAACAGCACGCTGCTAGTCATCCCAGATATGCTCAAAATGTTCATGTCTGAAGAGTCTGGTGGCCAGCGGAAGTGTTGAAACTCAGTAGAGTGTTTCTGGAGCCACTCTGTAGCAATTCTGGACATGTGGAGTGTCGTATTATCCTGCTGGAATTGCCCAATGTTCAATGCACATAAATGGGTGCAAATGATCGGACAGGATGCTTACGTTGAGAGGCACCCACATGCCTTGCTCACACTGTGGCATCAAGCAGTCAGGCCTGCAAGATGAGTGGTCTGCCAAGCGAGTGGATTCATTTTTTATTTATCTACTAACATGAACTCTAGTACTCACAATTAAGTTAAAAGTTATTCTCCTGCTTGGATATAACGCAACGGAAACGCACATCTGACTATTAGTAATTTACACAACACTGACTGTTCACTACGCACTGGCAATACCACATTTTCTTTCTTATTTAACGGCTTTTATCAACACGTGGCCATCGCACTGAATATGAATGGCGCACACATTATAAATTCTGGATATCATGACAACATACAATTCGAAGGAAAAGGCCACCAATCTTTTTCTTTTCACTATCTTATTTATTCCGATAAATTCTATAACCTAAGCACACAAATTCTATAACCTACAACAATAACACATGAGAATTTCCGCCCAGTGGGCATGGCTTTACATTGGTGATTCTCTATCTTATGGTCTCGTAATTATTTAATGCTACAGTGCACTTTCTGGATAGGATGGTGGATCTTTTTTTATATCTCACACTTCGACTCTCACAACCATCATCACGAAACTTTCCTCCAGACCGAGCGGTACAAAAGGAACATGCATAACCCACTACCTCTGAAACTACTTTGCTACTCTCCCATGCAAACCATACATACCTAAATTACATGACATACACCACACTGCAACATGGAATACGACATAAGGAATAGTCACAACATTATAATCACATCACTTTCAGCTTTCCCACTTCAATTAGTATTCATCCCAGTTCCGCACGACACTGCCCCACTTCGTAACTTTTCTTTCCTACTACGAACTCTGGACGTTATGTGCACGTCTTCCTGTGCAATGCAAGCCAAGTGGCGTTGCTGGATAGACGGCTGACTCACCTTGCTTCTCTCTCAGAGTATTATAGTTTGAATCAAGCGTCACACGGAAACACAACACGCAAATTAAGAACATATTCATCACACACGCGAGTCCTCATCTGATACCATGGACGAGTACTTCTCTTTATCCTATGTCTCATACACAGATTGAGACTCACACAGTACTCACCACGTGGAAGTACTCGTCTCTAATTTCAAGTCCTCCACACGCCATTTCTTAAATATTTCCAACTTATAGTACACACGCTAGTAATTCAGCTTAACTAAAGCACGCGGAAGTATTTCAACTTATTGCTACACGTGGTTTCATTGTGGCCGTTGGTCACTTTCAAAGATTACTACGATCCCATTAATATTACCTGACTGACATTTAATTCTCGCCACAGAAGTTCCTGAAATAGAGAAATTATTATTCTAAACTACTCTTAAGTATTCCACATGCATACCATGTCTCCACTCTTTTGTCCTTACGGAGCACGCCTAAGACAGATCTTACCAACACAAGATCCAGCGGCAGAGTGCTGAAACATGGCCGTTCTTCAGGTCATCTCGCACCTCTGTCGAGGTGGGGGAAGACCATGCTACCGTATTGGTCGGCCACTTTTCAGGCGCTCAAAGCTCCGGTAAGTTTCATCTCTTTGGTTCCACCAAAGGTGGCAAAAGAATCGTCTCAAAGATGATCATATATTCACATTCAATATCTGCGGTTAGCAGACGACCATACATTCATTCATTTCACAGATCTCACCAAACTGGATGTAGGGATTTATTTTGTGGGAGTGCACATGTGATCAATTAAATAAATAAATTGTCATTCTTTCCCACACTGGTATCGGGCTTCGCTGTATTAATTGAAATTGAGTTATTATTAGAAAAAATATGTTGTTTTGACAAGAATAATGAAGTATGTTGTACCTATTTTCAATGTCGGGCGGTACTGTACCCTTTAACGTATGTGTCACCTATCAGAGTCGAATCTAAACGTGTAACGAGCCCCATAACATTCCAACCGCACACGCTCACACCGTTACAGAGCCTACATGTTGACATGCACGGTCCATGGATTCATGAGGTTGTCACCATATCGGTACACGTCCATCCGCTCGACACAATGTGAAACGAGACTCGTCCCACCAGGTAACATGTTTCCAGCCATTAACAGTCCAACATCGGTGTGGATGAAACCAGGCGAGCTTTTTGTCTTGCCGGCATCAAGGGTCCACGAGTGGACCTTCGGCTCCGAAAGCCCATATCGATATGTTTCGTTGAATGGTTCGCAGGGTGACACTTGCTGATAGTTCAGCACTGAAAACTGCAAGAATCTGCGGAAGAGCTGCACTTCTGTCACGTTGATTGATTCTCTTCAGTAATCATTGGTGCCGTTCTTGCAGAATCTTTTTCCAGCCGCCGCGATGTCTGAGATTTGATGTTTTACCGGATTCCTGATATTCACAAAACACTCGCGAAACGGTCGTAAGGGAACATCCGCACTTATCGCTACCTTGGAGATGCTGTGTCCCATCGCTCGTGAGCCGACTATAACACCTCGTTCAAACGCACTTAAATCTTGGTAACCTGCCATTGTAGCAGCAGAAACCGATCTAACAACTGCGACAGACACCTGTTGTCTTATATAGGCGTTGCCGATCGTACTATGCCTGTTTATATATCTCTGTATTTGAACACGAATGCCTATACCACTTTCTTCGGCGCTTCAATGTATGAGGACTATTAGGAAAGTGAAGAACGATCGGTCGCAAAACGGAAACCACTGTGAAAATAAAAATTATTTTATTTGCAATAGTTAGTTATACTTTCCGTCTACGTCTTTACATAGTCACCGCTCCGACTTAGACATCTGTCGTAGTGTTGTACTAGATTTACAATACTCTCATCACAGCCTCCTGTGCTCTCCGACAATCTTCTACGCAGTACTTAAGCTCGTTGTTTGTGCCAAAATTCTTTCACAGCCAGAAGTTCGTGTGAACAGATATGAAAATCAGAGGGAGCTAAATCCGGATTGTGTGGTGGGTGATCAAACGCTTCCCATCTAAAACGCTGCTGGAGCACTTCACTGCCCCTGCGGAGTGCGGCGAACCGCATGACAGTTGCGTTATGTGGGCTGCATGCCACCAGGGGAAATCTCCCGGCAGTCATCCATACTTGGCGATAGTAACTCTTTTCTCTCCATCTTTAGGTGCTAAATTTACTATCAGAAATAAAAAGAACGATGTGACGTGACCAACGGGCATACCAGAGCAGCTGCCCAATACATCTGTGCAAAGCTTCGTCCGATTCTGACGGTGGTTTCCATTTCACGGCCGATCTTTCCTTACGTTCTGAATAGCCCTCGTACTTTCTTTACCGTGACTATGGCCGAAATGCCAAGAGATGGCATACTGTCTCGCAGGGGGCAGTGGTCATAACGATTTACCTCATCTGTTGGCGTTCTTTCGTCCAGTTTCACTTCTATAGATTCATATGATGTGTAAGATACTATAGTTCAGTTCTTTTATCTTGGCGGTTCGCGCATGCCCGCCCAGACGCGGGAGATTGCTGCGTTGCCAGTTGTACGCGCCAAGAGAAGCAGCGCCATAGTATGTAGTTCGCAAACTTACGTTTAGGGGGGAGCGCGCAGTTTATGAAATAAAGCCACCACGGTCGCATTAACCCTTTCGCTTCTACAGAGACGTGCTCCCCGCATTCCGCGATGTGCGCGACTTTGTCTTCACTGCATTGCTCGCCTGTGCAGACACATGGTGTTTCGACTGCTTTGACACACTTTATCATTCGATTTCACAAAAACTATTTGGCCCAAACGTTTTATTTTTGCACATCTTCTTCACTGATACCTTCCCGCCATTAATGACTTAATTTTGTTTCGAAGTTCAACGCAGTTATTGTGCAGCATTAGATGTAGTAAACCATTGCACGAAATTTTGAAGTTTGCAGAGGTAAAAGTCCATAGCGTATACTTTCTGTATGGTCGAGTTTAGTTGCCGCTAGAAATTTCAAAAAATTACATTCAGACGAATAAAATTCATGAAGTAATACACTTTGATATTGTTTTTAAATAAGAACGTTCTAAGCACCGAACAAGGTTTGAACTCAGAACCTTCCACTTTGCCGCCATACACTTTAACCATTACGCTATCGCAGCTCGTCGATCAATATGCCTCCCAGAGGACTTTAAAACGTGACGCAAAATACCGACAAACACTGTTGGTATGACTATAAATTACGTTTCGTCGAAGTACAATAGGAAATAAACAATTACCGCTGTTCTTTATTGCAAAAAAGCGGTTAGTGTGAATGATACAAATACCTTTCCTTGCTATCGCCTGAATTAGGAGGCTTATTGGTTGTTTGGTTTAATTAATTAATAAAATATGAAGCAATTGATATAAATAATGATTTTTCCAAACTTTCTATAAAAGAAAGTCTGCTATCAAGACACTGCAAGTTTCTAAAACTGAAGGCACTCGTCCGTGCTCTGCACTGCAGTCGAGCTCTGGCAACGTCGTTCTCTGTTCATTGGCTGACTGTGTTTTGTGACGTCAGATGCGCAGAACGAACCTAAACTCGACCGCCGTCATAAATGACGCGCACTTTAGTGAGGTTGAAATGACACACAAAACGAAACATTTCTATGTCTACATCTACATCAGCGCTCCGCAAGCCACCAGACGTCTTGTTGCGGACGATACTTATCGTACCACTAAGCGACCCCCATTTTTCTGTCCCATCCGCGAAGGGCGCATGGGAAGAATGATTGTTGCTAAGCTTTTCTATTAATTTCTTTAATTTCTCTAATTTTCTCGTCGCGGTCATCTAGTGAGATTTATGTGGGAGGAAGTGAGGTGTTTCTCGAATCTTACACATTTCAGTGTTAAAGTTCAAATGGCTCTAAGCACCTAACTAACCTAAGGACATCACACGCAGCCATGCCCGAGGCAGGATTCGAACCTGCGACCGTAGCAGCAGCGCGGTTCATGTCTGAAGCTCCTAGAACCGCTCGGTCACAGCGGCCGGCAGTGTTAAAGTAACACCAGAATTACAGAGCACAGAAAACACGTATCTGCGATTGACAGCATTACAGATCTCGCGTTGCTGAGTTAGTTGCCAGCATACATGCTTCGTATAAGGTCGAATAAGTATTGAAGCGATGTTTGATTTGCATATTTTTTTAGTTTTATCTTTTCTTGAGGAAATAACGTTTTTTAGCATTGCATGGTAGAAGTGGTAACACCGGTTCCCCATCAGATCACCGAAGTTAAGCGCTGTCGGGCTGGGCTAGCACTTCGATGGGTGACTCGCGGCTCTGAAAAGTGCTGTTAGCAGGTGGGGTGCACTCAGCCCTTATGAGGCAAACTGAGGAGCTACTTGACTGAGAAGTAGCGGCTCCGGTCTCGTAAACTGACATACGGCCGGGAGAGCGGTTTGCTGACCACATGCCCCTCCGTATCCTCATCCAGTGACGCCTGCGGGCTTAGGACGATACGGCGGCCGGTCGGTACCGTCGGGCCTTCATGGGCTAATTGGGTGCAGTTTAGTTAAGTTTAGCGCTGTATGAGAAATTTGTATATTTTTTTGTTCTGACCACTACTTCCCTCTGTTTCAGATTAAGAATCAACAATTTTCGAACAAAGCCTGAATTGAACAATGATAATTATAATTTTGCTATTAATACTATTTATTCTTAAGTAATAGACAGGAGGATAATTATGTAGAACAAAAATGTTCCGTAGCTTACACTGCCATTTATTTATCCACACTCAGTTTCTACATGATTCACCGCTTCTGGTTTCTAGGGGAAACTGTTAAGACTCAGATCGCATACGCAAACAAAGCGATCTATATGAGATAACGCCGACTATTATTGCATTTGGTTATGGTAGTGGCTTTATGAATACGGATTTTGTCTAGGCAAAAGTTAACGATGAATATTTATCGAGTCGCGAGGTGTTGCCGCACGGTCTCAGACGGCTTGTCACGGATCGAGCAGCTCCCTCCGTTGGAGGATCGAGTCCTCCCTCGGGCATCGGTGTGTGTTGATCTTAGTGTAAGTTAGTTTAAGTTAAATTAGTGTGTAGGCCTAGGGAACGATGACCTTAGCAGTTTGGTCCCTTAGTACCTTATCACACATTTCCAAATTTTTTATTTACGGCTCTCAACGGAGAAATAACACAGTCAGCCGGTTGCAAACTTATTTTTTAAAACATTGACCTAGATTTTGATACCTCTGAGGAAATCTTCATCAGGATGTTGCTGTTCATTGGAAGGTATACTTACCAATGGCTGGAACATTTTTAATTTATGACTTGAGCATTGAGCCGTGGCGGCTCATATCGATAGTGCCACTCTGGTGGTTTATCTTTCCTGCCACGGTCAGGGCGGTAAACAGCGCCCTCTGGGGCCTACGCAAGGAGTAACGAGGCGCGGTCCTGGGGGGGTGGGGGGGGGGGGGGTTCTCCGGGACGTGGTGGAAGGCGGTTGTCGGGTTGACGCAGCGAGTGTGGGACCAGACCTATCGCATGGAGATATACAAGTTGGCTCTGAACGGAAGGCGCCGTAGCAAGCAGCGGGCGTCCTGTAATTTGTGTGAAGGAGTAACGATTTTTGCATTGGCTGTCCCAGTGGTTCCCGAGAGTTGCGGTGGCTGCTTTCGGAGAAGAGAACTGGTAAGAGCTTGTATCTACGCTCTTTCCCGTACGATGTTGCTGCCTGCCGTTATAAACGGGTGAAAATCAGGCGCTTGTACTGACTACACGGGAACTGGCGATGTAAAATTACATTTGTGATTGAATCTCACTTGTACTGTGACAATTTAGAGGCGAAAACTGTGGTGGTTTTATTAGGTCTGGTTCTTCGCTGTGCAACTAAGGGAGTCAGTTATTTGGGGTAACTGAGGGAGCACCATTATGTTGGTCTAAGTGATACGTTCTTCACGTTTTGTCTATGGCTTTGCGAATCGAAATCGTGGGGGAGTACTGTTGTTGTTGTTGTGGTCTTCAGTCCTGAGACTGGTTTGATGCAGCTCTCCATGCTACTCTATCCTGTGCAAGCTTCTTCATCTCCCAGTACCTACTGCAACCTACATCCTTCTGAATCTGCTTAGTGTATTCATCTCTTGGTCTCCCCCTACGATCTTTACTCTCCACGCTGCCCTCCAATACTAAATTGGTGATCCCTTGATGCTTCAGAACATGTCCTACCAACCGATCCCTTCTTCTAGTCAAGTTGTGCCACAAACTTCTCTTCTCCCCAATCCTATTCAATACTTCCTCATTAGTTATGTGATCTACCCATCTAATCTTCAGCAATCTTCTGTAGCACCACATTTCGAAAGCTTCTATTCTCTTCTTGTCCAAACTATTTACCGTCCATGTTTCACTTCCATACATGGCTACACTCCATACAAATACTTTCAGAAATGACTTCCTGACAAATCTATACTCGATGTTAACAAATTTCTCTTCTTCAGAAACGCTTTCCTAGCCATTGCCAGTCTACATTTTATATCCCCTCTACTTCGACCACCATCAGTTATTTTGCTCCCCAAATAGCAAAACTCCTTTACTACTTTAAGTGTCTCAGTTCCTAATCTAATTCCCTCAGCATCACCCGACTTAATTCGACTACATTCCATTATCCTCATTTTGCTTTTGTTGATGTTCATCTTATATCCTCCTTTCAAGACACTGTCCATTCCGTTCAACTGCTCTTCCAGGTCCTTTGCTGTCTCTGACAGAATTACAATGTCATCGGCAAACCTCAAGGTTTTTATTTCTTCTACATGGATTTTAATACCTACTCCGAATTTTTCTTTTGTTTCCTTTACTGCTTGCTCAATATACAGATTGCATAACATCGGGGAGAGGCTACAACCCTGTCTTACTCCCTTCCCAACCACTGCTTCCCTTTCATGTCCCTCGACTCTTATAACTGCCATCTGGTTTCTGTACAAATTGTAAATAGCCTTTCGCTCCCTGTATTTTACCCCTGCCACCTTTAGAATTTGAAAGAGAGTATTCCAGTCAACATTGTCAAAAGCTTTCTCTAAGTTGGGGGGGGGGGGGGTTGTTTTGGGGAAGGAGACCAGACAGCGAGGTCATCGGTCTCATCGGATTAGGGAAGGAAGTCGGCCGTGCCCTTTCAGAGGAACCATCCCGGCATTTGCCTGGACCGATTTAGGGAAATCACGGAAAACCTAAATCTGGATGGCCAGACGCGGGATTGAACCATCGTCCTCCCGAATGCGAGTCCAGTGTCTAACCACTACGCCACCTCGCTCGGTTTTCTCTAAGTCTACAAATGCTAGAAACGTAGGGGGAGTACACGTGTGAGTAATTTGCTATTTATTGATGGTTACGTTGTAAAGACTGTTTGTTCTCTGGTGTGTTAAATCACGCGCTGGTTGTAGCCAATCTAAGCAGAAGTTACCATTGCTACTTGCTTATGTGCTACTGTCCTTATGATTGGCGTTGTTTGTCTTTTGACTGTGGGTGTGCTCAGTTTAAAAAAAATAGGCTACTATTCATGAGGGTTGTCTAGTAAGGAAATTGCTTAAGCTTTTATCATATGCTGGTCTGTTCGTCTATCACACTGGCTTTCTATGCAGTAACTGAAGGAATGTGTTTGGTGGTTCAAGATTGTAGGCTGCCTAGTATTTGAACTGGTGTTGAGGTTAGGGACGAGATCAGCATCCCGCAAATCCGTACACTGCTCGTGGTTAAATGTTCCGCTATTGGGGAGCCGGCTCTCTGTTCTTGGATTTTGTAAGGACACGTGATGAGTGCATCGCTGTAGGTTTTCGCGTGCAAAATTGCGGGGTGTCGGTGCCGTCCTAGGGCTAGACTTGGGATGTATGTTACGTTGAAAGGGAATTAACTGTACCAAACTTAAGAGAGCTTTTAGTTTGTTTTAGGTCTGTACATGGAATGATCTTGATATCTTGTCGATTGCGGCAATAACTTCCTGTGTGGGGAGATCCTCTGAGGGACTTGCATTGTACTGTTGCGGTGCAGTCCGTCTGAAACGTGCTGCTTAAAACTTGGGACTGCAGCTCTCTGATGTTATATATTACTGTTTAATCTTAAATGTCTTGGATGTAATATGGTTGTTGAGGATTATGTAATTAATTTTGATCACTGGTTCCTTAAAGGAAGTATTTCGTTTTAAAATATGTGTTCGGTCAGAGCCTATTTAAATATGACTTTAACTTATCATTCAAATTTTCTAGTCTTGCTTTCTTAAACGGCTGTCAGTTTGCTGTTTGCCTGTTTAAATGTTTGAGTTACTTAAAGGAAAAGAATATTATTTTATAATTTGTACTGATTGTTCCTTTTGGGTAATACCTGACTTATGTGTTCAATAAATGAGTGTATAGTCCATGGTGATGCACTGTTCTATTGATGGCCTACCCCTTCCAATCCACAGCCTATTGAGCTGCTTTGTGTAGAAATTGTGTTCAGAACACCCCTCGGACTTGACGCCTCAAGCACGTATGCTCGAAACTTTGACTACTGCCTTCTCGCAATGTAGCTTTAGGATTGTGAAATTCTGATTTTGATGAAGACATCCTTAGGGGTGTCGAAACCTAGATCAATGTCAGAAAAAGTTATTTGCAGCCGATTGGCTGTGTTAATTCTCCATTGAAACTGTAATATTTATCGACGTTTCAATGTACAGGTAGTGCTGTTACGATCTTAGCTAAACTACTAGGAAAACTACCGTTGTTTATCCTTACTTACGATAGTACTGGTAGCTTTACATCTCTAGTGACTCTTATTTCATACTTACACTTGTTCCTTCTGAGTAGTATATTTTGCGGTATTACAATACATATCAGGAGGTACAGTCGTATAATAGTGAACACTGGCACACGTGCAAGTATGCGATGGTAGAACCAAATGCACAGACACCACGTGGAACACCTGCATGAACAAGTTATGACGGCACAGTAAGTAGTAGAATTAAGCGTGCTGAAGCAGTATTGCATGTCTTGTTAAGGTAGGTCTTATATGAAATTTTAGCAGAAGTGCATTTGGACATCATTGTGTAGTTTACATTTCAAGTACATTTTTACGATATCAGAGAACTATTGCACTCTCGGCTACAAAGTAAAATTACTTGTAATTATTTGTGTCATCTCAGACCAGTTATTATAATTGTATTTCCTCTATCAGCGCTCAATGTGTATTTAATGTTTTCATTTCTGGTTTCCTTTTCATAAATTTTACTAACATGTATTGGAAGTTGGAACGATTTCATATTGACAGTGGCATACTAGGTTTTGAAAAGACAGCTTTCACGAACTGCTCAACTTTGTTTTAAACACTTAAAAAACAGCCTTTGAGGCAACTGAGTTATTTCGGTCGAAGAATGATGTCAAAATACTTCGATTCAGGTAATTAGTTAGGCAAAAAATGATACATCTGTTAACTGAAACATCGATAAATATGCATCGTCAACTTTTCCCTTGACAGAATCCGCATTCCCGTAATCAACTGCGATCTGTTGCTACACATAACAACCACATTCTGTTTAGTTCTTATTTTGGGTTTTTGTAGTGATTTTTGTTTTTGAATGTGGTTAACCCTTCCTTCCTCACTCCCAACCAGTTCAGTCAACCTACTGAGAACTTGGACTACATCCAGACTATTTATATAACAAAAATTGATGTCACTGTTGCAGTTGCAAACTAATGGCTTCCGGGGAAAAATTATTTTCGGTGTTTCATGTAATTTTTGGCCGGATTTAAAAATTAAAATTCTCTCATAATCTGTTCATTAAGAGGTATAACCTTATGTTAACGAGCGGTTCTAGGCGCTACAGTCTGGAACCGCGCGACCGCTACGGTCGCAGGTTCGAATCCTGCCTCGGGCATGGATGTGTGTGTGATGTCCTTAGGTTAGTTAGGTTTAAGTAGTTCTAAGTTATAGGGGGTTGATGACCTCAGAAGTTATATCCCATAGTGCTCAGAGCCATTTGAACCATTTTGAACCTTATGTTACAGGTTTAACACAGAAATACAAGCATCAAATGTGTTTACGGTTCGAAGCAGTGTAAATCACAGTGCGCCGTTTATCAACTCTACATTCACCGAGTATTTGAGGATCAGAGCACTTAGTGACTTCAAAAAATCTTAACACCTTTTCGAAACATGTTCTCGCAGATATCCGTCACAAAAGAATGAAAGAAGAAAAGTTACTAAATTTTCGCTTTTCGTGAAGTAAAACATGCGAGGTGCCGGGGCAAGCAGTTTATTTAACACTAAATTCTTCTAGAATCTCCATATGTAAATGTTGCTCTAAGCCCCCCCTCCCCCTATTCTAACTCCGACTTTTGCTGTTGCACATGGATTAAAAAATATACGCGAACTGACTGTAATCAACCCTGCAAGTGGAGTAGAAAAGAGTTTGGCACCTGCAATAATTTAATTTGATAAATAAGTTAAATAAAGGAAGGTTTCATTAACGTAGTGAGAAATGATGGGTTGCTGTACCGATTAACAGAATGAAAGTTCTGTCCAAAATAACAATATGATTTATTAAGACTAAACACAAAATAATAAACAAAAACACAGGAAACATTTACAATACATCACATTGGCTCAAATTTGATACTCAAACAAACAATATGAAGGTGAAGTTGTCCCTAAACTAGATTGTGAGGTTTAAGACAAAGTGTTATGTGGAGCCTATTCCTTGCCACTCAAATCTTAAGAGAGACACACAGCTAACCCAACATTGATTGCTGCTACTCAAGACAGAACAAAGAAAAAGACGAACAGGCGCGTTCTGCTGAGCTCTGATTATCACCTAGGAAAATCCCTATCTGCCAGTGCTGCGGACATACATTACCAAACTGTCTTCTTAACTGCCAGAACACGATCTGGCGTACCGGAGGCGATGGCTAGTTGCTTCGACGTCCTCGACCGAAAGGCGAGAGCCGACTACTTAGAGCACCCGTACAGACCGAACACACAACATTCCCGCCCCGACAGTGGCCGTGGTTAAACGTTCCAATCGGCAACTCGAAAACCGGCGGAAAATTCCACTCTATTGCCGGAGCACTACCATTCCACCAATGGAGATTCTTGGCGCCAATTTCTGCGCTGATTTTGCTACGTCACGGAGCTATGCCCTGAGCAAGCCGATCACAGTTACTATTTTGCAGAAAGCGCGGGAATTTTCCCGCCACAACTGCCTGGGTACACAAGTCATTCCCACGCCTCGCTGGTAGCCCGCCAGAAAGTGTTTTCGCTAAGTTTCTGCGAAGTAACGGAACCTCTAGCCCAGCCGCTACTTCAGACCCCTCCGGGCGTGTCTTTTGACAATGTCGGCGTCTGCAAAGCATTCACTCGACTTCCTCACACCCGTCGGCTTAACGCTTTCCAGATCGGCGGAGCCCGCCTGTCACCGGACCACCTGGGTGACGAGAGACGCTGCGTGGGAAGTCCGCGTGTGAAGGAATAGCGACTTTTCACTGCATGCAATTAGAGAGGAAAATCGTAAGATAGAAATATGAGAGGGGGCTCATGCCACCTCTCAAACATCACCTTCGGACCGTTTAATTTATTACTTCCTTCTAATTGTATTCGCAAGACACTTTGCAGACAGTATCCACATACCACTGCTTACACGTGTAAAATCATATTTCTTTAAGAGACATGCTTCAGGAGGTATTACCTCACAAACATTGAAATGCGTGAGACGGATGTTTTGTATATGGGAGCTCGGTTCTATAAAAAAAAAAATGGGAAAGCGTGACGTAGTGAAGAGTTACTGCAGTGAACAGAAAAGCTAGTCAGAGATTCCAACTTATATTTTGATGCAGTATATCTCACATGCCTTCCGCCTAATTTAAAATTATACCGATAATACAAATTAAAGGATATTTTCTACCTACGAGAAGTAGGTAGTTTGTGTAGTGCCATTGCGACACAAATCGCCTCAAATGAGGATGGTAACAGAATCGGAAGTGACGGGCAGAAGTGGTTGCCCTGACGGGAAGTGTATCACCAGATAGCGCTGGACTTCAGTTTCTAGTAATTGTATGATGTCAACAACAATGGCTGCCGAATGTGAGCGACTCACTTATCAGTAGAAGTTTTAAGCTTCTCTTACGTATTAAGAATGGACAAAATTTTCCGAAATAGAATAGAAAAACAGTTACAATCGCTTTGTAATGGAAAGGCACCAACACCAGGTATGATGCCTGTATGCCGGCCGGTGTGGCCGAGCGGTTCTAGGCGCTACAGTCTGGAACCGCGCGACCGCTACGGTCGCAGGTTCGAATCCTGCCTCGGGCATGGATGTGTGTGATGTCCTTAGGTTAGTTAGGTTTAAGTAGTTCTAAGTTCTAGGGGACTGATGACCTCAGAAGTTAAGTCCCATAGTGCTCAGAGCCATTTGAACCATTTTTTTTATGCCTGTACGATTGTACAGATATAGTGCGAAGGAACTTGCTCCGCTTCTATTGGCAGTTCATCGTAGGTCACAGGAGCAAAGAAGGGCACCCAGCGACTGAAAAAAACCGCATGATGCCTGTATGCCGGCCGGTGTGGCCGAGCGGTTCTAGGAGCTACAGTCTGGAACCGCGCGACCGCTACGGTCGCAGGTTCGAATCCTGCCTCGGGCATGGATGTGTGTGATGTCCTTAGGTTAGTTAGGTTTAAGTAGTTCTAAGTTCTAGGGGACTGATGACCTCAGAAGTTAAGTCCCATAGTGCTCAGAGCCATTTGAACCATTTTTTTTATGCCTGTACGATTGTACAGATATAGTGCGAAGGAACTTGCTCCGCTTCTATTGGCAGTTCATCGTAGGTCACAGGAGCAAAGAAGGGCACCCAGCGACTGAAAAAAACCGCAAGTCATTCCCGTTTTCAAGAAGGCTCGTAGGACAGATGGACACAATTATAGACCTGTATCGTTGTCGTTGATTTGTTGTAGAATTACGTAACATTTTTACACTCATGTGCTAAGACACTTCTGGATAAGAAAAATCTCCTCTATAAAAATCAACATGGTTTCCACAAACAGAAATCTTGCGAAATTTAGTTCGCCGTGTTCCTCCGTGATATCCACAATGCTACAGACATCGGCGCTCTGGTTGATGCCTGTTCCACGACTTCAGAAATACCTAAAAAAATAACAAAAACGGCCCACCTTACCGAGTATCAGACTAGATTTGCGATTGGGTGAGAGACTTCCTTGCACGTAGAACTCAATACGTTGTTGCTATTAATGGAATAAAATTGACAGACGTAAAAGTAATATCCGGAGTACCCCAAGGACAGCTACTGTTTACAACGTACTGATATGTCTTTGTTCGATTCCTTTCATGTTAATTTCTTAAATCTGTTGTCATTTACGGCATAAATTCCACATCTAAATTTACTGTGGTGTTTCTGACTCTATTTGGGAGGAGACTGAGCAGTGGAACGTGTTACTTTTACACATAATCAAGAACGATCTGTCACACTACTACACTTTAAAACACAGTTTATATGTAATTCATGTCACACAGTCTCATACGGAACCTACATCCACTTTCTTTTATATTCTGTAAATGATAAGATACTGTCATCCCCCTTCCCTTCTGTGTGAAAGGATAAATGAGCAAATGGATTTCTAGTTGCATGCTCGATGGTAGCAGACAAGCCGGTCTGATAGAGAACAGTAGGACCAACGTCAGAATAGGTAGCTACGCTTTCTAAAAGCAAAGAGGTTCCTATTCTTAGTATGGTCCTATCCGTCCCTTGTCATGTTGGTATAGGAAGCTGCCTCTCTGATCACTTCCGTTTTGTGCCTGTGAAGCACCCTCGGTAGGGGCCCACGGCAGTCGGTCTGCGACGAGCGTCTGAAGTGGTAAGATCTCTGGCTAAGCGCGTGTCTGCTAAGTCCATAGGACAATGGATTTCTTAAGTTCAGCCTAACTGAAAATTTAATCACCTTTATTTCAGGTTTAGCTCTAAAATATCTAATGTTATCTTAAATTGCAACGCAGTGTAATTCGAGTGTGAAGTTCAGAATATTTTCCAGTAGTTGCTTTGTCACTACTTTGTGAGTAAAGTGGAACCACATGTCGATGATCCGTAACTCTAACTAAGGTCATCAATCTTAAATGCGAATGTGCGTGAGATTATAACATCTCGTCTTGACAATATTTTTCAATATAGCAACTTTTCTTTATGTTCAACCCACGTGGAGTGAACTTTGTGAGACCAGTACCACGTGCTTATACAATTGTTTGACCCATCAGGTTAATAGTAAGAAGACAGTAACTGGTTCGAGGTTTTTCTTTTGTAAATTGCGATTCGATGTAATTCATTTAAATTATCAAAATTATTGTGGAGTTACACTCTTTGTGTAAACCAAGTTGACCACGTGAAGCATGTGGTGTAAGCATCAAAGTAGCCCTCAGCTATTCTTTGCGGCAAAATTTCACAGAGAGTTAGTATGAATTTTGTATACCAGTGTGTGGTAATTTCATGACGGACAGGATTGCGCTATGTACGTAACTTCTTTGGGTGAAAATTGAATCGGTTGGTTGTGGTTAATTTCCTCTTGCATATGTTTCAACGTTCCGCGTGTGGTGTTTTATGAATGCAGTGTTGTATGCAGTCTAACAATCTTGGCTCCATATTTGATATGTTCCGTAAGATTACGAACTCACATTTTTACAATCCTAAATAAGGCACCAGTTTAGTTATGAATCAAGTTTAATATTCTGAAATTTTAACGGAACAATGATCAGTGTTAAAATAAATGTCCAAATATAAACTGATTTACTTCTTTTTATTTAAATTTTTAATATATATATATTTGTCGTAAGATGAATATTAATTTTAGTTTGGTTGGGAATTTGGTAAGCTAGACTGGATACCTGGTGAAACAGTTGCTCAGTAATACAAGGTTAACTTCCCTAGATAGCTCATAGCTTTTAACCCGCTTTTATTGTCTTGAATGTCAGCACCGCTTTCAGAACAACTTAATGCATCAACTTTACAGTATATAACTGATCTAGTAGAATGCATCGAAAGACCTTTAAGACTACTCGCAGATGGAGTGTTTGTCTGTAGGAAAGCAGCAACGTCAGAAGACAGTATCGATTTGCAGAATGACTTGCAGAGGATTGATGAATGGTGCTGGCGGTGATAGTTGAACGTAAATGATCGTAACATGTTGCACATACATAGGAAAAGGAAGCTACTACTGTAGAACTACACTACGGATGACAAAAAGTGCTGGAAACAGCAACCCCCGTAAAATATCTAAGAGTATCTATCCGGAACGACAGTAAGAGGGATGACCACGTGACACATAGTAGGAAAAACAGATGTCAGTCTGAGATTAATAGGAATAATCTCAAGGAAATGTTATTGATCAAGTAAAGAAGTGCCTTGCAAGAAGCTTGTTCGACTGATTCTTGAAAATTGTTCATCAGTCTCGAGCCTTTACCAGCTAGGACTGATAGAAGAGATAGGGAAGATCCAAAGAAGAGCGGCACGTTTCGTCACAGGATTGCTTAGTCGGTGCGAGAGTGTTACAGAGACGCCGAGCTAACTCCAGTGGCAGAGGCTACAAGAGAGGCGCTCTGCACCACGGAGCAGCACTTTCCGGGAAGAGTCGAAAAATACCTCACTTCCTCCCACATAAATCTCACTAAATGACCACGACGAGAAAATTAGAGAAATTAATAGAAAAGCTTAGCAACAATCATTCTTCCCATCATGCGCCCTTCGCAGATGGGACAGAAAAGTGGGGGTCGGTTAGTGGTACCATAAGTACCGTTCGCCAAACGACGTCTGGTGGCTTGCGGAGTACTGATGTAGATATAGAAATGTTTTGTTTTGTGTGTCGTACATGTATTGCTAAACGGCTTTCGCAGTTATCCATTATAACAGAAACTTTTGCCTTAGATCATGATGAAGAGCGTTCTATTAACTACTAGCTTACAACAATAAATACACAGTTTTTTTGTATTTGTACATGTAAACTGTACTTGCAACGGAAGTAATTCTTTTGCTTACATAAAAACGCAGAAGTTACCTGAGCAGATAATTTATAGGATGTAAAATGCACAGTGGACCAACACTAAACGATGTACAGTTATAATTATGTGCAAAACACAAAAACAAAAAACAGGTCCTCTCCTACACATTCATTTACGTTTGTTTTCCTACCAATACTGACGGTAATCGTATCGTTTACTATGTCATTTATGTGCTGTATCAAAAGTACCGAACGATATTTTTGGTAAAGTGCAACTCCAGGACCTACACAGTACGTATTTCGTAAAGTCTGAGTGCAAGTGTTGGCGTGTTTCTCTTCGCTGACGGAAGTGTTCCAGTTGCGTCAGCAAACCACGCTGCGGTAAATCATTTTCTCGGAGACCACTCTCACCTTTAGCGACCACAACGTAACGCAACCTACAGGTGTTCTAAAACCTTGGTTTCTGAAATGACAGCGTGTTACGCTTGGGCTGCAATTAAACGAATTTATTTACGATCGTAGTTTCAGCTAATGCGTCAGTGACACCCATATCTCCAGACGTCAGACACTCAAATCGGTACCAAATGTTGCAAGTCGATAGAGTATCAAACAAAACACCGATTTAGTTCGTGCTATGTGCTGTCGTCCAGTAGAACATGTGTAAACGCATTTAGACGGAAGCGCCAAAGAATTGCGTATTCAAATACATAGCTATGTAAACAGGCAGAATACGGCGCTGCGGTCGGCAACACTTATATAAGCAAACAAGTATCTAGCGCAATTGTTAGATCTGTTACAGGTGCTATAATGGCTGGTTATCAAGCTTTAAGTGAGACTATACGGGGTGTTATTGTCCGCGCACGAGCGATGGGACACAAAATCTCCGAGGTAGCTATGAAGTGGGGATTTTCCCATACGACCATTTCACGAGTGTACCGTGAATATCAGGAATCCGGTAAGACATCAAATCTCCGACATCAAGTGTCAGCGTGGGAACCATTCAACGAAACATAATCGATATGGCCTTTCGGAGAGGAAAGCCCACTCGTATACCACTGATGACTGGACGTCACAAAGCTTTACGCCTCCCCTGGGCCCGTCAACACCACCACTGGACTGTTGACGACTGGAAACATGTTGCCTGGTCGGACGAGTCTCGTTTCAAATTGTATCGAGCGGCGGGAGGATGTGTACGGGTATGGAGACAACCTCACAAATCCAGGGACCCCGCATGTCAGCAGGGAACTGTTTAAGCTGGTGGAGGGTTTGTAGTGGTGTGGGGCGTGTGCAATTGGAGTGATATGGGACCCCTGATACATCTAGGTACGACTCTGACAGGTGACACGTACGTAAGCATACTGTCTGATCACCTGCATCCATTCAAGTCCATTGTGCATTCCGAGAGACTTGGGAAATTCCAGCAGGACACTGCGATACCTTACACGTCCAGAATTGCTACAAAGTTCTGCGTTTAAACACTTCCGTTGGCCACGAACATCATAGAGCGTATCTTGGATGCCTTGTAACGTGCTGTTCAGAAGAGATCTCCACCCTGTCGTACTCTTATGGATTTATGGACAGCACCGGCCGAAATGGACGAGCAGTTCTAGGCACTTCAGTCTGGAACCGCGCGACCGCTACGGTCGCAAGTTCGAATCCTGCGTCGGTCAAGGATGTATGTGATGTCCTTTTGTTAGTTAGGTTTAACTAGTTCTAAGTTCTAGGGGACTGATGACCTCAGAAATGAAGTCCTATAGTGCTCAGAGCCATTTGAACCATTTATGGACAGCCCTGCAGGATTCATCGGGTCAGTTCCTCGGAGCAGTATTTCAGACGTTAGTCGAGTCCATGCCACACTTCTGTGAACTCGCGGGAGCCCTTAGGCACGTGTACCAGTTTCTTTGGCTCTTCGGTGGAAAGCAACACCAGAATTACAGAGAACAGAAAACGCGTATCTGAGATTGATAGCTTTACAGATCTCTCGTGGCTGAGTTAGTTGCCGGCACGGTATCTCAGTGTGTTCGGTCAGAGGACTAGCTGCCCTCTGTAACAAAGAAACAAAATATATTTTGACTAAAGTTCAGTTTTGATCACACCATTTATGTTTTAATGATATAGGTAACCGGTTTCGGTTCTTTTTACAAAACCATCATCAGACCCATGGCTCCCTTAGGATGGTAGGCGGAGCTCTCCTCGCTGCTACGCAGTCAACTCAGGGTCTGATGATGGTTTTGTAAAAAGAACCGAAACCTGTTACCTATATCATTAAAACATAAATGGTGTGATCAAGACTGAACTTTAGTCAAAATATAATAATTAATTGATCACTGTTTTCAAAAAATGTTTACCAAAACTGTACAAAGAAACTAAAAAAACAAAAAGAAAAACTGAGTGAATGGATCAACGATGAACTTAAACGGGTGTCTTGGGACGTCCATCATGATCAAATACAACGAACAATAACGAACAAGATGCGATTGAAAAAACAAAGAATTTGGTAGAGCGTGAGGTCGTCCTACCAAAGTTCCTGCGTTCAAACCCTACGACAATTTGTTTTAGCTGTTTGCACGTGAAACTGTTACAGGGCGAACATTTTCGTGACATGTAAAAAGATTTTTCGGGGTTTGTAGCAATGTCCTTTTGGCAGTCTGCTTTCGTTTCGTTAGTTGAAAGAAGGAAACCTGTAGAGTACATTTGTACAGATAGGTGTCGTGTTTGGTAGGACATGTGTAGCAGAAGAGACACCACTCGTGATGAAGCAGCTAGTGCACTTGTAGCAATCGCAACAGTAGAATAAAGAAACAATTACATCTCACGTGCGGAGGTGTTAATAGTCCCACATAACACTTTCACGCATAATACACTAACATTGTGTCATTTTTGGGGTATGGACCCAGGATCCTTGATATGACGATCTAATGATCTACAACTTCTCCACGGGAGCTGTACACATTAGTTACAGTTACGATTTTCCTGTGCTCCGTAGTTCTGTTGTTACTTTTAACTCCAGCAGGACGACAGCACGTAGTATGAACTAATTCGGAGGTTTGGTTGATACTCTGTCGACATCGTCATCGACATCGTTTCGTCCTGATCTGAGTGTCTGACATCTGGCGGTTTGGGTCTTAAAAAGGTTGTACACCAGATTTGGCGTTTGACGTTTGGTGGATGCACAGAGATGTACAGGGTATCGAAAAGTACAGGGTGGAATTTCAGGTGCTCATTGTCCATATGTAGACAATAAGTATAGCTGATTACAATATGTGCCCGGAAAAGCTTGGCTTCCGAATTATCTGACTTTCACAACAGTGTTACTCATCAGAATGATTTTCTTCGCCGCGCGGGACTAGCCGAGCGGTCTGGGAGCTGCAGTCATAGACCGTGCGGCTGGTCCCGGCGGAGGTTGGAGTCCTCCCTCGGATATGGGTGTGGGTGTTTGTAGTGTGTGAGCTTAGGGACTGATGACCTTAGCAGTTAAGTCTCACACACATTTGAACATTTTTTTTTTATTTTCTTCCCGCAAGTAGTTACAGTAACAGGAGATCCCAGAGGAAAAATGCCCCTTTTGGGGCATAAGGAATGTGAATATGCTCTTCTTAATTTAAAAGATTCTGAGTAAAAATTGGGGTATTAGCAGCCCCATTCTAATTTTCTAGGTGCGGAGGAACGTAGGATGAGGCAGCTGGTACCCCACTATTCAGTGAGGATCTTTTAAATAAACGGGAACACATTCACATTTTTTGTGCACCGATGGGAACATTTTTCCTCTGGTAACTCATATGAAAAGAAATGCACTGGTCAGTAAAATTTCTAAAATTTACTTATGTCAAACAGATGAGACAAAACTAATTTTACACCTCAGACCGCGTTTTATGTGCAAAATTTTTTTTGCATGTGCTTCAGTATTGCATGTTGGCGTTCCCATATGATAACGGAGGCACTTCCAGCGTAATCCGTTGTGCTACGTCACTTTACAAATTTTACGTGCGGAAGTAAGGTTTCTTTAAACTCCTGTATCTCGGAAATCGATAAAGATATGAATAAAACTTTCTAGATAGTTCGAGATCGGGCTCTTAGGATTGCATCGTAAAAGTTACAGCCATTTTCCGTGCATAGCCGTCTCGGAAGGACCGGCTGAATTTTGGCACCCAAAAGATGTTGTTGGGGTACTTCGCGATAAGGGATAAAAATTTTCGAAAACGGGGAAATGGTGATTTTAGATAAATGAATAAAAAATATACCGTTAAAATTTGAGCAATTTGCTGCACTTGTTTGTTTTTAGATTTCGGCTCATACTGGATTTTACGCGTGTCTCGGAATCCTCGGCCGGGTCTTGGTCCGCTGGGGTCAGCGGAAATATAGTAAAAAACCCTTTCTTGGTGTTTTCTGAGGAAGCACCCTTACATTAATTTTGCCATCATAAATCCCACTAAGCCCACCGTAGACGACATCAAAAGTGAAAAGAACCAACCGATTTACTCCATTTGCCTAAGCAGGAGGAAGTCTATAATATTCGTAATTTGACCCTGTGGTGTAGGGTTGTTATACTAAGATGATCCTTCTATTCGAAATACGAACGGTCCGTAGCCCAAGGGATATCCAAAATACTTGCCCCTTCTTTTTTTATCACCAATAGAACCCGAGATATGAGAATCGGAAAATTCCGTTTTCATAAATTTAGGCAACATTGTCCGTGGGGCGCAGTGATCGGGTGCTATACTTTGGTTAAAAACAAACTGAGATCGCAATAACATTTGTTTATTATGACTGGCTTCGGCTCATGTTAAAGCCACGCATCCTCAGATTTTTTCGGATCCCTATGACTGGTGGCGGCGGTACATCGGTTGATCGCGTGATACGATCGCAGATTCAAGCTCTAGTTGAATCAATTTTGGCACGCAAAAAAGTGCTCTTTCACCAGGACAACGCACCAGCCCACACAAGGGTGATAACTATTTCCGTCCTATTCACCAGATTTAGCGACAAGTGCCTTCCTCCTGTTCTGTAACCCGAAACTTTGGCTTGTTGGGAAGAAATCTTCATTAAATGAGGTCGTGATTGTTGGAGTCAAAAGGGTGTTTTAGAGATTTTGACAGACACTTTTCTTTTCCAGTGGGATGAAAAAGATGGAGGATAGCTGCACCAACTGAATATCCCTCAAAGGAGACGATGTCAAGTAGTAAGGTAACTTGTTTACGATAGAAACATTTTTTCTTTTTTTCCAGACTTCCAAAGCCACCTCATGTACACTACTGGCCTTTAAATTGCTACACCACGAAAGTGACGTACTACAGACGCGAAATTTAACCGACAGGAAGAAGATGCTGTGATATGCAAATGATTAGCTTTTCAGAGCATTCACACAAGGTTGGCACCGGTGGCGACACCTACAACGTGCTAACTTGAGGAAAGTTCCCAACCGATTTCTCATACACGAACAGCAGTTGACCGGCGTTGCCTGGTGAAACGTTGTTGTGATGCCTCGTGTAAGGAGCAGAAATGCTTACCATCACGTTTCAGACTTTGATAAAGGTCGGATTGTAGTCTATCGCGATTGCTGTTTATCGCATCGCGACATTGCTGCTCGCGTTGGTCGAGATCCAATGACTGTTAGCAGAATATGGAATCGGTGGGTTCAGGAGGGTAATACGGAACGCCGTGCTGGATCATAACTGCCTCGTATCACTAGCAGCGTATCTTATGCGTATGGCTGTAGCGCATCGCGCAGTCACGACTCGATCCCTGAGCCAACAGATGGGGACGTTTGCTAGACAACAACCATCTGCACGAACAGTTCGACAACGTTTGCAGCAGCATGGACTATCAGCTAGGAGACCATGGCTGCGGTTACCCATGACGCTGCATCACAGACAGGAGCGCCTGCGATGGTGTACTCAACGACGAACCTGGGTGCACGAATGGCAAAACGTCATTTTGTCGGATAAATCCCGGTTCTGTTTACAGCATCATGATGGTCGCATCCGTGTCTGGCGACATCGCGGTGAACGCACATTCGTCATCGCCATACTGGCGTATCAACTGGCGTGATGGTATGGGGGTCACCTCTTGTTGTTATTGACGCCACTTTGAACAGTGGACGTTACATTTCAGATGTGTTACGACCCGTGGCTCTACCCTTCATTCCATCCCTGCGATCCCTACATTTCAGCAGGATAATGCACGACCGCATGTTGCAGGTCCTGTACGGGCCTTTCTGGATACAGAAAATGTTCGACTGCTGCCCTAGCCAGCAGATTCTCCAGATCTCTCGCCAACTGAAAACGTCTGGTCTATGGTGGTCGAGCAACTGGCTCGTCACAATACGGCAGTCACTACTCTTGATGAACTGTGGTATCGTGTTGAAGCTGCATGGGCAGCTGTACGTGTACACGCCATCCAAGCTCTGTTTGACTCAATGCCCAGGCGTATCAAGGCCGTTATTACGGCCAGAGATGGTTGTTCTGGGTACTTATTTCTCAGGCTCTATGCACCCAAATTGCGCAAAAAGGTAATCACATGTCAGTTCTAGTATAATATATTTATCCAGTGAATACCCGTTTATGATCTGCATTTCTTCTTGGTGTAGCAATTTTAATGGCCAGTAGTGTATTTCATGCCACGAACGCTGTACTCGAGCGAGCAGGGGTAAATATTTTTTTCACGAAATCCGGCAGCAGCAGCGGCTGTGAGAGCCTTATCTGTCAGAGCCGAGTCGACGCCACGCGCCGTATCTCCAGCTCGCGCTATCGCCCGAAGACACCGGGAAAACCATTAGCCGTTCCTCGACAGCGTGGACCGCTGACCTTGGTGGGGGGGGGGGGGGACACTTCTCCTTACCTTGTCCACGAAATTCCTCAGGAAAGCCCGCATCCGACGTGGTGCTCCCCGCCTGGCGGAAACCTTCAGAACGTCAGTACACGCGTACTGTTGTCGCCCAACTACGCACTACGCACTCGCCAGGTCCCGACCTGTCGCCTCCACGGCGGACCACCGAGTACTGGTGTCGCCCGAACGGGCGCCAGCAGGTGTCCCGGCAGGTAGCTAATCACTGAGCAGGGCCATCATTCCACCATCACCGCCGCTTATTAACTTCGTTAACCTAACGAGTTCGCCCATCAAACGGCTTCCGCCCTCAGCTGTGACAGTCCCCGCCCAGACGAACAGCTGTTCGCGACCTGCTTACGTCTCCAAAGCGACACCTTTCCCTACTAAAAGGCTGTGCCGCTCCACAAGTGAGCTACAGTACTGGCCATTAAAATTGCTACACCAAGAAGGAATGCAGATGATAAACGGGTATTCATTGGACAAATATATTATACTAGAACTGGCATGTGATTACATTTTCACGCAATTTGGGTGCACAGACCCTGAGAAATCAGTACCCAGAACAACCACCTCTGGCCGTAATAACGGCCTTGATACGCCAGGGCATTGAGTCAAACAGAGCTCGGATGGCGTATCCAGGTAAAGCTGCCCATGCAGCTTCAACACGATACCACAGTTCATGAAGAGTAGTGACTGTCGTATTGTGACGAGCCAGTTGCTCAGCCACCATTGACCAGACGTTTTCAATTGCGGAGAGATCTGGAGAATGTGCTGTGCAGGGCAGCAGTCGAACATTTTCTGTATCCAGAAAGGCCCATATAGGACTTGCAACATACGGTCGTGCTTTATCCTGCTGAAATTCGCAGGGATCGAATGAAGGGTAGAGCCACGGGTCGTAACAAGTCTGCAATGCAACGTCCACTGTTCAAAGTGCCGTCAATGCGAACAAGAGGTGACCGAGACGTGTAACCAATGGCACCCCATGCCATCATTACGGGTTATACGACTGTATGACGATGACGAATACACGCTTCCAACGTGCATTCACCACTGTGTCGCCAATCACGGATGCGACCATCATGATGCTGTAAATAGAACCTGGATTCATCCGAAAAAATGACGTTTTGCCATTCATGCACCCAGGTTCGTCGTCGAGTACACCATCGCAGGCGCTCCTGTCTGTGACGCAGCGTCAAGGGTAACCGCAGCCATGGTCTCCGAGCTGACAGTCCATGCTGCTGCAAACGTTGTCGAATTGTTCGTGCAGATGGTTGTTGTCTTGCAAACGTCCCCATCTGGTGACTCAGGGATCGAGACGTGGCTGCACGATCCTTTACAGCCATGCGGATAAGATACCTGCCATCTCGACTGCTAGTGATACGAGGCCGTTGGGATCCAGCACGGCGTTCCGTATTACCCTCCTGAACCCACCGGTTCCATATCCTGCTAACAGTCATTGGATCTCGACCAACGCGAGCACCAATGTCGCGATACGATGTACCGCAATCGCGATAGGCTACAATCCGACCTTTATCAAAGTCGGAAACGTGATGGTACTCATTTGTCCTCCTTAAACGAGGCATCACAACAAAGTTTCACCAGGCAACGCCGGTCAACTGCTGTTTGTGTATGAGAAATCGGTTGGAATCTTTTCTCCTGTCAGCACGTTGTAGGTGTCGCCACCGGCGCCACCCATGTGTGAATGCTCTGAAAAGCTAATCACTTGCATATCACAGCATCTTCTTCCTGTCGGTTAAATTTCGCGTCTGTAACACGACATCTTCGTGGTGTAGCAATTTTAATGGCCACTAGTCTAGTTCTGTTTTTATTTATCGGTCGTCTCCATGTGTATGGTTCCATATCTCATCTGGTGACTTCGACATCTACTCTGCATGTACTACAGTGTTTCACACCATTTGATGACAAGTATCCGGACACCCACTATTGCACATTAGTATGGGGTTTCCCATCCTCGGCCTCTATGACGGCTTCAGCACTGCTGAGTCCGCTTTCAATGACGCGACGGTCTGTGGAGGAATGGCTGCCTCTTCTTCATTGACAGACGAAACCAGAGAGGATCGTTAAGTTCCACGCTGGACTCTTGATCGAAGCTGACGTTCTATCTCATCCTAAAGGTGTTCCATTGGTGTCAGGTCGGAATTGTGTGCTGACCAGTCTCCTGAAGGGCGCCTTTGTCCACCCTCACAGATCCTGCGTTATGACAAGGTGCATTGTCATGCTGAAGCATACAGTCACTGTCTCTGAAGCGTTCCCCTCCTGTACTCAGTAGACAATACAATAATGTCTCCATAGTCCTCAGTATTTCGCGACACCTTTCGGAACTAAAGCACTCTGTCCCTCCACGCAGGAGGTAGTCTTGTTTTGACTGATGGGCCGTTGTCTCCAGGTGGGTGGCCCAGCTTATTGATACATATCCAACACGGATTCAGAAAATATCGTTCTTGTGCAGCTTCCCATGAAGTAATGAGTGCTGTCGACAAGGGATCTCAGATCGATTCCATACTCCTAGATTTCGAGAAGGTTCCCCTCAAATCAAATTGCGTTCGTATGGAGTATCGTCTCAGTTGTGTGACTGGGTTCGTGATTTCCTCTCAGAGCTGTCACAGTTCGTAGTGATAGACGGTAAATCATCGACTAGAACAGAAGTGATATCTGGCGTTCCGCAAGGTAGTTTCACAGGCCCTCTGCTGTTGCTGATTTACATAAATGAACTAGGTGATAATCTGAACAGACCTCTTAGATGGTTTGCAGATGACGCTGAATTTACCGTCTAGTAAAATCACCAGATGATCAATTCCAATTACAATATGATCTAGAGAGAATTTCTGTATAGTGCGAAAAGTGGCAATCAGTACTAAACAAAGAAAAGTGCGAGGTCATGGGTATATGATAAATCGCACAAATCTAAGGTCTGTCAATTCGACTAAATACCTAGGAATTACAATTACGAGCAACTTAAGTTGGTCCGCAGCTCGTGGTCGTGCGGTAGCGTTCTCGCTTCCCACGCCCGGGTTCCCGGGTTCGATTCCCGGCGGGGTCAGGGATTTTCTCTGCTTCGTGATGACTGGGTGTTGTGTGATGTCCTTAGGTTAGTTAGGTTTAAGTAGTTGTAAGTTCTAGGGGACTGATGACCATAGATGTTAAGTCCCATAGTGCTCAGAGCCATTTGAACCAACTTAATTTGTAAAGTCCACATAGATAATATCGTAGGGAAGGTGAAACAAAGATGGCTTTGTTGGCGGAACACTTAGATGATCCGACAAACCCACTGAAGAGACAACCTACATTACACTTGTCCGTCCTCTGCTGGAATATTGCTGCGCGGTATGGCAACCTTACCGGGTAGGATTGACGGAGGACATCGAAAGAGTGGAAAGAAGGGCAGCTCGTTTCGTGTTGTCGCGCAATAGGGGTGAGAGTGTGTAACATTAGGTGATTGCCTTACCATTTTAAATCATTCACTAATCGAACAGTCGCTCGGCAACAGCTACAGTTAGCAAATAATGTTGCGAGAATGTAAAAGGTGAACGACCTGTGACGTAACTTGTTTATTGTCGAAGCGCCGTCAGAGATGCAGTGAGTTATTGACTTTGAAAACCGCGGCGCGAAAAACGGACAGAAGAAGAACACTTTTACACATTTTTTTTGATGTACGAGATAGTCTCGATGAACAGTTACTCATTCTTCTCTTGTCTCCTGTAACTTGTGTCGGACGCGCATATCTTGCCGCCGTATTATTATCGTTAAAAAATAATATTGTTTTAGTGTAAAGTAAATGTGTAATACTAAAAGTGCCTAGCAGTAGATTTATTGTGCGACGTGTATGTGAAAACGTCAAAGGAATTGTTTTCATTACGAGAAGTGCCAGTCAAAACGGCATCCATGTTAAATCCTTCATTGCAGTGTAAGTTCGTCTATTAATTGCCATAAATTCAGAGTTAAATGGAACTGGTGTATGGACTATTTATTTAATATAGAATCTATGTCTCACTCCTTCATGAAGTTATTTAATTTTCTTTATGTTTCTGCCCAATAGAGAGTTCACAATCACGAATTCTTTCGTCGAGTTCGGACGGAAGTTGCATGCGGCGAAATATTTTCTCCGCGCCATATTCTACTGGTAAATGCATGATAAACTACGGTCCCTTAGGAAATTCATGTTGAGCTATCCCAAAATAATTATATTTTGAATAGGCATTTTCTCTCCTCTGCAATGCAACTTCCGACTGATCAGACGATCAAACAAGAAACAGCCGCACACGGTCGGCGTTCGCAAATATGTTTCCACCGCTGATTATAGCTATATGTTACAGCACAAAAGTAAACATTGTTATAATTAGGGACTACGAACGGGGACATTTATAACTGTATGTTTATGTATACACATTACGTAAACATATCGTTATAAGTGTCACTGATATGATACGCGAGTTAGGGGTGGCAGTCATTGAAAGAAAGGCGGTTTTCTTTGTGGCGAGGTCTATTTACGAAATTTCAATCACCAACTTCCTCTTCCGAATGCGAAAATATTTTGTTGAAACCCACCTACGTAGGGAGAAATGATCACCATAACCAAATAAGAGAAATCAGAGCTCGAACGGAAAGATTTAGGTGTTCCACTCTCCCACGCGCCATTCGAGAGTCGAATGGTAGAGAAGTGGTATGAAAATGGTTCGATGAAACCTCTGCCAGGCACTTAAGTGTGAATTGCAGAGGAACCATGTAGATGCAGATGTAGATGTAGATCTGAGGGCTTCTGCATCTACTCTGCAAGCTATGTACCACAGTGTTTCACGCCATATGATAGAAAGTACCCTGACACTCAAAAAAAAAAAAAAAAAATGGTTCAAAATGGCTCTGAGCACTATGACACTTAACATCTGAGGTCATCCGTCCCCTAGAACTTAGAAATACTTAAACCTAACTAACCTAAGGACTTCACACACATCCATGCCCGAGGCAGGATTCGAACCTGCGACCATAGCAGCCTCGCGGCCTGACACTCATTACCGGACGTTAATGTGGGTTGCGTCCACCCTTGACTTTTATGATAGCTTGAACACTGCTGTGGACAGTACCACTGACATAACCGAATGTCTGTGGAGGAATGTCAGTCTATTCTTCCTTGAGAGACGATACCATAGTGGATAGCCATGGTCGACGCTGGACTCTTGAGCAAAGCCGACGTTCTGACTCATGACAAAGGTGTTCTGTTGGGCTCAGCTCGGAACAATGGGCAGGCTCGTCTATTCCCGGGAGCTGTTACGCACCCTCACTGATCCTCCCTTATGACAAGGTGCATTGTCATGCTGAAGGACGTAATCATTATCTCTACGTCTACATCGTCTACGTCTACATGTCTACTCCGCAATTCACATTTAAGTGCTTGGCAGAGGGTTCGTCGAACCACTATCATACTATCTCTCTATCATTCCACTCCCGAACAGCGCGCGGGAAAAACGAACATCTAAACCTTTCTGTTCGAGCTCTGATTTCTCTTATTTTATTTTGATGATCATTCCTACCTATATAGGTTGGGCTCAACAAAATATTTTCGCATTCGGAAGAGAAAGTTGGTGACTGAAACTTCGTAAATAGATCTAGCCGCGACGAAAAACGTCGTTGCTTTAATGACTTCCATCCCAACTCGCGTATCATATCTGCCACACTCTCTCCCCTACTACGTGATAATACAAAACGAGCTGCCCTTTTTTGCACCCTTTTGATGTCCTCCGTCAATCCCACCTGGTAAGGATCCCACAACGCGCAGCAATATTCTAACAGAGGACGAACGAGTGTAGTGTAAGCTGTCTCTTTAGTAGACTTGTTGCATCTTCTAAGTGTCTTGCCAATGAAACGCAACTTTTGGCTAGCCTTTCCCACAATATTCTCTATGTGGTCTTTCCAACTGAAGTTGTTCGTAATTTTAACACCCAGGTACTTAAAACTTCCTGGCAGATTAAAACTGTGTGCCCGACCGAGACCCGAACTCGGGACCTTTGCCTTTCGCGGGCAAGTGCTCTACCAACTGAGCTACCGAAGCACGACTCACGCCCGGTACTCACAGCTTTACTTCTGCCAGTACCTCGTCTCCTACCTTCCAAAAGCTGTGAGTACCGGGCGTGAGTCGTGCTTCGGTAGCTCAGTTGGTAGAGCACTTGCCCGCGAAAGGCAAAGGTCCCGAGTTCGAGTCTCGGTCGGGCACACAGTTTTAATCTGCCAGGAAGTTTCATATCGGCGCACACTCCGCTGCAGAGTGAAAATCTCAACCCAGGTACTTAGTTGGATTGACAGCCTTCAGAATTGTACTATTTATCGAGTAATCGAATTCCAACGGATTTCTTTTGGAACTCATGTGGCTCACCTCACACTTTTCGTTATTTAGCGTCAACTGCCACCTGCCACACCATACAGCTATTTTTCTAAATCGCTTTTCAACTGATACTGGTCTTCGGATGACCTTACTAGACGGTAAATTACAGCATCATCTGCGAACAACCTAAGAGAACTGCTCAGATTGTCACCGAGGTCATTAATATAGATCAGGAACAGCAGAGGTCCCAGGACGCTTCCCTGGGGAACACCTGATATCACTTCAGTTTTACTCGATGATTTGCCGTCTATTACTACGAACTGCGACCTTCCTGACAGGAAATCGCGAATCCAGTCGCACAACTGAGACGATACCCCGTAGGCCCGCAGCTTGATTAGAAGTCGCTTGTGAGGAACGGTGTCAAAAGCTTTCCGGAAGCTGTGGTTATAGTAACATTTTACTGCGCTTTTTGCGAGGTTTTCCAGCAGACGGTTCAATTTGTCAGCAGTTTGCTGTACGAGCATTACAAAGAACGCATTTCTTTTTTTAAAAAAAAGTCACGGATGGTAGCTCATAACCTCACTCTCACTTTTCGCTGCTGGGCTAACCATAGTGACGCTGTATTTACGTTGGTCCTAGTGGGGACACAACACCATTTGACGATGACGTCGGCTGACGTTGCGTTGACGTGTCGTGTGAAACGGCGTTACCTGCAGCTGGCGGAACCGATCAGGTCTAATGAGATGTAGCGGGACGTTCAGCGCATTGTCATACTGCTGACCGAGGATATCTACCTGGCGTTGAAACGGGCTCTTCTGTCGACACCCGTTTGTGTCCACAGCAGATGAGAGATAACAGGACAGGTTGAGGTCTGGACCTAACTTACTCACTAACACCGTTTCCTAATAGGATGGGTCCCAGGGAGACGAGGCTACATATGTTAATAATCTTTACTAATGACGGAGGGCGATTCTGTTGTACAACGCCTGAAATCAGAATTCTGCTTGACTTGCCTGACTTCCACCTGTTAAGGTGATTACTGGGAAAGGGAGTGTTTGCAGGTTCACCCATCAGAGGGCTACGCTTTCTCAACTCGTCGTTTGACACAGGAGACACGCACCCGGTCTTCAGTGCGTCACTCGAGAGAAGTCCCTGTGTCCGAACGCAAACAAAGGCACTCCGGCCGAAGTGAATGATCCATTAGGTTGCGAGCATCCTATCTTAATACCCCGATTAATTCAGGGTCGTGGCCTTTCCGGCCGTGAACGTTGCCGCCCGTGACGTCAACGCTGTGATTCAGACCATAAATGTTTTAGCAGTGCATTTTCCGATCCTCAAAGGGAGTCGTGACAGTGGGGAAAGTTCTGACGACCGCTTTCTAATAAGAACATGCACTTACATTTAACTTAGGCTTGGGACTACCTATGTACTGTAACGTTGTTACTTTAATTTGTTCTGAAAGCGGTGTTGCTATTCAAGACCATAAAAGCGGGTTAAAAGTTGTGAGCTGTCTGGGGAAGTTGACCTTACATTACTGCGCAACTGTTTCACCAGGTATCCAGTCTAGCTTACCAAATTACCAACCAGACTAACATTAATTATAATCTTTTAATAGTCATACGACAACCGGTGATATATATATATATATATATATATATATATATATATATAAGAGAATTTAAATAAAAACAAATAAATCAGTTTATATTTGAAAATTTATTTTAACATTGATCATTGAAATTTCAGCATATTAAACGTGAGTCATAACTAAGCTGGTACCTTATTTAGGACTGTGAAAATGTGAGTTTGTAATCTTACGGAACACATCAAATATGGAGCCAAGATTGGGAGACTGCATACAACACTGCATTCATAAAATAACACACGAGGAACGTTGAAACATATGCAAGAGGAAATTAACCACAACCAACCGATTCCATTTTCACCCAAAGAAATTACGTTCGTAGCACAATACTGTCCGACATGTAGTTACCACACACTGGTATACTAAATTCATACTAACTCCCTGTGAAATCTTCCCGAAAAGAGTAGCTGAGGGCTACTTTGATGATTACACCACAAGCTTCACGTGGTCAACTTGGTTTACACAAAGAGTGTAACTCCACAATAAATTTCGATAATTAAAATAAATTAGATCGAAAAGCAATTTACAAAAGAAAAACCTCAAACTGGTTACTATCGTCTTACTATTAACCTGAGGGTCTCACAAAGTACACCCCACGTGGGTTAAAAAAAAAAAACAGTTGCTATATTGAAAAATATTTCAAGACGAGACGTTATAATCTCACGCACATTCGCATTGAAGATTGATGATGCTAGTTAGAGTTACTGATCAACACGTGGTTCCACTTTACTCATAAAGCAGTGACAAAGCAACTACCGGAAAATATTCTGAACTTCTTACTCGAATTACACTGCGTTGCAATTTAAGATAACATTAGATATTTTAGAGCTAAACCTGAAATAAAGGTGATTAAATTTTCAGTTAGGCTGAACTTAAGAAATCCATTGTCCTACGGACTTAGCAGACAGGCGCTTAGCCGGAGATCTTACCACTTCAGACGCTCGCCGCGGAGAGACTGCCGTGGTCCCTTCCTGAGGGTGGCTCACAAATACAAAACGGAAGTGGCCAGAGGGGCAGCTTCCTATACCAACATGACAAGGGAGGGACAGGACCATACTAAGAATAGAAACCTCTCTGCTTTTAGAAAGCGTAGTTACCTGTTCTGACGTTGGTCCTACTGTTCTCTAGCAGACAGGCTTGTCTGCTACCCTCAAGCATGCAACTAGAAATACATTTGCTCATTCATCCTCTCACACAGAAGGGAAGGGGGATGACAGTATCTTATCATATACAGTATATAAAAGAAAGCGGATGTAGGTTCCGTATGAGACTCTGTGACATGAATTACATATAAACTGTGTTTTAAAGTGTAGTAGTGTGACAGGTCGTTCTTGTTTATGTGTAAAAGTAATACGTTCCACTACTCAGTCTCCTCCCAGATAGTCAAAAACGCCACAGTAAATTTAGAAGAGGAATTTATGCCGTAAATGACAACAGATTTAAGAAATTAACATGAAAGGAATCCAGCAGAGACCTTTCAGTACATTGCACGTAGACTTGTTTAATTTCTTTTCGTTTTTTAAAATATTTTCATTTCTACCTTTCTATTTTTCATTCTTTTTTATTTTTACCTTTATTTCTTTCTACAACATTACTACAGCAAATGATTAAACTTCAGAAATTTTAAACACCTTAAATCAACCGAGTCACTATAAAGGGTGTCTCTCGTAAGAGACGTCAGGTCATTTTATCTGGTGTTTCGGCAGATATTTTCAATTTCGTTTTTGCAGTGCGTAGCAGCAGTCAGCCAACACGAATACTGCTCCTCAAGAATTTCATGAGATTCCTAGCGTCGACAGAAAGCGCTGGTTTATTTCCCATTAGAAACAAAATTATTTTTAAAGCAAAATTTTATGTGCCCATTCGCCTGAGCGGCCCCAAGTTAGTCTAGTGTGATACGCGTCTTATCATTGTGTGTTAACACGGACCGTGAAAAGAATGAGCGGTACTTCAGCAGCGGAAACATCGGCTTGGCATGAGCTGATTGCACATCGCGAAGCGCAAGTGCTGCTCAGTCGCTACTAGAGTACTAGCTACTTTTCGTGTTTTACTGTCCATTTTAATACACAATGATAAAACGAATACAACACTATACCAATAAGGGACCACTCCGTTGAATAGGATCGTAAAATTCAGTTTCAAAAATCATCTTACTTGTAATGAGAATAGCATTCACTGTTTCCTGCTTTATCTCGTTTATCAGACCGTATACGTTAGCATCTTTCTGATTTATTGAGATGTCAACTTTCGATAGCTTTGATGGTCCTTTACCGCTAGCTAAAAACACTATCCATGGAGAAGAAATAAAAACTTTGAGGTTCGCCGATGACATTGTAATTCTGTCAGAGACAGCAAAGGACTTGGAAGAGCAGTTGAACGGAATGGATGGTGTCTTGAAGGGAGGATATAAGATGAACATCAACAAAAGCAAAACGAGGATAATGGAATGTAGTCGAATTAAGTCGGGTGAGGTTGAGGGTATTACATTAGGAAATGAGACACTTAAAGTAGTAAAGGAGTTTTGCTATTTGGGGAGAAAAATAACTGATGATGGTCGAAGTAGAGAGGATATAAAATGTAGACTGGCAATGGCAAGGAAAGCGTTTCTGAAGAAGAGAAATTTGTTAACATCGAGTATAGATTTAAGTGTCAGGAAGTCATTTCTGAAAGTATTTGTATGGAGTGTAGCCGTGTATGGAAGTGAAACATGGACGGTAAATAGTTTGGACAAGAAGAGAATAGAAGCTTTCGAAATGTGGTGCTACAGAAGAATGCTGAAGATTAGATGGGTAGATTACATAACTAATGAGGAAGTATTGAATAGAATTGGGGAGAAGAGAAGTTTGTGGCACAACTTAACCAGAAGAAGGGATCGGTTGTTAGGACATGTTCTGAGGCATCAAGGGATCACCAATTTAGTATTGGAGGGCAGCGTGGAGGGTAAAAATCGTAGGGGGAGACCAAGAGATGAATACACTAAGCAGGTTCAGAAGGATGTAGGCTGCAGTAGGTACTGGGAGATGAAGAAGCTAGCACAGGATAGAGTAGCATGGAGAGCTGCATCAAACCAGTCTCAGGACAGAAGACCACAACAACAACAACAAAAACACTAGCCATCTCACTGGTACGCTAGGACATTCTTCCATACAGTTGCGAATTTAATACCATCCGCACTTCATCAATGTATTTTGCGATGCTGGTTAAAAACCTCATTGAACAGGTATGCTAGGTTTTCCCATTCACTGATTAACCCAGTAGTCTGCGAATTTCATGACCATTTCTCCATTAGACGTTTCCTTCTTTACTGCCATCCACGCTTCATCGACGCTGTTTAGTGGAAGATGTGGCGCTGCCGCACACACTTAACAAAACAGTCGGACTGATGCTCCATTCCGATACCCCCTGAGCATCCCATTTCTTGTATCTTTTTCCACAGCCATTGGATAAAGTGAAAATTGCAACCGATGATGATGTCACTGAAGTGGAGTTACTAAATACAGTTTTCCGTATTCCTTCACGAAATAAGACGAAGTAAATATTCCAGAATTCGAAACCAGAACAGGTGTTAGCATGAGTGACATAAAAGTAGATATCTTAGCTGTTGCGAAACAACTCAAATCGCTTAAGAAAGTTATGTTTTCCGGTCCAGCTGGTGTACCAATCAGGTTCCTTTCAGAGTATGCAGACACAGTAGCGCCTTTCTTAGCAATCATATACAGCCGCTTACTTGACGAAAGGTCTGTTCCTTGAGTCTGGAAAGTAGCACAGGTCACACCAATATTCAAGAAACGAAATAGGAGTAACCCACTGAATTACTGGCCCATGTCACTGACCTCAATTTGCACGAGGGCTATCCACAAAGTACATTACGTTTTGGAATTAAAAATAAATATAGTATTGGAAATTTTTTTATTATATACAGATGAAAGCCACACTTCAATACTACCTTTCTACATAGTTGCCATTTAAATTAAGGCACTTATCGTAGCGATGGACGAGCTTGGAAATTCCTTCGTCGTAAAATTCGGCCGCCTGCGCCTTCAACCACGTGGTTAATCAGTAACCCGGTAGAGATACGATTTTTGTGGATTTCCTGGAAAGAGGCACTACAATAAACTCTCAAAGGTATTGCCAAACTCTGCACAACCTCAGAAGAGCAATACAAAACAAGCGCAGGGGAAAGTTGGGCTCAAGGATCTTGCTGATTCACGACAACGCCCGGGCCCACACGGCAAATGCCACTCGTGAAGTTCTCGAATCTTTGAAGTGGGAGTTGTTTCCTCATCCGCCGTACAGTCCCGACCTGGCACCGAGCGACTTCCACTTATTCCCAGCAATGAAGAAGTGGTTGGCTATGCAGCGTTTTGATGACGACGCACAGCTTCAAGAAGAGGTAACCACGTGGTTGAAGGCGCGGGCGGCCGAATTTTACGACGAAGGAATTTCCAAGCTCGTCCATCGCTACGATAAGTGCATTAATTTAAATGGCAACTATGTAGAAAAGTAGTATTTAAGTGTGGCTTTCATGTGTATACAATAAAAAAAATTTCCAATACTTTATTTATTTTTAATTCCAAAACGTAATGTACTTTGTGGATAGCCCTCGTAGTAGGATTTTGTAACATATACTGTACTCGAACATTAAGAATCACCTCAAAGAAAATGAGTTATTGATATATAACCAACACAGATTCAGAAAATATCGTTCTTGTGCAACACCGCAAGCTTTTTATTCCCATGATGTAATGAGTGCTGTGGACAAGGGATCTCATGTTCCATCTTCCTAGATTTCCAGAAGGCTTTTGATACCATTCCTTACATGCGCTTATTAATCAAATTGCGTGTATATGGAGTATCGTCTCAGTTGTGTGACTGGATTCGTGATCACAGTTCGTAGTGATAGACGGTAAATCATCGAGTAGAGCAGAAGACATATCTGACGTTCCGCAAGGTAGTGTCATAGGCCCTCTGATGTTCTTGACTTATACAGGGTTATTACAAATGATTGAAGCGATTTCACAGCTCTATAATAACTTTATTATTTGAGATATTTTCACAATGCTTTGTACACACATACAAAAACTCAAAAAGTTTTTTTAGGCATTCACAAATAATCGATATGTGCCCCTTTAGTGATTCGGCAGACATCAAGCCGATAATCAAGTTCCTCCCACACTCGGCGCAGCATGTCCCCACCAAAGAGTTCGAAAGCATCGTTGATGCGAGCTCGCAGTTCTGGCACGTTTCTTGGTAGAGGAGGTTTAAACACTGAATCGTTCACATAATCCCACAGAAAGAAATCGCATGGGGTTAAGTCGGGAGAGCGTGCAGGCCATGACATGAATTGCTGATCATGATCTCCACCACGACCGATTCATCGGTTTTCCAATCTCCTGTTTAAGAAATGCCGAACATCGTGATGGAAGTGCGGTGGAGCACCATCCTGTTGGAAGATGAAGTCGGCGCTGTCGGTCTCCAGTTGTGGCATGAGCCAATTTTCCAGCATGTCCATATACACGTGTCCTGTAACGTTTCTTTCGCAGAAGAAAAAGGGGCCGTAAACTTTAAACCGTGAGATTGCAAAAACACGTTAACTTTTGGTGAATTGCGAATTTGCTGCACGAATGCGTGAGGATTCTCTACCGCCCAGATTCGCACATTGTGTCTGTTCACTTCACCATTAAGAAAAAATGTCGCTTCATCACTGAAAACAAGTTTCGCACTGAACGCATCCTCTTCCGTGAGGTGTTGCAACCGCGCCGAAAATTCAAAGCGTTTGACTTTGTCATCGGGTGTCAGGGCTTGTGGCAATTGTAAACGGTAAGGCTTCTGCTTTAGCCTTTTCCGTAAAATGTTCCAAACCGTCGGCTGTGGTACGTTTAGCTCCCTGCTTACTTTATTCGTCGACTTCCGCGGGCTACGCGTGAAACTTGCCCGCACGCGTTCAACCGTTTCTTCGCTCACTGCAGGCCGACCCGTTGATTTCCCCTTACAGAGGCATCCAGAAGCTTTAAACTGCGCGTACCATCGCCGAATGGAGTTAGCAGTTGGTGGATCTTTGTTGAACTTCGTCCTGAAGTGTCGATGTACTGTTATGACTGACTGATGTGAGTGCATTTCAAGCACGACATACGCTTTCTCGGCTCCTGTCGCCATTTTGTCTCACTGCGCTCTCGAGCGTTCTGGCGGCAGAAACCTGAAGTGCGGCTTCAGCCGAACAAAACTTTATGAGTTTTTCTACGTATCTGTAGTGTGTCGTGACCATATGTCAATGACTGGAGCTACAGTGAATTTATGAAATCGCTTCAATCATTTGTAATAGCCCTGTATAAATGATCTGGGTGATAATCTGAGCAGCCTCTCAGATTGTTTGCAGATGACGCTGTAATTTACCGTCTAGTAAAATCATCAGACGATCAATTCCAATTACAAAATGACCTAGAGAGAATTTTTGCATGGTGCGAAAAGTGGCAATTGGCACTAAACAAAGAAAAGTGCGAGGTCATCCACATGGGTACAAAATGAGATCCGATAAATTTTGGGTATACGATAAATCTCACAAATCTGTCAATTCGACTAAATACGTAGGAATTGCAATTACAGCTTGAATTGGAAAGACCACATTGATAAAACTGTGGGGAAGGTGAAACAAAGACTGCGCTTTGTTGAGAGAACACATTCAAGATGCGAAAAACCCACTAAAGAGACAGCCTACACTACATTTGTCCGTCCTCTACTGGAATATTGCTGCACGGTGTAGGTGGCATTGACGGAGGACATCGAAAAAGTGCAAAGAAGGGCAGCTCGTTACGTGTTACCGCGCAATAGGGGTGAGAGTGTCACTGATACGATACGCGAGTTGGGGTGGCAGTCACTGAAACAAAGGCGGTTTTCTTTGCGGCGAGATGTATTTACGAAATTTGAATCACCAACTTTTCCTTCCGAATGCGAAAATAGTTTGTTGACGCCCACCTACGTAGGGAGACATGATCATCATAATAAAATAAGATAAATCAGATGGAATGTTTTAGGTGTTCCTTTTTCCCACGCGCCATTCGATAGTGGAATGGTAGAGAAGTAGTATGAAAATGGTTCGATGAACCCTCTGCCACGAACTTAAGTGTGAATTGCAGAGTAACCATGTAGATGTAGATGTAACCGGTCTTTCGAGAACACTGTTTGCTTGCTTTACTTCTAGCCTTCACAGAGTCTAACACTGCAGTTTTCGTTGATCACCCAGGCATCTCATTGCTCAATCCAAAAAAAATGTCTTTCATGTGCATTTTGGCTTATCTGGGAGCAAAGGAAATAAAACAGTAAGTCTTTCTAATCTTCTTCTGTGCTTCCGACGTCAACATCTGCGATGTGCAGTGTGACACGTGGGGCTTCCTGGAATTAAGGAAAACGTTGAAAGTAGGACCCACCAATATAACACAACGTGTTTAATTAACACTATACAACCATTACATTTTTTATTTATTTTTTTTATTTTATTTTACTTTATTTTATTTTATTTATTTATTTATTTATTTTACGAAATGAACAACTTTGCAAGATTTACAAGACAGCCGGACCTGCAGGCCGCCCGTTATCGAGTCAAACAGGAAGTTTCATATCAGCGCACACTCCGCTGCAGAGTGAAAATCTCATTCTGGAAACGTCCCCCAGGCTGTGGCTAAGCCATGTCTCCGCAATATCCTTTCTTTCAGGAGTGCTAGTTCTGCAAGGTTCGCAGGAGAGCTTCTGTAAAGTTTGGAAGGTAGGAGACGAGAGACTGGCAGAAGTAAAGCTGTGACTACCGAGCGTGAGTCGTGCTTCGGTAGCTCAGATGGTAGAGCACTTGCCCGCGAAAGGCAAAGGTCCCGAGTTCGAGTTTCGGTCGGGCACACAGTTTTAATCTGCCAGGAAGTTTCAAACAGCGATGCTTACAATCGCGCTGGATCTGTTCTCTCTTATTAAATATCCATCTGCAACACATGAGAACTATATACGCACCACTGACGTCAAGAGTGATTCAATTACTCAAAACAGATGACTTAACTTTTAAATTGAAAGGCATATGTCGAAAGGTTCGGGGTTAAGATGCGCACCCGTGCTTAAACATTAATCAGATTAGGAAACAATATGAGAATGACAGGGCTTACTTCGAAGCAACCAACTTCTTAATTTCAATCGGCAACAGATGTGCGACTGGATCTCATCCCGTCCCTTTTTGGCAATCTTACTTTGACTAAAGACCTGGTGACAGTTGCACTGATTGTCAGTTATTAAGTCAGCTCTGAAGAAACGTCTTAAAACATTACTAGTGGACACTTGTTACAAGAGAACTCACTCGGCGGAACCATAAGGTCCAGCTAAAATACACCATTAATGACCTGGTCTTTCAAACACAGCAACGCAAAGATTAGTTCTACAGGTTGTTCAGACTATAAATAATGACTGAACAAATAATTACAATCAAAGATTTGAACCAGTTAACATCTAACTCTAACCACAAGTTCCCTCTTTTGTGTAACGGCAATCTGTGCCTTAGAACAATTGTCACGGTTGTATTTACGAGCAGCAGCTGATTCATTAGAACATTAATGATCGGGTACAAAGCAGAAAGGAAAGGTAATGTAATAGTGGAACAAATAACCCGAATGAGTATGTGTGGTAGTAAGCACTGCTGTTTGACCCGGTAACGGGCGGAATGCAGGTCCGGCCCTCTTGCAGATTTGTTCATTTCATAAAAAAAGGTAATGGTTGTATATTGTTAATTAAACAGATTGTGTGAAAATGGAGTTATATTGGTGGGTCCTACCTTCCACGTTTTCCTTAATTCCAGGAAGTCCAACGTCCCACATTTTACATCGCACATGTTGACGTCGTGTAATGTCCCCACAGAAAATACCCTCTACCACGCACTAATTAATCATTTTCAATCAAACCATCCACATCCATTCACTTTGGAAAAGTTATCTGATCTGATTTTCTCGTAATACGAGGTGCATTCAAGTTCTAAGGCCTCCGATTTTTTTTCTCCGGACTGGAAAGAGATAGAAACGTGGGCATTGTTTCAAAATGAGGCCGCGTTCATTGTCAATACGTCCCAGAGATGGCAGCACCGTACGGCAGATGGAATTTTACCGCCAGCGGCGAGAATGAGAACTGTTTTAAATACTTAAAACAGCGACGTTTTCCTTACTTGAACAGCGTGCAATCATTCGTTTTCTGAATTTGCGTGGAGTGAAACCAATTGAAATTCATCGACAGTTGAAGGAGACGTGTGGTGATGGAGTTATGGATGTGTCAAAAGCGCGTTCGTAGGTGCGGCAGTTTAATGAAGGCAGAACATCGTGTGACAACAAACCGAAACAACCTCGGGCTCGCACACGCCGGTCTGACGACACGATCGAGAAAGTGGAGAGAATTGTTTTGGGGGATCGCCGAATGAGTATTGAACAGATCGCCTCCAGAGTTGGCATTTCTGTGGGTTCTGTGCACACAATCCTGCATGTCGACCTGAAAATGTGAAAAGTGTCATCCAGGTGGGTGCCACAAATGCTGACGGACGACCACATGGCTGCCCGTGTGGCATGTTGCCAAGCAATGTTGATGCGCAACGACGGCATGAATGGGACTTTCTTTTTGTCGGTTGTGACAATGGATGAGACGTGGATGCCATTTTTCAATGCAGAAACAAAGCGCCAGTCAGCTCAATGGAAGCACACAGATTCACCGCCACCAAATAAATTTCGGGTAACCGCCAGTGCTGAAAAAATGATGGTGTCCATGTTCTGGGACAGCGAGGGCGTAATCCTTACCCATTGCGTTCCAAAGGGCACTATGGTAACAGGTGCATCCTACGAAAACGTTTTGAAGAGCAAATTCCTTCCTGCACTGCAACAAAAACGTCCGGGAAGGGCTGCACGTGTGCTGTTTCACCAAGACAACGCACCCGCATATCGAGCTAACGTTACGCAACAGTTTCTTCGTGATAACAACTTTGAAGTGATTCTTCATGCTCCCTACTCACCTGACCTGGCTCCTAGTGAGTTTTGGCTTTTTCCAACAATGAAAGACACTCTCCGTGGCCGCACATTCACCAGCCGTGCTGCTATTGTCTCAGCGATTTTCCAGTGGTCAAAACAGACTCCTAAAGAATCCTTCGCCGCTGCCATGGAATCATGGCGTCAGCGTTGTGAAAAATGTGTACGTCTGCAGGGTGATTACGTCGAGAAGTAACACCAGTTTCATCGATTTCGGGTGAGTAGTTAATTAGAAAAAAAATCGGAGGCCTTAGAACTTGAATGAACGTCGTATATTCGGCGACAGCTCGACGACGCCAAAGTATTTCCTAGTGCGTTTATTCTTTGAAATAACAGAGATGCATATATGCATTCTCCATGGTTGTTAGAGTGGTAACGAGGACAGCTTCTGGAGTATCTGTTGAGGGATTGACGTGTTTCTGAGAGATACATATTCTGCTTTTCTTCTCGCTAAAGTGAGCCAATTAACATTTCTGCCGCTAGCGGTTTGTTTGAGGAGAAACAGACTGTAAAAGGAAAATAATTAAGGCGTGGAATCACTGGATATCTGGATATCTAATGGAGATGGATTTAATACACAATTTCCTCCATAAATAACTTTTTTGTTCTGGAGTCAATGAACGAATGAGTTTTTTTTAATCATTTGATGATCACGTTGGCCCTGTAATTAGTGGGGAAGTTTCAGCTGTGTCGAAGAGAGCCTGCAATCACTGAGTCTGTGTTAAATCGTCCAAAAAGGCTTCGTACACATCTGGAATTCGCAATCTTTCGTAAAAGGAACAAATTGTCCAAACGATTCATTCTCCCGACTGACTGCAGTGTTTAACAGTAATAATAAATGTAAAGATCTCTTACTGCAAGCCAGCCGCTGATTACCAAGACGAAGGACTCCACCAAAGATTCTATTTGGCTTTTTTCACGTAATGAAATATTATATTAAAAACTGTACATAGATAAAGAAGAGAAAGAGAGAGAGAGAGTGAGCGAATGAAAATAGAGATAATACACTCCTGGAAATGGAAAAAAGAACACATTGACACCGGTGTGTCAGACCCACCATACTTGCTCCGGACACTGCGAGAGGGCTGTACAAGCAATGATCACACGCACGGCACAGCGGACACACCAGGAACCGCGGTGTTGGCCGTCGAATGGCGCTAGCTGCGCAGCATTTGTGCACCGCCGCCGTCAGTGTCAGCCAGTTTGCCGTGGCATACGGAGCTCCATCGCAGTCTTTAACACTGGTAGCATGCCGCGACAGCGTGGACGTGAACCGTATGTGTAGTTGACGGACTTTGAGCGAGGGCGTATAGTGGGCATGCTGGAGGCCGGGTGGACGTACCGCCGAATTGCTCAACACGTGGGGCGTGAGGTCTCCACAGTACATCGATGTTGTCGCCAGTGGTCGGCGGAAGGTGCACGTGCCCGTCGACCTGGGACCGGACCGCAGCGACGCACGGATGCACGCCAAGACCGTAGGATCCTACGCAGTGCCGTAGGGGACCGCACCGCCACTTCCCAGCAAATTAGGGACACTGTTGCTCCTGGGGTATCGGCGAGGACCATTCGCAACCGTCTCCATGAAGCTGGACTACGGTCCCGCACACCGTTAGGCCGTCTTCCGCTCACGCCCCAACATCGTGCAGCCCGCCTCCAGTGGTGTCGCGACAGGCGTGATTGGAGGGATGAATGGAGACGTGTCGTCTTCAGCGATGAGAGTCGCTTCTGCCTTGGTGCCAATGATGGTCGTATGCGTGTTTGGCGCCGTGCAGGTGAGCGCCACAATCAGGACTGCATACGACCGAGGCACACAGGGCCAACACCCGGCATCATGGTGTGGGGAGCGATCTCCTACACTGGCCGTACACCACTGGTGATCGTCGAGGGGACACTGAATAGTGCACGGTACATCCAAACCGTCATCGAACCCATCGTTCTACCATTCCTAGACCGGCAAGGGAACTTGCTGTTCCAACAGAACAATGCACGTCCGCATGTATCCCGTGCCACCCAACGTGCTCTAGAAGGTGTAAGTCAACTACCCTGGCCAGCAAGATCTCCGGATCTGTCCCCCATTGAGCATGTTTGGGACTGGATGAAGCGTCGTCTCACGCGGTCTGCACGTCCAGCACGAACGCTGGTCCAACTGAGGTGCCAGGTGGAATTGGCATGGCAAGCCGTTCCACAGGACTACATCCAGCATCTCTACGATCGTCTCCATGGGAGAATAGCAGCCTGCATTGCTGCGAAAGGTGGATATACACTGTACTAGTGCCGACATTGTGCATGCTCTGTTGCCTGTGTCTATGTGCCTGTGGTTCTGTCAGTGTGATCATGAGATGTATCTGACCCCAGGAATGTGTCAATAAAGTTTCCCCTTCCTGGGACAATGAATTCACGGTGTTCTTATTTCAATTTCCAGGAGTGTACTAATAATCCTCCATTAGTCTAATTTTTCGCCTGTCTTATCACGGATCAGGCAAGAACGGGGAGGGCCTTACTTTACTGTATAGATTTATGTGTGAAGGTGAAGGTATCTTGAAGGCAACAGATACACGTCTATACAGACAAGACATTACACAGAGATAGCGGCTAGCTGCATTCATCATCTATTCTTAGACAAAGAGACGGCAACTTATTATCCGAACATTGAAAAATGTTAAAGTCGGAAGCACAGAAGAAGCGTCGAAAGACTTCCTGTTGTATTTCCTTTGCTCCCAGATAAGCCAAAATGCATATGAAAGATTTTTTTTTTTTACTGAGAAATGAGATGCCTGGATGATCATCGAAAACTGCAGTGCTAGACTCTGTAAAGGCTACAAATAAAGCAATGCGAACACTGTTCCCCGAAAGACCGCTTACATCTACATCTAGATCTACATGGTTACTCTGCAATTCACACTTAAGTGCCTGGTAGAGGATTCATCGAACCATTTTCATAGTACGCTGGACATATTCTCTTTTATTAAACGCCCTTCTGCAACACATGAAAACTATATAAGCACCATTGATGACAAGAGTGATTCAATTGCTCAAAACCCGAATGAGTCCTGTAAGACTCACCAATCGTATGATCACCTACTTTCAGGAGAAGAAAACAAAATGGGCCTGGAGAAAGATATTAAAGAAGTGGGTATCACCCATGATGGCATCTTGCAGCGTGTCCCACTCAAGGAGAAACTTATGGCGTGGCCGGGTTCCCATGAAAAGCCAAAACTAAAAACAGGAAAGGCTTGGACGCAGGAGAGGAAGGTGCAACACCGGGAACGAATGCGGGAGCACTGACTGGCTCCTGTCACAGGCATAGGAATTCTGGGAACAAGGAGTCCTTCAGCTTGTGAACCAGTGAGGCAGTCATGCCCAGGCCTCCTGTGATTACATTTGAATAAAGACTTCAATTATAGCCACAGTGTTGTTTCGTACCTTTTCTTTTGAACATCACTGATACCTTTTTTTCAGAGAACTAACAACTAGCAAAGACTTAAACGATTATTTCTTGTAAGACAGTGCAAAAGCAACCGCTGCCACTGCATAGAACTGTAACAGTTGTTACCTGAACTGGTAGTAACCACATTTGAGCTGCTGGTCCTTTTACCAACAAAACGTTGGAATTTCGTTGTTGTTGTGGCCTTCAGTCCTGAGACTGGTTTGATGCAGCTCTCCATGCTACTCTATCCTGTGCAAGCTTCTTCATCTCCCAGTACCTTCTGCAGCCTACATCCTTATGAATCTGCTTAGTGTATTCATCTCTTGGTCTCCCCCTACGATTTTTACCCTCCACGCTGCCCTCCCTTGATGCCTCAGAACATGTCCTACCAACCGATCCCTTCTTCTAGTCAAGTTGTGCCACAAACTCCTCTTCTCCCCAAATCTATTCAATACTTCCTCATTAGTTACGTGATCTACCCATCTAATCTTCAGCATTCTTCTGTAACAACACATTTCGAAAGATTCTATTCTCTTCTTGTCCAAACTATTTATCGTCCATGTTTCACTTCCATACATGGCTACACTCCATACAAATACTTCCAGAAACGACTTGCTGACACTTAAACCTATACCCGATGTTAACAAATTTCTCTTCTTCAGAAACGCTTTCCTTGCTATTGCCAGTCTACATTTTATATCCTCTCTACTTCGACCATCATCAGTTATTTTGCTCCCCAAATAGCAAAACTCCTTTACTACTTTAAGTTGAAACGTCCCCTTAGAACAATTATACATCACTGCGCTTAAACTGACACACAATATTTTTAGCGCAACGCAATCTGACTTTCAAAAATCCCTACAAAAGAATGGTCCTGACTAACATTAACCTATACCTTTCACAAATCACTTACCTCACAAAAATCTTCATTACTCGAACTACTGCAATACAGCGAGCGCCACTACTGCCAGCTAAATAAAAGATTCAAACTACAGAAGGCACTAACTACTGATAGGCATAGTTAGCAAATGAAAGATTTTAATAGAGAACAAACTATGTATTTACCTTAATAGTCATAATATATGTAGCAGTTCATGACAAATTACAAAACTCCGCCATCTCTCTCCCCACATCCACCACTGCTGGGGGCTCACCTCCAACTGCGCAACTCTACGCGCTGTTCACATCCAGCTGCCCAACACTACAATGGCAGACAACAATGCAAACTAATCACAGACTGCACACAGCACAGCCAGTGATATTCATACAGAGCGCTACGTGGCGTTACCAGTATAAAAACCTAAACAGCCTACATACAAAGTGTCTCATTTCCTAATCTAATTCCCTCAGCATCACCCGACTTAATTCGACTACATTCCATTATCCTCGTTTTGCTTTTGTTGATGTTCATCTTATATCCTCCTTTCAAGGCACTGTCCATTCCGTTCAACTGCTCTTCCAAGTCCTTTGCTGTCTCTGACAGAATTACAAGGTCATCGGCGAATGGAATTACGTAAGTGGAATTACGTATGGATAGATTTTGTTTCAAAACCCATCAATACTGAAGCGCTACGTATTATTCGTTTGAATACAAGTGGGCCTATAAAAGTACAGAAGCAGTCTTTTATCAACTACAACTGTAATCAACCAAAAATATTTCTCATACCTTTCAAAATTTTTGCAGGAGAGTATCAGACTGAAAGTGAATAAAAGAAACTTTCGGTGTTTATTTCTGTTTTTTACACGACTCCATTCTTTGCATCAGATGTTGCAAAGTGAACTGTAGAACTACGTGTGTTGTTAACTTTTTGTAACATTTTCGATACACACACTTTTCAGTCTATTCACTTATCTAATTTTTTTACTCTTTCTGAAATCGAAATTATCTGTTCCCCTTTGCAAGAATGTGTTACTGATGCAAACACAAACTTATATGCACTCTGCTCATCACATAAACTGTGCATCAGCCACATGGCAGAGACTTTGACGCATGGCACTTGGAAGCACAATTGCGCCATTTAGTAATGGATGTCTGAAACATTTTCTCGATTATTTGGCACTTGGAATAATTCTAGGGACATGCAACAGAGTACCGAAAGTGTAATAGCACTGAACTCGTTTTGTGAAAAAATGGCACTTAGAGCGGTTGATAGTTTGTTCAAAAATGGTTCAAATGGATCTGAGCACTATGGGACTTAACATATGAGGTCATCACTCACCCCAGAACTTAGAACTACTTAAACCTAACCCGAGGCAGGATTCGAACCTGCGACCGTAGCAGTCGCGCGGTCCCGGATTAAAGCGCCTAGAACCGCTTGGCCACCGCGGCCGGCTGATATTTTGTAACACGGGCCTTTAATAACGTTTGTACGATGACTCATCAACTATAAGGCTCAGACATTTATGAATGAAATTCAAAAGACGTGGACACAGTGCTAAACTATTAAATTTGTACTTAGTTGATTCTTTTGATGGATACGTTGTCTCTCTGCACGGATATGACAGTCCCCCAGATTATGGTTGTTGCTTGCCTAATTCGATGGTTTACTAACTACCACATTAAAATAGTTTTTTGTTATAGCTCTTCTGACCTTAATTACTCAGATGAGTGGTTCACAAAGTACCCTGAAGCGTCAAAGAAACTGGTGTGGAAATGCGTATTCAAATACGGAGATATGTAAGCACTGCGGCCGGCAATCCCTTTATAAAACAAAAAGTGTCTGGCGCAGTTGTTAGATCGGTTACTGCTGCTACAATGGCAGGTTATAAAGATTTCAGTGACTTTGAACGTGGTGTTACAGTCAGCGCAAGAGCGATAGGACATAGCGTCTCTGAGGTAGTGATGAAGTGTAGATTTTCCCGTATGACCATTTCGCGTGTGTACTGTGAACATCAAGAACCCGGTAAAACATCAGATCTTCGACATTGGCGCGGTCGAAAAAGATTCTACAGGAACGGGACCAACGACGACTGAAGAGAATCGTTCAACGTGACCCAAGTGCAAGCCTTCTGCAAATTGTTGCAGATTTCAATGCTGGGCCGTCAACAAGTGTCAGCGGGCGAACCATTCAACGAAACATCATCGACACGTGGTTTCTAAGCCGAAGGCCCACTGGTGTACTGTCGATGACCAAAGGACACAAAGCTTTACGCCTCGCCTGGGTCCGCCAACACCGACATTGGACTGTTGATGACTGGAAACATGTTGCCTGGTCGGAAGAGTCTTGTTATAAATTGTATCTAGCTGATGGACGTGTACGGGTATGGAGACAACCTCATGACTCCATGGACCCTACATGTCAGCAGGGTACTGTTCCAGCTGGTGGAGACTCTGTAATGGTGTTGGGCATGTGCAGTTGGAGGGATATGGGAGCTCTGGTACGTCTAGATACGACTCTGACACATGCCACGTACGGAAGCATCCTGTCTGATCACCTTCATCCATTCATGTCGATTGTGCGTACCGATGGACTTGGGCAATTCCAGCAGGACAATGCGACTCCCCACACGTCCAGAATTGCTACAGAGCGGCTCCAAGAACACTCCCTCTGAGTTTAAACACTTCCGCTAGCCACCAGACCCCCAGACACGAACATTATTGAACGTATCTGGGATGTCTTGCACCGTATCGATCAGAAGAGATCTCCATCCCTCGTACTCTTACTGATTTATGGACAGCCTTGCAGGATTTATGGTGTCCATTCCCTCGAGCACTACTACAGACATTAGTCGAGTCCATGCCACGTCGTGTTTCGGCACTTCTTCGTGCTCACTGGGGCCCTATACGATATTAGGCAGGTGTACAAGTTTCTTTGGCTCTTCAGTATATATGAGCTACGAAGTTATATGTTGTGACTTAACAAGACAGCCAAGCCACTATGATTGGTAACCGAAAGGCACGCGTTAAGCTCACGCAGGCTGGCGTAAGGTCTGGAACAGGTAAAGTAATTATACTAGCAAAAAAAGCTCGTAGCTGTTGGAGTACTTAACTTTAATCCATAATTGGTGAACATCGGTCTGACGGTACATGCATCACAAGATAAATAGCAAATGATAATGGCGCTTTGCTAGGTCGTAGCAAATGACGTAGCTGCAGGCTATGCTAACTATCGTCTCGGCAAATGAGAGCGTAATTTGTCAGTGAACCATCTCTAGCAAAGTCGGCTGTACAAATGGGGCGAGTGCTAGGACGTCTCTCTAGACTTCCCGTGTGGCGGCGCTCGGTCTGCAATCACTGATAGTGGCGACACGCGGGTCCGTCGTATACTAACGGACCGCGGCCGATTTAAAGGCTACCGCCTAGCAAGTGTGTTGTCTAGCGGTGACACCACATTATAAATGTTCGTTACTTCTGCACAAAACATGTCTACTTCCCACAAAAATTTCCACATGACCTCCTTCTACAACTTCTCTTCACGACAAGTGTGAGCAACACGAACGGTACTAATATTCATAGATATCAATGATTTACACAGACAGTCAACAAAATACACTCCTGGAAATGGAAAAAAGAACACATTGACACCGGTGTGTCAGACCCACCATACTTGCTCCGGACACTGCGAGAGGGCTGTACAAGCAATGATCACACGCACGGCACAACGGACACACCAGGAACCGCGGTGTTGGCCGTCGAATGGCGCTAGCTGCGCAGCATTTGTGCACCGCCGCCGTCAGTGTCAGCCAGTTTGCCGTGGCATACGGAGCTCCATCGCAGTCTTTAACACTGGTAGCATGCCGCGACAGCGTGGACGTGAACCGTATGTGCAGTTGACGGACTTTGAGCGAGGGCGTATAGTGGGCATGCGGGAGGCCGGGTGGACGTACCGCCGAATTGCTCAACACGTGGGGCGTGAGGTCTCCACAGTACATCGATGTTGTCGCCAGTGGTCGGCGGAAGGTGCACGTGCCCGTCGACCTGGGACCGGACCGCAGCGACGCACGGATGCACGCCAAGACCGTAGGATCCTACGCAGTGCCGTAGGGGACCGCACCGCCACTTCCCAGCAAATTAGGGACACTGTTGCTCCTGGGGTATCGGCGAGCACCATTCGCAACCGTCTCCATGAAGCTGGGCTACGGTCCCGCACACCGTTAGGCCGTCTTCCGCTCACGCCCCAACATCGTGCAGCCCGCCTCCAGTGGTGTCGCGACAGGCGTGAATGGAGGGACGAATGGAGACGTGTCGTCTTCAGCGATGAGAGTCGCTTCTGCCTTGGTGCCAATGATGGTCGTATGCGTGTTTGGCGCCGTGCAGGTGAGCGCCACAATCAGGACTGCATACGACCGAGGCACACAGGGCCAACACCCGGCATCATGCTGTGGGGAACGATCTCCTACACTGGCCGTACACCACTGGTGATCGTCGAGGGGACACTGAATAGTGCACGGTACATCCAAACCGTCATCGAACCCATCGTTCTACCATTCCTAGACCGGCAAGGGAACTTGCTGTTCCAACAGGACAATGCACGTCCGCATGTATCCCGTGCCACCCAACGTGCTCTAGAAGGTGTAAGTCAACTACCCTGGCCAGCAAGATCTCCGGCTCTGTACCCCATTGAGCATGTTTGGGACTGGATGAAGCTTCGTCTCACGCGGTCTGCACGTCCAGCACGAACGCTGGTCCAACTGAGGCGCCAGGTGGAAATGGCATGGCAAGCCGTTCCACAGGACTACATCCAGCATCTCTACGATCGTCTCCATGGGAGAATAGCAGCCTGCATTGCTGCGAAAGGTGGATATACACTGTACTAGTGCCGACATTGTGCATGCTCTGTTGCCTGTGTCTATGTGCCTGTGGTTCTGTCAGTGTGATCATGTGATGTATCTGACCCCAGGAATGTGTCAATAAAGTTTCCCCTTCCTGGGACAATGAATTCACGGTGTTCTTATTGCAATTTCCAGGAGTGTATGATTATTATAAGATGATATCGTTGAATGATAGGAATAGTGTGTAGTACCAGTGACATAAGCACCGAGCGAGGTGGCGCAGTGATTAGCACACTGGACTCCCATTCGGGAGGACGACGGTTCAATCCCGCGTCCGGCCATCCTGATTTAGGTTTTCCGTGATTTCCCTAAATCGCTCCAGGCAAATGTCGGGATGGTTCCTTTGCAAGGGCAGGGCCGACTTCCTTTCCCATCCTTCCCTAATCCAATGAGACCGATGACCTAGCTGTTTGGTCTCTTCTCCCAAATAACCCAACCCAACCAGTGATATGAAGTGAAGACACAATCATAAATCTGTCGGACGATGCAGACGCTGGACTGTAATTACACTCGACCTCCAGGTGGTATTCTCATCTTCGTTGTAGTGTAATATCTGAATCTTAAGCATTAGTGCTCACCAGTACTGCACCTGGTGGCCTAGTTGTCTTGCCAGACGGTGCAACTGCTCTAATGACTCAGTTTAGCATTGTCTTATAGATAGGGTACACCTGTGTATAACGTGTTCTCCTCAACCTTGTTGCGTTTTCATACTGTACTTTGATTTATTTTCTATTTTTTCATAGTGATTAGTTCATTACTATTATGCACTATATAGTATTTCTGGCTCTTCACGGATTTTTATAGATTAATCTCACGTTGGATAAATCAAAAAGCGACGTTAAAGAAAATTACAATGAAACGAATACCCTTAGCTGCATACAGGCAGGCAACTCAACGGGGACAGCTGAAAACGTGTGCCCCGACGGGACCCGAACACAGGATCTTCTGCTTAAATGGCAGACGCTCTATCCACCTGAGCCACCGAGGACACAGTGCGACTGCAGGGACTTATCTCTGGCACGCCTCCCGTGAGCCGCACATACGCAACTTATTGTCCCCTGCCCATTATACTCATTACTCGCGGCTTTTTTCCGATTCCCGTATGAGTTCAGGCACTGTTTGTGCATCTGCACAGAAGAAGATGGTCAAATGGCCGGTGAGTATACATATATACTGCTCTGGTATATATATATATATATATATATATATATATATATATATATATATATATATATATATATATGGGATGAGTTACCTAACATTACTGCTGGATATATTTCGTAAACCACATCAAATACTGACGAATCGATTCCACAGACCGAACGTGAGGAGAGGGGCTAGTGTAATTGGTTAATATTGGTTAATACAAACCATAAAAAAATGCATGGAAGTATGTTTTTTAACACAAACCTAGTTTTTTTTAATGGAACCCCGTTAGTTTTGTTAGCACATCTGAACATATAAACAAATACGTAATCAGTGCCGTTTGTTGCATTGTCAAATGTTAATTGCATACGGAGATATTGTAACCTAAAGTTGACGCTTGAGTACCACTCCTCCGCTGTTCGATCGTGTGTATCGGAGAGCACCGAATTACGTAGGGATCCAAAGGAAACGGTGATGGACCTTAGGTACAGAAGAGACTGTAACAGCACATTACGTCCACATGCTAACACCTTTTTATTGGTCTTTTTCACTGACGCACCTTGTGAGTAGGCTGTTTAGGTTTTCTTATTGGCAACGTTACGTAGCGCTCTGTATGAAAATCACTGGCTGTGCTGTGTGCCGTCTGTGGCTAGTTTGCATTGTTGTCTGCCATTGTAGTGTTGGGCAGCTGGATGTGAACAGCGCGTAGCGTTGCGCAGTTGGAGGTGAGCCGCCAGCAGTGGTGGATGTGGGGAGAGAAACGGCGGAGATTTGAAATTTGTAAAAATGGATGTCATGAACTGCTGTATATATTATGACTTTTGATGACTATTAAGGTAAATACATTGTTTGTTCTCTATTAAAATCTTTCATTTGCTAACTATGCCTACTAGTAGTTTGAATCTGTTATGTAGCTGGCAGTAGTGGCGCTCGCTGTATTGCTGTAGCTTGAGTAACGAAGATTTTTGTGAGGTAAGTGATTTGTGAAAGGTATAGGTTAATGTTAGTAAGGGCCATTCTTTTGTAGGGATTTTTGAAAGTCAGATTGCGTTGTGCTAAAAATATTGTGTGTCAGTTTAAGCATAGTTTTGTATAATTTTTCAAAGGGGACGTTTCATATGTCGACCCTTAGCCGAGGATACCTCACTGGAATCTTCTGATTTTTTCTTGTAGTTTGTGTAATTAGTGTAGATTTGGTTTATTCCTAACGCGTAATTGTAGAGAGACTCTCCTTTGTAGTTGCAGCCTTTCATTGTTGTACAGTAAAACAGTTGTGGCATGCATGTAGATTTGCACCAAGTATTTCGCAGCTGCGCTTGCAATTAACGAGATATTATTTTCAGTGCTATGTTAATGTGTTCTCTTATTTTTGCTCTTCAAATTGTGCTTTTCTGTGTTATCGTGTGAAATATTGTGCCAATAATGGCGTGTGAAAAATGTAATACTAGGCTCCAAAGTAAACTGAGAGATGACAGTGAAGACGAAAGCAGTGTGTTAGCGCCACCGAGTAATGAATTAACTAATGTTCAAAGTAGTAATTTGGTATTTGTACATAGGGAAATAGAGCAGTGAAACAATTAGTGAAGAGGGAAGCATTATCGATCGATCGGTCGGCAACAGCTCGCCTCAGGAATCGGGAATGGCAGAACACAATACTGCAAATACTGTAAACTCAGGTTTTGGGTTCCCACCGTTTCCTCAAATGAGTCAAGACACATTTTCCGCTTGTCAAAATGTGAATGTTGCCGGTGAAAATTCACTCCTGAAAAGCACTGAGGAACATGTTTTAGACACCAGTGCACTGTTATTACAGTTAATGCAACAAATGGGACAAAGGCTACAAAAGTTAGACACAACGCTTGAACAAAATGAGAAACAAATGGGACAAAATCTTCAAAAGTGAGACACAATGGAACAAAATCTTCAAAAGTTAGACACAATGGAACAACACCAGAGACAAACACAGCAACAGTTAGACACAATGGAACAAAATCAGAGACAAACGTAGCAAAAGCTTCAAAAGTTAGACTCATTGGAACAAACTCTCGAACAAACACGTGAAGATTTTACTGCTGAGTTACACAACATTGAATCGAAATGTCAAAAAGTCTGTAACGACGTAAAAACACAAATTTATGAGCATTTTCAACCTATTTTTTCACGGCATGAAAATGCATTACAGAATCACGAAGCAGCCATAAAAGAACTTCAAACCATTGTTCATGAAAATCATGAGACCTTGTTAGCTAAAATTGACTCAGTTGCATCTACCGATTCGGTTACGCAACTTGCAAAACCTCAGGAAAACTTAAAGGACACAGTAGATACTCTGAAAATTGGTTCAGAAAGAAACATGGAGGAAATTAGTTCATTATCTGAGAAAGTAGTTGAACTTTCGGATCAGCTAAATAATTTATCTACGAAGGTAGATGATAATCTGAATGATGCAAAACCAGTAGTCTTTAATGACACAGGAGAGTGTGAACAAATTAGAAAATTCAAACATAATCAGAATCAAATTAATACGCAACACCAAAGAGAAATCCGGGAAGTACAAGATCAGCTGATACAGATAATACAGGAATTACTTATTTCAGAGGACACTCGCGCTCCAATACGGGAAGAGGGACATAGAAATACTGAACAGCCACAAAATAATAACACAGGACACTTCGGAAATTATGAATGAAATTGGCAAGGCGCATTGAATTTTGAGATGGAATCGCCGAAACGACGTAACAATGAGCGATGTGGGACTCGACGACACGATGATTTTGACTATAAGCTGTTCATTACTACACGTAAATTCAAAAAATTTAAGAATTCTGGCAACGACATTCATCCACGAGCATGGCTTCATCAATTCTCTCATTGTTTTCCTCCCAACTGGTCATTGCAGCACAGATTAGAATTTATGTGTGGCTACTTAGAGAATGAACCAGCTGTAAGAATGCGATCGGTCATTCACGATTGTCACAATGAAGGAGAAATTTATCATGCCTTCCTCTCAGCATATTGGTCTCAAGCTACACAAGACCGAGTAAAACATAGCATCATAATGATGAAACATTTCGAACGATCTGAATTTTCCATTCTTGTAAAATATTTTGAAGACATGTTGCACAAGAATCAGTACCTGTCAAACCCATACAGCCCCTCAGAACTCATCCGCATTTGCTTAATCAAATTGCCTGAACATTTACGACATATTATTTTGGCAGGACGTTGCAAAGACGACATTGAAGCTTTTCAGGGACTCTTACAAGAATTAGAAATTGACACTGACAATCGCAGAACGCGAAAACAGGAACACAACAATTACAGGTCACATCTGTCGCAATTCCGCGATGAAAGAAATAATAACTGGACGCGACAAGGCTATTCTCACAACACAAATCGTGACCAAAATAGACACCACCCGAATGACAACCGTTGGCAGGGTAGTAATAATTACAGGGAAAGATCACCTCTCCGTGTTAATGACTATCACAGAGACAATGAGAGAAACAGACAATATGGGAACCAAAATAATTATTATCAAGGGAGACAGAATAACTTCAGATGCAACGGTGCACCGTGCAGTGATAATTCAGGGAGAAATTCTCCACCACTTAACCAACAAGAAAGAAACTGCAGGAACTACCGTCATGACGACAGACGATACAATCATAACGACAGACCTGAATTTCATCATAACTGGCGGGATTCAAACAGAGCAGGGCACTCTCGACAACGTAAATTTGTGGAAGGTAGGTCTCCTAATCCCAATAACGACGCGTGCCAACAAAGAGATAGCAGACAATGACTCGTACCGCAGGCAGCCACCTGCGCCGACTGACTCAGGGAAAAATAGCATACACGCTAACCTTGAGAAAAATTTTAGCATTCCTTACCAACGTATACAACATGATAATTGCTTTGAAGTCGAAACTCTGCGCACTATAAAGAGTAAAAGATTGCGCCACATTTCACATGTAAAACCGTTTATTGAAAGATAATGTGTTTTTTAACTTTGTCTTTGCCATATAACTTTTCACTTCATGTTACTAGTACGCTTCGTCAGACTTAGAAACTCTTAACATGCACCTATGTTTTAAAGTTAACTATCCAGTCTAGAACCTAGGGAACATATTTAGACAGTAATTACGAATGCATTGTTATAGTGAACAGACGTCACGGTGTTATTGCGTGTGTACATTCTTGCGTGTTAGTTGCACGATTATGTAACGACTATAAGGCTTACGTACTTAGAACATATACTGGTACTGCTAATGAGATTTTAATGCAACACTTTGGTTTACTTGAAAATACATTCTGAATTTAAAGTAATTTCTGTGAGATTCCACTTGACACAGTGGTTAGTTTATGTGACAGCTACATGATTTTATCACGACGCTACTAATGAGTGACAATTTACAATGTTGCTTTTGTGGTGTTTCTGTTTTATATCTGCACAGTTTTTCTGAATTCTTCTGGAAAGTAAAACATGTTTTAGTAGTAACTTTTGTGGTATAGCTGCAATGAGACAGCCTTTTCTGTAGCACAAAAATACGTTACAGCACAGTACTTTCTTCATCACCGCAATAAGCATAATAACTAAGATATCTATATGCAAAGCATTTCACTTTTGTTTATCATGAGGTAAGTACATTGGCTTCTGCAGAACTTAGCTTTCAGAGGACAATAACTACGACACTTCCACAGAGATTATCTTACAGCAAGACGCACATTTAGCGCTATAGGACACGTATTTGAGTGATTAATTTTGTACTTAAATCATTTATTTTTAAAGATATTTGAAGTACAATAATACAAAGGTTTTCCGTAATACATTTCATTCCATTGTTGTAATCTGTAACACCTGAGGGTATAATTACATTAATCCTCAGGGGGTACACGCTTACTTTGTGTACCATGTGTTTGGCAAGCACAAGGAGCCCTAGCTAATATGGTATTTGCTTATACAACTTTACACATCGCTACCATATTTCTCTAACACACAAATTACACAGCTATCTGATCATTTAACTGAGAGAGACAAACATTTATTTTACTACATCAGTGACAGATATTTACGTAATTACACCGTTGGATAACTTCACACTTACGAAATTGTATTTTGTCTGTACTTTGTGAACTGTTCATAGTTTTTCGGGACCTTTGTAACACTATGAGAGCTTTGAGTGATGTATTTGGTAAGGGAGCATGATTTTAAAGTACGTTTGAGGTAGATGACACTATTGAAATGAGCAGAGAATTTTTTTTAGGTTTTGTAATTATTGGAGGAAGCTACGACGATTTAGAGAGTTGACTGAGGTGTTGTGATGTTATTATTACGATGACTATGTGTATTATGCTGTTGTGGTATGTTTATGATCAATAAGCTGATGCTATATGAGTTATTTGATTATGCTACATATTTATAATGATGAAATATTGAAGAGTGTCGACAAATATGTATATGTGTAATAAGGTAAGGAATAATGAGTAGTGGTTAGGAGCTCTGATTTATGAAAAGGATGTTTGAAACCAAGAAACGTACTTTAAGAGTTATGAAATGTGTGTGTATATGCGTGAATGTATCACAATGCCACTGAAAATTTTTTGGACACTGTTGTATTTATAGGATTTTGTTTCTACACATTTGTAACGCAAATTTTCGACCTGTGAAATTTTTTATATGGGACTGCCTCTGTAGCGGAAACTGCTGTCTTAAATATTTCGGTAAGAAAGTTAAGTGACCACCTGCACGTAATGCGTCGTGGGCACCCAGCTGCGCGACAATCGCCTGGAAAAAAACCATTTGTGTGTGCCTTTCAGAGGCACAGGTAGAAAAAAAAAAGGGAAGCCATTATCCTCGCTATTGACATTCCTTTGTAGAAAGAATCGCAAATACGACACGCTCAAACTTGAAAACATATGATTATACTGTGGAGCTCTGAATTTATGATATTTACTAAAATGCCTAATGAAACGATGAGAAACATTTCATCGCTATTGTCTTGCTAGTTGAGAGAAATGCCATATGGCTTGATTTATGTATTTACTTACTCATTTTGTTTAATATCTAGTTCCTCGCTGCACTGCAGCATTGGTTAAAATAGAATTTTATAGATGTACTAATATAAGTATTTTATGCCTACAGATCCAGTAAAAAATAACTTTATGATGGATGTATTTAAAAAAAACGAAGGAGCACAAAAAAGACATTTCCCTTCACAGGAATTGCATACAGAATTTTCTTTTCAAGTACTTGGTAATTTCTTTTGTAGAATAAATTGTGATGCATCACTCTAGTGTTAAGATGTGACATAGGTATTAGACATGGCCATCTTTACTGTAATATTTTTTCTGCTTGAGCTTTTTCATGATTAGATATAAGTTATTGCATTTGCTGCTGCTGCTTGCCAGGCATAGTGCTATTAAATTTCACTTTGTATTACTCTGTTAATCTAGTTTTACTACTGATTTATTTTTCTTGTTGCTGCACATTGGCTCATATTAGTTGTAATATTGCAATTGCTTTGCCTATTTAAATTTTTTTGTCATTGATGTTTGTGTTAATTGTTTTGTGCTGCTGCATTGCCTCGTCCCTTAGTTTAGCATCTGAGCTCAGTAGATTTAAGTTAGCTTAAGAGGGGGTAGCCTATAAGAGAATGAGTTGCGATGAATTTGAAGAAATGCACTGAGAGGCTATACGAGAAAAGTACAGAAAGCAGGTATAGATAGAACTTTTGGAAATAATGAAGAACGAAGGGAGATCTCCGAGAAGTAAAGAAAGTTCTGTTTGCAAAATACTGCAGTAAAACAAACCCTGTCCTTTCCTTGTATTATTCCGCTATATGTTTGTGTACCCTTGTGTATTTATATTTTTCCTGTCTTTATACGTTTATCTGATAAGACTTATGTTGTAGAATTTTTCTAATACTCAGCTACATGAACTGCCATGAGGAATACTGTTATCCTCAAATATAATTTGCATTAATAATATGTTATTTACTTTGTAAAGATGTTAGACATTATTAATTCTGTTCTGTTTTAATGCTCATGTGTGAAGTTGATGTTTCGAAAGTTATTCTGATCTTTTATGTATGTACTCATTATTTTATATATTTACTCATGTCATAATTTTTGTAACACTGATCTGCATGTTTATTTCTATTCTTTTGTAAAGTCTGTGTTACTACAAATGTTATCTGTACTGTTATGTTCTTTAATGATGTATTTTGTACCTTTGTTATTGTATTTTTATGTTATAAAATTGTAATTGACACCAGTTCATCAAATTAAGTAACTTGTAAGTTACATTTAACTGCACACGTTTCTGTTGGTCATAGTATTTGAACAATATGTGAGAAGTAGGGACTGATAGTGTTTGCACGTGTGTTAATAATTCAGCAAGGGACTGGATAACAGCATTGCTGGTTCGAAGGACATTGCAAAAAAAAATTTGTGAGTGCACAAGTGGTGGTTCATGGACTTGCTATATTATCCGCAAGACTCTTCAATGGTGATTGTGCACCTGCACAGTCACAACAGATGACTGCTGGCCATCTCTACAAGGACTGCAGTGAGTCTGCATCTTTGATGACCCACCAGTACCATTATTTCTACAACGACTGCAGTGGGTCTGCACCTCTGGTGGCCCACCAATACCGTAATCTCTACCAGGACCACAGTGGCTCTGCTCTGTGATGACCTACCTACCAATATTCTTAAAAACTTCGACTGACTCTGCTGTGGGTTTGCTCTGTTGTGGCCCAATACCTAATTGCATGTCAAGAGTCAGCACTGTCTTTCTGTTGGAAGGACAACACTACTTCTTCAAGACAGCATGGAAATCCACTACTTCCTTGTGCATTGTCTTTTACTGCTCAGACTTTGAGAAAAGAAACGGCAGTTTTACTGTGATGAATGATCAGGACTGTCTTTATGGACTGTGAGAAAATTTTAGCTTTTGAGCAACATTGTATTAATAAGTGTGTGCATTTTATATCTTTCTTACTGTAATTATGAAAAATTTTTTCAAATCTGTATTGGCCAGTGCCCAAAACAATTTGTAAAATTTTTTGTGGGGAGCATGGGGGCTATGTAAGTAGGCTGTTTAGGTTTTCTTATTGGCAACGTTACGTAGCGCTCTGTATGAAAATCACTGGCTGTGCTGTGTGCAGTCTGTGGCTTGTTTGCATTGTTGTCTGCCATTGTAGTGTTGGGCAGCTGGATGTGAACAGCGCGTAGCGTTGCGCAGTTGGAGGTGAGCCACCAGCAGTGGTGGATGTGGGGAGAGAAATGGCGGAGTTTTGAAATTTGTAAAAATGGATGTCATGAACTGCTGTATATATTATGACTTTTGATGACTATTAAGGTAAATACATTGTTTGTTCTCTATTAAAATCTTTCATTTGCTAACTATGCCTACTAGTAGTTAGTGCCTTCCGTAGTTTGAATCTGTTATTTAGCTGGCAGTAGTGGCGCTCGCTGTATTGCTGTAGCTTGAGTAACGAAGATTTTTGTGAGGTAAGTGATTTGTGAAAGGTATAGGTTAATGCTAATAAGGGCCCTTCTTTTGTAGGGAATTTTGAAAGTCAGATTCCGTTGCGCTAAAAATATTGTGTGTCAGTTTAAGCACGTATTATTTTTCAAAGGGGACGTTTCAACCTGTACATTACCATGAGGGGTGAGGTACACGTACACACGTGGTTTCCGTTTTCAATTACGGAGTGGAATAGAGTGTGTCCCGACATGTCAGGCCAATAGATGTTCAATGTGGTGGCCATCATTTGGTGCACACAATTGCAATCTCTGGCGTAATGAATGTCGTGCACGCCGCAGTACATCTGGTGTAATGTCGCCGCAGGCTGCCACAATACGTTGTTTCATATCCTCTGAGGTTGTAGGCACATCACGGTACACATTCTCCTTTAACGTACCCCACAGAAAGAAGTCCAGAGGTGTAAGATCAGGAGAACGGGCTGACCAATTTATGCGTCCTACACGTCCTATGAAACGCCCGTCGAACATCCTGGCAAGGGTCAGCCTAGTGTTAATTGCGGAATGTGCAGGTGCACCATCATGCTGATACCACAAACGTCGACGCGTTTCCAGTGGGACATTTTCGAGCAACGTTGGCAGATCATTCTGTAGAAACGCGATGTATGTTGCAGCTGTCGGAGGTTTCAAGCGTCAACTTTAGGTTACAATATCTCCGGATGTAATTAACATTTTACAATGCAACAAACGGCACTGATTAAGTATTTGTTTATATGTTCAGATGTGCTAACAAAACTAACGTGGTTCCATTTAAAAAAACGTAGGTTTGTGTTAAAAAACATACTTCCGTGCATTTTTTTTATGGTTTGTATTAACCAATTACACTAGCCCCCCTCCTCACGTTCGGTGTGTGGAATCGGTTCGTCAGTATTTGATGTGGTTTACGAAATATATCCAGCGGTAACGTTAGGTGACTCACCCTGTATATACACTCCTGGAAATTGAAATAAGAACACCGTGAATTCATTGTCCCAGGAAGGGGAAACTTTATTGACACATTCCTGGGGTCAGATACATCACATGATCACACTGACAGAACCACAGGCACATAGACACAGGCAACAGAGCATGCACAATGTCGGCACTAGTACAGTGTATATCCACCTTTCGCAGCAATGCAGGCTGCTATTCTCCCATGGAGACGATCGTAGAGACGCTGGATGTAGTCCTGTGGAACGGCTTGCCATGCCATTTCCACCTGGCGCCTCAGTTGGACCAGCGTTCGTGCTGGACGTGCAGACCGCGTGAGACGACGCTTCATCCAGTCCCAAACATGCTCAATGGGGGACAGATCCGGAGATCTTGCTGGCCAGGGTAGTTGACTACACCTTCTAGAGCACGTTAGGTGGCACGGGATACATGCGGACGTGCATTGTCCTGTTGGAACAGCAAGTTCCCTTGCCGATCTAGGAATGGTAGAACGATGGGTTCGATGACGGTTTGGATGTACCGTGCACTATTCAGTGTCCCCTCGACGATCACCAGTGGTGTACGGCCAGTGTAGGAGATCGCTCCCCACACCATGATGCCGGGTGTTGGCCCTGTGTGCCTCGGTCGTATGCAGTCCTGATTGTGGCGCTCACCTGCACGGCGCCAAACACGCATACGACCATCATTGGCACCAAGGCAGAAGCGACTCTCATCGCTGAAGACGACACATCTCCATTCGTCCCTCCATTCACGCCTGTCGCGACACCACTGGAGGCGGCCTGCACGATGTTGGGGCGTGAGCGGAAGACGGCCTAACGGTGTGCGGGACCGTAGGCCAGCTTCATGGAGACGGTTGCGAATGGTCCTCGCCGATACCCCAGGAGCAACAGTGTCCCTAATTTGCTGGGAAATGGCGGTGCGATCCCCTACGGCGATGCGTAGGATCCTACGGTCTTGGCGTGCATCCGTGCGTCGCTGCGGTCCGGTCCCAGGTCGACGGGCACGTGCACCTTCCGCCGACCACTGGCGACAACATCGATGTACTGTGGAGACCTCACGCCCCACGTGTTGAGCAATTCGGCGGTACGTCCACCCGGCCTCCCGCATGCCCACTATACGCCCTCGCTCAAAGTCCGTCAACTGCACATACGGTTCACGTCCACGCTGTCGCGGCATGCTACCAGTGTTAAAGACTGCGATGGAGCTCCGTATGCCACGGCAAACTGGCTGACACTGACGGCGGCGGTGCACAAATGCTGCGCAGCTAGCGCCATTCGACGGCCAACACCGCGGTTCCTGGTGTGTCCGCTGTGCCGTGCGTGTGATCATTGCTTGTACAGCCCTCTCGCAGTGTCCGGAGCAAGTATGGTGGGTCTGACACACCGGTGTCAATGTGTTCTTTTTTCCATTTCCAGGAGTATATATATATATATATATATATATATATATATATATATATATATATATATATAAGAAAATATACACTCCTGGAAATTGAAATAAGAACACCGTGAATTCATTGTCCCAGGAAGGGGAAACTTTATTGACACATTCCTGGGGTCAGATACATCTCATGATCACACTGACAGAACCACAGGCACATAGACACAGGCAACAGAGCATGCACAATGTCGGCACTAGTACAGTGTATATCCACCTTTCGCAGCAATGCAGGCTGCTATTCTCCCATGGAGACGATCGTAGAGATGCTGGATGTAGTCCTGTGGAACGGCTTGCCATGCCAATTCCACCTGGCACCTCAGTTGGACCAGCGTTCGTGCTGGACGTGCAGACCGCGTGAGACGACGCTTCATCCAGTCCCAAACATGCTCAATGGGGGACAGATCCGGAGATCTTGCTGGCCAGGGTAGTTGACTTACACCTTCTAGAGCACGTTGGGTGGCACGGGATACATGCGGACGTGCATTGTCCTGTTGGAACAGCAAGTTCCCTTGCCGGTCTAGGAATGGTAGAACGATGGGTTCGATGACGGTTTGGTTGTACCGTGCACTATTCAGTGTCCCCTCGACGATCGCCAGTGGTGTACGGCCAGTGTAGGAGATCGCTCCCCACACCATGATGCCGGGTGTTGGCCCTGTGTGCCTCGGTCGTATGCAGTCCTGATTGTGGCGCTCACCTGCACGGCGCCAAACACGCATACGACCATCATTGGCACCAAGGCAGAAGCGACTCTCATCGCTGAAGACGACACGTCTCCATTCGTCCCTCCATTCACGCCTGTCGCGACACCACTGGAGGCGGGCTGCACGATGTTGGGGCGTGAGCGGAAGACGGCCTAACGGTGTGCGGGACCGTAGCCCAGCTTCATGGAGACGGTTGCGAATGGTCCTCGCCGATACCCCAGGAGCAACAGTGTCCCTAATTTGCTGGGAAGTGGCGGTGCGGTCCCCTACGGCACTGCGTAGGATCCTACGGTCTTGGCATGCATCCGTGCGTCGCTGCGGTCCGGTCCCAGGTCGACGGGCACGTGCACCTTCCGCCGACCACTGGTGACAACATCGATGTACTGTGGAGACCTCACGCCCCACGTGTTGAGCAATTCGGCGGTACGTCCACCCGGCCTCCCGCATGCCCACTATACGCCCTCGCTCAAAGTCCGTCAACTGCACATACGGTTCACGTCCACGCTGTCGCAGCATGCTACCAGTGTTAAAGACTGCGATGGAGCTCCGTATGCCACGGCAAACTGGCTGACACTGACGGCGGCGGTGCACAAATGCTGCGCAGCTAGCGCCATTCGACGGCCAACACCGCGGTTCCTGGTGTGTCCGCTGTGCCGTGCGTGTGATCATTGCTTGTACAGCCCTCTCGCAGTGTCCGGAGCAAGTATGGTGGGTCTGACACACCGGTGTCAATGTGTTCTTTTTTCCATTTCCAGGAGTGTAAATAAATAAAATATAAATAAAAACAACCTTTGAATGTATTGTTATAGCGTCTGTTATGGCACTGAAACAACCTCCAAATTAAGTAAAAATGGTCACATATCTCTTCAGTGGTTTCACGCCACACCTGTTATGAGTTTCCATGTTGCTGGGTGTCACGTTAGACACAGTGAGCTGTGTATCCTGCCCCCAGGGTCCAGCAGCTGCCGAGTGGTAAAAGTCAGTGTCGGGAAACAATAAGAACGGCGTTTCAAGAAACGGCGCGCATCATCAGGAGCCAGGCAGCGTGGCCGTTTTAATAAAGGGCGCCGCCTCTCGGCTCTGGTATCCTCCGCGCCGCTGCGCGAGAGGAATTGCCCCGATATGCAGATTGCGGGGGTGGCGTCGGCGGCAGCGGCGTCGGTGGCGGCTGGTGCGTGTCAGACGCATGTGACGGCCGCGCATGAAAAATCGACAGCAGAGCAAGTACGCCAGCAGAGGGGCGGGGGTAGGGGGTGGGGGAGGAGCGCTCGTCTCGTAATTACATCCCTCCCCCCTCCCTCCACCTCACCCCCTTGCAACACCCACACCATCACACCGCGGCTGATGCGGCACCGCCCGTGTGTGTGTGTATGTATGTGTGTGTGTGTGTGTTGGCGCGCACTGATTTGCCCAGCACCGCAGCTACGGCCGCTGCAGAGATCCGCGGCGGATAGAGACGGGGGAATCCCCCAGCCCAGGGCAGCCGCCTGCACACGTTCCGCATCGGGCTCTGGACTGGGGGGGTTCGAAATTACAAAAATGGGCACCAATATGTCGGCAAGTGAACGGAGCGGAGCTTCGCATACTGATAGAGAGAGGGCAGCGGAGACACGCTCTTGTTAGTGTTCGTGTGTGTATGTGTGCGCGTTTATGTGAGGAGGGGGGCGGGATTGTGTGTGTGTGTGTGTATGAGTATGTATGCAATACTGAAGGAGGGCCGGATTAGTTAAAAGTCCAGTGACGGATGGGTGATCACGTCTTGAAAACGAATTTAAGCCGCTTAATGAAAAAGGGAGAATTATTGCGGGAACTCTACACAGCTGACCACACGATAACCATGTTGCAACCACTATGCGGAAATCGGGGACTCAGCTGTCAAGTATTTCGTCGTGAGGAACACAGGCTATTCTCTCACTATCTGCAGTCCAGACGGGCCTATTTTTTTTTCATTTACTAAAAAGGAGGCGCTTCCCTTGGCTTTTTTTCGATTTGTTTTTGCAAATGGAAAACAATGTTCAATTCACGGTCTCGTTTTTACAGCATATAAGTTATTCAGTCTCTATTCTTATACACGGTAAATGATAACAGCCAAACAGTTGCAGGATAAAGATTTATTAAAAATCTTGATCACGGTTTCGGTATATCTAAATATACCTTCATCAGAAGTAAAATGCACAAAAATCACATCCTGCAGTGGAGATGCATAAAACAATTATGCAAAAGGCGTCCTCAGTTGCTTCTGATGAAGGTATATTTAGATATACCTAAACCGTGGTCAAGAATTTTAATAAATCTTTATCCTGCAACTGTTTGGCTGTTATCATTTACCGCGAAGAATTTTAACAGTTGCTGTTTCAGCCATGTTTAAAATCTTGATATATTCTTATAAACTAAAGTATCCATCAGGTGCCGCTATCAAAGCAATAGAAACTGAGGATCGTCGTTTGTCGTAAGACGTTTAGCACCTCTGAAAGCATTTTTTTTTTCACTCGTTCTCTGTTACAGATTTGACTTGGAGTTCATCAGAATGGCTACAGACTAGGAGAGGCCGCGATGTGTCATCTGGTGTCCAGAATCCAAAACTGTGTCTACAGAGCGGCGGAATAACGACGCCAGTACGTTACGGGAGAAGCGTCAAAAACAAGCATAATGACGTGGTTCGAAAACTTCAAGGAGACGGCCAGTACCAAACACCTTCCTCGAATTGGGCTTCCCCTGTCTCTCAAACAGAAGTTGACAGACCCGGTGCTCCACTGCAGACTGTTAACAAAGTTACGAGCATGGGGGACACGTTTCCAAATATGTCAGTGGGTTGAAGGCTTCGTAACACAAGCCACATGTAGTCCTCAACGGCGACTACTCATAAGAGACAAGGGTATCGTAAGACGTGCCCCAGTGAAGTAACACCGTTGTTTTCTATCTACCCTACTGGCCATTAAAATTGCTACACCACGAAGATGACGTGCTACAGACGCGAAAGTTAACCGACAGGAAGAAGATGCTGTGATATGCAAATGATTAGCTTTTCAGAGCATTCACACAAGCTTGGCGCCGGTGGCGACACCTACAATGTGCTGACATGAGGAAAGTTTCCAACCGATTTCTCATACACAAACAGCAGTTCACCGGCGTTGCCTGGTGAAACGTTGTTGTGATGCCTCGTATAAGGAGGATAAATGCGTACTATCACGATTCCGACTTTGATAAAGGTCGGATTGTAGCTTATCGCGATTGCGGATTATCCTATTGCGACATTACTGCTCGCGTTGGTCGAGATCTAATGACCGTTAGCAGAATATGGAATCGGTGGGTTCAGGAGGGTAATACGGTACGCCGTGCTGGATCCCAACGGCCTCGTCTCACTAGCAGTCGAGATGACAGGCATCTTATCCGCATGGCTGTAACGGATCGTGCAGCCACGTCTCCATCCCTGAGTCAACGGATGGGGCGATTGAAAGACAACAACCATCTGCACGAACAGTTCGACGACGTTTGGAGCAGCATTGACTATCAGCTCGGAGACCACGGCTGCGGTTACCCTTGACGCTGCATCATGGACAGGGGCGCCTGCGATGGTGTACTTAACGACGAACCTAGGTGCCTGCAATGGTGTACTTAACGACGAACCTAGGTGCACGAATGGCAAAACGTCGTTTTTTCGGATGAATCCAGGATCTGTTTACAGCATCATGATGGTCGCATCGGTGTTTGGCGACATCGCAGTGAACGCACAATGGAAGCGTGTATTCGTCATCGCCATACTGGCGTATCACCCGGCGTGATGGTATGGTGTGCCATTGGTTACACGTCTCGGTGACCTCATGTTCGCATTGACGGCACATTGAACAGTGGACGTTACATTTCAGATGTGTTACTACCCGTGGCTCTACCCTTCATTCGATCCCTGCGAAACCCTTCATTTCAGCAGGATAATGCACGACCGCATGTTGCAGATCCTGTACGGGCCTTTCTGGATACAGTAAATGTTCGACTGCTGCCCTGGCCAGCACATTCTCCAGATCTCTCACGAATTGTAAACGTCTGGTCAATGGTGGCCGAGCAGCTGGCTCGTCAGAGTGCGCCAGTCACTACTCCTGATGAACTGTGGTATCGTGTTGAAGCTGCATGGGCAGCTGTACCTGTACACTACATCCAAGCTCTGTTTGACTCAATGCCCAGGCGTATCAAAGCCGTTATTACAGCCAGAGGTGGTTGTTCTGGGTACTGATTTCTCAGTATCCTAAGGACCCAAACTGCGTGAAAATGTAATCACATGTGAGTTCTAGCGTAATATATTTGTCCAATGAATACCCGTTTATCATCAGCATTTCTTCTTGGTGTGGCAATTTTAACGGCCAATAGTGTATATTGCATTCACTCTTTGTTCAGCGTCTACGTTTATTTTTGAAAAGAATGGCAATAAAAGATCTAAAATCGGTCATTTCAGGAACCGGTTATTTAACGGTAGGTTTAATCGAGGTATGAAAACAAGCGGTATAACCTAAAACCGGTTGTTTCAGTGATATCTGCCATCCCAAGGATGGAGCCTACGTTTTTTCGCCAAGTGGCGCTTTTGGCCTCTCTCGAGCAAGTGTTTTGGCCGTGTATAGTACAGCTGATGACGGGTGGAGCAGCAGAAGCAAGAAAGGGGGTGGGGGGGGGGGGGAATGAAAAGAAAAAGACGAGGCGATTTCCCGCCGCCGCGCCCACCCGTACAGAGACGGATAGCGCCGCACCTCGGCCATTGTTGCGGCGGCCAAACAATGGCTTAAGTGGCCCACTGCACAGCCAGCGGCGAGACAAATGGAGCGTGCGCCGGGCTCACTGTTTTTCCCGCCGGCTTCCCCAGCAGCGCTTCCGACAGGGCGCAGTCCGCGGACGCGGGCATCAATCGTCGCTGGAGAAGACGGAAGGACAGGGAGGACTCCAGCGCCCCGGGGGGCCGCGCTGGAACACCGTCTGCGCTGCCACTACCGCCGCAGGAAAAACGGGGGCAGGCCTGCCAACATCCGTCTGGCGCGTACCGCTGTCTGTCACCCCTGACTCGGCCGCACTTCCGAGGAAGGCGTGTCGCCCGTTGTACGGAAGATGGAGCTCTCCTCTTCTTTACAGCAAAATTCTTATTACTCTAGTCCGCAGCTCGCGATCTTGCGTATAGTGTTCTCGCTTCCTGCGTACGCGGTCCCGGGTTCGATTCCCGGCGGGGTCAGGGATTTTCTCTGCCTCGTGATGGTTGGGTGTCTTGTGATCATCATCATCATTTCATCATTGTTGACTCGCAAGTCGCCGAAGTGGTGTCAACTAAAAATGACTTGCAATACGGCGGCCGAACTTCCCCGCATGGGGCCTCCCGGCCAACAATGCCATACGATCATTTCATTTCATTTCTTATTACTACACAGCTAAAAAGATTACAGCGCCCCGCATGCAGGTTGTCTATCCAACAGAACATCGAGTGACATTGTACTGAGTGCACTATCCGAAAATTACCTCGAGCAATTAAACATAGAACCGACCCGTGATAAAAGATACAGGCTCCCAGGTAGATGCCATTTACCTTGACTTCAAATGTTATGTGTGAAATCTTTATGGGACTTAACTGCTAAGGTCATCATTCCCTCAGCTTACACACTACTTAATCTAAATAATCCTAAGGACAAACACACACACCCAAGCCCGAGGGAGGACTCGAACCTCCGCCGGGACCAGCCGCACAGTCCATGATTGCAGCACCTTAGACCGTCCTTGATTTCCGGAAGGCGTTCGATACAGTTCCACACTGTCGCCTGATAAACAAAACAAGAGCCTACGGAATGTCAGACCAGCTGTTTGGCTGGATTGAAGACTTTTTAGCAAACAGAACACAGCATGTTGTTCTCAATGGAAAGACGTCTACAGACGTTAAAGTTACCTCTGGCGTGCCACAGGGGAGTGTTATGGGACCATTGCATTTCACAATATACAGGGTGATCAACAAGTGAGTAAAAATTTGAAAACTTAATAAAACACGGAATAATGTAGATAGAGAGGTAAAAAATTGACACACATGCTTGGAATAACGTGGGGTTTTATTAGAAAAAAAAATAAAGTTCACAAAATGTCCGACAGATCGCGCTGGACAGCAAAACGTCCGTGACTGCGCATGACAATCTACATTCTACATTTATGCTCCACAAGCCACCCAACGGTGTGTAGCGGAGAGCACTTTACGTGCCACTGACATTACCTCCCTTTTCTGTTCCAGTCGCGTATGGTTCGCGGGAAGAACGACTGTTTGAAAGCCTCCGTGCGCGCTCGAATCTCTCTAATTTCACATTCGTGATCTCCTCGGGAGGTATAAGTAGGGGGAAGCAATATATTCGATACCTCATCCAGAAACGCACCCTCTCGAAACCTGGACTGCAAGCTACACCGCGATGCAGAGCGCCTCTCTTGCAGAGTCTGCCACTTGAGTTTGCTAAACATCTCCGTAACGCTATCACGGTTACCAAATAACCCTGTGACGAAACGCGCCGCTCTTCTTTGGATCTTCTCTATCTCCTCCGTCAACCCGATCTGGTACGGATCCCACACTGATGAGCAATACTCAAGTATAGGTCGAACGAGTGTTTTGCAAAGCCACCTCCTTTGTTGATGGACTACATTTTCTAAGGACTCTCCCAATGAATCTCGACCTGGTACCCGCCTTACCAACAATTAATTTTATATGATCATTCCACTTCAAATTGTTCCGTACGCATACTCCCAGATATTTTACAGAAGTAACTGCTACCAGTGTTTGTTCCGCTATCATATAATCATACAATAAAGGATCCTTCTATGTATTCGCAATACATTACATCTGTCTATGTTAAGGGTCAGTTGCCACTCCCTGCACCAAGTGCCTATCCGCTGCAGATCTTCCTGCAATTCGCTACAATTTTCTAATGCTGCAACTTCTCTGTATACTACAGCATCATCCGCGAAAAGCCGCATGGAACTTCCGACACTATCTACTAGGTCATTTATATATATAGTGAAAAGCAATGGTCCCATAACACTCCCCTGTGGCACGCCATGGGTTACATTAACGTCTGTAGACGTCTCTCCATTGATAACAACATGCTGTGTTCCGTTTGCTAAAAACACTTCAATCCAGCCACACAGCTGGTGTGATATTCCGTAGGCTCTTACTTTGTTTATCAGGCGACAGTGCGGAACTGTATCGAACGCCTTCCGTGTAGAAAAGGAGCTGTAATGAGAGAGAGAATCAGATGCGCCAGCAGTCGCAGCATGTTGACATTACCTGACAAGGCGCTTTTAGTGAAGCTGTAGCGGGTTCGTTTATGCGCGGGGAAGTCAGCGCTCGTGCAGTCGCACATCGCACCAGCATTCCATACACTACTGTTTGGTTGGCACTTAGGCGTACCCTCCGATGCTGTCCGTACAAAATCCATCGGCATCATGAACTGTTACCTGGCGATTTAGTGAAGCGGAGGGCATTTGCTGTGTGGACGTTTCGAAAGACGGCGGAAGCTGCCGATTGGTTGAGTAACGTGTTGTGCACCGACGAAGCTCATTTCACGCTCCGAGGGTCCGTCAACGCCTTCAACTGCAGAATCTGGGCTACCGAAAATCCTAGAACTGTCGTGGGAACTCCACTGCATGACGAGAAAGTCACGGTTTGGGTTGGATTTACCACATCTACCGTTATCGGGCCTCTTTTCTTCGAGGAGATGCGTGAATCTGGTTTTGTAACTGCTACCGTGACGGGTGAGAGGTACGCCGATATGTTACAGAATCGCATCATCCCCAGCCTGGGTGATAAACACCTTCTGGAACGTACGATGTTTATGCAGTATGGCGCTCCACCCCATATTGCTAGACGCGTGAAAGATCTCTTGCGCGCGTCGTTTGGTGATGATCGTGTGCTCAGCCGCCACTTTCGTCATACTTAGCCTCCCTTATTGGCTTTGAGGTTACCTGAAGTCGCAAGTGTATCGTGATCGACCGACATCTCTAGGGTTTCTGAAAGACAACATCCGACGCCAATGCCTCACCATAACTCCGGACATGCTTTACACTGCTGTTCACAACATTATTCCTCGACTACAGCTATTGTAACAGGCGAAATACCCTCAGACTTCAAGAAGAATATAATAATTCCAATCCCAAAGAAAGCAGGTGTTGACAGATGTGAAAATTACCGAACAATCAGTTTAATAAGCCACAGCTGCAAAATACTAACACGAATTATTTACAGACGAATGGAAAAACTAGTAGAAGCCGACCTCGGGGAAGATCAGTTTGGATTCCGTAGAAATACTGGAACACGTGAGGCAATACTGACCCTACGACTTATCTTAGAAGAAAGATTAAGGAAAGGCAAACCTACATTTCTAGCGTTTGTAGACTTAGAGAAAGCTTTTGACAATGTTGACTGGAATACTCTCTTTCAAATTCTAAAGGTGGCAGGGGTAAAATACAGGGAGCGAAAGGCTATTTACAATTTGTACAGAAACCAGATGGCAGTTATAAGAGTCGAGGGACATGAAAGGGAAGCAGTGGTTGGGAAGGGAGTAAGACAGGGTTGTAGCATCTCCCCGATGTTATTCAATCTATATATTGAGCAAGCAGTAAAGGAAACAAAAGAAAAATTCGGAGTAGGTGTTAAAATCCATGGAGAAGAAATAAAAACTTTGAGGTTCGCCGATGACATTGTAATTCTGTCAGAGACAGCAATGGACTTGGAAGAGCAGTTGAACGGAATGGATGGTGTCTTGAAGGGAGGATATAAGATGAACATCAACAAAAACAAAACGAGGATAATGGAATGTAGTCGAATTAAGTCGGGTGATGTTGAGGGTATTAGATTAGGAAATGAGACACTTAAAGTAGTAAAGGAGTTTTGCTATATGGGGAGCAAAATAACTGATGATGGTCGAAGTAGAGAGGATATAAAATGTAGACTGGCAATGGCAAGGAAAGAGTTTCTGACGAAGAGAAATTTGTTAACATCGAGTATAGATTTAAGTATCAGGAAGTCATTTCTGAAAGTATTTGTATGGATTATAGCCATGTATGGAAGTGAAACATGGACGGTAAATAGTTTGGACAAGAAGAGAATAGAAGCTTTCGAAATGTGGTGCTACAGAAGAATGCTGAAGATTAGATGGGTAGGTCACATAACTAATGAGGAAGTATTGAATAGGATTGGGGAGAAGTTTGTGGAACAACTTGACCAGAAGAAGGGATCGGTTGGTAGGACAAGTTCTGAGGCATCAAGGGATCACCAATTTAGTACTGGAGGACAGCGTGGAGGGTAAAAATCGTAGAGGGAGACCAAGAGACGAATACACTAAGCAGATTCAGAAGTATGTAGGTTACAGTAGGTACTGGGAGATGAAGCAGCTTGCACAGGATAGAGTAGCATGGAGAGCTGCATCAAACCAGTCTCAGGACTGATGACCACAACAACATCACAGCTATTGTTGAGGAATGATGGTGGACATATTGAGAATTTCCTGTAAAGAACATCATCTTTGCTTTGTCTTACTTTGTTATGCTAATTGCCGGCCGGTGTGGCCGTGCGGATCTAGGCGCTTCAGTCTGGAACCGCGTGACCGCTACGGTCGCAGGTTCGATACCTGCCTCGGGCATGGATGTGTGTGATGTACTTAGGTTAGTTAGGTTTAAGTAGTTCTAAGTTCTAGGGGACTGATGACCACAGATGTTAAGTCCCATAGTGCTCAGAGCCATTTGAACCATTTTATTCTAATTATTGCTATTCTGATCAGATGAAGCGCCATCTGTCGGACATTTTTTGAACGTTTGTATTTTTTGGTTCTAATAAAACCCCATGTCATTCCAAGCGCGTGTGTCAATTTGTACCTCTCTATATACATTATTCCGTGATTTATTCAGTTTTCAAATTTATACTGACTTTTTGATCACCCGGTATATAAATGACCTAGTAGATAGTGTCGGAAGTTCCATGCGGCTTTTCGCGGATGATGCTGTAGTATACAGAGATGTTGCAGCATTAGAAAATTGCAGCGAAGTGCAGGAAGATATCCAGAGGATAGGCACTTGGTGCAGGGAGTGGCAACTGAACCTTAACATAGACAAATGTAATGTATTGCGAATACATAGAAAGAAGGATCCTTTATTGTATCATTATGATAGTAGAACAAACACTGGTAGCAGTTACTTCTGTAAAATATCTGGGAGTATGCGTACGGAACAATTTGAAGTGGAATGATCATATAAAAATAATTGTTGGTAAGGCAGGTGCCAGGTTGAGATTCGTTGGGAGAGTCCTTAGAAAATGTAGTCCATTAACAAAGGAGGTGGCTTACAAAACACTCGTTCGACCTATACTTGAGTATTGCTCATCAGTGTGGAATCCGTACCAGGTCGGGTTGACAGAGGTGATAGAGAAGATGCAAAAAAAGCGGCGCGTTTCGTCACAGGGTTATTTGGTAGACGTGACAGCGTTACGGAGATGTTTAGCAAACTCAAGTGGCAGATTCTGCAAAAGAGGCGCTCTGCATCGCGTTGTAGCTAGCTGTCCAGGTTTCGAGAGGGTGCGTTTCTGGATGAGGTAACGAATATATTGCTTCCCCCTACTTATAGCCCCCGAGGAGATCACGAATATAAAATTAGAGAGATTCGAGCGCGCACGGAGGCTTTCCGGCAGTCGTTCTTCCCCTGAACCATACGCGACTGGAACAGGCAAGGGCGGTAATGACAGTGGCACGTAAAGTGCCCTCCGCCAAACACTGTTGGGTGGCTTGCGCAGTATAAATGTAGATGTAGAACTGCTTCCAGGGACAACAAAAATAGCCCTATGCCTGTCCAACCGGCCGACTACACTGTGTGTTAAAAAGTATCTGGACACACGGCTGAAAACGATTTGCAAGTCCGAGGCGCCCTCCATCGGTAATGCTAGAGTTCAGTATGGTGTTGGTCCACCCTTAGCCTTGATGACAGCTTCCAGTCTCGCAGGCATACGTTCAGTCACGTGCTGGAAGGATTCTGAGCCTTGCGTGGCTCGTGTTCATTCCGTTAATTGTTTGTGATCTTCTCTTAGCGTACTGCCGCCTCGTTTTCTTATTCCATTTACTGGCGTCACTAATTTCCTGCTTTACCTGCCCGTGAGTGACAGCAGCAACCCTTATTGATAAGTGATCTGTCGTACTATCTCTGGTCGTCGTGTGTCTGCAGTTCAGTTGGGAGATCAGTCGGGACGCAGCAGTGAGTCGGCGACGGAACGCCAGTGGGTCGAGGAGAGCCAGTGCTCGCCGACCGCTGGCAACACACATGAACTGTCCGACAGAGGGAGATTGGAGCGGGACGACCGTTGGTTGGTCGTTCGGTTGGTCGTCTCATCGGGCGACGTGTATTGGGTCTTTTGACCGTTTCTGGACCTCGTCAATTGGTCATCTTTCTGGACGTTGGTCGGTACCTTCCTTGAGCAGAGATGTCGTGGCCAATGGGCAAGAGTCACCTCTGCATGGTTTGGTCCGAGCCAGTGTGCCTGGGTCGAGTTCCGAACGGACATCGAGTAGAGTTGGGTTGGAGCTGCAGTCAGCTTCGGACAGCCAAGACTCTCCCGGCCGGAGCCGCCACACTAAATTGAGTGGGAACGACCTGGGTTGGTCGTTCGGTCGGTCGTCTCATCGGACGACGAGTATCTGGTCGCCGACCGCTTGTAGAAACTCTCTGTGTCTCGAATTGATTCGTCCTTGTTGTTCCACAGTGATTGCTTTTACGATTGTTCGAGTTCTTGTGCAAGTGTGTTTACGTGGAACTGTGTAACTTCTGTGATTTCTACTGAGCAGAAGAATGCTGTCTGCGTACTGGAATAGGCAGCTGGTCGGTTGCGACAGAGGGAACTGATTAGGTTGTTGGTTGGTTCTTGAGCTGTCCCTAGGTCGGGTTGCAACCCGATTGTTCAGTGTTACGCTTGGCTGCTTGTCTCACCTAAACTGTTGTTTTCCTCTCCAGGCCTACCCTTGGAACACTTCTGAGCACCACTGTTTGTTGTTTGTGATTGCCATTTTATTTGGTCGCAGATACTGTGCCAGGACTTCAGCCGTGTATTAATTTTGCCTGTTTTGTGTGTAGTATATGGCCTTCAGCCGAACTTTAAGATCAGGCCTTCAGCCGTGTTTCATTTAAAATTCTTGTTGCTCTTTATTTAGGCGTTCAGCCGCGTTTGTTTCAGAATCTATGGTTTTAATACATAAATCCTTGTCCGTAAGGTTTCTCTTTAATTATTTTGAATTCTTGAAACGGTCTTCAGCCGTGTTCTGTAAATGCTTATCTTGAGGCTGTTTTTAATTATTCTTGAGTAATTGCTTGCGCCTTCAGCCGACAAGATACTTCAAGTTTTCTAAAGATGTTTTTTGTTGTACTGTGTAAAGGATGATCTTTAAAGTCTCTCTTCTATTACGTAAAGAAATTTCTTTTAATTGGACTTTCAGCCGAAGAATTTATTTGAATTTTCCTTAATATGACCACGGAGTACTGCAGGTAGCCTTGCTCGGGACCTTACCGCAGCCACTGGAACAGTTGTCTCCAGAAACACAGTCTACAGACGACTGAACAGACGTGGTTTATTCGCCCGGAGGCCTGCAAGGCGCATTCCACTGACCCCTGGTCACAGGAGAGCCCATGAAGTCTGGTGTCAAGAACACAGAAAATAGTCACTGGAACAGTGGTCCCAGGTTATGTTCACGGAGGAGTCCAGGTATAGTCTGAACAGTGATTCTCGCTGGGTTTCATCTGGCGTGAACCAGGAACCAGAAACCAACTCCTTAATGTACTTGAAAGGGACCCGTATGGAGGTCGTGGTTTGATGGTGTGGAGTGGGATTGTGATTGATGCACATACACCCCTGCATGTCTTTGACAGATGAACTGTAAGAGGTCGAGTGTATCGGGACGTCATTTTGCACCAGTATGTCCGACTTTTCATTGGTGCAGTGGATCCCACCTTCCTCCTGATGGGTGATAACGCACGGACCTGCCGAGCTGCCAACGAGGGGGAGTACCTTGAAGCAGAAGATTATATCAGGCGAATGGAGTGGCCTGCCTGTTCTCCAGACCTAAACCCCAACGAGCACGTATGGGATACTCTCGGTCGACGAATCGCTGCACGTCTTCGAACCCCTACGACACTTCAGGAGCTCCGACAGGCCCTGGTGCAAGAATGGGAGGCTATACCCCAGCAGCTGCTCGACCACCTGATCCAGAGCACGCCAACCCGTTGTGCGGCCTCTGTACGTGTGAATGGTGATCATATCCCATATTGATGTCGGGCTACATGCGCAGGAAGCAATGGCGTTTTGTAGCACATGTGTTTCGGGACGGTTTTCGCAACTTATCACCAATTCCGTGGACTTACAGATCTGTGTCGTGTGTGTTCCCTATATGCCTATACTATTAGCATCAGTTTTGTGTAGTGCCATGTTGTGTGGCACCACATTCTGCAATTATCCTGAATTTATGAGCACCAGAGTACACAGAAAGACTTAAAACTATACACTGGATACAAAAAGGATCGACAAAAAGTTCAGATAAATTATTCAGATATTCTGGACAGAAAGATATTCAAGCGAAAGTTGACAGATGGGAAGTTAAGTCAGAGAACGAAGCTTCGAAGAAAGCAGGAAGAAAAAGAACAGAGGAAAGGGAAGGAGCCCATGAAGAAAAACTGAGAGCAGTGTGGAAAAGAAGGAAAAAGAATCAAGCAGCTTTGCGTGATCAAACAGGGTGTAGTCGCACATAATAATCGCCTATTCAATCGTCTTTCGCTAGGATCTGGTGATCTGATGGGAGCCGGTGTTACCACTGCGGCAAGGCCGTTGGCTTAAAAACATTACGAAAGGAAAAAGTCTAACTAGCCTTTTTATCGAACCAGTTTACCTACATTGTGGTGCTAGTCAGCAATTGACAGTTATCAGCCAACTCATACATACTAGCGCTCTGGCAAAACGAAAATCATAATTATTTAACATTTTTACCTTGCTTGCGAGAAGACTTCTGTTCTCGTAATTCCTACATTAATCTAACACTTGGTGGCTTCAAAGAGCACACTACAAAAACTGCCTACTCCATCGCCTTTCGCTTACAGCTACGTAGCCGGCAGGGGTGACCGAGCGGTTTTAGGCGCTACAGTCTGGAACCGCGCGACCGCTACTGTCGCAGGTCCGAATTCTGCCTCGGGTATGAATGTGTGTGATGTCCTTAGGTTAGCTAGGTTTAATTAGTTCTAGGGGAATGATGACCTCAGAAGTTAAGTCCCATAGTGCTCAGAGCCATTTTTGAACCTTTTCAACAGCTACCTACTATTGTGCGCCAAGCGCACTGTTACTCCAACACTACAATCTCAGACCAGAAGTAGTATCTTTGGCTCTGCGGTCGTATACAGTCAGCGATCCTCTTTATAAAGCCTATCAGAGACATACATCGTTTACAGTATCATAGTTCCATTTTAGTTTACATTAATATTTTTATCATATCGGCGATGGTATGTGCAGTTTAAAGCTTCTGGATGCCTCTGTAAGGGGAAATCAACGGGTCGGCCTGCAGTGAGCGAAGAAACGGTTGATCCCTTTTTCTTCTGCGAAAAAAACGTTACAGGGCACGTGTATCTGGACATGCTGGAAAATTGGCTTGTGCCGCAAGTGGAGACCGACAGCGCCGACTTCATCTTTCAACAGGATGGTGCTCCACCGCACTTCCATCATGATGTTCGGCATTTCTTAAACAGGAGATTGGAAAACCGATGGATCGGTCGTGGTGGAGATCATGATCAGCAATTCATGTCATGGCCTCCACGCTCTCCCGACTTAACCCCATGCGATTTCTTTCTGTGGGGTTATGTGAAAGATTCAGTGTTTAAACCTCCTCTACCAAGAAACGTGCCAGAACTGCGAGCTCGCATCAACGATGCTTTCGATCTCATTGATGGGGACATGCTGCGCCGAGTGTGGGAGGAACTTGATTACCGGCTTGATGTCTGCCGAATCACTAAAAGGGCACATATCGAACATTTGTGAATGCCTAAAAAAACTTTTTGAGTTTTTGTATGTGTGTGCAAAGCATTGTGAAAATATCTCAAATAATAAAGTTATTGTAGAGCTGTGAAATCGCTTCAATCATTTGTAATAACCCTGTAGAATAGATTACCATCTCTGGCATCGCTGCCAAAAGAGCACAATGCTGCTGCACGCACGACTGTCTCGGACTACACTGTTCATCTACATTGCTGAATATGGATCTCCGCAGGAGAAGACCCTTACGTGTTCACATGTTGACCCAACGACATCGACAATTACGATTGCAGTTGGCTCGGGACCATCCATCAATGGAAACGTGTCGGCTCTTCCAGCGAATCACATTTTTGCTCCACTACGTCGCTGGTCGTCTCCACAAACGCCATCATCGATGGGAACGGCTTCTACAAACGTGCAGCGCACCACGGTCGCAGGATGCTGGGGGCAGTATTGTGCTATGGGAGGCGTTCTCCTGCCCTTCCAAGGGACCTGCAGTACACTACTGGCCACTGAAATTGCTACACCACGAAGAAATGCAGGTGATAAACGGGTATTCATTGGACAAATATATTATACCAGAACTGACATCTGATTACATTTTCACAATATTTGGGTGCATAGATCCTGCGAAATCAGTAGCCAGAACAACCACCTCTGGCCGTAATAACGCACTTGATACGTCTGGGCATTGAGTCAAACAGAGCTTGGATGGCGTGTACAGGTACAGCTGCCCATGGAGCTTCAACACGATACCACAGTTCATCAAGAGTAGTGACTGGCGTATTGTGACGAGCCAGTTGCTCGCCCACCATTGACCACACGTTTTCAGTTGGAGAGAGATCTGGAGAATGTGCTGGAAAGGGCAGCTGTCGAACATTTTCTGTATCCAGAAAGGTCCGTACAGGACCTGCAACATGCGGTCGTGGATTATCCTGCTGAAATATAGGGTTTCGCAGGAATCGAATGAAGGGTAGAGCCACGGGTCGTAACACATCTGAAATGTAACGTCCACTGTTCAGAGTGCCGTCAATGCGAACAAGAGGTAACCGAGACGTGTAACCAATGGCACACCACACCATCACGCCGGGTGATACGCCAGTATGGCGATGACGCATACACGCTTCCAATGTATGTTCACCGCGATGTCGCCAAACACGGATGCGACCATTGTGATCCTGTAAACAGAACCTGGATTCATCCGAAAAAATGACGTTTTGTTATTCGTGCACCCAGGTTCGTCGTTGAGTACACCGTCGCAGGAGCTCCTGTTTGTAATGCAGCGTCAAGGGTAACCGCAGCCATGGTCTCCGAGCTGATAGTCCATGCTGCTGTAAACGTCGTCGAATTTTTCGTGCAGATGGTTGTTGTCTTGCAAACGTCCCCATCTGTTGCCTCAGCGATCTAGACGTGGCTGCACGATCCGTTACAGCCATGCGGATAAGAAGCCTGCCATCTTAACTGCTAGTGATACGAGGCCGTTGCAATCCAGCACGGCGTTCTGTATTACCCTCCTGAATTCACCGATTCCATATTCTGCTAACAGTCATTGGATCTCGACCAACGCGAGCAGCAATGTCGCGATACGATAAACCTCAATCGCGACAGGCTATAATCCGACCTTTATCAAAGTTGGAAATGTGATGGTACGCATTTCTCCTCCTTACACGAGGCATCACAAAAACGTTTCACCAGGCAACGTCGGTCAACTGCTGTTTGTGTATGAGAAATCAGTTGGAAACTTTCCTCATCTCAGCACGTTACAGGTGCCGCCACCGGCGCCAACCTTGTTTGAATGCTCGGAAAAGCTAATCATTTGCATATCACTGCATCTTCTTCCTGTCAGTTAAATTTCGCGCCTGTAGCACGTCATCTTCTTGGTGTAGCAATTTTAATGGCCCGTAGTGTAATAATCGAAGACAGGCTGCAAACCACCTGCATTCTTTCATGCTTGATGTCTTCCCCGACGGCTATGTAATCTTTCAGCAGTATAATTGTCCGTGTCTCGGAGCCAGAACTGTGCTACAGTGGTTTCAATAGCGTTATGTGAACTCAAGTTGATGTCTCAGCGACCAAATTTGTCTGATGTAGATTTTATGGAACCAGTCTTGATCGCTATAGGGCGCCATCGCCCCGGACGCAAATGAGCGGCCCGTGTTTTAGGTGAATTACATGGCCTCTTTCTGTACATCTAACACCACATACCTCCACAAACGTACCAACAAACTGTCGGATCTTTGATACGCAGGATCAGTGATGTATTTCGCTCGAAAGACGGACAAACAACCTATTAAACTGTTGCTCATAATGTTTTGGTTTATCTACATCTACATCTACACCCATACTCCGCAATCCACCTCACGATGTGTGGCGGAGGGTACTTTGAGTACCTCTATCGGTTCTCCCTTCTATTACAGTCTCGTATTGTTCGTCGAAAGAAAGATTGTCGGTATGCCTCTGTGTGGGCCCCAATCTCTCTGACTTTATCCTCATGGTCTCTTCGCGAGATATACGTAGGAGGGAGCAATATACTGCTTGACTCCTCGGTGAAGCCTGTACCGAGCTACTGAGCGTCTGTCCTGCAGTCTTCCACTGGAGTTTATCGATCATCACCGTATCGCTTTCGCAATTACTAAATGATCCTGGGAGAACAAGTCTACTGTAACCTACTTCTGCATTTCCTTAGGATTCTTTCAATGAATCTCAGTCTGGCATCTGCTTTACCGACGATCAACTGTATATGATCATTCCATTTTAAATCACTCCTAAAGCCTACTCCCAGATAATTTATGGAATTAACTGCTTCCAGTTGCTCACCTGCTATATTGTAGCTAAATGATAAAGGATCTTTCTTTCTGTGTATTCGCAGCACATTACACTTGTCTACATTGAGATTCAGTTGCCATTCCCTGCACCATGCGTCAATTCGCTGCAGATCCTCCTGAATTTCAGTACAATTTTCCATTGTTACAACCTCTCGATATACTATAGCATCATCCGCAAAAAGCCTCAGTGAACTTCCGATGTTCTCCACAAGGTCATTTACGTATATTATGAACAGCAACGGTCCTACGACACTCCAGCTGAAATCACTCTTACTTCGGAAGACTTCTCCCCATTGAGAATGACATGCTGCGTCCTGTTATCTAGGAACTCCTCAATCCAATCACACAATTGGTCTGATAGGCAATATGCTCTTACTTTGTTCATTAAACGACTGTGGGGAACTGTATCAAACGCCTTGCTGAAGTCAAGAAACACGGCATTTACCTTGGAACCTGTGTCTATGGCCCTCTGAGCTTATCGCGAGCTGGGTTTCACACGACTGTCTTTTTCAAAACCAATACTGATTCCGACAGAGTAGATATCTAGTCTCCAGAAAAGTCATTATACTCGAACATAATACGTGTTCCAAAATTCTACAACTGATCGACGTTAGAGATATAGGTCTGTAGTTCTGCCCATATGTTCGGCGTCCCTTCTTGAAAACGGGGGTGATCTGTGCCCTTTTTCATTCTTTTGGAACGCTACGATGTTCTTGAGACCTACGGTATCCCGTTGCAAGAAAGGGGGCAAGTTCCTTCGCTTACTCTGTGTAAAATCGAATTGGTATCCCATCAAGTCCATCGGCCTTTCCTCTTTTGAGCGATTTTAATTGTTTTTCTATCCCTCTGTCATCTAGTTTGATACCTACCATTTTGTCATCTGTGCGACAATGTAGAGAAGGAACTACCGCGCTGTCTTCCTCTGTGAAACAGCTTTGGAAAAAGACATTTAATATTTCGGCCTTTAATCTATCCTCTGTTTCAGTACCATTTTGGTCAGAGAGTGTATGGATATTTTGTTTTGATCCACCTACCGCTTTGACATAAGACCAAAATTTCATAGGATCTTCTGCCAAGTCAGTACATTGACGTTTACTTTCCAATTCATTCAACGCCTCTCGCATAGCCCTCCTCACACTATATTTCGCTTCGCGTAATTTTTGTTTGTCTGCAAGGCTTTGACAATGTTTATGTTTGCTGTGAAGTTCCGTTTGCTTCCGCAGCAGTTTTCTAACTCGGTTGTTGTACCACGGTGGCTCTTTTCCATCTCTTACGATCTTCCTTGGCACATACTAATGCATATTGTGCGATGATTTGAACTTTGTCCACTGATCCTTAACACTGTCTGTACTTGAGATAAAACTTTTGTGTTGGGCTGTCAAGTACTCTGAAATCTGCTTTTTGTCACTATTGCTAACCAGAAAAATCTTCCAACCTTTTTTAATATTTCTATTTACGGCTGAAACCATGGATGCAGTAACCGCTTTACGATCGCTGAATCCCGCATCTCGTGGTCGTACGGTAGCGTACTCGCTTCCCACGCCCGGGTTCCCGGGTTCGATTCCCGGCGGGGTCAGGGATTTTCTCTGCCTCGTGATGGCTGGATGTTGTGTGCTGTCTTTAGGTTAGTTAGGTTTAAGTAGTTCTAAGTTCTAGGGGACTGATGACCATAGATGTTAAGTCCCATAGTGCTCAGAGCCATTCGATCGCTGAATCCCTGTTCTGCGTTAACAGTTTCAAACAGTTCGGGTCTGTTTGTCACCAGAAGGTCTAATATGTTATCGCCAAGAGTCGGTTCTCTGTTTACGTACTAACATACGTAAATCCACAAGATCATAGAGGTTTAAATACTCGAAAAGCGTTGTGGATATAAATAAACGGCGACTGATAACAGTAAACTTGTTGTTTCATTCGAATAAAAGACAGCTCTTTTCCTTTGCACACGCAAAAGCTTAGATCTCTACTTCACTAACTATGGCTGTAATTTACGGCAAGAAATGAAGAATGAATTGATTGTTGGTGTTAATAACGATCATCCTCCTTTACTTCCTCTGTATTACAGCACATGACGCGTCACTGAACACATTTGTTCTGTGCATGCAGTACACGTGAGGCGCCTAGTTGTTTCCACTGCCCTGTGTGGAATACGAAGGTTCTGCTATAGTTTACTAACCTGCTGTCTTCAAGTTGATGTCCCCAGCGAAGAAAACAGCACGCAGGTCGTAGGTTCTGTATCTTGAGACTGAAACTAACTTTTAGCGAGGTTCTGTTCTGGAATAATGTATCACTTCTTTGGGATGCCACTCGCATATTTTAATATAGCCACACCAGAAGACTACATGATCTTAATACACCACCTTCTGATACAGCAAAGTACATGATCCAACACAATGTTTACGAAAATGTACCTTTACACTATTTGTGGCACGTGTCTGTGCCTCATGACTACCGGAGTGAATCTTTTAATACTGAATACTGGCAAACACATCCTGCAACAGACAGCATGACTGTACATCTCGACTGCCTAATCCGGAGTCACGAACAGGAATTTAAATAAAAATTGGAAACACATCCTACGACAGACAACATGTCTGTTCTCGACTGCCTAATCCAGAGTGACGAACAGCCGGAAACACTTGGCGCGCCATACCAGAAAAGGCGTTCCCCGAACGCTTCCGAAGTGCTTCGTGTGCAATTTAGTCAGTCTTTTGTTTTTGATTTCAATAGGTTTTAATAATTCTAAAATGACTGATTGATAGTCAGCTGTTGAGTGATATTTATATTAAGGGGGGGGGGGGGGGGGTAGGACCTCAAACGGGCCGACTTGGAGCAGGAGAAGCACCACAGGACATTTTAATTTCCACTGTCTATACTTTTACAAATAATATCGTAAAACTTTGTCAGTATGAACAGGAAGGATTCAGAATTCACACTCATAGCAGTGGAAGTTCAAAAACATAACAAAATATATTTTCTTACATGTGAAATTTCATCATTTTTTCACTTACTATTGGCTGCATTTGTGCTATAGGTACGCTTTTCTTCATAAGTAAGAGAGACTGATAAATTTACTTACAGGTGTCTGAAACTCTACAATCTATTTAATTTACGAAAAAATGAATGAGGTGTTACGTTTTGTGCTTTATGTTCAGAAAAAAATCAAATTTTGTAGTTAATTATCTCTATTTGTACCATAGTTTTCAATAGATTTGGAAAATTCTAGAGTTTCATACATCTGCAAGTATGGTTTGTATGCTGTGCAAAATTCATCAAAGAATCTCTCGTACTTGTGAAGATAAATGTACCTATAGCAACAAATGCAGCCAATAGTAAGTGAAAAAATGATGAAATTTCACATGTAAAAAAAATTATTTTGTTATATTTTTGAACTTCTACTGCTATGAGTGTGAATTGTGAATCCTTCCTAGTCATGTTGACAAAGTTTTATGAATTTACTTGTAAAAGTATAGACAGTGGAAATTAAAATCTCCTGTGGTGCCTCTCCTGCTCCATTTCAGCCCATTTGACGTCCTACCCCCCTTAAAAAGTGAAGTCATTCCAATGAGTATTTTAACTAATAATAATAACTATACTTTAACGTTTTGGCGGCCTTGCTCCGAACACAGCAGCCAATCACAGAGCAGTAGCATTATGCAGGCGGTCTTTCTCACGGGAATGGTACCGAATCTGTCACAGGTACCTCACACCACATTTCGTCATCTATACATGTACTTCTTGCATCTCCACTGCTCTGGGAACAGCTTGTTGGAGCCTAATATGATGGCTGACTAAGCCAGAAATATATTAGAACAAACAAGCCCTCGGTCACAAATATTAAGTCAAAATTGACCAGTTTTCAACGCTGCTATGAGCGTCGTCTTCAGAATTAGACTAACTGTTCTAAAACATATTAAGTATATAATACATTAATAAAATTATAGTTTGTACTGACTGGAAAAAGATACAGTACTTACAAGACACATATTAAAAAAGATCTAAGCCGGAAAGGCGACGTCATGAGTAAGATGGCGAGCCGCTAAGGGCTGCTCGTACTTTAGCGGTTGCAACAAGACTGAGGTGCCCACGTTAGAAAGTGTGGCCAAGTAAACATGGTGTTGCTACGAGCGCCATCTAGCAGCCGCAGAAACAACTAGGCTACTGTACATTCAAAATTAGACACATGAAATTGTGATGCAGCTGATTCAGGCATAACGTAAGCACTAATAATAATAGGATGAAGTTACGTATTTATCTGCTTTAAACAGAGGTACATTTTGTAAAGCAAAATAACGTTAGTTATGACATACAAGAAAACAGCAAAGATGTAACAGGAAAACAACATTTCGGTAAACTGCATGAGGAAATCTCAATCAAAGATCAAGCAATGGCTTTATACAGTCGAAAAAGTTTTTATTTCGCAGCTGCAGCTGTTCGTTGAGAATGAGTTCATCATGACAAGAGAGATGTTCGAAAATCTCCAATTCCTCTAAAACATCTAACCTACGCCCCTTCTTTTCGGTATGCAGAATACTGTTATCGCCTATGGCTTTAGGCACGTGTCCAGTAATTAAGAGATGATCGGCAAAGGATGAATTTAGAGGACTGGGGCCGTTCTTTCTCAAAAGATGTTCTTTATATCTGATGGTGAAAGCACGTCCAGTTGGCCCTATATAATAGGAGGAGCAGGTATCGCAGATGATCTTATAAACGCCAGAACTTTCTGTAGGGGAGCGAATGGATTTCAAATTATGAATGAAGTTTGCCGGCCGGTGTGGCCGTGCGGTTAAAGGAGCTTCAGTCTGGAACCACGTGACCACTACGGTCGCAGGTTCGAATCCTGCCTCGGGCATGGATGTGTGTGATGTCCTTAGGTTAGTTAGGTTTAATTAGTTCTAAGTTCTAGGCGGCTGATGACCTCAGACGTTAAGTCGCATAGTGCTCAGAGCCATTTGAACCATTTTGAATGAAGTTTCTCTTTAGATTATTAGTAGAGAAGACAACATGCAGTTGTATTTGTTGCGAAGCATGCGCTGAATCTGATAGGAAATGGGTCCTATGAAAAGAATAGAAAAACCTTTTTATGGGTTAATTTCAGTGCATGAGTTGTTGAGCGTGGTAGTTCAAAAAATGGTTGAAATGGCTCTGAGCACTATGGGACTTAACATCGGTGGTCATCAGTCCCCTAGAACTTAGAACTACTTAAACCTAACTAACCTAAGGACATCACACACATCCATGCCCGAGGCAGGATTCGAACCTGCGACCGTAGCGGTCACGCGGTTCCAGACTGAAGCGCGTAGAACCGCACGGCCACACCGGCCGCCTCGTGGTAGTTCTTGCAGCTTTCTTTTTTAGGATATTGTCCACAATGTTAGGGGTATATTCATTATTGACTGCTATGGTTTTAACTAAATTAATCTCCTCATTGAACTTTTCTGTTGAAAGTGGTATAGAGGTGGCTCGGTGGACGGCAGAGTGAAAAAAGCCAGCAATGTTAGAAATTGGCAGAAGTGAAGCTGTGAGGACGGGGCGTGAGTCGTGCTTGGGTAGCTCAGTTGGTTGCCGGCACGGTAGCTCAGCGTGTTACGTACCCTCTGTAATAAAAAAGAGTTAATCGATCATCAACGAACTTCATCGGATGTCTTACGATGTCCGCCCCGAGCAGATAAAACGAACAAAAATCGAACAAAATGAGACAAAAAAAATTAGAAAAGAAAAGAAAAAAAAAGTTGGTAGAGCACTTGCCCGCGAAAGGCAAAGGTCCCGAGTTCGAGTCTCGGTCCGGCACACAGTTTTAATCTGCCAGGAAGTTTCATATCAGCGCACACTCCGCTGTAGGGTGAAAATTTCATTCTATATTAGAAATTACTTTTTAAAGAAACGTTTTCGACAAAATCCGCCTCCCGCTTCCCGCGCCTGAAGGATTCTCCAGTTCTTAAAGAACTGCATTAGGTGTACGACCACAGTGGAACCTGCGCCCGTGTTACGTCACAACGCCGCTACGGCAGTTGGCCGCCCCCGCAAGGCCGCTTGCCGTGACAACACGGGCGAGTCTGAAAGCGGCCGTAGACCCGTTACGGCGGCCGGAGTCCGTGCGTCAACAACAGACAGCCCCCTATATACGCCGGCAGGTCACCGGCCGCGCCGCTCCACCAAAGCGGCCACACTTTCATCCCCCTTTAGCGCGGCGGTCGCTCTGCCTGCGGCTCGTCCTTCCAGTGCGGTTCCAACCACTGCCAGACATCGTGACGCACGTGGCGACCTACACAGCTCCCTAACAACGGTACAGGCCGGCCGACACGAGCGCGACGGCGCCGTCTTCGTCCGGAATTTCCAGGGCGCCCACTATTTCCAGTATGTGCAGCATTCTCGGAGAGTCACTTTGCTGAAATTGGGCAGCGCGTTGTCCGGCCGGGTAATGTTGTGAGGTTTGTACAGTAGCGCCACCAAAACAGGTCTACTACAGTATAACCTCGTTAGCGCGAACTCGCTTAGGACGAACTCGCTGTTAAACGCGAAAAAAATATTGGTCCCGCCAGGATTACGTTAGTTCTTATGGTATGTTTTATCGGTTAAGGGGCTCCGGAAAGGCTCAAAATCATGAAAAGTTCAATTTTTACTTTTTTGCATTTTCTGAATCTGCAGACTATTACCTTTTAATAGATATATAATTTATTCAATTCCGAAGACTACAACTATTTTTAAATTTTTTTTGAAATGTGTTCTACATGGGCGTGACCCACTGTGGCGCTGTTAAAGTGCTGTCAAATGATGTTATTATTAACGTCCGTGTTCATCAGGTACATTTTAGTGATGTGAGATAAAGTATGTGTTGTGGCTAACCTATTTTCAGAGACTTAGCAGCACCTGAACTGTTGAAAAAGTGTATTCACGGAAAAACTCAAAACCCCAATGAAAGTGTAAATAGTGTTATATGGTCGAGAATCCTCAGGACTGTATTTGTTGGAATAGAAACACTTCACTTTGGTGTGTATGATGCTGTTGCGACTTTCAATGATGGCAACATTGTAAGGTGCAAGGTATTTAGAAATATGGGAATGAAGATAGGTTCTAACATGGTACGAGCGATGCTTGCTTTAGACGAGGAACGCCTTAGGGCTGCAGACAGGGCTGTAAAGAGTCTAGAAATACAAGCAAGAGTAAACAGGAGGAGGAACAAGAGGAAGCTGGAGGAGGAGTTTGCAGAGGATGAAGATAATCCATCCTATGGACCTGGAATGCACTAAAAAGTTAATCCAATCTTTGTCGCTCGATTCCCAAAACTTTTATTTTCTCATACTAATTACATGTTTTCTAAGGATCTTCCAAACATATTTGTTTCAAACTTTCAGTAAATGTTACACAGTACCTTCTGCATAATTTAACACAGCCTTTTTTCCAAAAAACTGTATATTTTTGAATATATAAATAAAAAATTGCAAAAAAATGTTGTGAATTTTCATTACAATTGAAAAAAATCATCTTTAATAACTGAACTAAAATTTTGTAAAATCCCTGTGTTAAGTTGTAGCCCATATTGCAATAAATAATCTGTAAAAAGTTCAACTTCCTACCTCAAATACTTTCTGAAGAAAGATGTAATTTATAAGCGTTATTTTAACATTGCAAGTATAGGGCGTTCCGGAGCCCCTTAAGACGAACTCGCTGTTAAACGCGAAAAAAATATTGGTCCCGCCAGGAATACGTTAATTCTTATGGTATGTTTTATCGGTTAACACGAATTTCGGTTAAGGCGAATTACGAACTCTGTTTCAGTTCCTAGCGTAATTACATTTCACTGTAACACAAACTTCCGACCTTAGAGTATTCTTTTTTTCCGCAAGGAATGTAGGATATGTAGCTACAAAGCTAATTATACTTATCGTTGACTCGTTTTTAACATATTGTAGGTCGGTAGCCGCGATTATCACCTCAACAATCAGCGTAAGACATTCAACAACGTGTGCAGCAGCATTTAGGAATGTACTGAGTGCCAGATTTGACAGGTGTTCTGTTAGTCGTAGCCGTATCGAGTTGGAATACTGAATAAAAACTACAGTTACAACCGGTACTGTAGCACGCGAAAATGGCAGAGGAAACAGACAGCTCTAAACGTGCAGCTACAGATTAAGATTCTAGATGAAGTGGACCGTGGTACCAAGAAAACAGCAATTGCAGAGCAGTGTGTAATACCTAAATCTACTTTATCTACGATTATTAAGAATCGAGAAAAAATTATTAAATGCTGCGTCATCAGGTTCTGGAAACAAATCTTAACAACTTCGTACCGCCAAGTATGAAGACATCGAGACGTTACTGCCAGAATGGTTCAATCATATCCAAGCATCTAACGTACCTTTAACTGACCCTGTGATTCAGTCAAAAGTAAATGATATTGCTAAAGATATAGGCCTCGAAGACTTCCGTTCTGCTGGTTGGTTGTATCGGTTGCAAAAGAGACATTCAATTTCATCTGTACAAATTTGTGGTGAAGCAAATAAAGTTGATGAAGAAAGTGCGAACAGCTGGTTGCATGAATTCAACCGAGTGAGGGAAAAGTATGCCCCCCGTGATGTGTTTAACATGGATGAAACTGGATTTTTCTACAATCCTTTTCCAAATCACACCCTGGGGATAAAAGGCGATAAGTGTCACGGTGGACCACGAAGCAAACAAAGCGTGACTGTTGTACTGTGCTGTAATGCCGACGGCAGTGAGAAGTTTCGTCCCTGGGTTATCGGTAAATCCGAGAAACCACGTTGTTTTAAAAACATAAATATGGACACTTTACCTTGCGTCTACTCTCACCATAAGAAAGCTTGGATCGATGGAACGTCATTTCGCAAGTGGCTTCTTCGCTTCGACAGTCGAATGGTTCCTCAAAAGTAGACATGTTCTTCTTACATTGGACAGATGGACTGCCCATAACGTTCACGATCTGAACCTATGCAGCATAAAGATTCAGCTTTTTCCACCCAACGCCACAAGCCGTCTTCAGTCTTTGGACCAAGGCATAATCTCTCTCATAAGGAGAGCTTATCGTATGCGACTTGTAAGAGCTGCAACAATTCGTGCTGCTGAAAACAATAGTGCAACCCCAAATTGGAATCTGCTCGATGCAATAAAAGCCATCGCAGCAGTCTGGAACTCAGTATCGCCACATCATACAGGGAAGTGCTTTAACAGAGCTTCGAGACATAGCAACACTGAAGATGTCCCCGATTTAGAAGATACCACTTCACCTGATGAATGGACAGTTCTGCAGGACGTTGCGAACCCTGGGATTGGTTTCTAAGAATTCATTAGTGTTGACGACGGTGTTGCCGTATGTGCTTGTGTGGAATCGGATGTGACAAAAGCTGTGAACAGGGTGCAGGAAGGGCCATCAGAAGAAAGTGAAGAGGCAGAGAATACAGATACCATTCCACTTACCCGTCAGGAGATGTTTACAGCCTTGGACTGTTTAGAACGGTTCGCTTCAACATCCGACGTCACTGCTGGATATACGGACGCTATTATTACAATTGGTTGTGAAATTACAAAATACTATCGTTCCCACGAACGTCAGCGAACCATGACCGAGTTTTTTCCAAGTAACGTACACAATTTGTAAGTACTTGGATTTTACAATCATTTTATAGTGTAATAAGTCTACAATAACGTGATTGATAGTGTAGTGTATTACACATTAGTGTACTGCTGTACATGTATACTTATTAAAATCAGTGTTTTTCACTTAACACGAATTTTATTTAACACGAACTCCCGATTTTTCGGTGCCTTCGGATTCGTGTTAACGAAGTTTTACTGTATTTACAAACTAGTACTAGTGAGCGGCAATCGACAAGAAACAGCGTTGTTACGTTTAAAGCGTGGTACGTTGTGTGTTTTATACATATTAGTTAACAGCTCCACGATAAAGCGAGAAATGGCAGCTCATCTAAATCTACATCTAACGGTGCGCGGTACATCTACATCTACATCTACATTTATGCTCCGCAAGCCACCCAACGGTGTGTGGCGGAGGGCACTTTACGTGCCACTGTCATTACCTCCCTTTCCTGTTCCAGTCGCGTATGGTTCGCGGGAAGAACGACTGTCTGAAAGCCTCCGTGCGCGCTCTAATCTCTCTAATTTTACATTCGTGATCTCCTAGGGAGGTACAAGTAGGGGGAAGCAATATATTCGATACCTCATCCAGAAACGCACCCTCTCGAAACCTGACGAGCAAGCTACACCGCGATGCAGAGCGCCTCTCTTGCAGAGTCTGCCACTTGAGTTTGTTAAACATCTCCGTAACGCTATCACGGTTACCAAATAACCCTGTGACGAAACGCGCCGCTCTTCTTTGGATCTTCTCTATCTCTTCCGTCAACCCGATCTGGTACGGATCCCACACTGATGAGCAATACTCAAGTATAGGTCGAACGAGTGTTTTGTAAGCCACCTCCTTTGTTGATGGACTACATTTTCTAAGGACTCTCCCAATGAATCTCAACCTAGTACCCGCCTTACCAACAATTAATTTTATATGATCATTCCACTTCAAATCGTTCCGCACGCATACTCCCAGATATTTTACAGAAGTAACTGCTACCAGTGTTTGTTCCGCTATCATATAATCATACAATAAAGGATCCTTCTTTCTATGTATTCGCAATACATTACATTTGTCTATGTTAAGGGTCAGTTGCCACTCCCTGCACCAAGTGCCTATCCGCTGCAGATCTTCCTGCATTTCGCTACAATTTTCTAATGCTGCTACTTTTCTGTATACTACAGCATCATCCGCGAAAAGCCGCATGCAACTTCCGACACTACCTACTAGGTCATTTATATATATTGTGAAAAGCAATGGTCCCATAACACTCCCCTGTGGCACGCCAGAGGTTACTTTAACGTCTGTAGACGTCTCTCCGTTGATAACAACATGCTGTGTTCTGTTTGCTACAAACTCTTCAATCCAGCCACACAGCTGGTCTGATATTCCGTAGGCTCTTACTTTGTTTATATGGCGACAGTGCGGAACTGTATCGAACGCCTTCCGGAAGTCAAGAAAAATAGCATCTACCTGGGAGCCTGTATCTAATATTTTCTGGGTCTCATGAACAAATAAAGCGAGTTGGGTCTCACACGATTGCTGTTTCCGGAATCCATGTTGATTCCTACAGAGTAGGTTCTGGGTTTCCAAAAACGACATGATACATGTTCTAAAATTCTACAACAGATCGACGTCAGAGATATAGGTATATAGTTTTGCTCATCTGCTCGACGACCTTTCTTGAAGACTGGGACTACCTGTGCTCTTTTCCAATCATTTGGAACCTTCCGTTCCTCTAGAGACTTGCGGTACACGGCTGTTAGAAGGGGGGCAAGTTCTTTCGCGTACTCTGTGTAGAATCGAATTAGTATCCCGTCAGGTCCAGTGGACTTTCCTCTGTTGAGTGATTCCAGTTGCTTTTCTATTCCTTGGACACTTATTTCGATGTCAGGTACTTTGGTACTTTGGTACCACTGACTCGTATCCCTTTCCTTGTCCCGCTCACGAACGGCCCGTGGGAAGAGTGGTTGTCAGTAAGCCTCTGTATTGGCTCTGATTTGCCGAGTTTTCCCGTCGTGGTCATTTCGCGAGAGGCATGTGTGTGTGGGGGGGGGGGGGGGGGGGAAGGAATATGTTGTCCCACTCTTCCCAGAAACTGTTTTCCCAAAATTTCAGTAATAATACTCTCAGTGGTGCACAACGCCTCTCTCGTAGTGTCTGCCACCTCTGTAACGCTCTCGTGTCGACTAAACGATCCGGCGACAAAACGCCCCTCTCTTCGTTTGATCTTCTCTCTCTCTTCTATCATTCCTATCTGGTGAGGATCCTGTATTGCGGAACACTACTCAAGAATCGGATGAATAACCGCCGCCGGCCGAGTGGCCGAGCGGTTCTAGACGCTTCAGTCTAGAACCGCGCTGCTGCCACGGTCGTAGGTTCGAATCCTGCCTCGGGCATGCATGTGTGTGATGTCCTTAGGTTAGTTAGGTTTACGTAGTTCTAAGTCTAGGACTGATGATCTCAGATGTTAAGTTCAAAATGGCTCTGAGCACTATGGGACTTAACTTCTGAGGCCATCAATCCCCTAGAACTTAGAACTACTTAAACCTAACTAACCTAAGGACATCACACACAACCATGCACGAGGCAGGATGCGAACCTGCGACCGTAACGGTCACGCGGTTCCAGCCTGTAGCGCCTAGAACCGCACGGCCACTCTGGCCGGCTCAGATGTTAAGTCCCATAGTGCTTAGAGCCATTTTGAATGACCGCCTTATAAGCCACTTCCATTGTGAATAAGGTAAATTTCCTAAACATTCTTCGTATGAATCTCAGTCTCGCGTCTGCCTTTCCTACTATTTGTTTTCTGTGGCCATTCTACTCGCTCTGGATAGTTACCCCTAGATATTTTACGGTAGATACTGTCTCCAGCAATTCGGCATTGCACACAGTGGATTTTTTTTCGTATGTTTGGGCAACATGTTACATTTATTTACGTTCATAGATATCTGCCGGAGGCTTCACCGTTCATCAGTGTTCTGCAGGTCTCCTGGCGCTACTGCTTTCCTATAGACAACCGATTCATCTGCAAATAGTCTTAAAGAGCTTTGGGTGGTTTCCACTACATCATTTATACAGAGGGGTCCAAAAAAATGTATCCACTGTTTAAAAGTCCATAACTGGCAAACTAACTGAAGGAGTTGTCTCATCTTTGGTAATGTAATAGTCTGTAGTTCCGGCAATCGCCACACAGGCGTAGTATTGCGTTGTTTTGTTTTGTTAGACGACAGTCACCAGATAGTCAGTGTTTTGTTCTTAGGTGCACCTAGTTACTAGAGTAAACATGGCTGGCGCAAGGCTTCAATTCGATGAAAGGAAGTCAGTTTTGAAGTGGTATTTTAAGTACGAAAACATTAATGAGGTTCAACGGCAATGGCGAAATGAGTATCAAACAGAGCCACCGACACATTTAACGATTCGTCGCATTCGAGACAAATTTGAAGCCGAAGGCTGTGTTAAAGATGTACACAAACAACGATCTGAACGACCTGTAACAGTAAGAAGCCCAGCTAACTCCCGTCGTGTGTTACAACAATTCACTCGCTCACCACAGAAGTCTGTGAGACAGTGTGCCCGTGAAACTGGAGTGAGTCGCTCAAGTGTTCGACGACCTTTGAAGACAGCAAAGGGGAAGTGCTACATCCCACGATTGCAACACACAATGAACGATGACGACCCAGATCGTAGCATGGAGTACTGCGAATGGTTTACTAACATGGTGCGCAACAATGAAGAGTTTGCAGGGATGATTTTATGGTCTGATGACGCACAGATCCATCTACCAGGAGGATGGATAGGCCGTAGAGGTGCTGTGGAGTATCCACCACGTTTCCCAGACCTAACTCCTCTGGACTTTTACCTGTCGTTTATCGACAAAAACCACGCACATTGGATGAACTTCGAGAATGCATCGTACATTCATGTGCAAATATCCAACTGAACACGTTGCAGTCAGTAGTTCGTGCTGCAGTTCGGCTGCATCGTTTGTATGTATGGTGACCATTTCGAACACATACAGTGATATCTTTAAGTTGGAATTTAAGCTGCACTTTCACCAAAAATGAGACAACTCCGTCAATTAGTTTGCAAGTTATGGACTTTTAAACAGTGGATAAATTTTTTTGGACCCCTCTGTATATATTGTAAACAACGAAGGCCCTACTACACTTGGTTGGGCTATTCCGAAAATTACCTTTACATCTGTCGATGTTGTTCTGTTAAGAGCCACGTGTGGAGTTCTATTTACAAGGAAATAATGTATCCTGTCGCAGATCTGGTCCGATATTCGGTAAGTTCGTACTTCTGTTTCACTAAACGGCAGTCCCCGATGGTGTCAAATACCTTGCTGAAGTCAAGAACATGAAACATGTTACCTCATTCTAAAATAGATAGACGTCAACAATATAGGCCTATAATTACGTGCATCTGTCCTGCGACGCTTTTCGGAAACAGAAATGACTTGCGCTTTCATGGAGTCGCTAGGTACAGTTCTTTGTTCCTATGATCCACGAAAACTTCTGCTGTAAGGTGAGCAAGTTCTTTCGTATAATCTCTGTAGAATCTTACAGGAATCTCATCTGGTCCTGATGCCTTTCCACTTTGTTTTTCAATTCCACGGTCGGTTATCGCATCTAACCTCAAATTTTCTCTAATGGTAATTCTGCCAGGGTGTGTGCGTGTAAACTGTGATAACTGCCAAAAAAATTGTTGCCAGTAGTAGTACTGTCCGCGGCGTTCGTGTCAGAAGAATGCTTTTCAGGTAAGATTTTTAAAACTCCGAGGACGATGAGATTAACTGCGACTCAGATAAAGGTCCTGAATAAGATCCCGAAAGTAAATGTGCTTCAGAATTTGTTGCTCAACTCATAAATGTGAGTAATTCTATAAGTGAGTAAACAATGTTAAATTGTTGCCCTTACCACTGTTTACATGAATTTAAGTGGCAATGTAATGGTAGAAATCTTACCAAACATCCTCAACATAGTTCATGTGGTGCACTAAGGCAAACACTAAAGTAATTTTCATTATGCTGCGTTACAGATTAATTGTTAAGGGTACAAATCGTAGTAGGCTACCAATAAACTGAAAATGGTTCAAATGGCTCTGAGCACTATGGGACTGAACATCTATGGTCATCAGTCCCCTAACTACACAACACCCAGCCATCACGAGGCAGAGAAAATCCCTGACCCCGCCGGGAATCGAACCCGGGAACCCGGGCGTGGGAAGCGAGCACGCTACCGCACGACAATAAATTGAACAATTTGGACATTTTAAAACTGTATTTTTGTGAACGTCCGCACGAATCGTTCGTTAACTCATCCAGCAAGAAAAGATTGGTAAGTCAACGGTAAATCACGTTAAGTGCACTCAGCTTGCAAGTAGACAAGTGTGCAAGTACACATTCACTTCTTTTTAAGAATAAAATTTTGGCACAATTTACGGTTTTAAAAGTATGTCGTTACTGTAGAAAAAATTGACAACACCGACTTACCTGATTAAAAATACCATATTGAATGTATAATTTCCTCACTTATTCTTCAGTTTCAGTTGCACACTTTTAATTACATGAAGAATAAATGAGAATTATTTTAAATATCAACACAGTTGTTGATTCTCTCAGGACCAACAGGTCGGCTATAGTGACACTGGATATCCTTGAAATATCTTATTTCGGGATTTTAGTGAAACTTTACTGAGCAGTTTCCAGAACAACAGCCGGCCGGAGTGGCCGAGCGGTTCTATGTGCTACAGCCTGGAACCGCGCGACCGCTACGGTCGCAGGTTCGAATCCTGCCTCGGGCATGGATGTGTGTGATGTCCTTAGGTTAGTTAGGTTTAAGGTGTTCTAAGTTATAGGGGACTGATGACCTCAGAAGTTGTGTCCCATAGTGCTCAAAACCATTTGAACCATTTGAACCCAGAACAACCAAAATGTTTCTTATCATTGTTTACTGCCAGGGTCGTCAAACTGTGCCATTATTTAAAAAAGGAGACTACACGATGCGTGACTATTATCGAGATAGTAGCCTTTGAACTCTGGATATAAGTTATATGCGAAACTAATAACAAACACACTAAAGATACTGAAACGTCCCCTTCGAAAATTAAGAATGACTGTGCTGATCAACTTTACGTTATTTGATACAGAAACAGCTGAGTAAAACTCAACGCACTCAGACAGTTTTCACTTTACTTATTCTGATCATTTCTAAACTGACACACAATATCTTAGCGCAACACAATCCGACATTTAATAATCCCTACAAAAGAATAGCTTTGACTAACAATAACCTATACCCTTCATGAATCAATTACCTCACAAAAATCTTCGTTGCTCGAACTACTGCAATACAGCGAGCGCCGATACTGCCAGTTACATAAAAGATTCAAACTACTGAAGGCACTAGCTACTGATAGGCATATAGTTAGCAAATGAAAGATTTCGATAGAGAACAATGTATTTACCTTAATAGTGTTCAAAAGTCATTATATAATGAAAGATTTTGATGAAGAACAAACAATATATTTACCTTCATAGTGTTCAAAAGTCATAATATAATATAATATTTTCTTGACATCTATTTTGACAAATTTTCTTTTTCTGACGGACACACGTTCAGATCGTCCGTTCATATTAACATCTCAAAACTCTGGCATCTCTGTACCCACATTCACTACTGCTGGCGGCTCACCTCCAAATGCGCAACGCTACGCGCTGTTCACGTCAAACTACCCAACACTACACAACCGAATATTCCATCAAAGAGTCCAACCAGCCACAGACTGCACACAGCGTAGTCAGCTATTTTAATACAGAGCGCTACGTGACGTGACCAACATAAAAGCCTAAACAGCCTACTTACAATACCTTCACAAATGTTTCTTACAAAGGAACATTATGGTTTTTAGAATGAGAGGACCTCACCCAGACAGTTCAAAATGGCACTGAGCACTATGGGACTTAACTTCTGTGGTCATCAGTCCCCTAGAACTTAGAACTACTTAAACCTAACTAACCTAAGGACATCACACACATCCATGCCCGAGGCAGGATTCGAACCTGCGACCGTAGCGGTCACGCGGTTCCAGACTGAAGCGCCCAGACCGCACGGCTACACCGGCCGGCTCACCCAGACAGTGTTTTCCCTGTCTCGTAAATTACTGAAAAACACAGAGATTGCAGTCATTCCACATACATAGCCTTTATGAAGTATCAGAAAGCTTTACACACACTTAACAGAGTTAAATTATGGGTACTTTTTTAAAAATGAATGGTATACCTCATCATCCGGTGGATTTACTTCAAATGATGTACATACACAATAAAATGAAATTACAAAAACGCTGTCCGTCTGCAATTATCATCTCTCAGGCTGCGACACAAGGGTGTCCTTCACAACATACATGTTAATATATACATAGATGACGTCATAAAGACATAGATTAAGGAAGTGCACCATTATAATTTTAATAATGAAGTTACAAATACATTCCTGTTTACAGATGATCGAATGATATTAGTCGACTCGGACGATAAATTACAAAGAGCAGTTTCCTTCGCACAGGGTGTCGATATCTAAAGACAAAAGTAAGATTAAGACAATCCATGGAAAGGGAATTTGAGAGCAGAAATAAGAAACGATGATAAACCTCTAGAATAACAAATATTTTTAAATATATGTGATGTGAGGTCTTATATATAATTACGCTGTCATCCAACTATCAAGAATCGAAATTGAAAAAAAAAAAAAAAAGAAACAGTCCGTAGGTACCATAAATCGCACTTTCCCCAAGAAAATTAGGAAAGAAACAGTACTAAAACTTTATGATGTCTTGGCAATACCGGTTGTAACGTAGGGGTCAGCGATTTGGTCTCTATCTGCTGGTCGACGCAGGAGGATGGAACCAGCAGAGGTGAGACAACTAGCTGGTCATAAACCCATAGATCGGATAGAGGACAGTGAATTAGAAAGAAACTGAGCATCAAAAACATATATCAGATAACAGGGAAGGGGGGTACTAAAAGAAATGGTATGAGCACCTTCAAAGGGTGTCAGACACACGAAAACCTAAAATTAATGTATAAATACACACTTCAAGCGAAATGAAATGCAGGGCTTCTTAGTAAGACATAGAAAGATTAGGTACAATCTACTTGAACTTGTGACAGGCAAGTATGCCTAAACCAAAACAATGTATGGTGATAATTTACAAACGCATATGCTTCAATCTAAAACCATCCGTCTCAGACTAAGCACAGAGTTGAAGAGAAGAAATTATTATTCAATAGTTCAAATTCAAATGGCTCTGAGCACTATGGGACTTAACATCTATGGTCATCAGTCCCCTAGAACTTAGAACTACTTAAACCTAACTAACCTAAGGACAGCACACAACACCCAGCCATCACGAGGCAGAGAAAATCACTGACCCCGCCGGGAATCGAACCCGGGAACCCGGGCGTGGGAAGCGAGAACGCTACCGCACGACCACGAGATGCGGGCTATTATTCAATAGTTGTCGGCAGAAAATGTAAATAACTGTAGTAGTGGTACTTAGTTCTCTCTGTATGAGAGATCAGCCAGAAAAATTATGATCATCGAGCTACTATCATGAAAGTCTCTTCGGGTTTGCTGCCGGATCCTAAAATCAACTTGACTCGATATTTCGGCGATCCAACTGTTCGCCATCTTCAGGAAATGCTGCTTCTGCGGATGAGTCCCGCTGAGAACTGACGCAAGATTGCAATTCGACGTCCTATATAGGCCACCGTTCAGTACACGGCGCATGCGCCGCCCATCACGGTTTCTGCCTTACAAAACAGGGAGGTGGCGCCGCCCTTAGTGAAACACTGCTGGCAGCGATATATCGCAATCCATGCCGCACCGAAGAACGTTCAGTTTTTGATGCGAGATAATACGGGATTCCACGTTTTGCTAAGAGGAAACCCATTGTCTCTGTTGATTAAATTATAAGCCAACCTAATTTGAATCGCCCCTTTATAGACACTATTTCAAAAACCGGAAATGTTGGCAATCACAACAGTTTCCTCAAATTTCATTTTGTGTCCCTCATTTAGGCAGTGTTCTGTTACGGCCGATTTTTCCGGCTGTCGTAGCCTCGTGTGACGGCGATGTTCCACACACCTGTCATGCGCTGTGCGAATAGAACGGCCAACGTAGGCTTTCCCACATTGACACGGGATTTTGTACACTCCGGGTTTCCTAAGTCCCAAATCATAGTTCACAGAGCCGAGAAGAGCCCTAATCTTAGAAGGTGGACGGAACACACTCTTAATGTTAAAATTCCTTAAAATTCGTCCAATCTTAAACGATAAGCCTCCAGCATAAGGAAGAAAGGCCACAGACCTATGTTCCTCTTCGTACGCCTCCGGAGATGGTCCAAATTCCATAGCCCGACGAATCTGTTTCTCGGTTTATACTATCAATATTAACCTGCCAGTCGATAGCACCGTCACCTGGTGAAGAACGACTGCTAGTTGGACACAAACACGGTGCAGGTGATATCAGTGTGTGTGCTGTCCATGTGTAAAATGAGCAAGGCGCGCGGTCTACGCTACTGGCGATTAACATTGCTACACCACGAAGATGACGTGCTACAGACGTGAAATTTAACAGGCAGGAAGAAGATGCTGTGATATGAAAACGATTAGCTTTCAGAGCATTCACACAAGTTTGGCGCCGGTGGCGACATGAGGAAAGTCTCCAACCGATTTCTCATACACAAACAGCAGTTGACCGGCGTTGCCTGGTGAAACGCTGTTGTGATGCCTCGTGTAAGGAGGAGAAATGCGTACCACCACGTTTCCGACTTTGATAAAGGTCGCATTGTAGCCCGTCGCGATTGCGGTTTATCGTAGCGCGACACTGCTGCTCGCGTTGGTCGAGATCCAATGACTGATAGCAGAATATGGAATCGGTGGGTTCAGGGGGGCAATACGGAACGCCGTGCTGGATTCCAACTGCCTCGTATCACTAGCAGTCGAGATGACAAGCATGGCTGTAACGGATCGTGCAGCCACGTCTCGATCCCTGAGTCAACATATGGGGACGTTTGTAACACAACAAACACCTGAACGAACAGTTCGACAACGTTTGCAGCAGCATGGAATATCAGCTCGGAGACCATGGCTGCGGTTACCCTTGACGCTGCATCACAGACAGGACCGTTTGCGATGGTGTACTCGAAGACGAACCTGGGTGCACGAATGGCAAAACGTCATTTTTTCAGATGAATCTAGGTTCTGTTTACAGCATCATGATGGTCGCATCCGTGTTTGGTGACATCGCGGTGAACGCACATTGGAAGCGTGTATGCGTCATCGCCATACTGGCGTGTCACCCTGCGTGATGGTATGGGGTGCCATCGGTTACACATCTCGGTACCCTCTTGTTCGCATTGACGGCACTTTGAACAGTGGACGTTACATTTCAGGTGTGTTACGACCCGTGGCTGTACCCTTCATTCGATCCCTGTAAAACCCTACATTTCAGCAGGATAATGCACGACCGCATGTTGCAGGTCCTGTACGGGCCTTTCTGGATACAGAAAATGTTCGACTGCTGCCCTTGCGAGCACATTCTCCAGATCTCCCATCAATTAAAAACGTCTGATATGAAAACGTCTAAAACGTTATGAAAACGTCTAAAAAAGCCTGGTCGATGATGGCCGAGCAACTGGCTCGTCACAATACGCTAGTCACTACTCTTGATGAACTGTGGTATCGTGTTGAATCTGCTTAGGCAGCTGTACCTGCACACGCCTTCCAAGCTCTGTTTGACTCAATACGCAGGCGTATCAAGGCCGTTATTACGGCCGGAGGTGGTTGTTCTGAGTACTGATTTCTCAGGTTGTATGCACCCAAATAGCGTGAAAATTCAATCACATGTCAGTTCTAGTATAATATATTTGTCCAATGAATACCCGTTTATCATCTGCATTTCTTCTTGGTGTAGCAATTTTAATGGCCAGTAGTTTAAATTAATGCTGAAGAAGGGGAAAGTAAGCTGGAGACGTGAATTAAAGTTTGTGTTATTGAGGCCACTGGACTACGGCTGTCTGTGCAACTAAGATAGTATAACGTTGTATGAACGAGGTGGCTGTCGGCACGGTAGCTGAGCGTGTTCGGTTACAGGGTTACCTGCCCTCTGTAATAAAAAAAACTGAGTTAATCGATGAATAACGAACTGAAACGGATGTCTTACGACGTCCGCCCCGAGCAGATGCAACGAACGAAAGCGAACGAATGAGATTAAAAAAGAAAGTGGCTAGCATACCTGACTGGTAAGCAATCAGATGCAGGTGGAAGTCCTGGCTGTGGCGAAAATTTTAATTCATTTCTATAAGTTCCATCATTATTGTAGACCCTGAAAAGAAATTACTGTTATCACTATTTCGTAAGAGTGGAGTACTGATTACAGAATTCAAGAATAACTGTACTTTTAGGATTCTGTACCTCAATTGGTAAAAAAGGAATGCTTGTAAGGTCAATTTCTTCTTCCTCTATCGGAGAGTTAAAAATCGATTTTCTGTGGAATGAGCAGACGTTTCAAATTAAAATTTATGTGACATCCGAAGGTTTATGGTCCCTTGACGGTATAATAAACGTTAGCTTGTAAATCAGTGCAATCCAATATACGAACATTTATGTCACATATTTTTATGCTCGCAGACAGACTCATTAAAATCTGCAGAGTATTTCCCCTTGGCATACACATGAATTCTGTCGAGAAGCAAGATTTCACAGTACAAGTAAACGAGAAGAGTAAGAACATTGTTAATTCGTGATTCTATCAGATGAAAAATTTCTTTGTCATTTGTTATGCGACTTCAAATTAAAACGTTCTTGGGAGTCTAGGGATTCCTGCGATTGCGATAATGCCGGTATCAGAGTGTGTAAGGGCAAAAATCGTCGACATTCTCCATTCACGGGGTGGATGACCTGTCTATACAGGGTGTCCCAGCTATCTTGGTTCAAATGGTTCAAATGGCTCTGAGCACTATGGGACTTAACGTCTATGGTCATCAGTCCCCTAGAACTTAGAACTACTTAAACCTAACTAACCTAAGGACGTCATGCAACACCCAGTCATCACGAGGCAGAGAAAATCCCTGACCCCGCCGGGAATCGAACCCGGGAACCCGGGCGTGGGAAGCGAGAACGCTACCGCACGACCACGAGCTGCGGACCCAGCTATCTTGTCCACCCAAAATATCTCTGGAACAATAACAGCTACTGGAAAACGACTTTCACCGATATCAATGTAGGGATGGGGCCCATGAATGTACATATTTGGAAAAACTCTAAAACGAAAGCATATGTGTTTTTTTAACACAAACATGTTTTTTTAAATGGACCTCCTATATTTTTTCTGAAGCAATCTATAGCATGACAAAGCACATACACAATGGCGTTGTTTGCATCGCAATATTCCCATTACATCCCGAGATATTAAGGCGCGAAGTTGACGCTTGAAACACCCGACATGCGCTGCTAGCGCATGTCCTGAGGCTCAGGCGTGAACCCCATGCTGCCCGTAATCGCGATGTGATTGACTTGCGTAATCACACTTCCATACTTATCAAGAGGTCCGAAACGAATAATACGGTCTGCTGCCATCCTGCATTAACGTCGTACATTCCAGCAGGTATTTATCCCATAATCTAGGGGTGATGCGTTTCTGTAACGTATGTGTGTACCGCAACGTTAGTCACAAAGCTAACTTCGCTTATCGTTAATTTGTACATAATTCAGTTTGTACGGAACGCATAGAGTTCGAATCCTATTCGCGATTGGCCAGTTTATTTCAAATACTATCACTGATGTATGACACAGTGTAGACGAAGCTACAGCTTGTGAAACGAGGGTATAAACAATATCTTCTGCATATAGTCCACCCATTGCATACATAGTACAGTAAAAGTGAGACATGTACATCACATATTCTCAGTGGAAATGCATTCTCCGAGTTGTACGTAGTTCACACAGTGGACCATAAATTGCTTTATTATTTATTTCACAACAGATAATCGAACTAACTGGCATCACAACAAAACAGTAACTATGTAATAGTTACTAAGTTCCTGTAGGCTCCACACAATGTTATTACTATAATTATTAATAATATTATTATTTTCAGTATTAGCACTTATACGCCTCTCGTGATGACTGGGTGTTGTGTGATGTCCTTTGGTTAGTTAGGTTTAAGTAGTTCTAAGTTCTAGGGGACTGATGACCATAGATGTTAAGTCCCATAGTGCTCAGAGCCGTTTGATTTTTTTATACGTATCTATAGTACTAGCAATGTTCAGACAGAAAATATTTCGCTTCAATTTCTACTAGCTCGGAAATAAGGGGTCCAGCAATCAGATGATTTACAAACAGTAAGGATAAAGCGCACATTTTAATTTCACTGATTTAAAATGGGCGTGCATGGTGTGGGATGAAGCAAGTGTTACTATGGAGTTGTGCGGAGGATACATGTTTTGTAACAAGTGTACTCTCGCTGTGCAGTCAGCTTCCTTTTCTGACAAACCTCCCCATCGCACCCCCCCCCCCCTCAGTTTAGTTACAAGTTGGCACAGTGGATAGGACTTGAAAAACTGAACACAGGTCAATCGAGAAAACAGGAAGAATTTGTGTGGAACTATGAAAAAAATAAGCAAAACATACAAACTGAGTAGTCCATGCGCAAGATAGGCAACATCAAGGATAATGTGAGCTCAGGAGCGCCGTGGTCCCGTGGTTAGCGTGAGCAGCTGCGGATCGAGAGGTCCTTGGTTGAAGTATTCCCTCGAGTGAAAAGTTTAATTCATTTTATTTAATTTATGATTATCACATCCACAAGAAAACCTAAATCGGGCAAGGTAGAAGAATCTTTTTACCCATTCGCCAAGTGTACAAGTTAGGTGGGTCAACAACATATTCCAGTCATGTGACGCACATGCCGTCACCAGTGTCGTATAGAATATATCAGACGTGTTTTCCTATGGAGGAATCGGTTGACCTATGACCTTGCGATCAAATGTTTTCGGTTCCCATTGGAGAGGCACGTCCTTTCGTCTACTAATCGCACGGTTTTGCGGTGCGGTCGCAAAACACATACACTAAACTTATTACAGTGAAAAGAGACGTCAATGAAAGAACGGACAGACCATAACTTTGCGAAAATAAAGAAAGTTTTCACTTTTTTTATTTTCGTTTTGTTCGCTTTAGTTCGTTGCATCTGCTCGGGGCGGACGTCGTAAGACATCCGTTTAAGTTCGTTGTTGATCTGTTAACTCAGTTTTTTTTTTATTACAGAGGGCACATTACCCTCTCACCGAACACACTGAGCTACCGTGCCGGCGATCACTCGAGGGAGGACTTGAACCAAGGACCTCTCGTTCCGCAGCTGCTCACGCTAACCACGGGACCAGGCGCTCCTGAGCTTAGATCATCCTTGATGTTGCCTATCTTGCGCATGGACTACTCAGTTTGTATATTTTGCTTATATTTTTCATAGTTCCACACAACTTCTCCCTGTTTTCTCGATTGATCTGTGTTCAGTTTTTCAAGGCCTATCCACTGTGCCAACTTCTAACTAAATCTGAGGGGGGTGCGATGGGGAGGTTCCCTTGTGAGAAGGAGTTGTAAGATAGTACTCGCGATGCACTGACAAATTGTTCATTATTCTGTAAAAATTATTGGTAGAGATAAGCAGTGGCAATTGTCTCACTGAGTCATTAGCTCACAGTTTAATAAGACACCAACAAAAACTATGTATACGGTTTTTAAAATGGCTGTCAATCAGCGACTGTTGCAAACACAAAATTTTGAAAAACACAGCACTCAGTCGCGAACACAATTAATTTGTGACCTAGGTTACGGTGTCACAAGGGACACCTTCTTCGGACAAATGGTTCAAATGTTTTGTGTTCATCGGAGCTGAGGGTATCATCTGGATTGCCATAGGGAAGTGTGGTAGGTCCGCTGTTGTTTTCTATCTACATAAATGATCTTTTGGATAGGGTGGATAGCAATGTGCGGCTGTTTGCTGATGATGCTGTGGTGTACGGGAAGGTGTCGTCGTTGAGTGACTGTAGGAGGATACAAGATGACTTGGACAGGATTTGTGATAGGTGTAAAGAATGGCAGCTAACTCTAAATATAGATGAATGTAAATTAATGCAGATGAATAGGAAAAAGAATCCCGTAATGTTAGAATACTCTATTAGTAGTGTAGCGCTTGACACAGTCACGCCGATTTAATATTTGCAGAGCGATATGAAGTGAGACAAGCATGTAATGGCACTTGTGGGTTCAAATGGTTCAAATGGCTCTGAGCACTATGCGACTTAACTTCTGAGGTCATCAGTCGCCTAGAACTTAGAACTAATTAAACCTAACTAACCTAAGGACATCACACACATCCACGCCCGAGGCAGGATTCGAACCTGCGACCGTAGCAGTCCCGCGGTTCCGGACTGCGCGCCTAGAACCACTAGACCACCGCGGCCGGACATTCTTCGGACAAAATTAAAACTAAATGTTACAGCATAACGTACCAAAAAAATACGAAAGCAGCGGTCATACCTGACGGCGTCAGATATCTGACTATCTGATGCTGTCAGGCATGACCGCAACTCGCCACTGTACCTCCGAGGATGTCTCCCGCAGTCGGAGACGAAACGTCAGGGGAGAGTTTTATACTTCGACCACGGCCTATCAGCTCGGAAGTTTTAAGTGAAGACGATACCGGCCGTGAAAGCTTACATTGTATGATCAAAGTTGAAGGATATTTGCTATCGTGGTCCACCGACAACGCCTCACAACGTGCGTCAGCGCATTGTCAATGCATGTGCGTACATTACGGAAGGCGAACGACTCGCTGTTGAGAGGAATGTCGTTACACGTAGTGCCAAATGTATTGAGGTTGACGGACATCATTTTGAGCATTTATTGCATTAATGTGGTATTTACAGGTAAACACGCTGTAACAGCATGCGTTCTCAGGAATGATAAGTTCACAAAGGTACATGTATCACATTGGAGCAACCGAAATACAATGTTCAAAGGTACCTACGTTCTGTATTTTAATTTTAAAAAAAACCTACCTGTTATCAACCGTTCGTCTAAAATTGTGATCCATATGACTGTGACTATTACAGCGCCATCTATCTCAAAGCGAAAAAAGTGGTCCAACTAAAACATTCATATTTCTTTACATACTACACGAATATGTAATAAAAAAGGGGGTTCCTATTTTTTAAAAAACGCAGTTGATATCCGTTTGACCTATGGCAGCGCCATCTAGCGGGCCAACCACACCGCCATCTGGTTTCCCCCCTCAAGCTAGACAAGTTTCGTTCTTTCTACTTTTTTCGTTTGACGCTTATTTCGTGAGATATTTGGCCCGGTCACTATCAATGGACCACACTGTATATGAATAAGAATATTTGGCAGTGCAGATAAAGTAGGATTGTGTTGGTCAATCCTGCTTTGTCATAGGCGGATTGTGCAAAAAGTACTCTGAAGTGGAGGGCCGCACGAATAAGGCTGAAGTAAAATAAATAAAACTTCCGTGAAAATGGTTTGGGGTGCACTCTAACAGCTGTGTCTCTATAACGAATAAGAACTGAGCTCATGTTATGCGGAACGTTTTGTTCGAACTATTCTATGTGCCATCTCCTAAAACATTTCCTACACTTTGCTGGCCGTAGTGGCCGTGCGGTTCTAGGCGCTACAGTCTGGAGCCGAGCGACCGCTACGGTCGCAGTTTCGAATCCTGCCTCGGGCATGGATGTGTGTGATGTCCTTAGGTTAGTTCGGTTTAATTAGTTCCAAGTTCTAGGCGACTGGTGACCTCAGAAGTTAAGTCGCATAGTGCTCAGAGCCATTTCCTATACTTTCTGAAAGATCCTGTGTATAAATATGTCGTGTGACTAGGGCCTCTGACTGGGTGTTGTGTGCTGTCCTTAGGTTAGTTGGGTTTAAGTAGTTCTAAGTTCTAGAGGACTGATGATCATAGATGTTAAGTCCCATAGTGCTCAGAGCCAACCACCAACCAGGGCCTCCCGTCAGGTAGACCGTTCGCCGGGTGCAAGTCTTTCGATTTGACGCCACTTCGGCCACTTGCGCGTCGATGGGGATGAAACGATGATGATTAGTACAATACAACACCCAGTCCCTGAGCGGAGAAAATTCTCCGACCCAGCCGGGAATCGAACCCGGGCCCTTAGGATTAACATTCTGTCCCGCTGGCCATTCTGCTACCGGGGGCGAACCCTGTATAGACTTTTGTGGTTATTATCAAAATCGTAGGCATTAGCGGTACGTTATAAGTGGTGTTCAAATGGCTCTGAGCACTATGGGACTTAACTTCTATGGTCATCAGTCCCCTAGAACTTAGAACTACTTAAACCTAACTAACCAAAGGACATCACACAACATCCAGTCATCACGAGGCAGAGAAAATCCCTGACCACGCCGGGAATCGAACCCGGGAACCCGGGTGTGGGAAGCGAGAACGCTACCGCACGACCACGAGGACGAGCTGCGGACATAAGTGGTGTTGATGGCGAGATGTTTTGGGAGGCGTGGGTGGGGGGGGGGGGGGGAGGAGCGGTAGAGAAGCAGGATGCATCCACTGCCTCATACCCCCACAGAGACCCGTACTCCGGCTTCGCCTGTCTGCCGTGACCAGACCGCCAGTTGGCAGTTGTATAAGAGCACGCCGTCCTTGGCGACAGCGCACTAGCGCCGGTAACCTTGGAGACGGGAGGGCGAGCTGTTCCCAGGGAAACACGAAAATAGGGAAAGCGGCGGCTGCAGGGGCAAAGTCCGCTCACCTTGCTGACTCACAAACACGGGCCAGCTGCCCGCTGCACCGCCGCGGCAGCGTCTGCAATAGAAACGCTGCCACTCCGTCACTGCCCCGTGCCTTTCACCGCCCCTGCACATGAATATAAGTTCTATAAACCAAAAAGAACACAGGACTGCACTGACGCGACAGATCACTCGTTTTAATCGCGGACAAAAACCGAAGCGCAGAGACTGTTAGTGGTTCAAAACTTAGTGTCCAGTCGCTCGCGAACGGAACAGGAACTGAAACTGAGGGTGGCAAAGCAAAAAGCGAAATACTTCGCATTGAAATGTTTCTTTACAAAGGAAAACGCACCACTGAGCTGACAACTGAAATACATCTACATCTACATGGATACTCTGCAAATCACATTCAAGGGGCTCCGGAACGCCCTATACTTGCAATGTTAAAATAACGCTTATAAATTACATCTTTCCTCACAAAGTATTTGAGGTAGGAAGTTGAAATTTTTACAGATTATTTATTGGAATATGGGCTACAACTTAACACAGGGATTTTACAAAATTTTAGTTCAGTTATTAAAGATGATTTTTTTCAATTGTAATGAAAATTCACAACATTTTTTTGCAATTTTGTTATTTATATATTCAAAAATATACAGTTTTTTGGAAAAAGGCTGTGTTAAATTATGCAGAAGGTACTGTGTAACATTTACTGAAAGTTTGAAACAAATATGTTTGGAAGATCCTTAGAAAACATATAATTAGTATGAGAAAATAAAAGTTTTGGGAATCGAGCGACAAAGATTGGATTAACTTTTTAAGGTCCATAGGATGGATTATCTTCATCCTCTGCAAACTCCTCCTCCAGCTTCCTCTTGTTCCTCCTCCTGTTTACTCTTGCTTGTATTTCTAGACTCTTTACAGCCCTGTCTGCAGCCCGAAGGCGTTCCTTGTCTAAACCAAGCATCGCTCGTACCATGTTAGAATGTTATTATTTACAGTAATAACACATACCTTTGGCTTTCCAACATTTCTCCTTTTCTTAAAAGCCTTCAGAGGATTTCTAATAACTTTACTTTTACTCATTATTATACTTCAACAAAACAGAGACTCAAGAAACAGAATTAATTACGAATATTTTCGAGATAACGACAGAGTAAATAAACATGAAACAATCGACAATCACACCAGCGATATATATTGAACCATCACAGGTTAGCCACAACACATACTTTACCTCACATCACTAAAATGTACCTGATGAACACGGACGTTAATAATAACACCATTTGACAACAGTTTAACAGCACCACTGTGGGTCACGCCCATGTAGAACATATTTCATAAAAAAATTAAAAATAGTTGTAGTTTTCGGAATTGAATAAATTATATATCTATTAAAAGGTAATAGTCTGCAGATTCAGAAAACGCAAAACAGTAAAAATTGAACTTTTCATGATTTTGAGCCTTTCCGGAGCCCCTAAAGTATCTGGCATAGAGTTCATCGAACCACCTTCACAATTCTCTATTATTCCAATCTCGTATAGCGCCCGGAAAGAATGAACACCTATATCATTCCGTACGAGCTCTGATTTCCTTATTTTATCTTGTTGATCGTTCCTCCCAGCGGAGGTTCGAATGCTCCCTCGGGCATCGGTGTGTGCGTTTGTTCAAAATGGTTCAAATGGCTCTCAGCGCTATGGCACTTAACATCTGTGGTCATCAGTCCCCTAGAACTTGGAACTACTTAAACCTACCTAACCTAAGGACATAACACACATCCATGCCCGAGGCAGGACTCGAACCTGCGACCGTAGCGGTCACGCGGTTCCAGACTGAAGCGCCTAGAACCGCACGGTCACACCGGGCGTCGTGTGTTTGTCCTTAGGATAATTTAGGTTGAGTAGTGTGTAAGCTTGGGGACTGATGACCTTAGCAGTTAAGTCCCATAAGATTGCACACACATTTGAACATTTTTTTTATCGTTCCTCCCTAAGTAAGACGGTGTCAACAAAATATTTCCGCATTCGGAGAAGAAAGTTGGTGATTGAAATTTCGTGAGAAGATATCGTCGCATCGAAAACGCCTTTCTTTTAATGATTTCCAGCCCAAATCCTGTATCATTTCTGTGACACTCTCTCCCATATTTCGCGATAATACACAACGTGCTACCTTTCTTTGAACTTATTCGATGTACTCCGTCAGTCCTTCTGGTAAGGATCCCACACCGCGCAGCAGTATTCTAAAAGAGGACGGACAAGCGTAGTGTAGGCAGTCTCCTTAGTAGGTCTGTTACATTTTCTAAGTGTCCTGCCAATAAAACGCAGTCTTTGGTTAGCCTTTCCCACAACATTTCTATGTGTTCCTTCCAATTAAAGTTGTTCGTAATTGTAATACCGAGGTATTCACTTGAATTTGCGGCTTATAGATTAGATTGATTTATCGTGGCATTCAGGTGGGTGACCTCACACTTGTCGTTATTTAACGTCAACTACCACTTTTAGCACCACTCCGATATTTTTTTCTAAATCGTTTTGCAGTTTGTTTTGATCTTCTGATGACTTAATTAGTCGATAAACGACAGCGTCATCTGCAAACAACCGAAGACGGCTGCTCAGATTGTCTCCCAAATCGTTTGTATAGGTAAGGAACAGCAAAAGACCTATAACACTACCTTGGGGAACGCCAGAAGTCACTTCTGTTTTACTCGATGACTTTGCGTCAATTACTACGAACTGTGACCTCTCTGACAGGAAATCACACATCCAGTCACACAACTGAGACGATATTCCATAAGCACGCAATTTCACTACGAGCCGCTTGTGTGATACAATGTCAAAACCCACCCGGAAATCCAAAAGTATGGAATCGATCTGAACTCCCTTGTCAATAACACTCAGAACTTCATGTGAATAAAGAGCTAGCTGTGTTTCACAAGAACGATGTTTTCTAAACCCAAGTTTCTCTGTCAATAGACCATTTACTTCGAGATAATTCATTATGTTCGAACACAATATATGTTCTAAAAACCTGCTGCATATCGACGTCAACGATATGGGCCTGTAATTTAGTGGATTACTTCTACTACCTTTCTTGAATATTTGTGTGACCTGTGCAACTTTCCAGTCTTCGGGTATGGATCTTTCTTCGAGCGGATGGTTGTATATGATTGTTAAGTATGGGGCTAATGAATCAGCATACTCCGAAAAAAACCTAATTGGTATACAGTCTGGACCACAAGACTTGCTTTTTATTAATAGATGTAAGTTGCTTCACTACTCCCAGGATATTTACTTCTACGTTATGTTGGCAGCTGTTCTCGATTCCAATTCTGGAATATTTCCTTCGTCTTCTTTTGTGTTGTCGGTGGCGCTGAGAAACAACTGGAGCCAATTAAATTGAACAATGCGCCAGGGACTAACGTTATCCCATTCTACACCCAACTATAATCTGCAGTGGATTTCTCGAACAAAAGTAGGCGCCTGGTAGTTGGAAGACAGAAGAGATCACTCCCGTATGCAAGAAGGGTATTGAATTGACGCATTTAACTAGGTCCAATATCATTCACATTTATTTGTTGCAGAATCGTAGAGTATATTCTGAGCACAAACGTAATCAGGTATCAGGAGAAATATGATCCCCTCCATGCCAACCGTCTTGGATTCCGCGAACATCGCTCATGAGACACCTAATTCGTACATTTCTCGTATGACACTCTTAGAGTCTGTTAGATGCTGTATTTCATCAGACAAGCATGTAGTTCGGAATAATACCTACGTGTATTGTCAAAACTGCCACTGTTCAAGATTGGGATTAACATTCAGGGTGAAAGGGTGTGAGCCGGCCGCTGTGACCGAGCGGTTCTTGGCGCTTCAGTCTGGAACCGCGCGACCGCTAGGGGACTGGTGACCTCAGGCCGGGGTGGCCGAGTGGTTCTAGGCGCTTCAGTCTGGAACCGCGCGACCGCTACAGTCGCAGGTTCGAATCCTGCCTCGGCATGGATGTGTGTGATGTCTTTAGGTTAGTTAGGTTTAAGTAGTTCTAAGTTCTAGGGGCCTGAAGACCTCAGAAGTTAAGTCCCATAGTGCTCAGAACCATTTGAACCATTTTGAACTGATGACCACAAATGTTAAGTCCCATAGTGCTCTGAGCCATTTGAACCATTTTTTGAAAGGGTGTGTGTGAATGATAAGATCCGCTGATGACATTTGCATCCTCAGTGAAAGTGACGAATAATAACAGGATCTCTTGATCTATTGAATCTAATGAATAGCCTAGGGTGTGCAGAATATGGATTCAGAGTAAATCGAAGAAGAACAGCGAAAAACTTAACATCGGTATTGGTGATCGCGAAGTAGATGACTTTAAGCAGTTCTGCTACCTAGGCAGGAAAATAATTCATGGCGGACAGAGCAAGCTGACTAGCATTGGAAAAAAGTGCATATCTGGCCAAGAGACTAGTAGCAAACATTGGCCTTGTTCAGAGGAAAAATTTTCTGAGAATTTACGTTTCGAGCGCAGCATTTTGTGATAGTGAAACATGAAATGTGGGAAAAACCAAAGAGGACTGATGAGGTAAGGCATGAGGAGGTTTTCCGCAATATCGGCGAAGAAAGGAATATGTGAAAAACACTGACACGAAGAAGGCACGGGATGACGGGTAATCTGCTAAGACATCTGTGAATAACTTCCATCATATTAGAAGGAACCGTAGAGGATAAAAACTGTAGACGTTGGTTGGTTGGTTGACCTGGCGGAGGGGACCAAACAGCGACGTCATTGGTCACATCGGATTATGGAAGGATGGTGGAGGAAGTAGGGCGTGGCCGGACGCGGGTTTGAACCGTAATCTTCCCGAATGCGAGTTCAAAATTGCAGAGGAAGACAGATATTGGAATACATCTAGCAGGTGACTGAGGACGTAGGTTGCCACATCAAACCACTAAAAGAGAGATAGATAGATAGAGAGAAAGAGAGAGAGAGAGAGAGAGAGCGTATGGTGTATCATGCGAAATTTGTGACTGGACTGAGTATTTTTTCGCAGAGAGAACGATGATGGACGGGATGTCATCGACAGATGTAGAAGTAATTTCAGGTGTGCCTCAGGTAAGTGTGTTGGAATCCATGTCGATCATGTCGTTTATTAATGACCTTGCGGACACTATTAAGTCACCTGAGACTTCTCACAGATGATGCAGATATCTTCATCGAAACACTGACCGAAAGATGCTGTATAAAAGTTCTGTCAGAGCTTGATAAGATTTCAAAGTGATACAAGACTTGGAAATTGCTTTAAATGTTAGGAAATGTAAAATTGTTCATTCCTATGACTACAATATCTGTGAGTCATAGCTGTAATTGGTAAACTCATAAAAATACTGGTTGTTGTTGTTGTTGTGGTCTTCATTCCAGAGACTGGTTTGGTGCAGCTTTCTATGCTACTCTATCCTGTGCAAGCTTCTTCATCTCACAGTACCTACTGCAACTTACATCCTTCTGAATCTGTTTAGTGTATTCATCTCTTGCTCTCCCTCTGCGATTTTTACCCTCCACGCTGGCCCTTCAATACTACATTGGTGACTCCTCGATGTCCCAGAACATGTCCTACCAAACGATCCCTTCTTCTTGTCAAGTTGTGCCACAAGCTCCTCTTCTCCCCAGTTCTATTCAATGCCTCCTCATTAGTTATGTGATCTACCCATCTAATCTTCAGCATTCTTCTGTAGCACCACATTTCGAAAGCTTCTATTCTCTTCTTGTCCGAACTATTTATCGTCCACGTTTCACTTCCATACATGGCTACACTCCATACAAATACTTTCAGAAACGACTTCCGGACACTAAAATCTAATCTCGATGTTAACAAATCTCTCTCCTTCAGAAACGCTTTATGTGCCATTGGCAGTCTACATTTTATATCCTCTCTACTTCGACCATCATCAGTTATTTTGCTTCCCAAATAGCAAAACTCATTTACTACTTTAAGCGTCTCATTTCCTAATCTAATTCCCTCAGCATCACCCAACTTAATTCGACTACATCTCATGATCCTCGTTTTGCTTTTGTTGATGTTCATCTTATACCCTCCTTTCAAGACACTGTCCATTCCGTTCAACTGCTCTTCCAAGTCCTTTGCTGTGTCTGGCAAAATTACAATGTCATCGGCGAACCTAAAAGTTTTTATTTCTTCTTCATGGATTTTAATTCCTATTCCGAATTTTTCTTTTGTTTCCTTTACTGCTTGCTCAATATACAGATTGAATAACATCGGGGATAGGCTACAAACCTGTCTCACTCCCTTCCCAACCACTGCTTCCCCTTCATTCCCCTCGACTCTTATAACTGCCACCTGGTTTCTGTAGAAATTGTAAATAGCCTTTCGCTCCCTGTATTTTACCCCTGCCACCTTCAGAATTTGAAATAGGATATTCCAGTCAACATTGTCAAAAGTTTTCTGCAAGTCTACAAATGCTAGAAACGTAGGTTTGCCTTTCCTTAATCTAGCTTCTAAGATTAGCCGTAGGGTCAGTATTGCCTCACGTTTCCAATATTTCTACGGAATCGAAACTGGTCTTCCCCGAGGTCGGCTTCTACCAGTGGTTCCGTTCGTCTGTAAAAAGAAATCTCTTTAGTACTTTGCAGCCGTGACTTGTTAAACTGATAGTTTGGTAATTTTCACATCTGTCAACACCCGCTTTCTTTGGTATTGGAACTATTATATTCTTCTTGAAGTCTGAAGCTATTTCGCCTGTCTCATACATTTTGCTCACCAGATGGTAGAGTTTTGTCAGGACTGGCTCTCCCAAGGCTGTCAGTAGTTTTAATGGAATGTTGTCTACTCCCGCGGCCTTGTTTCGACTAAGGTCTTTCAGTGAATGATATGCATACCAAATTTGTTTGAAATCGGTCTAGTGGTTTAGGAGGAAACATGGAATATACATACACACATATATATGTTCTGCATCAATTTTTATGATATGTGTGGATTTATTCAATGAAACATGTAGTAGTTCAGCGAAAAGTCCCCTAGGGGTTCCTTCTTTGCTAAATAGTCCGCTTGCCCAAAGTCATTCCATACCCGCCTTATACAATCTGTCCAGCAGGACCATTCACAGAGAGACCAGAAGAAAAAGCACGTTGGAGGCAGCACGACTGCATTCGAGCGTCAGTAGCAATGTAGCCAGACATAAGGAGTACGTGAAAAGAAATTCATACAACAACCTCCAGGAACTAAAAGATGAAGTTAATGTATCGCTCTTACAGAAGAATTGGGTGGAAATAGGCAAGAAGAGTGCATTATTTCTGTGTGTGTCGATCCATCTCTGTAGTCTCAATACTCAGTCTATTATTATGACTGATAATAATTTAAAAGTGGTGGTCTCTTCAAAAGGGGATTCAGGAAACAAAATTCGAGGCAGTTAATTTCTTCTTGAAATTGTACTGATAACGGAAAATTGTGTGAATACAACTGACTGTGATGTTCATAGCTCAGCGTTTTTGTATAAAAATATTACTTGGAAATGTGTGATTGTTTCGATGAACGACTACTGAGCATTTAAAAATGACCCACGTGTTCCTAACAGTTCATACGCACGAAAGTAACACATTTTTTCAAGGACTTCAGTACCTATTTTTATAAATGTGCTAGTCTTGTGTAAAAATTTTCACATGTTTTTTGCCAGTGTAAATAATTCACCTGTACTGTATTGGGCCAAAGGTGCTGCGGGAGTGGTGGATAAGATCCTTGAAATCTGTTTTTAATGTAATGTGTGGTGCGCTTGGTCGGAGTCAGTTGGGCAGTACTGGGACATTCTTATTAGAGGCTTCATGTCGAGCACTTGAGATTTTAGAAAAGGAGGTTTGATATCTGTGAATCTGAGAATACTTTGCTATGGAGATGAAAACTTGTTTATAAACGTATGTTATTCCTCCTCCCTATTGTGACCTATGTTGGAGAAACATGGACGATGACAGAAAGGGATTGGAGCAGACTGCAAGCAGCAGAAATGAAATTTCTCAGAGCAGTTAAGGGAAAAACAAGAATGGACAGAGTAAGGAAAGTAGAGATTATAAAGGACCTTAAACAAGATAGTATGAGAGAAGAAATTGAAAGAAAGAGATTAAGATGGTATGGGCATGTTAAGGGGTGCATGGGCAGAGACTCCCCAAAATTAATGGAAGAACTAAAGATGGATGGGAAAAGAACTAGAGGGCGCCCAAGAACACGGTGGAAAATGGGAGTGAGAATGTCTGTGGACAGGAGAGGCGTGGCCTGGCAGCAAGTGGAGGAAGAGAAGTGGAGAGAAATGGAGAGGACTCGTCAGCACTCAGAGACGGCAGTAGCTGGAGAGGGATCCGGATATAAATAGATAGAGATTCCTTCTACTGGTCGCTAAAATTATTTTGGAGGACATTTTGAGGTTTATCAACGCACGTGCAAGAAAGTGTGAGCTTTTTATAACAATTTATCTATAAATAAATGTACTGAATATTCATTTTTCAAAAACTTTAGATATCGTATTCAACTTGTAATATCACATTTATTTGCATAAGAAAAGCGAACATTATCACTGTATTATCTCTGATTTTTGTTATCTCTGTTGTTGAATGTAATGTTAATGACTCCGATTTGTTCTTCCTATGTCAGAGACGAAGAGAGCTTATAATTGTGAATATTACGTATTACAGCTAGGTAGTAAAAGTGGTATGCAAAGAAGAAATAAACGAGTGCTCATGTTCGATAAATTATTAGCTGAGGCTCTAACATAAATATTACACTTTCTAGTCATTCTAATTGCTATAGAAAGTTTCAGCTATTCTACATATATGTGGTGTTGGAGAAGCTATGAGAAGACTGGCGAACGAACCCCCAAATAAACACGGCGGCTTTCAAGCACTCAAGAGCACGCAACGAGAAATCTGCCACAGGTCTTTACGAACGTATTACCACACGAAAAACACACACAGGGTGAGTTTAGTTTCAATGGACTTTTCAATACACAATTGCAAATTGAGAATACAAGCTAATCTTGTCTATGGAACCATAAAACAACATGACAATAACAATATAAACTGCTGACTGTTGGTTGGCCCTCTGTTGCGCATGTGAGCAGTGTCGCGAAGAAAAACTTTAAACTCATTGAAATATTGAATTCGACGTAATGAAACCTAATCTGATTACACGCCAAAAGTAACTAACTGTGTACTCGGTGAAAGTATTTGACTGAAACTCAGTACTGAAGTACGTTATAAAAGTTGTGTGACGTGAAGTGCTATTTCTGACTTCATGCGTCCACAAAAATAAAGTACTGTTCTACAAAAAAGAAAAATAACTGTTTGTTACCTACTCCGTTCACTGTAAATTAATCTACTTGCTGTGCACAATACATCTACATCTACATTTATACTTCGCAAGCCACCCAACGGTGTGTGGCGGAGAGCACTTTACGTGCCACTGTCATTACCTCCCTTTCCTGTTCCAGTCGCGTATGGTTCGCGGGAAGAACGACTGTCTGAAAGCCTCCGTGCGCGCTCTAATCTCTCTAATTTTACATTCGTGACCTCCTCGGGAGGTATAAGTAGGGGGAAGCAATATATTCGATACCTCATCCAGAAACGTACCCTCTCGAAACCTGGCGAGCAAGCTACACCATCGATGCCGAGCGCCTCTCTTGCAGAGTCTGCCACTTGAGTTTGTTAAACATCTCCGTAACGCTATGACGGTTACCAAATAACCCTGTGACGAAACGCGCCGCTCTTCTTTGGATCTTCTCTATCTCCTCCGTCAACCCGATCTGGTACGGATTCCACGCTGATGCGCAATACTCAAGTATAGGTCGAACGAGTGTTTTGTAAACCACCTCCTTTGTTGATGGACTACATTTTCTAAGGACTCTCCCAATGAACCTCAACCTGGTACCCGCCTTACCAACAGTTCATTTTATATGATCATTCCACTTCAAATCGTTCCGCACGCATACTCACAGATATTTTACAGAAGTAACTGCTACCAGTGTTTGTTCCGCTATCATATAATCATACAATAAAGGATCCTTCTTTCTATGTATTCGCAATACATTACATTTGTCTATGTTAAGGGTCAGTTGCTACTCCCTGCACCAAGTGCCTATCCGCTGCAGATCTTCCTGCATTTCGCTTCAATTTTCTAATGCTGCAACTTCTCTGAATACTACAGCATCATCCGCGAAAAGCCGCATGGAACCTCCGACACTATGTACTAGGTCATTTATATATATTGTGAAAAGCAATGGTCCCATAACTCTCCCCTGTGGCACGCCAGAGGTTACTTTAACGTCTGTAGACGTCTCCTTATTGATAACAACATGCTGTGTTCTGTTTGCTAAAAACTCTTCAATCCAGCCACACAGCTGGTCTGATATTCCGTAGGCTCTTACTTTGTTTATCAGGCGACAGTGCGGAACTGTATCGAACGCCTTCCGGAAGTCAAGGAAAATGGCATCTACCTGGGAGCCTGTATCTAATATTTTCTGGGTCTCATGAACAAATAAAGCGAGTTGGGTCTCACACGATCGCTGTTTCCGGAATCCATGTTGATTCCTACATAGTAGATTCTGGGTTTCCAAAAACGACATGATACTCGAGCAAAAAACATGTTCTAAAATTCTACAACAGATCGATGTCAGAGATATAGGACTATAGTTTTGCGCATCTGCTCGACGGCCCTTCTTGAAGACTGGGACTACCTGTGCTCTTTTCCAATCATTTGGAACCTTCCGTTCCTCTAGAGACTTGCGGTACACGGCTGTTAGAAGGGGGACAAGTTCTTTCGCATACTCTGTGTAGAATCGAATTGGTATCCCGTCAGGTCCAGTGGACTTTCCTCTGTTGAGCGATTCCAGTTAATACGTGATAATTCTGACTACGAACTGTTTCCTCATAAGAATGCAAAGTAAGGTCTATCCTGAAATAAAAGCAACTTACCTCTTACTAAGCATACTGTTCTGTGTCTGGTGTACTGAGGTTCTAGAAAGCAAGTAGAAATCAACAGATGCAGCAGCTAAGGAAAAAATAAACTACTCACCACAAAATTTGATTTTTGCTTGTCAGAAACAATGCGTGGCTTCGTGTGGGCAATGCACACACGACAAAATATTCAAAACTTTGCTAACAGTGATGGAACGCGTATTTACTTTATAGAAAGTCGTTCTTGAAAAATTAAACTCTGATTATTGTAAAAAAAAAAGTCTGCACAACATAAGAAGACTAAAAAATGAGGAAATTCTCCCAATACAAAAACTACAGACATTACAACCAATTGCGTTATTTGTGACACATAAAGAGATCAAATTAACATTAACCATGAATGTTATTAATTATATGGAGGGCAAAGGTTTCCTTCAGCTAATAGTTCTGACAAAAAAACATCTCATTCTTGCGCATGCATCGGTTGCCTTGAAAAATTCCGCCAAAAGAAATTGTTCAATCAGTAGAATGAGTACCATATGTTTACGAACAAGTTTTCATCTCCTTAAGGAGCTCCGGAACGCCCTATACTTTCAATGTTAAAATAACGCTTATAAATTACATCTTTCCTCACAAAGTATTTGAGGTAGGAAGTTGAACTTTATTTATTGGAATATGGGCTACAACTTAACACAGGGATTTTACAAAATTTTAGTTCAGTTATTAAAGATGATTTTTTTTCAATTGTAATGAAAATTCACAACATTTTTTTGCAATTTTTTATTTGTATATTCAAAAATATACAGTTTTTTTGGAAAAAGGCTGTGTTAAATTATGCAGAAGGTACTGTGTAACATTTACTGAAAATTTGAAACAAATATGTTTGGAAGTTCCTTAGAAAACATGTAATTAGTATGAGAAAATAAAAGTTTTGGGAATCGAGCGACAAAGATTGGATTAACTTTTTAGTGCATTCCAGGTCCATAGCATGGATTATCTTCATCCTCTGCAAACTCCTCCTCCAGCTTCCTCTTGTTCCTCCTCCTGTTTACTCTTGCTTGTATTTCTAGACTCTTTACAGCCCTGTCTGCAGCCCGAAGGCGTTCCTTGTCTAAAGCAAGCATCGCTCGTACCATGTTAGAACCTATCTTCATTCCCATATTTCTAAATACCTTGCACCTTACAATGTTGCCATCATTGAAAGTCGCAACAGCAACTTTCCTTTTACTCATTATTATACTTCAACAAAACAGAGACTCAAGAAACAGAATTAATTTCGAATATTTTCGAGATAACGACAGAGTAAATAAACATGTAACAATCGACAATCACCCCAGCGATATATATTGAACCATCACAGGTTAGCCACAACACATCTTTATCTCACATCACTAAAATGTACTTGATGAACACCATTTGACAGTAGTTTAACAGCGCCACAGTGGGTCACGCCCATGTAGAACACATTTCAAAAAAAATTTAACAGTAGTTGTAGACTTCGGAATTGAATAAATTATATATCTATTAAAAGGTAATAGTCTGCAGATTCAGAAAACGCAAAAAAGTAGAAATTGAACTTTTCATGATTTTGAGCCTTTCCGGAGCCCCTTAATGAAGTATTCCAGATAATTTCTCTCATATTCACAAATATCAAATCTCCTTTTCTAAAAACTGAACTGCGCGCTTCCGTGCCTCTAATAAGAATGTCCCAGCACAGCGCTACTCACTGGCGAGCAAGCGAACCACAGATTACATTAAACACAGTCAAGGATCTTATCCACTACACGTGCACCGCGCTCATGCATTTTTGTCCCAGTACAGTAAAGGTGAAATGCTTACGATGGCAGAAAACATATGACATCCTTACACGTGTGTTACATGCTATGGACAAAATTAATCGCAGTCGTGCGTTTTTAATGGTTTTTACCTCATTTTCACATAAAGAACTATGTATGTGTACTCTGTCCACTAAGTTAATTCAAGTATCAACTCAAAAATCGCTAAGTTTACGAGCCACACATTTCTTTCTGTGTTGGCTGCTTTATATTACGATCGCCGCTTGGCTGTGACGTAACAGTACGGTTGTTTGGCCTTGTCTCTAGGTGGTGCTGGCTCGTCCCAAATGGCTGACCTTCAAGTTCACAGTCTGTTTGGTTCCAAGCAGCTAGTGCACGTAACAACACAGCACGCAGCATGTGTACAAGACAGACTACTCGGACGTCGAAAAATTGCTCATAATGAGGAAACAACATCTCGGTTGAACCCCCAAAAGCTCACAGGTAATACATATTTAAACTGTCAGAACTTCCAAAACAGCCCACGCTCCACTGCGAAGTTAAATACACTAAGGTCACAAATGACGCGTGATTCCTCCTAATATCTTGTCGGACTGCCTTTTGTCCGGCGTAGTGCAGCAACTGGACATAGCATGGCTTCAAACAAGTCGTTAGAAGTCATCATCATCATGTAGCAGTTCCAGTTTCCCAGGTACTGGTAATGAACCTCTTCCACTTCGTCCTGTCCAGATACACCTGTTACGGAGAACATCATCCACTGCCCATCTTCTGGTCACTAGATCAGCCTTAATCAAGTCCATCCATCGGGCTCGAGCTCTTCCTTGAGGTCTTCCCCATCAGCAAATCGTTAGAAGTCAACATCATCATTTAACAGTTCCAGTTTCCTGGGTACTGATAATGAGCCACTTCGTGCAGTCCAAATACACCTGTTCACAGAGAATATCATCCACTGTCCATCCTCTGGTCACTAGATCAGCCTTAATCAAGTCGATCCATCGGGTTCGAGGTCTTCCTTGAGGTCTTTTCCCATCATAAAGTCGTTAGAAGTCATCATCACCATTGAACAGTTCCAGTTTCCCAGGTACTGGTAAAAAGCCTCTTCCACTACGTCCTATCCAAATACACCTGTTCACAGAGAACATCATCCACTACCCTCTGGTCACTAGGTCAGCCTAATCAAGTCCATCCATCGGGTTCGAGGTCTTCCTTCAGGTCTTTCCCCATCCACCTGTCTTTCCAAATTTATTTTGGCTGTTCTAGTTGGCTCCAATCCCCTCACGTGCCAGTACTATCCAAATCTAGAAGCGCCAATTCGATCTAGTAGGGATATCTTTATTCCGACTTCTTTCCTCATCTCCTCATTCCCTAACTTGTCCATCCTAGTCTTCTGGATGGTGGATCTAAGAAATTTCATCTCTGATGCTTGCAGCCTAGATGATTCTCTTTTTGTGAGGGTACATGTTTCGATACCATAGGTCAATATTCGTATGAAATAGCTATTAAAGATCATCAGTTAGGCCGGTTTTGGAATCAAGTCATCTCATAAAAGTGATCTTACTTGTTGGTAGATTTCAGATCCTTTTTGCACTTGTTAGAAGTCTCCTGCAGAAAGACTGAGCCACGCTGCATTCATAGCCCGTATATGTCCCATAAATGTTCGATACCATTCCTATAGGGCAGTCTGGGTGGTCAAATCATTCGCTCGAACTGTCCAGAATGTTGTTACAACCAACCATGAACAATTTTAGCCCAGTGTTATGCGGGATTTCCATCCATAGAAATTCCATCCTTGTTTGGGAACATGAAGTTCACGTTGTTGCTGTTGTGGTCTTCAGTCCTGACACTGGTTTGATGCAGCTCTCCATGCTACTCTATCCTGTGCAAGCTGCTTCATCTCCCAGTACCTACTGCAGCCTACATCGTTCTGAATCTCCTTAATGTATTCATCTCTTGGTCTCTCTCTACGATTTTTACCCTCCACGCTGCGCCCTCCAATACTAAATTGGTGAACCATTGATGCCTCAGAATATGTTCTACCAACCGACCCCTTCTAATCAGGTTGTGCTACAAACTCCTCCCCAATTCTAATCAATACGTTCTCATTTGTTATGTGATCTACCCGTCTAATCTTCAGCATTCTTCTGTAGCACCACATGTCGAAAGTTTCTATTCTCTTCTTGTCGAAACTATTTATCGTCCATGTTTCACTTCCATACATGGCTACACTCCACACAAATACTTTGAGAAACGACTTCTTGACACTTAAATCTGTACTCGATGTTAACAAGTTTCTCTTCTTCAGAAATTCTTTCCTTGCCATTGCCAGTCTACGTTTTATATCCTCTCTACTTCGACAATCATCAGTTATTTTGCTCCTCAAATAGCAAAACTCCTTTACGACTTTAAGTGTCTCATTTCCTAATCTAATTCCCTCAACATCACTCAACTTAATTCGACTACATTCCATTATTCTCGTTTTGCTTTAGTAGATGTTCATCTTATATCCTCCTTTCAAGACACTGTCCATTCCGGTCAATTGCTCTTTCAAGTCCTTTGCTGTCTCTGACAGAATTACAATGTCATCGGCGAACCTCAAAGTTTTTATTTCTTCTCTCTTTATTACCTACCCCGAATTTTTGTTTTGTTTCCTTTACTGCTTGCTCAATATACAGATTGAATAACATGGGGGAGAGGCTACAACCCTGTCTCACTGCTTCCCTTTGATGTCCCTCGACTCTTATAACTGCCATCTGGTTTCTGTACAAATTGTAAATAACCTTTCGCTGTTCATAAATGTCTGCAGATGGTCTCCAGGTAGCCAAACATAGCCATTTCCTGTCAATCATGGGGTCAGTTGGACCAGACCAGAGGACCCAGTCAATTCCATGTAAACACAGGCCACACCATTATGGAACCACCACCAGCTTGGACAGTTCCTTTTTGACAACTTGGGTCCATGGCTTCATGGGTTCCACGTCACACTCGAACCCTACCATCAGCTCTGACAAACTGAAATCGGATGTCATCTGGCCAGGTCACGGTTTGCCAGTCGTCTAGGTTGCAACCGGTATGGTCACGAGCCTAGGATAGTGTTACAACTGCAAGGTAAGCGCAACGGCACTCGCATCGGTCGTCTGCTGCCATAGCCCATCAACAACAAATTTCGCAGCACTGTCCTAAGGATACGTTCATCGTAATTCTCTCATTGATTTCTGCGCGTATTTCTCGCAGTGTTGCTTGTCTGTTAGCACTTACAACTCTACGCAAACGCCGCTGCTATCGGTCGTTAAGTGAAGGCCGTCGGCCATTGCGTTGTTCACGGTGAGAGGTAATGACTGAAAGTTGGTATTCTCGGCGCACTCTTGACAGTGCATCTCGGAATACTGAAATACCTAAAGATATCCGAAATACAGTGTCCCATGCTTTTAGCTCCAACTACCATTCGGCGTTCAGTTAATTGCCGTCGTGTGGACGAAATCACGTCGGACACCTTCTTACAAGAATAACCTAAGGTGACAACAGCATCGCCAACTCGCTGCCCTTTTATACCTTCTGTACGCGATGCTGCCGGCAGCTGCATAAGTGAATTTCGCTATCCGATAACTTTCATCATCCCGTTGTATTCCTTCGAGTCTAGTGCTACAGAAACCTAGACGCTAGATGAACCGTCGCAGAACGCCAGACACCGCCCAGATTGGTGGTGCAACCATGGCGACACCCGGCACTTTGTGTGATTCGGAAAATCACCTCCGGTGTGCACCATTGCGACAGGTCGACTGCCGTACAATGACGCAAAGCCCTGTTTGTCGTGCGGCCAAGGCCGATGCAACTCGGCAGGCGCGCGCCTCTATCCGGGACCAAATACCTGAGTGCGCGGCTTATCTCTCGGGATTTCCAACCCCGAATCGCCGGCACAACTGTATTCTCTGGTAGGCGCAAGTCCTGTTGACGAGATTCAGAGAAATCATAATAATTCTATGTCAATGCTTCTCTGAGTCATTAGCCACCCTTCGAAACACGCAAATGAATAAAATTTATTATTTTTTCGGTAATAAAAAATTAAACACTTACAGCCGTCGTTTTGATGTTATTTTATTGTATTGCGACTAGTTTCGGTATCTAAATACACTGTTTTCAAGTCTGTATTCATAAATAGTAATAATACCATAATCTATTTACTAACCGTGCAAAATCAAAATCAGATTCAAAACATAATAAAAAATCAAGGGCCGGCCGTGTTGGTCTCGCGGTTCTAGGCGCGCAGTCCGGAACTGCGCGACTGCTACGGTCGCAGGTTCGAATCCTGCCTCGGGCATGGATGTGTGTGATGTCCTTAGGTTTGTTAGGTTTAAGTAGTTCTAAGTTCTAGGGGACTGATGACCACAGCTGTTAAGTCCCATAGTGCTCAGAGCCATTTGAACCAAAAAATCAAGGACAATACTATATAAATGAAACTGAGCAATCATTTGACAAAAACAAAGAGATATATTCATTGTAACATACCTAAAATAGAATTATATATAGTATACTGTAACGAATTCCCACTCTATACGTGGAACAAATGGTAGAGCGCTTGCCCGCGAAAGGCAATCGTCCCGAGTTCGAGTCTCGGTCTGGCACACAGTTTTAATCTGCCAGGAAGTTTCATATCAGCGCACACTCCGCTGCAGAGTGAAAATCTCATTCTGAAATGCGATATTTATTAATAAAATCATTAATTAAATATTTCTTGCTCAAAAATTGGTCACTTACATGACTGAATTGCAAAATTCTGAATAACCTAGTAAACTAAAAATATAACTATAGGAAACGATAAATATGTAAAAGAAACTAAATCATAAATAAAAAAGACCAAAGACATATACACTGAAGAACCAAATAAACTGGTACACCTGCCTAATATTGTGTAAACCCCACGCAAGCACGCAGAAGTGCCGCAACACGATCTGGTATGGACTCGACTAAAGTCTGAAGTAGTGCTGGAGAGAACTGACACAGTTAATCCTGCAGGGCTGTCCATAAATCCGTAAGAGTGGTTGGAGATCTCTTATGAACGACAAGTCGCAAAGCGTCCCTGGTATGCTCAACAATGTTAATGTCTGCGGAGTTTGGTGGCCTGCGGCATTGTTCAAATACAGAAGAGTCTTCCTGGAGCCACTCTGTAACAATACTGGACGTGTAAGGTGTCGCATTATCCTGCTGGAATTGTCCGTCGGAATGCACAGTGGACATGAATGGATGCAGTTGATCAGACAGGAAGCTGACGTACAAGTCATCAGTCTAGATGTATGGTTCAAATGGTTCTGAGCACTATGCGACTTAACTTCTGAGGTCATCAGTCACCTAGAACTTAGATTTAAACTTAACTAACCTAAGGACATCACACATATCCATGCCCGAGGCAGGATTCGAACCTGCAACCGTAGCGGTCGCTCGGCTCCAGACTGCAGCGCCTAGAACCGCACGGCCACTTCGGCCGGCTCTAGATGTATAAGGGGGACCATATCACTCCAACTGCACACGCCCCACATCATTGCAAAGCCTCCACCAGCTTCAACTGTTGTATCCTGCCTAGTTGTCAAATACGGGGTGTCTAAGAAACCTGCTTCTCAGATCGCTTGACAACAGTTCAAGCAAATGGTATTAATGAGTTTTTATTACAATAAGATAAATGATGATACTTAACTTTGAGAAGTACAGATGTATCGCGAGCAAAGGGTGACAGACAACAAGAAATCTCTTCAGTATATACAATTCCTAATACAAGTGTGTTAATACAGTTCACGCTTCTATCCAGGTCGCTGGTCTTGACGATTCTCTAGAACTCGTAGAACTGGCAGCAGCCAGGTGGAGCCACGCTTGTGTCCTCTTCGTGCGACCGGCCGTTCAGTCCGGAACCTCGCTGCTGCTGCGGTCGCAGGTTCGAATCCTGCCTCGGGCATGGATGTGTGTGATGTCCTTAGTTACGTTTAAGTAGTTTCTAGGTCTAGGAGACTGATGACTTCAGATGTTAAAGGGAGCCGGAGGTGCCTATGCTGCCCATGTTAAAATCACTAAGTTTGAGGAACATTCATGAATAAAATACCAAATAGAAAAATTTGAATTTTTTTTTACGTATAGAGTGGTTTAGTATTGCAGTTATGACAGAGGGATTTTGGAGTATCTTTTCTAGTTTCCTTCCAATTATTTTTTTTTATTAATGACCCAAGGCATTTTGCTCTGATTGTGCAGTGCAATAAAGCGGCTGGGGTGGATGAAATTAAGTCGGAACTCATCAACTACAGTGGAATTTCAGGTCTTAAATGGCTACACAGGATAATTGAAATGGCCTGGGAGTCGGGACAGGTTCCATAAGACTGGACAAAAGCAGTAATCACACCAATCTTTAAACATGGAAACAGAAAAGATTGTAACAACTACAAAGGTATCTCTTTAATCAGCGTTGTGGGTAAAATCTTCTCAGGTATTGTTGAAAGGAAAGTGCGAGTATTAGTCGAGGACCAACTGGATGATGCCGGCCGCGGTGGTCTAGCGGTTCTGGCGCTACAGTCCGGAACCGCGGGACTGCTACGGTCACAGGTTCGAATCCTGCCTCGGGCATGGGTGTGTGTGATGTCCTTAGGTTAGTTAGGTTTAAGTAGTTCTAAGTTCTAGGGGACTTATGACCTAAGATGTTGAGTCCCATAGTGCTCAGAGCCATTTGAACCATTTTTGAACAAATTGGATGAAAACCAGTGTGGGTTTAGGCCTCTTAGAGGTTGTCAGGACCAGATCTTTAGCTTACGGCAAATAATGGAGAAGTGTTATGAGTGGAACAGGGAATTGTATCTATGCTTTATAGATCTAGAAAAGGCATATTACCGGGTTCCTAGGAGGAAGTTATTGTCTGTTCTACAAGATTATGGAATAGGAGGCAAACTTTTGCAAGCAATTAAAGGTCTTTACATGGATAGTCAGGCAGCAGTTAGAGTTGACAGGGAAATTGAGTTCATGGTTCAGAGTAGTTTCAGGGGTAAGACAAGGCTGCAACCTGTCTCCACTGTTGTTCATATTATTTATGGATCATATGTTGAAAACAATAGACTGGCTGGGTGAGATTAAGATATGTGAACACAAAATAAGCAGTCTTGCATATGTGGATGACTTAGTTGTGATGGCAGATTCGATTGAAAGTTTGCAAAGTAATATTTCAGAGGTAGATCAGAAATGTAAGGACTATGGTATGAAGATTAGCATCTCCAAAACGAAAGTAATGTCAGTGGGAAATAAATATAAACGGATTGAGTGCCAAATAGAAGAAACAAAGTTAGAACAGGTGGACGGTTTCAAGTACTTAGGATGCATATTCTCACAGGATGGCAACATAGTGAAAGAACTGGAAGCGAGGTGTAGCAAAGCTAATGCAGTGAGCGCTGAGCTACGATCTACTCTCTTCTACAAGAAGGAAGTCAGTACCAAGACTAAGTTATCTGTGCACTGTTCAATATTTCGACCAACTTTGTTGTATGGGAGCGAAAGCTGGGTGGATACAGGTTACCTTATCAACAAGGTTGAGGTTACGGATATGAAAGTAGCTAGCATGATTGCAGGTACTAGTGGATGGGAACAATGGCAGGAGGGTGTCCACAATGAGGAAATCAAAGAAAAACTGGGAATGAACTCTATAGATGTAGCAGTCAGGGCGAGCAGGCTTAGATGTTGGGGTCATGTTACACGCATGGGAGAAGCAAGGTTACCCAAGAGACTCATGGATTCAGCAGTAGAGGGTAGGAGGAGTCGGGGCAGACCAAGGAGAAGGTACCTGGATTCGGTTAAGAATGATTTTGAAGTAATAGGTTTAACATCAGAAGAGGCACCAATGTTAGCACTGAATAGGGGATCATGGAGGAACTGTATAAGGGGGGCTATGCTCCAGACTGAACGCTGAAAGGCATAATCAGTCTTAAATGATGATGATGATGATGATGATTAATGACTCGATTTTTTTTACAAATAATTGCTTTATAATTAAACTGAAATGAAACTACTGAACATATTGCCAAATGGTTGTGTTACAATGTAAGTTTGACGACTAGGAGTGCTGTATAAAAATTTCATCTCTCTAGCTTGAGTGGACTTTGAGAAAATGTTCCTTATATTCGAAAAATTCTAATTAACGGGAAATGGCTATCAAAGTTTCTCAATACATTCCTGCACTATAGGATGGATTATCAGGGTCTTCTTCTTCATCCTCCAAAAGCTTCCTCTTCTATCTTCTTTTCTGGTCTGTTGTTCCATCATACTTCATATGCCTTTCTCTTCTTTCTGCTCCTCTTATCCTTTCTCTGTCAATATTTCTTAGTCCTTGTACAGTGTTCACCCCAGCTGTAAATCCTAATGTCTTCAGAACTTCACACTTGACACTGTTCCCTTGGTTGTAGGTTGCTATTGCATCATAAATGCCAAAGTGCAGTGTTTTTATGCTTACAAACACCCTTTTAGGAATCACTTTCCAAATCAAATTGTTTACGCTCTCATTAGGATTCTGCGTCTTTCCGTGTAGACATTTGTGTAACAATTCTGGCTGTGCTAAGTCATGAAAAATTGGTTTTATTGTTCCCTCCTGATTCTTGTACATACTGCATATTACCCGCTTTACACAATAAGTATAATACTACCAACAACAGGCGCAACACTGAACTAATTCGAAACGGTAAACAGCAAAGAGACGATGTTCCGCGCTCTTATTCATTGTAGTATCGCAACTTGGTATTAGTGTTAATTTTCTTTTCCCTACGTTCTTCCTCTTCTTATATACACGGTTACTAAAACGTGGCATCGTAACCAGAACAAAAGTGTACGAAAATATTAAATGGAGCAAGATGTTCGAAATTTTGAGTAAAATAGGAGTAAGCTGTAAGGAAATACGGGTAATATTTGTCACAGAAAACAATGTAGCCAACCCTTGCACACTCGCTGTATGCGTAACATAAGGCGCTATATGCATAAAAGGCCGAGAAAATCCCAAGCAGTTCGCCAGGAAGTCACGAGAGGGTGTTAGATGCATTCAGCGGCCGCCCATTTCCTCTGCAGTCGTGGGGGAAAATGGTAATAACTCCACTTCTAGGGCGAGTAGAACAATAATTCAAAGTTTACATTAAAGAGGAGTGTTCCAATTAATTTTCGGTAGCAAAAAAAAAAAAAAAAAAAAAAAAAAAAAAAAATTCGTAATTTTTTGGATTTGACCACCTCCGGCTCCCCTTAAGTCCCATAGTGCTTAGAGCCATTTGAACTATTTTGAACCTTTTCGTGCAGAGGGCGCTACCATCCTCTATGACCTCATCCCCTTCCCCCACCTTCTCCTTTTCCTTGAACACATCCGCACACTCTATATTGTCCGCCGCCTTGATCCCCTTCACCCCCTGGTGTCTCCCTTCCTCTCCACTCCCAACCAGTTGCCGCACCTTTACCGTTGTGTCCCTCCCTCTCTCCATCTCCACACGCTTCATCTCCTTTCCCAACACAACTTCCACCGTCTACCACTCCCGGATGATGAGCTTCGCCCTGACATCTACCCTTCCTACCAACTCTAACGCCCTCTTCCTGCCTCCTCCTCCGGGCTCCCTCTCCTCCCCCTCCCTCCTCCTGAGCGGATTTCCCCTCCTACTCCCCCTCCATCTCTTGTGCCTTCTTTCAGTGTCTCTGTGCTCCCTCCTGCCCTGTCTTCCCTTTTCCTCTCCCGCCCCACGTGTCTCCTGCCTCTTCGTGAACCCATGGTTGCCCCTCCTCTCTTCATCCCGCCGCTTCCCCAGCTGCCCCATGCTTTCCCCTCCTTTTTCATCCTCTCTGACCTTTCCCTCGGCAGGTCCCACCTGGTAGTTTTATTCTTCGTCGTGTGTGCTCCAAGTGTGTTGTTTCGGAGTGTTTTTAATACTGTGGCCAACTTTTAACCTGTGCATGAGCATCCAGTGTCTTCTCTGTGTTTTAAGAATCGCCAACTGCGTTTTTTAACTTTCTGGTGACTTTTTTAACTGTCCCCCATGAACGTCTACATGTCCGTGTCTTTTTACCTCCATTTTCCCCCCTTACTCTGTTTTATGTTCCCCTTTTTTATCTCCTTATGTATGTATTATTTTATTCTTGTCTTAGTTGTCGTGTCACTCGGCTGAAGAGCGGCGGATTGTGCTGCTGACAGCCCTCTCCTGCCCATATGGGGCAGGGGAATGAAATCACAATAAAGAAAGCCGGGCGCGGTGGTCTAGCGGTTCTAGGCGCTCAGTCCGGGACCGCGCGACCGGTACGGTCGCAGGTTCGAATCCTGCTTCGGGCATGGATGTGTGTGATTTCCTTAGGTTAGTTAGGTTCCAGTAGTTCCAAGTTCTAGGGGACTGATGACCACAGATGTTAAGTCCCATAGTGCTCAGAGCCATTTGAACCAGTTTTGAAAGAAAAAAAAAGAGGGCGCCACCATCGCTTTGTCGTCCTAGAGAGGGGTCGGTGAATGTGCAATTAGTTGACGTCTTCTTGACAACCCTCTCTGCTCTAACGTTCCCGACCGGCGTACCGGTTCTTGACTTTACGCCGAAAAATGAACAGTCCCCTGCTGACATGCAGGGTCAATAGATTCGTGAGGTTGTCTCCATACCCGTGCACGTCCGTCCGGTCGATACAATCTGAAACGAGACTCGTCTGACCAGGCTGCATGTTTCCACTCATCAACAGTCCAATGTTGATGCTGACGAGCCCCTTCCCCCACCTCCTCCTTTTCCTTGAAAGGATACAGATCCTGTACACCTCCTGTAAACTTGATCCTCCACACCCGCTCGTATCCCCGATCCTCTCCCATCCCCGCCTGCTGCTGCACCTGTATTCCCACGTCCCACCCGGTCTCCATCTCTCCACCCTCCTTACTCTCACCCAAGGTGGCTTCCGCCAGCTCCCCCTCACTGATGATGTCCTCGTCCCCTCCATCTACCCCTCCTATCAACTTTGACCCTGCCTCACCCCCCATTTCCGGTGTCCTTTCCTTTCAGCACCCTCCCTCCCTTCTCTTCTCTTCCCTTCTCTTTCCTTTTCCCCCATCCCCTCCCTCCACCCCTCTTCCCCCGGGGTTCCCCTCCCGCTTCCTCCCTCCCCCCTATCTCCCCTGCCCGTGGCATCCCTGCTCTCCCCTCTCGCTCTCCCACTCCCCTTCCTCCTCCTCCTCTCTTGGCAGGTCCCTGGACTCGCACACGCATAGTGAACATTCGCGCGGCGGAGATCATCGCCTTCTGTGTCTCGTGTGTGTGACGTCGTTTAGTGTTTTTGGTGTCCACCGTCCCGCTACTTCGTTCACTTGTGCCGTCGGATTCATCAGTGTTCTGTGCGCCGTGTCAACGTGTTTTCAGTGTTGTTATCGTCACGTGTGAACGACTCCGTGTTTTTTGTGTCTCTGTGACCTCTCTCTTTTGCCTGTCACTATATTCATTATCATTCTCCATTCTTATACTATTGTAAATACTATGGCTGAAGAGCGGCATAGTATGCCGCTGCCAGCCTACCTGATTTGTACAGGTATTACAATAAAAAAAAATAATAAAAAAGATGCTGACGAGCCCAGGCGAGGCGTGCAGTTATCAAGGGGGCTCGAATGGGCCTTCGCCTCTGAAAGATATCGATGATGTGTCGTTGAATGGTTCACACACTAACACTTGTTGATGGCCTAGCATTGAAATCTGGAGCAATTTGCGGAAGGGTTTGTACTTCTTTCACGTTGAAAGATTGTATTCAGTCGTCGTTGGTCCAGTCCTTGCAGGATCTTTTTTCCGATCGCAGCGATGTCGGAGGTTAGATGTTTTACCGGCTTCCTGATACTCACAGAACACTCGTGAAATGGTCTTAAGGGAAAATCCCCACTTCATCGCTACCGCGGAGATGCTGTGTCCCATCGACTATAGCTTCACGTTCAAACTTGCGTAAATCTTGATAAGCTGCCATTGTAGCAGCAGTAACGGATCTAACAACTGCGCCAGATACTTGTTGTCTTATGTAGGTGTTTCCGACGGCAGCGCCATATTTTGTCTAGTTTAATATGTCTGTGTTTTAATACGCATAGCTATACCAGTTTTTTTGGTGCTTCAGTGTACATCCATGTGTAAGTACGGTAGGCCTTGCAAAAAGACAGCATCAAAAATATCTAAATGTCAGTGTAGGTAAAGGTATCAAAATGACAATTTAAATATAAATATATGCTACGTCTAAGTTATAAAATGCTTAGGTGAATATGGGCATATTTGTGTCATATGCATTCTCAGGCATCAAGGGGTCACCCATTTAGTACTTGAGAGCAGCGTGGAGGGTAAAAATCGTGGAGGGAGACCAAGAGATCGATACACTAAACAGATTCAGAAGGATGTACGTTGCAGTAGGTACTGGGAGATGAAGAAGCTTGCACAGGATAGAGTAGCATGGAGAGCTGCATCAAACCAGTCTCTGGACTGAAGACCACAACAACAACAACAATGCATACAATGAATGTCGAAGAACGTGTCAAAAGACCAACTGTAGAAAACTGTCTGTGTCATACGAAAAGGAGAACATACATAGCCCAGTGGTATGAAATATATGATTTTCTACATTTGGTCTTTTGATAGGTTCTTGAACATTAACTTTATGCATATGACGTAAATATGCCAATATACGGCTTTCACCTCAACATTTTATAGCTTCAGCGTGACATACGGTCATTTTGGTATTTTTATCTATAGTGACACTAAGAAATGGTTGATGCTGCCCTTTTGCAAGGACTACTTGTACCTGGTAGATGCGACCTGCCACGGCCCGCACCCGGCACATTTCAGCAATTTGGGCCTTAGCCAGAGCGCTACATGTGCATGCGGTATGTACGGGTCTCCTGGACATGTGGTATTACATTGCAGCACCCTGGCACATGTGTTAGATTACGCATGGGTTGTTACCCGTGGAGAGTGAAATGAGACAATAGAATGACAGTAGATCCGTTTAATTAACTTCCTTATTCTGACCCTAAGCCGTAGTACCGGGTGATCAGAAAGTGAGTATAAATTTGAAAACTGAATAAATCACGGAATAATGTAGATAGAGAGGTACAAATTGACATACATGCTTGGAATGACATGGGGTTTTATTAGAACCAAAAAAATACAAACGTTCAAAAAATGTCCGACAGATGGCGCTTCATCAGATCAGAATAGCAATAATTAGCATAACAAAGTAAGACAAAGCAAATATGATGTTCTTTACAGGAAATGCTCTATATGTCCACCATCATTCCTCAGCAATAGCTGTAGTCGAGGAACAATGTTGTGAACAGCACTGTAAAGCATGTCCGAAGTCATGGTGAGGCATTGGCGGCGGATGTTGTCTTTCAGCATCCCTAGAGATGTCGGTCGATCACGATACACTTGCGACTTCAGGTAACCCCAAAGCCAATAATCGCACGGTTTGAGGTCTGGAGACCTGGGAGGCCAAGCATGACGAAAGTGGCGGCTGAGCACACGATCCTCACCAAACGACGCTCGCAAGAGATCTTACACGCGTCTAGCAATGTGGGGTGGTTCTAATAAAACCCCAAGTCATTCCAAGCACGTGTGCCAATTTTTACCTCTCTATCTACATTATTTCGTGGTTTATTAAGTTTTCAAATTTATACTGACTTTTTGATCATCCGGTACATCAGGAACAGCTTGGTGGAGGCGTCCAGTTGCCTCACATGCGAAACAATAGAGTCCATCACTGCTGGCATTACAAAGAGCGAGACCAAGCATGACGTCACTGAAATGCCGCTGCCATCTCGTTTTTCACCGTAATAAGATGCTACAGACCGTCAATGTATTCTCAGGGATCCTGTAACAAAACACAACAACGTTCATTAATAAATATCAAGAAACACGGAAGTTGTGAAAATTTCAAATTAGGGAGTGACCTCTGACACACCCTACAGATCCGTCGGAAATATCATGAAGGTAAAATGAAAAGAGATCCGAGCCCACACGGGAGCTTTCCTCCAACCGTTCTTCCCGCAAAACATTCGCGAATGGAATAGGAAAAGGGAGAAGTGTGAGTGGTACAGAAAGTACCCTTCGCCATACACCGTAAGGTGACTCTACGGATTACAGGTGTGGATGTGGAACCTCAGTCAGCTGCCTACTTCCTCTCTATTGATGACACAGTTCCATGGGTTCTGAGGTACTTCTTTCATCCACGCGACTTATAAGTTTCGTATTTCACTCTTATACTGTGTCTATAGAATGTCGGCCATTCTTGCTTTATTTTGTTTAATATGAAGGGCATATTTCAATAGTGGTACACGTCCATTTTTGTTCATATTGAGATACAGAATCCTAAAGTTAAATAAGCGCTAAAATATCTGCAGCCGGCCGCGGTGGCCGTGCGGTTCTAGGCGCCAGTCCGGAGCCGCGCTGCTGCTACGGTCGCAGGTTCGAATCCTGCCTCGGGCATGGGTGTGTGTGATGTCCTTAGGTTAGTAAGGTTTAAGTAGTTCTACGTTCTAGGGGACTGATGGCCACAGTAGTTGAGTCCCATAGTGCTCAGAGCCATTTGAACCAAATATCTGGAGCTGAAGTACCATAAATTTTCAAGAATATGGCTTCTTGCTAGAGATGAACCTTTCTTTCTGTTTGTTTGGATCATTAATTTCAGAAGCATTATAGGCAGAAAAATGGAGGTAATGGACTTGTACCACTATTGAAGTAAGCCCTTCATGTCTTCTCAAACGTATCTACCCCTCCTTCTCGTCTCTATATACAGGCTGCCCATAATTAAAGTTTCAGTTTCAAAACGCTCTAGAAAGAGGAACGCTGCGCAGAATGACGTCAAATTTGGGCAGCGAATTACTGACGCAGGGGAGCACGTCATGGAATGTAAAAAGATAATGGTAATTTTACAATATGTGGCGCTGCGAGCGTCTTAACGTAAGTGGGATCGGCTAGAAATGACAGATGAATTGCAATACGACGGCTGTGGTTTGTGTTGCACATTACAGCATCCGTACTGTCGGGAATTTGGAGGTCAACACTTGTGGCACTGTTAGGGTGGGCGCGCACGGGAGACATTTGTCGCGCAACTGTCTCGTCTTTACTACAGATCTGCACAATCATGAGTAGGAGCGCACACAGAGCGACGCGACAGCGACACAACATTTCAGTTGCTCTGGCCGCCGACATAAGGGCGACGCACCTGTCTCCGTCCTGACTCCCCCCCACCCACCCACACACACACAGGTTACACGTGTGCACGTGCGCGCGCACACGGCCAGGAATGTAGTTGCCGCCTCTGTTTCCTGCAGTTGGATACTTTGAAATGGCAGTTGTGAGGGATCTATATATCTACATACACAGGGCGAGTCACCTAACGTTACCGCTGGATATATTTCGTAAGCCACATCAAATACTGACGAACCGGTTCCACAGACCGAACGTGAGGAGAGGGGCTAGTGTAATTGGGTAATACAAACCATAAAAAAATGCACGGAAGTATGTTTTTTAACACAAACCTACGTTTTTTTAAATGGAACCCTGTTAGTTTTGTTAGCACATCTGAACATATAAACAAATACGTAATCAGTGCCGTTTGTTGCATTGTAAAATGTTAATTACTTCCGGAGATATTGTAACCTAAAGTTGACGCTTGAGTACCACTCCTCCGCTGTTCGATCGTGTGTATCGGAGAGCACCGAATTACGTAGGGACACAAAGGGAACGGTGATGGACCTTAGGAAGAGAAGAGACTGGAACAGCACATTACGTCCACATGCTAACACCTTTTTATTGGTCTTTTTCACTGACGCACATGTACATTACCATGAGGGGTGAGGTACACGTACACACGTGGTTTCCGTTTTCAATTACGGAGTGGAATAGAGTGTGTGCCGACATGTCAGGCCAATAGATGTTCAATGTGGTGGCCATCATTTGCTGCACACAGTTGCAATCTCTGGCGTAATGAATGTCGTACACGCCGCAGTACATCTGGTGTAATGTTGCCGCAGGCTGCCACAATACGTTGTTTCATATCCTCTGTGGTTGTAGGCACATCACGGTACACATTCTCCTTTAACGTACCCCACAGAAAGAAGTCCAGAGGTGTAAGATCAGGAGAACGGGCTGGACAATTTATGCGTCCTCCACGTCCTATGAAACGCCCGTCGAACGTGTACCTCACCCCTCATGGTAATGTACATGTGCGTCAGTGAAAAAGACCAATAAAAAGGTGTTAGCATGTGGACGTAATGTGCTGTTCCAATCTCTTCTGTACCTAAGGTCCATCACCGTTCCCTTTGGATCCCTACGTAATTCGGTGCTCTCCGATACACACGATCGAACAGCGGAGGAGTGGTACTCAAGCGTCAACTTTAGGTTACAATATCTCCGGATGTAATAAACATTTTACAATGCAACAAACGGCACTGATTACGTATTTGTTCATATGCTCAGATGTGCTAACAAAACTAACGGGGTTCCTTTTAAAAAAAACGTAGGTTTGTGTTAAAAAACATACTTCCGTGCATTCTTTTTATGCTTTGTATTAACCAATTACACTAGCCCCTCTCCTCACGTTCGGTCTGTGGAATCGATTCGTCAGTATTTGATGTGGTTTACGAAATACATCCAGCGGGAATGTTTGGTGACTCACCCTGTATACCCCGCTAGCCACCAAGCGGTGTGCGGCGGAGGCCCCAATTCGCGCGAGATTCATATTCCCCCCCACCCCCCTGTTCCACTCGCGGATCGCGCGAGAGAAAAACGACTGTCTGAACGCCTCAGTACGAGCTCTAATTTCCCTTATCTTTGAATGGTGATCACTGCGCAGTTTGAAAGTTGGTGGTAATAATATATGCTCTACATCCTCGGCGAAGATCGGATTTCGGAATTTAGTGAGCAGCCCCTTCCGTTTAGCGCGTCGTGTATCTGCAGGTGTGTCCCACTTCAAACTATCTATGAGATTTGTAACGCTCCCGCGATGGGTAAATGTACCAGTCACGAATCGTGCCGCTCTTCTTTGGACGTTCTCAATCTCTTGAGTCAGAACCAACTGCTAAGGGTCCCATACAGACGAACAATAGTCTAAGACTGGACGAACTAACGTATTGTAAGCAGTTTCCTTTGTTGAGGGATGATGGCATCGATACTGAATTGCTCATAAATGAAGTAAAAAAGAGGCCTGCATTGTTCAATACAACTTTAAAATATTATCCTGTCGCTAATTTGAAAAGCAAACCATGGGAAGTAAGGCATTTGACATCGTTCCGCATTGCCGTTTAATGAAAAAAATACGAGCAAACATGCGTTTGGATTCCAGACTTTCTTGCAGACAGAACTCAACACGTCCATCTTAACGGAAATCAATCGACAGATGTAAAAGTAATATCCGGAGTACCACAGGGAAGTGTGATAGGACAGTTGCTGTTCACAATACATATAAATGATCTAGTAGAAAGCGTCGAATGCTCTTTAAGGCTATTCGCAGATGATGCAGTTGCCTATACCAAAGTAGCAACGCCAGAAGATAGAAAGAATTTGCAGAACGACCTGTAGGCAATTGATGAATGGTGCAGGCTCTGGCAGTTGGTCCTGAACGTAAATAACTGTAACATATTGCGAATACACAGGAAAATAAATCCACTACTGTACAGCTACACTATTTATGACAAACAGTTGTAGAAAGCATCTGCCGTAAAATATCTAGGCGTAACTATCCAGAGCGACCTAAGGTGCAATGACCATATCAGACAGATAGTGGGAAAAGCAGACACCAGACTCAGATTCATCGGATGAATCTTAAGGAAATGTAACTCATCCACGAAAGAAGTGGCTTATAAGGTGCTTGTTCGTCCGGTTCTTGATTAATGTTCATGTACCTGGGATCCCTGTTAGGTAGGACTGATAGAGAAGGTCCAACGAAGAGCGGCGCGTTTCGTCACGGGATTGCTTAGCTGGCGAGAGAGAGTTACGAAGATGCTAAACAAACTCCACTGGCAGACGTTACAAGAGAGGCGTTTTGCATCACGGAGAGATTTACTATGGAGATTTTGGGACAGCACTTTTCAGGAGGAGTGGGACAACATATTACTTCCCCCCACATACATCTCGCGTATGAACCACGAGGAGAAAATTCGATAAATTAGACCCAATACAGAGGGTTACCGACAATAATTCTTCCCACGCACTATTCGAGAGTGGAACAGGGTTGGAGGGATCAGAGAGTGGTACCGAAAGTACCCTCCGCCACACACCATTAGCTAGCTTGTGGAGCATGATGTAGATGTAGATGAAGTGTGTGTAAACGTGTGGTGTAAGAACAAAGAAATAAGAAACAAGCATGTAAGTTTTTATTTTACAAAGTTGCCTGAATTAACATATTTTTAACATTATTCGATGGTAACATCACGAGGTCTATGGAAAATCTTGTGGATTGGCAAGACAGCCAATCCACTATATGGAAGCCGAAAGGTACGCGTTTAAGCTCACGCAGGCTGGCGTGAGGTCTGGAACAGGACAAGGAATTTATAGTAGCAAAGAACGTACGTAGCTTCTGGAATACTTAACTTTAATCCATAATTGGGAAACATCGCTCTTGACGGTACATGTTTTACAGCATCAATAGTAACTGGTAATGGCGCCTTGCTAGGTCGTAGCAAATGACGTAGCTGAAGGCTATGCTAACTATCGTCTCGGCAAATGAGAGCGTAATTTGTCAGTGAACCATCGCTAGCAAAGTCAGTTGTCCCACTGGGGCGAGTGCTAGGAAGTATCCCTAGACCTGCCGTGTGGCGGCGCTCGGTCTGCAATCACTGATAGTGGCGACACGCGTGTCCGACGTATACTAACGGACCGCGGCCGATTTAAAGGCTACCACCTAGCAAGTGTGGTGTCTGGCGGTGACACCACAGAAAATATGTTAGTTGTTCACCAGTGTGCCAAATGTGCTCTCAGCCATACGATGAGTGGTTGTATGCCTACGGTTGAAAATTTTCTTTAATGGGGCTACCAAATGGGCGCAAAATCAAACAAAAAGGCTTTGGTTTGTCTTCTGGATGTGCCTTCAGATGGACCAGAAACTATGTATGATATCACCTCAGTGTTTAAACTTTATACCTGCACTCATTTTCTGCCGTTACAATCAGTTACTTTTAACTTATTCCAAGATGCTGCTCCAGGCGGGTGTAAAATGAAGGTGCGCAACGGGAAATACTGGACGCGAAAATTAAGATTTGGCCCTGTCTGACTACCCCCTGAAGGAGGTCTTAGGATCTCTTAATGGTGATAATATCTCCTCCTTTTATATTATCTTCTCCTTCTTGCTCTTTAACATATAAATTACAACATAAACGTAAACGAATTATTAAGGGAACTAGTAACTACAAAATGATAAATGTTGTTTCTGCTTATACTCGTACATTTATTGTACATTAAAACCCCTTTATAAAATACAAATGTTTATATGTTATTGTCCGACGGACATACGAGGTGCATTCAAGTTCTAAGGCCTCCGATTTTTTTTCTAATTAACTACTCACCCGAAATCGATGAAACTGGCGTTACTTCTCCACGTAATCGCCCTGCAGGCGTACACATTTTTCACAACGCTGACGCCATGATTCCATGGCAGCGGCGAAGGCTTCTTTAGGAGTCTGTTTTGATCACTGGAAAATCGCTGAGGCAATAGCAGCACGGCTGGTGAATGTGCGGCCACGGAGAGTATCTTTCATTGTTGGAAAAAGCCAAAAGTCACTAGGAGCCAGGTCAGGTGAGTAGGGAGCATGAGGAATCACTTCAAAGTTGTTATCACGAAGAAACTGTTGCGCAATGTTAGCTCGATGTGCGGGTGCGTTGTCTCGGTGAAACAGCACACGCGCAGCCCTTCCCGGACGTTTTTGTTGCAGTGCAGTAAGGAATTTGTTGTTCAAAACATTTTCGTAGGATGCACCTGTTACCGTAGTGCCCTTTGGAACGCAATGGGTAAGGATTACGCCCTCGCTGTCCCAGAACATGGACACCATCATTTTTTCAACACTGGCGGTTACCCGAAATTTTTTTGGTGGCGGTGAATCTGTGTCCTTCCATTGAGCTGACTGGCGCTTTGTTTCTGTATTCAAAAATAGCATCCACGTCCCACCCACTGTCACAACCGACGAAAAGAAAGTCCCATTCATGCTGTCGTTGCGCGTCAACATTGCTTGGCAACATGCCACACTTGCAGCCATGTGGTCGTCCGTCAGCATTCGTGGCACCCACCTGGATGACACTTTTCGCATTTTCAGGTCGTCATGCAGGATTGTGTGCACAGAACCCACAGAAATGCCAACTCTGGAGGCGATCTGTTCAACAGTCATTCGGCGATCCCCCAAAACAATTCTCTCCACTTTCTCGATCATGTCATCAGATTGGCTTGTGCGAGCCCGAGGTTGTTTCGGTTTATTGTCACATGATGTTCCGCCTTCATTAAACTGTCGCACCCACGAACGCACTTTCGACACATCCATAACTCCATCACCACATGTCTCCTTCAACTGTCGATGAATTTCAATTGGTTTCACACCACGCAAATTCAGAAAACGAATGATTGCAGGCTATTCAAGTAAGGAAAACGTCGCCATTTTAAGTATTTAAAACAGTTCTCATTCTCGCCACTGACGGTAAAATTCCATCTGCCGTACGGTGCTGCCATCTCTGGGACGTATTGACAATGAACGCGGCCTCATTTTAAAACAATGCGCAAGTTTCTATCTCTTTGCAGTCCGGAGAAAAGAAATCGGAGGCCTTAGAACTTGAATGCACCTCATAAAGAGACACAAATGAGTTTCCTAACTAATATTGGTGATCAATTGCCCAGATCTTCCCCTTTTATGGTTACGCGTTCTAATATAAATAACACGAGATGACTTGCATCATCTACGTACCAAACACTAGAAGACACTACTTTAAAAGATGATCTACGTGATCACAGCTGCTTAGCTTTATAGCCCTAGTAAGCCGAAGCAATTAGCAATATCACCGTATGTACTGCGTCCGGTGCGTCGGAGTGATGGTTCTCGTACACGTCTGCGACGACGGAGGAACTTCAGTCACTAAATATAAAAACAACTCATTCAGACACTAAGAGAGCAGAATAGAGTCCTCTGACTAGTATAATCTAACACTGTCTTCTCTTCTCTGTGTTCTACGGGCGAGAAACGTGAACTCCCAGCCACAAGGACGATAATGTCTCTATGTGAATATAGACAGAGTCTCAGTCACTGGACGCTGCGTACTCAACGACGACTCCCTACCCGGAGGCGAAGTCTAGAATCGAGTAAGTTCGCAACAGTACAGTGGCTAACCGTTCTAACTATAAAACCTCCTGGGAGCAAAGACAGCAAGTCCGCCTGTATAAACAAAATCTGATACTGAGCGACTGTCAGACACGGGAGCTCGAAACGGAAGACCCCAATCTCTCCACCGCTGGCTTCCCAGCAAAGCTCGGCACTCCGCCCTCGTAACTGTAGAAGGCGAATCATATTCTCAAAACCACGGAACTATCTCTGTCTCTGCAGATCCTTCTGGACGCCGACCAACCATATTTTAGTCGTTTGTCATCCAGCGCGGAAAGCTAGCTAGGGAATACCTATCCCCGTTAATTAGGAATTCATACAATGGTATGCTTCTCAGAGTAAAAATCCTCGGACATAACGCAGCCTGCGTGATTTCTGAGGTAACGCTTCCTTGTTCATCTCTGCTGCGAGTTTCCGGTTATCCTTCCGTCCCCGCAACAACACCGGCCAGCCGCCACTGTATTGAGATTCAGCGCTCAGATGTCCCGACCGTCCGTCTAGGGTTAGTTCCTGTGTCAAGCAGGACCGACACACCTTTGCGGGCTTTTCCACCCAGGGCCTGAGTTACACCTGCCGTTTCATTTCCACTATCTTTCGAACCTCTACTAGTATAGGTAATCATACATTACGCCGTTTGATAATAAGAACACTCCGTCACCTTTCATGCAACAACCATTAACAACTATTTAAAAGGTGTACGTGACAATGTCAGTCTTCTTTAAATATTCAAATATACGGTGTCCAATTGAAAGGGTACAGTACCACCCGACATTGAAAATAGGTACAACATTCTTCATTATTCTTGTCAGTACAACACATTTTTTCTAATAATAACTCAATTTCAATTAACTCAGCGAAGCCGGATACCAGTGTGGGAAAGAATGACAATTTATTTATTTAATTGATCACATGTGCACTCCCACAAAATAAATCCCTACGCCCAGTTTGGTGAGATCTGTGAAATGAATGAATGTATGGTCGTCTACCAACTGCAGATAGTCAATGTGAACATATGATCATCTTTGAGACGTTCTTTTGGTCACCTTTGGTGGAACCAAACAGATGAAACTTACCAGAGCTTTGAGCGCCTGAAATGTGGCTGACCAATACGGTAGCAAGGTGCTCCCCCACTTCGGCAGAGGTGCGAGAGGACCTGAAGAACGGCCATGTTTCAGCACTCTGCCGCTGGATCTAGTGTTGGTAAGACCAGTCTTAGGTGTGCTTCGTAAGGACAAAAGAGTGGAGACGTGGTATGCATGTGAAATACTTAAGAGTAGTTTGGAATAATAATTTCTCTATTTCAGGAAGTTTTGTGGGGAGAATTAAATGTCAGGCAGGTAATATTAAGGGGATAGTAGTAATCTTCGGAAGTGACCAACGGTCACACTGAAACCATGTGTAGCAATAAGTTGAAATTCTTCCGAGTGCTTAAGTAAAGCTGAATTACTAGCGTGTTTACTATAAGTTGGAAACATTTAAGAAATGGCGTGTGCAGGACTTGAAATTAGAGACGAGTACTTCCACGTGGTGAGTACTGTGTGAATCTCAATCTGTGTATGAGACAAAGGAGAATGAGAAGTACTCGTCCATGGTATCAGTTGAGGACTCGCGTGTGTGATGAATACGTTCTTAATATTTCTTTGCGCGTTATGCTTCCGTGTGACACTTGATTCAAACTATAATACTCTGAGAGAGAAGCAAGGTGAGTCAGCCGTCTATCCAGCAACGCCACTTGGCTTGCATTGCACAGGAAGACGTGCATATATCCTCCCGAGTTCATAGTAGGAAAGAAAAATTACGATGTGGGGCAGTGTCGTATGTAACTGGGATAAATACTAATTGAAGTGGGAAAGCTGAAAGTGATGTGATTATAATGTTGTGACTATTCCTTGTGTTGTATTCCATGTTGCAGTGTGGTGTATGTCATGTAATTTAACTATGTGTGGTTTGCAAGGTAGTTTCAGAGGTAGTGGGTTATGCGTGTTCCTTTTGTACCGCTCGGTCTGGAGGAAAGTTTCGTGATGATGGTTGTGAGAGTCGAAGTGTGAGATATAGCAAAAGGTCCACCATCCTATCCAGAAAGTGCACTGAAGCGTTAAATAATTACGAGACCATAAGGTAGAGAATCACCAATGCAAAGCCACGCCCACTGGGCGGAATTTCTCATGTGTTATTGTTGTAGGTTATAGAATTTGTGTGTTTAGGTTATAGAATTTATGGGAATAAATAAGATAGTGAAAATAAAAAGATTGGTGCCCTTTTCCTTCGAATAGTATGTTGTCACGATATCCAGAATTTATAATGTGTGCGCCATTCATATTCAGTGCGATGGCCACGTGTTGGTCAAAGCCGTTAAATAAGAAAGAAAATGCGGTATTGCCAGTGCGTAGTGAACAGTCAGAGTTTTGTAAATTACTAATAGTCAGATGTGCGATTCCGTTGCGTAATATTCATACAGGAGGATAATTTGTAAGTTAATTGTGAGTACGAGAGTTCATGTTACTCGATAAATACGAATGAATCCACTCGCTTGGCAGACCACTCATCTTGCAGGCCTGACTGCTTGATGCCACAGTATGAACAAGGCATGTGGGTGCCTCTCACAGTCTATCAAATGATACCTAATTCCGGTTGTAAATCACGGAAAAGTATGAAGATGAGTGTTTGTAAGGTGCGAAATTACAGCCACCTTACAAAAAATGTAACGATTACTGTTATTAACTGGTTTTCCCGAATAATAAATGATATACACTCCTGGAAATGGAAAACAGAACACATTAACACCGGTGTGTCAGACCCACCATACTTGCTCCGGACACTGCGAGAGGGCTGTACAAGCAATGATCACACGCACGGCACAGCGGACACACCAGGAACCGCGGTGTCGGCCGTCGAATGGCGCTAGCTGCGCAGCATTTGTGCACCGCCGCCGTCAGTGTCAGCCAGTTTGCCGTGGCATACGGAGCTCCATCGCAGTCTTTAACACTGGTAGCATGCCGCGACAGCGTGGACGTGAACCGTATGTGCAGTTGACGGACTTTGAGCGAGGGCGTATAGTGGGCATGCGGGAGGCCGGGTGGACGTACCGCCGAATTGCTCAACACGTGGGGCGTGAGGTCTCCACAGTACATCGATGTTGTCGCCAGTGGTCGGCGGAAGGTGCACGTGCCCGTCGACCTGGGACCGGACCGCAGCGACGCACGGATGCACGCCAAGACCGTAGGATCCTACGCAGTGCCGTAGGGGACCGCACCGCCACTTCCCAGCAAATTAGGGACACTGTTGCTCCTGGGGTATCGGCGAGGACCATTCGCAACCGTCTCCATGAAGCTGGGCTACGGTCCCGCACACCGTTAGGCCGTCTTCCGCTCACGCCCCAACATCGTGCAGCCCGCCTCCAGTGGTGTCGCGACAGGCGTGAATGGAGGGACGAATGGAGACGTGTCGTCTTCAGCGATGAGAGTCGCTTCTGCCGTGGTGCCAATGATGGTCGTATGCGTGTTTGGCGCCGTGCAGGTGAGCGCCACAATCAGGACTGCATACGACCGAGGCACACAGGGCCAACACCCGGCATCATGGTGTGGGGAGCGATCTCCTACACTGGCCGTCCACCACTGGTGATCGTCGAGGGGACACTGAATAGTGCACGGTACATCCAAACCGTCATCGAACCCATCGTTCTACCATTCCTAGACCGGCAAGGGAACTTGCTGTTCCAACAGGACAATGCACGTCCGCATGTATCCCGTGCCACCCAACGTGCTCTAGAAGGTGTAAGTCAACTACCCTGGCCAGCAAGATCTCCGGATCTGTCCCCCATTGAGCATGTTTGGGACTGGATGAAGCGTCGTCTCACGCGGTCTGCACGTCCAGCACGAACGCTGGTCCAACTGAGGCGCCAGGTGGAAATGGCATGGCAAGCCGTTCCACAGGACTACATCCAGCATCTCTACGATCGTCTCCATGGGAGAATAGCAGCCTGCATTGCTGCGAAAGGTGGATATACACTGTACTAGTGCCGACATTGTGCATGCTCTATTGCCTGTGTCTATGTGCCTGTGGTTCTGTCAGTGTGATCATGTGATGTATCTGACCCCAGGAATGTGTCAATAAAGTTTCCCCTTCCTGGGACAATGAATTCACGGTGTTCTTATTTCAATTTCCAGGAATGTAAAACTAAATAAAAAATGTGTGCATCTTACCTTAGCTCTTGAAATGTTAAAGTGAATTTCCCTTTATTTAGTCTTCCATTGTTTTGTCCTACACTACACTACAGTAAGCCTTGCGAGCTGTCGAAAACTGAAGAAACAGGAAGGCAACAGAGAGGTAATGGTTGCGCGACACTAGGTCTCCCGTGTGCGCTCTTAGGTGAAGCCATCCACTATGGCACGGTAGTGCCACAAAGACTGGGAAAAACTAGTTTTCGTCCTGAGGATAAAAACTTCTTAAACAGCAAAGTGACATCGCTTTTTAAGTGTCCAGGGGCCAAAAATAAAGATAAAGAAGAAAATGAGGCGGAGAAGAAATAAGCACAAGAGAAAGAAGATTAAAAAAGCTTAGAAAACTTCTAATTTTGTTACTAATTTATAATTTCTCTTCTGCGAACCTTGCAGAACTATCACTCCTGGAAGAAAGGATATTGCGGAGACATGGCTTAGCCACAGCCTGGGGGATGTTTCCAGAATGAGATTTTCACTCTGCAGCGGAGTGTGCGGTTATATGAAACTTCCTGGCAGATTAAAACTGTGTGTCGGACCGAGACTCGAACTCGGGGCTGCTGCGTTTCGCGGGAAAGTGCTCTACCGTCTGAGCTACCCAAGCAGAAGAGCTTGTGTGAAGTTGGGAAGGTAGGAGACGAGATACTGGCAGAAGTGAAGCTGTGAGGACGGGCCGTGAGTCGTGCTTGGGTAGCTCAGCACTTGCCCGCGAAAGGCAAAGGTCCCGAGTTCGAGTCAAAGTCCGGCGCCCAGTTTTAATCTGCAGGAAGTTTCATAACAGCGCTCACTCCGCTGCAGAGTGAAAATCTCATTCTCTCCAGTAGGAGTTTGCATGACGGCCGCCTCTACAACCCTTCGCCGTTCTTCTGAAGTCTCCATTCCACCGTTTTCTTCACGACTGACTGTGTGGACGGTCGACGCGGCCAAGTACTCACGCTTTCATTACATGGATGTATGCGCGTGCAACTCCAGTGCCAAGTTGGGACCTCAGCCCTCTTATGCGGTCCACAATTTCTTCTTCGGGCAGTGACACTACAACGCTTTCCGTGGTTTTCATTTTACAGCCTCAGGCCAGTTTACTTTTGAACTAGCAGTGTATCTGGTGTTACCCAGTTATACATTTATCCCAGTCTTCTATTAGCCCATCACCAGCCCCCCCCCTTTTCTCTCCGTCCTTCTCCTTTGCCTTTGTCCATCTCCTTCCCCTTCCTCTATCTACTCGTCTCCCTCTTTCCATCTCCTCCCCCTCCCCTCAGTCCATTTGCTCATCCCTCTCTGTCCATATCATCCACCCCCTCTACCTCCCCCTCAACTCTTATTTGCTCCTCACCCATCTCTATCTGCGTGGGGTAGCTACGCGGTCTGAGGCGCCTTGCCACGATTCGCGCGGCTGCCCCCATCAGAGGTTCGACTCCTCCCTCGGGCATGGATGTATTTGTTGTCCTTAGCGTAAGTTAGTTTAAGTTAAATGAAGTAGTGTGTAAGCTCAAAATGGCTCTGAGCACTATGGGACTTAACACCTAATGTCATCAGTCCCCTAGAACTTAGAACTACTTAAACCTAACTAACCTAAGGACATCGCCGGCCGGGGTGGCTGAGCGGTTCTAGGCGCTACAGTCTGGCACCGCGCGACCGCTACGGTCGCAGGTTCGAATCCAGCCTCGGGCATGGATGTGTGTGATGTCCTTAGGTTAGTTAGGTTTAAGTAGTTCTAAGTTCTAGGGGACTGATGACCTCAGATGTTAAGTCCCATAGTGCTCAGAGCCATTTGAACCATTTGAACCTAAGGACATCACACAACACCCAGCCATCACGAGGCAGAGAAAATCCCTGACCCCGCCGGGAATCGAACCCGGGATCCCGGGCGCGGGAAGCTAGAACGCTACCGCACGACCACCAGCTGCGGACAGTGTGTAAGCCTAGGGACTGATGACCTCTGCAGTTCGGTCCCACAGGAACTTGCCACTACCACCCATCTCTCTCTGTCTACCTCCAACTCGATCCTCTTCATGTCCATTTCTTCCTCTCTATCTCTCCGTCCACCTCGTCCTTCCTCTCACCCTGTACATCGTCTCCTCCCCTTCTTTCTGTCCCTGTCATCCTCTGCCGCTCTGTCTGTCCATCTCCTACTCCTCTTTCTTCACATCAACACCATCACTCCAGTGGGAAGTTGCAGTTTCCTACTCCCATAGTATCTTTTTCCCGATAGTAAGTAATACGTGTGAAAGGTTTAGCTGAAATCGATCCAGGGGATTAGGAGCATCTTTTTACCCGCAGCTTTGGCTGCACATGCACTTGCCAAAATATTTAATATATTTAACTCATACTTGTAGACGTACACTATTGGCCATTACAATTGCTACACCAAGAAGAAATGCAGATGATAAACGGGTATGGTCCGAAACGAATAATACGGTCTGCTGCCATCCTCTTGATAAGTATGGAGGTGTGATTACACATGTCAATCACATCGCGATTACGGGCAGCATGGGGTTCACGCCTGAGCCTCAGGACGTGCGCTAGCAGCGCATGTCGGGTGTTTCATGCGTCAACTTCGCGTCTCAATATCTCGGGATGTAATGGTAATATTGCGATGCAATCAACGCCGTTGTGTATGTGCTTTGTCATGCTATGGATTGCTGATGAAAAAATATAGGAGGTCCATTTAAAAAAAACATAAGTTTGTGTTAAAAAACACATATGCTTTCGTTTTAGAATGTTTCCAAATATGTACATTCATGGGCCCCAGCCCTACATTGATACCGGTGAAAGTCGTTTTCCAATAGCTGTTATTGTTCCAGAGATATTTTGGGTGGACAAGATAGCTGGGACACCCTGTATACACACACTGAAGCGCTAGAGGAACTGGTGTAGGCAGTATCCACGTACAGAGATACGGAAACAGGCAGAATAAGGCGCTTATACAAGACAACAAGTGTCTGGCATGGACGTCAGATCGCTTGCTGCTGCTACGATGGTAGGTTATCAAGAATTAAGTGAGTCTGAACGTGGTGTTACAATCGGCGCACGAGCGAAAGGGATACAGCGTCTCTGAGGTAGCGATGAAGGGAGGATTGTCCCGTATGACCGTATCACAAGCGTACCGTCAATATTAGGAATCCGGTAAAATATCAAATCTCCGACATCGATGCACCAGGAAAAAGACAGTGCAGAAACAGGACCAACTACGACTGTAGTGACTCGTTCAACGCGACGGAAGTGCAACCCTTTCGAAAGATTTCATCAACAACTGTCAGCGTGCGAACTATTAAACGAAACATAATCGAAATGGGCTTTCGGAGCTGGACACCCACTTGTGTGCCCTTGATGACTGCTCGATACAAATCTTTACACCTCGCCTGGCCCGTCACCACTACCATTGGACTGTTGATGATATGTTGCCTGGTTGGACGAGTCTCGTTTCAAATCGCATCGAGCGGATGGACGTGATTGGGTGTGGAGACAACCTCATGAATCCATGGACCCTGCATCTCAGCAGGGGGACTGTTCAAGCTGGCGGAGGTTTTGTAATGATATGGAGCGTGTGCAGTTGGAGTGATATGGGACCCACTCTGACAGGTGACACGTACGTGAGCATCCTGTGTGATCACCTGCATCCACTTATGTCCATTGTGCATTCTGACGGGAAATTCCAGAAGGACAATGCGACACCCCACAGTCCACAATAGCTACAGAGCGCCTCCACGAACATTCTTCTGAGTTAAAACACTTCCGCTGGCCACCAGACTTCCCAGATATTAACATTATTGAGGATGTCTGCGATGCCTTGTGACGTGCTGTTCAGAGGAGATATCCACCCCCTCATACTCCGTCGAATTTATGGACAGCCCAGCAGGATTCATGGTGTCAACTCCCTCCAGCACTGCTTCAGATGTTAGTCGAGTCCAGGCCACGTCGTGTTGCGGCGCTTCTGCTTCCTCTTCGGGGCAGGTGTGTCTGTTTCTTTGGCTCTTCAGTGGAGCTGCGGCTGCGGCATTGGCTCAAATGGCTCTGAGCACTATGGGACTTAACATCTGAGGTCATCAGTCCCTTATAACTTAGAACTACTGTAACCTAACTAACCTAAGGACATCACACACATCCATGTGCCCGAGGCACGATTCGAACCGGCAACCGTAGTAGTCGCGCGGTTCCGGACTGTAGCGCCTAGAACCGCTCGGGCACCGTGGCCGGCGTCTGCGACATTGTGAGCACTCGACAGTATATATTGTGGAACTGCGCGCGCTACAAAGACGCAGTGTGTAGAGACCGTCGGACATTAAGTATGTTCGATAGCTCTTGGCCGCGCGGGATTAGCCGAGCGGTCTTGGGCGCTGCAGTCATACACTGTGCGGCTGGTCCCGGCGGAGGTTATAGTCCTCCCTCGGGCATGAGTGTATGTGTTTGTCCTTTTTAATTCCTTTTTAATTTAGGTTAAGTAGTGTGTAAGCTTAGGGACTGATGACCTTAGCAGTTAAGTCCCGTAAGATTTCACACACATTTGAACATTTTCGATAGCTCGTGTTTAGGTTTAGAGCCCGCATTGTCTTTACCTACATTACGTTCTACTGAACTTCACAGTAAACGCAGAACGACTGAAGCCACTGCAGAAATTGTGAAAAGTTTTGCGGAAGTAAGGAGGAGGAGGAGTTTAGTGTTTGACATCCCGTCGACAACGGCGCCATTAGAGACGGTACACAAGTTCGGATTAGGAAAGGATGGGGAAGGATAGCGGCTGTGCCTTTTCGAAGCACCATCCCGGTATTTGCCTTAAGCAGTTTAGGTTCAAATGGCTCTGAGCACTATGGGACTCAACTGCTGTGGTCATCAGTCCCCTAGAACTTAGAACTACTTAAACCTAACTAACCTAAGGACATCACATACACCCGTGCCCGAGGCAGGATTCGAACCTGCGACCGTAGCAACAGCGCGGCTCCGGACTGGAGCGCCTAGAACCGCACGGCCACCGCGGCCGGCTAAGCAGTTTAGGAAATCAGGGGAAGTCTAAATCAGGATGGCCAGACACGGGTTTGAACAGTCGTCATTCTAAATGCAGGTCCAATGCTCTAACCACTGCTCTACCCCAGTCGATTACAGAAGTAAACTTAATAGTTTTTCCAGAAACTGAGAAAAAGAGAAATGTACGACTGAACTCGGAAGTCTTCTTGTCCTCTGTCGGCAACGAAAGGAAAAATTAAATGTCCTTTGAACATGTAGAAAGTAGCTGTAAATGCCGATCAGTACCGGTGGCGCTTTATCAATAAAACAATAGGGGTCTGTGGAAAAACGCCTTTAAACTGCAGTTCACTTAAAGACAAAGAAAAACAGTAAACGTTGTTATAAGAAAAGAAATAAATGCTAATTGTTGTATTGTCATTTGAATGCTTAACAATGAACTTTGAGCTGGACAGCATACAGGTACTTGAATGTCGGGTTATTAAAAAGTAATGGGTGCAGTCTTACTACGGATTGTTGGGAAATGCGAAGTAACGAAAAGATCTACGAAAATGTAGATGATATATCAGAAGTAAATGTTAATCTTCTTTCGACATCAGTACCGAATGAATGATAATAGGCTAACGAAACACATATTCCTGTAGTTCTTGAATAAAAAATCTGCAGGAACAAGGATTACGGAAATAAAAAAGTATCAAAAAAGAAACGACATCAAAGAACCGGAAATGACAGGAAGAAATCTTTTTAAGAACTAAATACTAATTTTAGAAGCCTTTTGAGAAGAAATAAGAAATTGGGAACAACATGGGTAGAAGAAAGGAAAAAATGTGGGGAGATGATGAAGGATTACTGCAAAAACAGGAAACAACGAAGAAAGGAAGAAGAGGAACTGAATTTCTTATGTGATTCTAGTTGGTCAATACGAAGATAAAAATTGTGTTATACTGTTTCCATTATTGAGTGATTTCTGCAAAGGGAGCCGCTAAGCAAAATTTATTGAACAATTGTATTATCGTTCCATCCTCCAGACAATTATCCTTTCATTCTTGTTAACAAGACAAACACTTTTTCTGACTTAAAAAAATTTCCAGAATTCTCGTCCGTCACTTCGATATACTGTGATACAGCAGTCCTTGACAAAAGTTTCTTGGAATGGAACTTAAATTACTCATTCGTGAGAGTTTCCAAAAACTATTTCGACGATGGTTCCTTCTGGTAAAACTGTCAAGTTTCCGACTGTACGGATGTGGACACGCGAAGGAGGAAAATATTTCCCACTGCGTAGAAACGCCTTGTTTTGAAAACAGGTTAGGTGAAACTTGTTATCCGCCCGAAAGCCGGATTACGTGGCCGACACGAGATACTGGATAATTGCCACGTGACAAGCATGTAGGCTAGGTGACGTTAAGATCTCACTAACTGCTCTGAAACAAGATGTTCGCAGGTATCTCTGAGTGCATCAAGTTTGCAAAAGCAACGTATGTGATACTCCTTAAGCAACATCGTAAGCGTGTGGATTTAGAAACGCCGGCCGTGGTGACCGAGCGGTTCTAGGCGCTCAGTCCGGAACCGCGCGACTGCTACGGTCGCAGGTTCGAATCCTGCCTCGGGCATGAATGTGTGTGATGTCCTTAGGTTAGTTAGGTTTAAGTAGTGCTACGTTCTAGGGGCTGATGACCACAGCTGTTAAGTCCCATAGTGCTCAGAGCCATTTGAACCATTTTGATTTAGAAACGAGTGCACAATTTTTGGATACGAGAAGCAAGTTACTGTCGATTACGAAAAGAAAAGACTGGCTTTCTAAGTTGGAGATTTTACTCAGAGTAAGTATTTTTTCCACGGAACTTAACAGAACAATGTATAGAACTCAGCTGTTCACTGCGTGTAAACTTGGTTTATTTAAAAAGAAAAGAAAAAAAGAAAGAAAGAAACTTTTAACAGTATGTCTGTTAGCGTACAGCGAATTCCTGACTCTCTCGTTCATGCTTTCAGAAACCTGTATAAGAACAGAAGATGGGAACACTCCTTTCTTTAGCGTTCGACAGGCGTCGAAAGGGTATATTTTGTCACCACTCCTTTTGTGGAAAATTTGATAAATTTTTATTTTGTCCGTCTTAGCTAAATGAAAAGACAATTCATTGCTGCAGTAGTTACCGGTTTCGGGATGACTCGTAAATTCTCAAAGCACAGCCCTTGTTATTAAACGTAACGAAAAAAAAATCGCAATACTGAAAAATAATTAATGTAGAGTAATGAAATTTCGGGAATACGTTTGTCTGGATAGCATATTCAAGTGATTAACATTGCACCAACAAGGGTTAATGTGAGATAAGTCATTGCAAATGTGAAATCCTGGTATATTAATAATCGATATAAGCGATACAAAGGATGTATTGTATAGGTACCGGATGTCAGTCTGAGACATGGAGTTCCATGCCATTTGTACCTGCTGCTCTTGTTCGGTCAATACAGGGATGGTTAATGCTGGTTTTGGATGACGTTCGATGATATTTCATACGTGCTCGACCAGAGACAGATCTGGAGATCGAAGAAGCCAAGGCAACATATCGACGCTCCGGAGAGCGTGTTGAGTTACAACGACGGATGCGGGCGAGCATTATCCTGTTGGAAAACATCCCCTGGACTGCTGTTCGAATCAAGAAACGGACGCACAAATTTGCAGTCAGTTTCCGTGGGATAACCACGAGATTGCTCCAGTTGTCATACTGAATCGCAACCCAGGCGTGGGTGAAGTGTGTCTAGCATGCAGCTTGTAACGGAACATATTAAAGGCTTTACTTTACCGAAGTATGCGATACCCTCCAAATTCAACCAGTTTAACGAGTATTTATCATTATAGAAAAGTTATTGTGTATGTTAACAATGATTGCATAACATGTCTCCATAAACAGTCAACCCATTAAATTATACTGAATAACTGACCCACACAAAATTTAATATCACTTTATCACTGATACAGCAAATGTCATCATGTAAAAACACTAAATTCATCTTAAATAATTAATATGAAGTACGAAAAATAGTGGCCAACTTAGGTATTTTGGATCTCCTTAAATAAAAATCACCCAGTGAAACCTATTTGTTCACTAGGAGCGTTTTCAATCAGTATTCATGTAATCAATCCTATTTTAGACGAAAACCAATGCAATTCTTAATAATTCATGTTATTTACCTATTTATGCAAATTAGAGAAGTCAATTGACAAACTTCTAAAAAACGGCCTTTTTGTAACAAAGAATTATTCTGTCAAGTCAACAAATCTGTCTGTCATTTTAATAACATTTTAAATTATGTCACTCGATGCAAATTAATAACTTTTCTGCACAAATTATGATAACAGATGTACATGTGACTTATAAACTATATCTCTTTTTAGTAGTTCTTTGACAATGTTATAAATACCAGCAGCAAGAAGGATCGGGGGCGCAGTCGGAATGTCACTTTGGTAAAGTGTGTTTGTGTGTTATTGTTTGAGGTGGATAAACAATGCAAAGAACATGTAAAGGAAGTACTACTTTGTGTTGTGTCATGGTCTTTGGTGGACAGTGGAATTAAGACGGCCACCAAAGTAATAAATATTTGAAGTTTACATAGTTGTTGGTTTCGCTCGTACTTTATCATCAAAAGCACATAAAAAACACGGGACCTCATGTTTTTAATCCTAGACAACCAGATTTAGAGCCAGCATCAGCGTCGAGACACAGCAGCGACCCAGCAAGCAGCAGCGATTACCACAATGCATTTTAATGGCGCCAACCTAACATCAAGTACTAACAAGCTCCGTAAATGGGAGTGAAATAGTGGGATTATAGCAATTAGGAATATCTACGACTAGGCGACCACTACAAGATGATGATGATGATGATGATGATGATGATGATGATATTTGGTTTGGTTTGTGGGGCGGTCAACTGCGCGGTTATCAGCGCCCGTACAAATTCCCAACCTATGCTCAGCCCAGTCTCGTCACTTACATTAATGATGTTGAAACGATGAGGACAACACAAACACCCAGCCATCTCGAGGCAGGCGAAAATTCCTGACCCTGCCGGGAATCGAACCCAGGACCCCGTGCTTGGGAAGCGAGAACGTGACCGCGAGACCACGAGCTGCAGACAACATGCAGCTGGGTTGGTTACAAGCACTCAGCTGCCATCCTTCTAACCAACACAAGGCCATCATTGGCGCCATCTACATCTACATTTGTACTCCGCAAGCCACCCAATGGTGTGTGGCGGAGGGCACTTTACGTGCCACTGTCATTACCTCTCTTTCCGGTTCCAGTCGCATATGGTTCGCGGGAAAAATGACTGCCGGAAAGCCTCCGTGCGCGCTCCAATCTCTCTAATTTTACATTCATGATCTCCTCGGGAGGTATAAGTAGGGGGAAGCAATATATTCGATACCTCATCCAGAAACTCACCCACTCGAAACCTGGACAGCAAGCTACACCGCGATGCAGAGCGCCTCTCTTGCACAGCCTGCCACTTGAGTTTGCTAAACATCTCCGTAACGCTATCACGGTTACCAAATAACCCTGTGACGAGACGCACCGCTCTTCTTTGGATCTTCTCTATCTCCTCCGTCAACCCGATCTGGTACGGATCCCACACTGATGACCAATACTCAAGTATAGGTCGAACGAGTGTTTTGTAAGCCACCTCCTTTGTTGATGGACTACATTTTGTAAGGACTCTCCCAATGAATCTCAACCTGGTACCCGCCTTACCAACAATTAATTTTATATGATCATTCCACTTCAAATCGTTCCGTACGCGTACTCCCAGATATTTTACACAATTAACTGCTACCAGTGTTTGTTCTGCTATCACATAATCATAGAATAAAGGATCCTTCTTTCTATGTATTCGCAATACATTACATTTTTCTATGTTAAGGGTCAGTTTCCACTCCCTGCACCAAGCGCCTATCCGCTCGAGATCTTCCTGCATTTCGCTGCAATTTTCTAATGCTGCAACTTCTCTGTATACTACAGTATCATCCGCAAAAAGCCGCATGGAACTTCCGACACTATCTATTAGGTCGTTTATATATATTGTGAAAAGCAATGGTCCCATAACACTCCCCTGTGGCACACCAGAGGTTAATTTAACGTCTGTAGACGTCTTTCCATTGAGAACAACACATTGTGTGTCCTGTTTGCTGAAAACTCTTCAATCCAGCCACACAGCTGGTCTGATATTCCGTAGGCTCTTACTTTGTTTATCAGGCGACAGTGTCGAAATGTATCGAACGCCTTCCGGTTCAAATGTTCAAATGTGCGTGAAATCTTATGGGACTTAACTTCTAAGATCACCAGTCCATAAGCTTACATACTACTTAACCTAAATTATCCTAAGGACAGACATACACACCCATGCCTGAGGGAGGACTCGAACCTCCGCGGGGACCAGCCCCATAGTCCATGACTGCAAAGCCTAAGACCGCTCTGCTAATCCCGCGTGAACGCCTTCCGAAAAATGGCATCTACCTGGGAGCCTGTATCTAATATTTTCTGGGGCTCATGAACAAATAAAGCGAGTTGGGTCTCACACGATCGCTGTTTCCGAAATCCATGTTGATTCATACAGAGTAGATTCTGGGTTGCCGGAAATGACATGATACGCGAGCAAAACACATGTTCTAAAATTCTACAACAGATCGATGTCAGAGATATAGGCCTTTAGTTTTGCGCATATGCTCGACGACCCTTCTTGAAAACTGGAACCAAAGCAGAACCAGGTTTTCCCTCCAACGAATTCTCGCTTGGCACCACTCAAGTCACAAATTGCTGTGGTTTAGCGTCAGTCTAATGTACTTAACAGGGTGGCTGGATCGAAGCCGTCCTCGAAGTACCCAGTTTGTAGTGTTCTCGTGACCACTGTCGAGTCTTGTACCGTAAGAAGCAAGGGAGATTGCTTGAGTAGCTCAGTTGGTAGAGCACTTGCCCGCGAAAGGCAAAGGTCCCGAGTTCGAGTATCGGTCCGGCACACAGTTTTAATGTGCCAGGAAGTTTAGTATTAGCTTATTTCCAAGCATAAGCAACTTTCACTCGTTTAATGCCCGGCAGAAATCAAACCTGCATTTCGGTGGACTTCCTGAACTCTTGTGCACAAAGGTTGCAGTATAGTGCTGCATCCATTTTGAATAAGGTACCACTCGAATTCAAAAATCTTAGCAGTTATCGACGCACTTTCAAATCTAAACTGAAGAGTTTCCTTATGGGTCACTCCTATTCTGTCGATGAGTTCCTTGAAAAATTAAGCTGATTCTTGTTGCATTGTTGATTGCGTTTACTTAAACTTAAGGACTGTCTCTTTACAGTTTCATAAACATTTATTTTTACCTGTTATTACTTTTTTTACACGTTCTATGACCTTGGAGATTTGCTCCTCAATTTGGTTCTACGAAACTTGACGTGTAAATAAATAAATATATAAAATTAAGCACAAGTCAGAAGTATTTAGCATATTTCACACATATTAAGTCACACATTTCAGCTGGGTCTGTAGCGAATTTCGTCCTGCAGTTTCGATTTCGGGCAGCTCATTGTGTATGGCGTCACATCTCCTGAACAAAGTGATGTACAGTGATACAATTTTGTATATACGTCGAGTGGCATATTTTAATACCCTCTGCGACTGTGTCGCGAAAAGGATAATATTAAAATGGTTCAAATGGCTCTGAGCACTATGGGACGTAACTACTGAGGTCATCAGTCCCCTAGAGCTTAGAACTACTTAAACCTAACTAACCTAAGGACATCACACACATCCATTCCCGAGGCAGGATTCGAACCTGCGACAGTAGCGGTCGCTCGGTTCCGGACTGTAGCGCCTAGAACCGCTCGGCCACACTGCCCGGCCAGGATAATACTAAAGACGTAATAAATGAAAACATCGTGCATGATGGGGCAGTGTGTGTGACGTCATATTTGCTGAACTATGTGTCTTACAATTGTACCTGTTTTTGTAGGTGCAATCAGCGGGACGTGTGGATACAGTCTGTGAAAAGTTGTAACCTCCCCGTGTAAATAAAAAAAATAATGAAACCTGGATAATTACGTTCTGACGTACGAAAACTGATAAATCTTAACTGATGAAAAACTAATACATTTTGAGGTAAGCAGCGCTGCGCCGTGGTCCTGTGAAATTAACCTGAATCTGTCCGTGAGAAACAGACTGAAAAATTCTTAAATGGCTGTGAGCACTATGGGACTTAACAGCTATGGTCAGCAGTCGCCTAGAACTTAGAACTACTTAAACCTAACTAACCTAAGGACAACACACAACACCCAGTCATCACGAGGCAGAGAAAATCCTGACCCCGCCGGAAAGCGAACCCGGGACACCGTGCTCGAGAAGCGAGAACGCTACCGCGAGACCACGAGCTGCGAACGAAAAATTCTTACCTCGTGATGGTGTCGCCGGATAACGCTTTCTATATATCTGCCCGTAGATGGCACACCTTAGTGCAATGCTGGCCTACCTAATAGTACTGGATAAGATTTGTCTGAGATCTGAATTACGAGAAAAACTGACTTTACTTAGTGACACAGCTGCACAGCTGGTTGTCTGATAACTAACGAGCACATTACTATGATCTGACAAACTTCTGGAATATTTTAATTTAGATAAATGACTGGATCGGGACTGGCAATGACTTAGGGGGTAATTATACTTTTATAGTTGACTGACAAAAACAATTATACTCTGAAAATTTTTTACGTTATTGATAAAGATCTACAATCCATTACACGGCAAATTGGCTATTTTACAAATCTGGGTCCACTGGTGGTGACGAATCACAAAAGAAAAGATTGAAACATCTCAGACAAGTGACTTAACTACGCGTATGCCAATAAAAATAATAAAAATTTAGCTTACAATAGGTGGTTGACTTAATTACACTGTTGATTTTTCATTATAGTAACGATTATTCATTTGTTCATCATCATCTCATTCCATGGTATCATTTAACTCTGCGGTTGATCGCAGTTATTGTTCCACATAATAAAATTTTACAATTTGTTCTGCACTGTGACTTTAACAACTACTACCTGTAAACTGTGCTGTACCAGCGACAGACTGCAACAACACTGTAGCAGCGAGCGACTGCAGCTGCGGCAGACACTGCTCTGACCTGGGACTCTATTGCAGCTCTGTTTTGACAGGGACAAAGATATTTTATGTCTCAGGCAGCGCCCGTGAATTGTCGTTCTAGGAAGTGAGCAATACATCGAGATTACATTTGCTCCAAAAGGGTAGTGAACCCCTTACAAAGTGTTTCGAATAGAGTTAGTACTAACGAAGTAATAAATTTAAACATTCTTACACGATATGGCAGTTTTTCGTGCATCTCAGTGTTTATGACGTCATACATACTGAACTATGTGTCATACCGTGATATGATTTTGGTGGTACATTCAGCGGTGTACGAGAATACTGTCTGAAAAATGTGACACGAACAGTTAGCAGTTAAGAAGTAATAAATCAAAATACAGTTTTGCTATAAGAACAAGATATAGGGTGTTACAAAAAGGTACGGCCAAACTATCAGGAAACATTCCTCACACACAAATAAAGTAAAGATGTTATGTGGACATGTGTCCGGAAACTCTTAATTTCCATGTTAGAGCTCATTTTAGTTTCGTCCACCTACGCTCAATGGAGCACGTTATCATGATTCCATACGGGATACTCTACCTGTGCTGCTAGAACATAAGCCTTCACAAGTACGACACAACATGTGGTTCATGCACGATGGAGCTCCTGCACATTTCAGTTGAAGTGTTCGTACGCTTCTCAACAACAGATTCGGTGATCGATGGATTGGTAGACGCGGACCAATTCCATGGCCTCCACGCTCTCCTGACCTCAACCCTCTTGACTTTCATTTATGGGGGCATTTGAAAGCTCTTGTCTACGCAACCCTGGTACCAAATGCATGGACTCTTCGTGGTCATATTGTGGACGGCTGTGATACAATACGCCATTCTCCAGGGCTGCATCAGCGATTCAGGGATCCCATGCGACGGAGGGTGGATGCTTGTATCCTCGCTAACGGAGGACATTTTGAACATTTCTTGTAACAAAGTGTTTGAGGTCACGCTGGTACGTTCTGTTGCTGTGTGTTTCCATTCCATGGTTAATGTGATTTGAAGAGAAGTAATAAAATGAGCTCTAACATGGAAAGTAAGCGTTTCCGGACACATGTCCACCCAACATATTTTCTTTCTTTGTGTGTGAGGAATGTTTCCTGAAAGTTTGGCCGTACCTTTTTGTAACACCCTATATATATATATATATATATATATATATATATACTTCAGTTTTTCGGCTTCACTATTCAGTGGTTCGAGGTTCCTAGATAGCTGAAAATCACATGTCTTGCACCGCTCTTGGCTGTCATACTGGGTCCCAGATGTCTTCAGAGTGACTTTCATTTTTTTTCTATGATGCTATCAGACAAGTCGTGCCCTTCGTAGAGGCCTTCACTCTAATTTCTTACCGCCTATCCACCTCTCCTCTTAGCTCTACAGTGGAGCTAGAACAATATTTAACACTGCTGGCAACCACACGTTCGCTGTAATCTCGTAAATGGGTTGTTCGTGGACACATGCATAAAGGATAGGTTTCGCTTCTGCTGCCGTATGCTTTCACGTTAGTCATCATTTTCAAGTGAGATGCATCAAAGGTCACATCCACACGTGCAAATATGTTATACGCGAAAATTTTAGGTTAAGCTTTACCGTGACTATTATTGACATTAAATGAAACAAGAAGTTTCATTTAATGTCAAGTAAATGAAACTTCTTGTTTCATTTAATGTTCTACTTAACTGACTACCTTGACGTTGGCTTAGATGTTTTCTTTGGAGGCATGATAAAGGATAATTAATTGAAACCCTCAGCTGCCGACAGGTGTTGTTGATATACCTCGATGAGGACAGCTGAAAATGTGTGTCCCAACCGGGAATCGAAAGCGAGATCTCCTGCTTACATGGCAGACGCTCTATCCACCTGAGCTACCGAGAACACAGATGAATAGCGCTGCTGCTGGGACTTATCGCTTGCACGCTTCCAGTGAGACCCACATTTCCAACTGTCCACAATATACACTCCTGGAAATGGAAAAAAAGAACACATTGACACCGGTGTGTCAGACCCACCATACTTGCTCCGGACACTGCGAGAGGGCTGTACAAGCAATGATCACACGCACGGCACAGCGGACACACCAGGAACCGCGGTGTTGGCCGTCGAATGGCGCTAGCTGCGCAGCATTTGTGCACCGCCGCCGTCAGTGTCAGCCAGTTTGCCGTGGCATACGGAGCTCCATCGCAGTCTTTAACACTGGTAGCATGCCGCGACAGCGTGGACGTGAACCGTATGTGCAGTTGACGGACTTTGAGCGAGGGCGTATAGTGGGCATGCGGGAGGCCAGGTGGACGTACCGCCGAATTGCTCAACACGTGGGGCGTGAGGTCTCCACAGTACATCGATGTTGTCGCCAGTGGTCGGCGGAAGGTGCACGTGCCCGTCGACCTGGGACCGGACCGCAGCGACGCACGGATGCACGCCAAGACCGTAGGATCCTACGCAGTGCCGTAGGGACCGCACCGCCACTTCCCAGCAAATTAGGGACACTGTTGCTCCTGGGGTATCAGCGAGGACCATTCGCAACCGTCTCCATGAAGCTGGGCTACAGTCCAACACACCATTAGGCCGTCTTCCGCTCACGCCCCAACATCGTGCAGCCCGCCTCCAGTGGTGTCGCGACAGGCGTGAATGGAGGGACGAATGGAGACGTGTCGTCTTCAGCGATGAGAGTCGCTTCTGCCTTGGTGCCAATGATGGTCGTATGCGTGTTTGGCGCCGTGCAGGTGAGCGCCACAATCAGGACTGCATACGACCGTGGCACAGAGGGCCAACACCCGGCATCATGGTGTGGGGAGCGATCTCCTACACTGGCCGTACACCACTGGTGATCGTCGAGGGGACACTGAATAGTGCACGGTACATCCAAACCGTCATCGAACCCATCGTTCTACCATTCCTAGACCGGCAAGGGAACTTGCTGTTCCAACAGGACAATGCACGTCCGCATGTATCCCGTGCCACCCAACGTGCTCTAGAAGGTGTAAGTCAACTACCCTGGCCAGCAAGATCTCCGGATCTGTCCCCCATTGAGCATGTTTGGGACTGGATGAAGCGTCGTCTCACGCGGTCTGCACGTCCAGCACGAACGCTGGTCCAACTGAGGCGCCAGGTGGAAATGGCATGGCAAGCCGTTCCACAGGACTACATCCAGCATCTCTACGATCGTCTCGATGGGAGAATAGCAGCCTGCATTGCTGTGAAAGGTGGATACACACTGTACTAGTGCCGACATTGTGCATGCTCTGTTGCCTGTGTCTATGTGCCTGTGGTTCTGTCAGTGTGATCATGTGATGTATCTGACCCCAGGAATGTGTCAATAAAGTTTCCCCTTCCAGGGACAATGAATTCACGGTGTTCTTATTTCAATTTCCAGGAGTGTACATACGTAATGTTCCTAACCGATATTTGCCCATCCACTCATTACTGGCGCACACTAAGGTGACGATTCCCGTAAGAGTTCGGGCAACCTGTGCGTATTCGCACAGACGAAGGTCAATGACCGGGTAGCCTTTAACTATGTATATGACAAAGGTTTTGTTCCAGTGTGGAGAAAGTTAACTGATGTAAGGATTGTGAGAATCCATATGAAGTAAGGTAGCTGAACTTTTAAGCATCTGTATTTTGCAAAATTTCGCATGCACTAAAGGAAAAATATCTCAGTACATAGAAGGAGTTGAGCGACATAAACGAAGGTTGGTAGGCGGGTTTCTACATCTGAAAGACAATGTCTACCCAGATTTCGCGCCACTAGCATCAGAGCGGCACTAATAGCACCACTATGAGGAAACAAATCAGATTTGCTTTAAATACAGGCGTTATTTACCATTGAGGTTGGACATGCTGAGTTGATGTTGCCCAAGAAAGCATTTAAGGTGACAAAGACGCCATCATCAACACCCCAATGAGTTTGAACGCGGTCGTGTAATAGGGCTAAGAGATACGAGGTGCATTCAAGTTCTAAGGCCTCCGACTTTTCTTTCTAATTAACTACTCACCCGAAATCGATGAAACTGGCGTTACTTCTTGACGTAATCGCCCTGCAGACGTACACATTTTTCACAACGCTGACGCCATGATTCCATGGCAGCGGCGAAGGCTTCTTTAGGAGTCTGTTTTGACCACTGGAAAATCGCTGAGGCAATAGCAGCACGGCTGGTGAATGTGCGGCCACGGAGAGTGCCTTTCATGTTGGAAAAAGCCAAAAGTCACTAGGAGCCAGGTCAGGTGAGTAGGGAGCATGAGGAATCACTTCAAAGTTGTTATCACGAAGAAACTGTTGCATAACGTTAGCTCGATGTGCGGGTGCGTTGTCTTGGTGAAACAGCACACGCGCAGCCCTTCCCGGACGTTTTTGTTGCAGTGCAGGAAGGAATTTGTTCTTCAAAACATTTTCGTAGGATGCACCTGTTACCGTAGTGCCCTTTGGAACGCAATGGGTAAAGATTACGCCCTCGCTGTTCCAGAACATGGACACCGTCACTTTTTCAGCACTGGCGGTTACCCGAAATTTTTTTGGTGGCGGTGAATCTGTGTGCTTCCATTAAGCTGACTGGCGCTTTGTTTCTGCATTGAAAAATGGCATCCACGTCTCATCCATTGTCACAACCGACGAAAAGAAAGTCCCATTTGTGCTGTCATAGCGCGTCAACATTGCTTGGCAACGTGCCACCCGGGCAGCCGTGTGGTCGTCCGTCAGCATTCGTGGCACCCACATGAATGACACTTTTCGCATTTTCAGGTCGTCATGCAAGATTGTGTGCACAGAACCCACAGAAATGCCAACTCTGGAGACAATCTGTTCGACAGTCATTCGGTGATCCCCCAAAACAATTCTCTCCACTTTCTCGATCATGTCGTCAGACTGGCTTGTGCGAGCCCAAGGTTGTTTTGGTTTGTTGTCACACAATGTTCTGCCTTCATTAAACTGTTACACCCACAAAACGCACTTTCGACACATCCATAACTCCATCACCACATGTCTCCTTCAACTGTCGATGAATTTCAATTGGTTTCACACCACGCAAATTCAGAAAACGAATGATTGCACGCTGTTCAAGTAAGGAAAACGTCGCCATTTTAAGTAGTTAAAACAGTTCTCATTCTCGCCGCTGGCGGTAAAATTGCATCTTCCATACAGTGCTGCCATCTGTGGGACGTATTGACAATGAACGCGGCCTCATTTTAAAACAATGCGCATGTCTTTGCAGTCCGGAGGAAAAAAATCGGAGGCCTTAGAACTTGAATGCACCTCGTACTGGATGCTCCTTCTGCGATACTCAAAAAGACATCGCACGAATGTAGCCTTTGTACATGAATGCTGGCAGCGGTGGTGACGAGAATGTACGGTTGTAAGAAGACTGATCTCCAGGTGGCCACGTGGCATTACCAAGAGGGAAGCCCATCGTGTTCTGACTATGACTCTGGCGCATAGTACTGCATTGCAGCAGCAATGTATGCAGCAATTGGCACGACCGTGACTCAATGAATCGGTCACTTCAAGGACAGCTCCGAGCCAGACACCCTGTAGCGTACACTTCGCTGACCCCAACCACCACCAACTGCAACTTCGGCGCTCTCAAGCGACAACTCAGTGGAGGGCAGGGTGGAGGTCTTCTGTGTTTTCTGATCAAAGCTGGTCCTGCTTCTGTGAAATTGATGGTCGTCTGTTGGCTAGGCCTACAACCAACCTGTCTGCCTGCTAGACACACTGGACCTACACCCATTGTTATGATTTGGGGTGCATTTTCGTATGACACCAGGAGCACTCTCGTGGCTATCCCACGCACCCTGATTGCAAATTTGTACATCAGTATGGTGATTCGACCTGTTGTGCTGCCATTCATGAACATCATTCGCCAGCCGCTCTGGCCGGGCGGTTCTAGGCGCTTCAGTCCGGAACCGCGCTGCTGCTACGGTCGCAGGTTCCAATCCTGCCTCGGGCATGGATCTGTGTCTAATGTCCTTATTTTAGTTAGGTTTAAGTAGTTCTAAGTTCTAGGGGACTGATTCCACAGATGTTAAGTGTCATAGTGCTTAGAGACACTTTTCTTTAAGATCATTACAGTGGATATTTTCCAACACGATAACGCTCGCCCACAGACCACTGTTGCAACCAAAGTTGTTCTGCAGAGTGCCGACGTATTATCTTGGCCTGCTCAATCACCAGATCTGCCTCCAATCGAGCACATATGGGACACCATCGGGTCACAACTCCAGCGTCATCCACAAACAGCATTAACCTACACTACTGGCCATGAAATTGCTACACCACGAAGATGACGTGCTACAGACGAGAAATTTAACCGACAGGAAGAACATGCTACGCCGGCCGCGGTATCTATGCGGTTCTAGGCGCTGCAGTTCGGAACCGCGCGACTGCCACGGTCGCAGGTGCGAATCCTGCCTCGAGCATGGATGTGTGTGATGTCCTTAGGTTAGTTAGGTTTAAGTAGTTCTACGTTCTAGGGGACTGATGACCTCAGATGTTAAGTCCCATAGTGCTCAGAGCCATTTGAACCATTTTTTGAAGAACATGCGATGATATGCAACTAATTAGCTTTTCAGAGCATTCACGCAATGTTGGCGCCGGTGGCGACACCTACAGCGTGCTGACACGAGGAAAGTTTCCAACCGATTTCTCAAACAGCAGTTGACCGGCGTTGCCTGGTGAAATGTTTTTCTGATGCCTCGTGTAAGAAGGAGAAATGCGTACTATCACGTTTCCGACTTTCATAAAGGTCGGATTGTAGCCTATCGCGATTGAGGTTTATCGCATCGCGACATAGCTTCTCGCGTTGGTCGAGATCCAATGACTGTTAGCAGAATATTGAATCGGTGGGTTCAGGACGATAATACGGAACGCCGTGCTGGATCCCAACGGCCTCGTATCACTAGCAGTCGAGATGACAGGCATCTTATCCGCATGGCTGTAACGGATCGTGCAACGACGTCTCGATCCCTGTCAACAGATGGGGGCGTTTGCAAGACAACAACCATCTGCTCGAACAGTTCGACGACGTTTGCAGCAGCACGGACTATCAGCTCGGAGACCGTGCCTGCGGTTACGGTTGACGCTGCATCACAGAGAGGAGCGCCTGCGATGGTGTACTCAACGACGAACCTGGCAGCACGAATGGCAAAACGTCATTTTTGGGATGAATCCTGGTTCCGTTTACAGCATCGTGATGGTCGCATCCGTGTTTGGCGACTTCGCGGTGAACGCACATTGGAAGCGTCTATTCGTCATCGCCATACTGGCGTATCACCCTGCGAGATGGTATGGGATGCCATTGGTTACACGTCTCGGTCACCTCTTGTTCGCATTGACGGCACTTTGAACAGTGGACGTTACATTTCAGATGTGTTACGACCCGTGGCTCTACCCTTCATTCGATCCCTGCGAAACCCTACATTTCAGCAGGATTATGCACAACCGCATGTTGCAGGTCCTGTACTGGCCTTTTCTGGATACAGAAAATATTCGAATGCTGCCCTGGCCAGCACATTCTCCAGATCTCTCACCAACTGAAAAAGTCTGGTCAATGGTGGCCGAGCAACTGGCTCGTCACAATACGCCAGTCACTACTCTTGATGAACTGTGGTATCGTGTTGAAGCTGCATGGACAGCTGTACCTGTACACGCCATCCAAGCTCTGCTTGACTCAATGCCCAGGCGTATCAAGGCCGTTATTACGGCCAGAGGTGGTTGTACTGGGTACTGATTTCTCAGGATCTATGCACCCAAATTGCGTGAAAATGTAATCACATGTCAGTTCTAGTATAACGTATTTGTCCAATGAATATACGTTTATTATCTGCATTTCTTCTTGGTGTACAAATTTTAACGGCCAGTAGTTTATATTGAGCGACGAATTGCAACGCGCAAGGAACGCCGTCCCACAAACTGACATTCTGCAGCTGTACAACACAATGCGGTTACACAGCTTATTAATGTACCAGCATTTCACATTTGCAAAGGCTTATCTCCCACTTTCATTGATCTGTCATCACGCAATGTTAATCACATAAATGTGTTTCGTAGACAAACATATACCAGAAATTTCATTACTCTACGTTAATCACTTTTTGGTGTTGGAATTACTTTCCCTGAGTGTATAATGGTACTATACAAAGGAAACAGTTTAATTCTTTGTAAGAGACAATCGATGGAACATATTTAACAGAGTACATAGAAACGAATTTACAAAGATTTATGTTAAAACTTCGACATCACTTGACTACATGGAGTATAAAGGTTTAAGCGTGAAACAAGGTGTTTTTTTTTTTTTTCAGCCCACCTAATTTTCAACATTCGTCTGGGGCACCACTTCTCAAATTATTCGATTCTGTTTTGTTCCGGTATTACCCAACTTAAACTCGTATACTAAACTCTAACTATTCAGAATCTAATCTGAACTAAAATGTAGCTGATCTGAATGCAACTCATATTTGTATTAAATGCGCAACTGAGGTAAAAAAAAAAGCCGGCCAGTGTGGCCGAGCGGTTTTAGGCGCTTCAGTCTGGAACCGCGCAACCGCTATGGTCGCAGGTTCGAATCCTGCCTCGGGCGTGGGTGTGTGTGACGTCCTTAGCTTAGTTAGGTTTAACTAGTTCTAGGTTCTATGGGACTGATGACCTCAGATGTTAAGTGCCATAGTGCTCAGAGCCATTTGAACCATTTTGAGGTAAAAAAATATCTGGTCCTCTTCAAAATTTCCACTTACCTCGCGTCTTGACAACATTGTTGCACTTTTCTCGAAAGCACAACAGCAGACAGCAAGCAGGCATCGGCTAAGGTAGATTTTTATTTCTAAATAAAATTTTCAAACTATACTCACGCTGTTTCGTATCACATGGTGTCCGCCCCGATAGCTGAGTTGTCAGAGTGACGGATTTGCCGTCCAACGGGCCTGGGTTCGATCCCTGGCTGGGTCGGGGATTTTCTCCGCTCAGGGACTGTGTGTTTGTTGTCTTCATCGTCATTTCATCCCCATCCGGGGCTCAGATCGCCCAATGTGGCGTCGAATGTAATAAGACTTGCACCAAGGAGGCCGTACCTCCCGCGTAAGGGGCCTCCCCGGCCAATGGCGCCAAACGGTCATTTCCATTTTTCCATATCACATGGTACAATGTGGTAATGCGCAATTATAAATAGTGGGATGGGGAAAGTAACTATTCCTATCAAATGGTATTGCAAGACGACGATTTTATAATGAAGTACGTATTCAGAAAGACTTAAGATGGGTCTGAACAATACTATGCTTAACAAAGTGAACAATGATTTAAAGAGGGTACAATATTGACAGGGAATATCTACCAAAATCAAACAGCTTAATCAGTTAATATGTTAACGCTTGACTCAGGGAAGTGAGGTGGTCTTTGTATCAGCTCTGAGCAAGTAAACCAAGTTAACTACCTCCCAATATTCACTTCTGCGCCGGCTGCTGTGGCCGAGCGGTTCTAGGCGCTTCAGTACGGGACCGCGCTGCTGCTACGGTTGCAGGTTCGAATCCTACCTCGGGCATGGATGTGTGTGATGTCCTTAGGTTGATTAGGTTTCTAAGTTCTAGGGGACTGATGACCTCAGATGTTAAGTCCCATAGTGCTCAGAGCCATTTGAACCATTTAATCATATCTACAAATTAGGTGCGCAGTACTGCAGCCTTACCTCAAACTTCTTCTCTTCAATAAATAATAATATTAGTCAAATTTTTATTCTCCTCGCCTTCTAATATATACATCTTATTCATTCTTGCTGTATTTTACAATCAATCTTTCTTCGTCTAACAGGTGCAACCACAAGTCTACACAGCACCACTAAATACGTCCATCACCTGCCACACGTGAAATAAGAACGTGTCAGACTGCGCAGAATCAAAGACTGTGCCACGAGACCAAAGTTTGTTTAACGGCAACGCAACTTGCTTTCTCTCTGACGTGCACATCGGTAACACACAAAAGTCAAAATGACGTGACCACCTTACAAATTTTTATATGAATTTTTCTTTAGGTAAACGGTATCACAGGACTCATAATGTATCATGGGCTTGATTACATCACAGTATATATTAATGGCTCTCAGCCCCTCATTATATGTGTTTGTTGACAATTCGTAAAGAAATAGTGGGAATATTCGGTGCAAGGTGAAACCAAACACAACATAACAAGCATATTGCACAAGTTACCTAAATTGGCTGAAAAGCTCTAAAACGGGGGAAATTCGTACCGACGAAACTTTATTTTACCAGAGATACGTACGGTGGACTATGGTGAACACTTGGTAACGGTACCTACGAAGGTTTGGTATAAGTGCAGGTACGGTCACGTGTTTCCGAAAATAGAGACAGTGCATTAGCGTCTAGCTAGCTGATAAGGTTCCGGCTGTTATCAGCTGTGATAATGGCTTCGGCTGGAAAATTCCACGCCGCGCAACAAGCGGTACCTGTGAATGGATGAGGTGCTGCAGTCTCATCGCCTTAGTTGTTACTCTGGATGTTATTCGTCGGAACTGTTAGGCTACAAATTCACACATTTTACTCAACAGAATATTTACCTTGGTTGTAAACATAGTTGTTGTTGTGGTCCTTAGTCCTGAGACTGGTTTGATGCAGCTCTCCATGCACACAGAGAAGTTGCATGCCCACGGGAAAAATTACGGCTGCAGTTTCCCCTTGCTTTCAGCCGTTCGCAGCACCAGCACAGCAAGGCCGTTTTGGTTAGTGTTACAAGGCCAGATCAGTCAATCATCCAGACTGTTGCCCCTGCAACTACTGAAAAGGCTGCTGCCCCTCTTCAGGAACCACACGTTTGTCTGGCCTCTCAACAGATTACCCCTCCGTTGTAGTTGCACCTACGTTACGGCTATCTGTATCCCTGAGGCACGCAAGCCTCCCCACCAACGGCAAGGTCCATGGTTCGTGGGGAGGGGGGTGGGGGAGGGGGATAAACATACTGTAAGTAGGCTGTTTAGGTTTTTATGTTGATAACGCCACATAGCGCTCTCTATGAAAATCCCTGACTGTGCTGTGTGCAGTCTGTGGCTGGTTTGCATTGTTGGAATTTTTTATATTGTAGTGTTGGGCAGGTGGATGTGAGCAGCGCGTATCGTTGCGCAGTTGGAGGTGAGCCGCCAGCAGTGGTGGATGTGGGGAGAGAGATGGCGGAGTTTTGAGAGCGGATGATCTGGACGTGTGTCCGTCAGAAAAACGAAATTTGTAAGACTGGATGTCATGAACTGATATATATATTATGAGTTTTGAACACTGTTAAGGTAAATACATTGTTTGTTCTCTACCAAAATCTTTCATTTGCTAACTATGCCTAGCAGTAGTTAGTGCCTTCAGTAGTTAGAATCTTTTATTTAGCTGGCAGTATTGGCGCTAGCTGTATTGCAGTAGTTCGAGTAACAAAGGTTTTTGTGAGGTAAGTGATTCATGAAAAGTATAGGTTATTGTTGGTCAGGGCCATTCTTTTGTAGGGATTATTGAAAGTCAGATTGCGTTGCGCTAAAAATATTGTGTGTCAGTTTAGTGTTGATCAGAATAAGTAAAGAGAGAAATGTCTGAGTACGTTCAGTTCTGCTCAGCTGTTTAAAAATCAAATAACGTACGAGGTTTATCAGCTCAGTAATTCATTACTTTTTCCAAGGGGATGTTTCATAATAGTAATTACAGGAAATAGACAAACTATGCAAACTCCAAAAACATACGGTCCGGTCACGTTTATGTGAGCACGCTCTATTTTGAACGTCTCAAATGGTTCAAATGGCTCTAAGCACTATGGGACTTAACATCTGAGGTCATCAGTCCCCTAGAACTTAGAACTACTTAAACCTAACTAACCTAAGGTCATCACACATATCCATGCCCGAGGCAGGATTCGAACCTGCGACCGTAGCAGTCGCGCGGTTCCAGACTGAAGCGCCTAGAACCGCTTGGCCACAGCGGCCGGCTTAGGTTTTCCGTGATTTCCCTAAATCGCTCCAGGCAAATCCCGGGATGGCCCCTTTGAAAGGGCATGGACGACTGCCTTCCCTAATCCGATGAGACCGATGAGCTCGTAGTTTGGTCTCTTCCCTCGAAACTACCCCCAACCAAACTTTGAGTGGCTACAGGTGTCCATCGGACAGCTAGCCTTGGCGTGTACGGCGTGAAATGTCTGCAAGTAAACACTCTGCATCCAGAATGAGATTTTCACTCTGCAGTGGAGTGTGCACTGATATGAAACTTCCTGGCAGATTAAAACTGTGTGCCGGACCGAGACTCGAACTCGGGACCTTTGCCTTTCGCGGGCAAGTGCTCTACCAATTGAGCTACCCAAGCACGACTCACGCCCCGTCCTCACAGCTTTACATCTGCCAGTACCTCGTCTCCTACCTTCCAAACTTTACAGAAGCTCTCCTGCGAGCCTTGCTGTTTGGAAGGTAGGAGACGAGGTACTGTCAGATGAAAAGCTGTGAGGACGGGGCGTGATTCGGGCTTGGGTAGCTCAGTTGGTAGAGCACATTCCCGCAGAAGGTAAAGGTTCCGAGTTCGAGTCTCGGTCCAGCACACAGTTTTAATCTGCCAGGAAGTTTCATACACTCTGCATGTTTTATGGTCTGGAGAATGTTTTCGTGGCATTGTCTGGGAGATCTCGTCATTCTGGAGTGCACAATAAATCAACGTAAGGATGCATCCATCCTTGGGGACCATGTCCACTCCTACATGTTGTTGGTTTTTCCCTGGCATGGTTGCATCTACGAGCAGGACAGTGCAATGAGTCACACAGCTCGTAGTGTGCATCTGTGGTTCGAAGAGCACCAACATGAGTTTACCCTACTCCTATGGCCACCAAACACCCGGAGCTAAGCCCTGTCGAAAATCTGTGGGACAACCTCGATGGGGCTTTCCGCGACATGCATGTACAGCACGTTTCCATGCTATTCATCTCGGAATGGATCAAAAACTTAAAAATCGAAGTGTTGAAGATGTCAATTCAATAAAAAAGGAACTGTTGGTTAGTGTGTCGAATGAAATGGCCTACTGTTTCGATATTTTTTCTGTATCACATGGTTCTAATGCTGAGTGTATGGTATAGTATACAGGACACAAAATCCCATCTGAAGGCTGCGATCATTTTTATGTTAATAATCGGCAACCAATGCTGTACAATCGCAATAAAGCCATGCGACGTTCAATTGACTCATTTATTAGAACATGTTACGCGTTTTGGGATTACACTCATCTTCAGACGTCACAAACTTCAACTCCCTCCTAACCAACCAGGCGTATAGCCTTGACAACTCAAAGAAAGTGTCCCATAACGTATGACAATAACTGCAACACAAGCAGTTTTGAAGCAGAGCGTATGGTATAATGTTTATGCCAACGTAAATCTTCGAACCTTCCTCTCTCCAGTGACATGCGTAATGCTTTCAGATCTTTCATAGTTTGTAATAAACAACCGAAATCTGTTCATTCTTTTTCAGTCATTCTGTACTATGTGAAAGTCATACACTGACGATTATCGTGTAGGCACCTAAGAGCACGCAGAAGTGCCGCAACACGACGTGCCATGGACTCGACTAATGTCAGAAGTAGTGCTGGAGGGAACTGACACCATGAATCCTGCAGGGCTGTCCAAAAATCCGTAAGAATACGAAGGAGTGGAGATCTCTCCTGAACAGCAGTTTGCAAGGCATCCCAGAATTGCTCAATAATTTTTATATCTGGGGAGTTTGGTGGCCAGTGGAAGTGTTTAAACTCAGAAGAGTGTTCCTGGAGTCACTCTGTAGCAATTCTGGGCATGTGCGATGTCGCATTGTCCTGCTGGAATTGCCCAAATCCGTCGGAATACACAATGAACATGAATTGATGCCGGTTATCAGACAATATGCTTCGTACGTATCGCTTGAAAGAGTCGTAACTAGACGTATCAGGGGTCCCATATCACTCCAACTTGTAATGGTTCTTTATTTACGTGACCATTACGGCACTCCAACCACAGCTCTCGATACCAGTAATATCGTACTACTTTTCTGCGAAGCAGCAGACATATTTTTGTGACAATGTTCACATTTGGTTTTATTAATGTATAGGTACTCCGATGTATCGATATATTACAGTGAAATGGTCCTTGTGTGTATTCATTTCTGTGAGACTGTCATAATCTCTGACTTACTTGTAACCGTTTTGGCGCGAATGCGCACAGGGCAGTCTTTGTTTCACTTTGCAGAAGTGAAGTTGTTATTTCGCTTTGTAAAAGAACAGTCAAGTCTTGTGTTTGGTTCAAGTGGAAATTAAATATATGAAGATTGATACAAAACTGTTTTCTTGATGTGACAAGAAGAAGTATATGTGAGTTTACAATAAGTTTAATAAAAATGTGGATCGTGAATACCAAGTCAAAAATTATTTCTACCATACCATTGTTCTAACCTGGGATTGTTTGATCATTAAGAATTTCCATTATAATTATCCGGGCTGTTATGCCGTGGTCGGTTGATGAATTCTGTGGTGATTCCCAACGTTTCGTCTCCGACTGCGGGAGACATCTTCAAGGGGGTCCGTAGCTTGATGGAAGGTCCAACACACACACTGGCTCGCTACTGACTGCCGCTAAATTCCGTGTCCGTGCGCCCCCGCGCCGCGGCGTGACGTCACGTGTTTTGAAAACGTCAGTGCAATTGGCCGCTGTCCGTCGCCGTCGATCGCCGTTGCCATCACCCAGTAGTGGACGAGTGGTACACATCTTCTTTAACACCGGCATCCATATACCGTTTTAATTTGACGCCCTCCTCCTTTCGGTTGAAATTATTTGGGTGTTTAGCGATTTCGATTGCCTCCCTGTAGAGCCTTTCGTAGTATCCGCTCGTGGCCGCTAGTACTTGCGTCTCCTCGAAACGAATATTGTGGTTCCCTGGCTGGAAAGCATGCTCCGCAACAGCTGATCGTTCCGTTTCTCCTCTTCTACAATTTCCCTTGTGCTCTTCCAAACGTGTAGAAACAGTTCTTTTGGTGGTACCGACATAAACATCACCACAGCTGCATGGGATCCTATACACACCAGATTTTTCCAATGGTTTGCGAGCATCCTTGGCAGGCCTAAGGTATTCCTGTATCTTCCTGGTGGGCTTGTAAATTACGGTAATATTCCGCTTCGTCAAGATCCTCCCTATTTTTTCCGTTACATTTTTAACAAACGGCAGGAAAACCTTAGATTTTGCAGTAGCCTGTACGTCAGTATGATTTCTGCGTGGCTGCCTCAACGCACGTTTTATTTCGGCGGACGAATATCCGTTCTTCGTTAGTGCATTGTGGAGATGTTCCATCTCAGCGTCGAGCAAGTCAGGTTCACAAATATTTCTAGCTCTGTCCGCTAACGTCTTGATAACACCCCGCTTCTGTTGTGGGTGGTGGTTCGAATCCCGGTGCAAATAACGGTCCGTGTGCGTGGGTTTGCGGTACACTGAGTGGCCCAAACTACCATTTTCGTTTCTAAACACAAGCACATCGAGGAAATGTAGTTTGCCGTCTACCTCCTCCTCCATTGTAAACTGAATTCTTGAGTTTATACTGTTCAGATGTTCGTGGAACCGGCTTAGTTCCTCCCTACCATGTCTCCACAACACAAACGTGTCATCCACGTATCGGAACCATACATTTGGTTTCTTGCTGGCAGTACCTAAGGCCTGTTCTTCGAATTTCTCCATAAAGAAGTTTGCAATTACGGGACTTAGGGGGCTTCCCATAGCCACGCCATCCGTTTGCTCATAAAACTGTTCATTCCACTTGAAGTATGTGGTCGTCAAACAACACTTAAACAGCTCTAAAATATCGGCAGGAAAAATTCGATCCAGCTGTTCCAATACATCATTAAGTGGAACCATGGTAAACAGCGATACCACATCGAAGCTGACCAATATGTCCTCCGGCTGGACCACTATGCCATTCAATCTGCTGATGAAATGTGTCGAATTCTTTATATAAGAGTCCGAACGGCCCACATGTGGTTTTAGCAGCGTAGTCAAAAACTTGGCTAACGAGTAGGTGGGCGAACCAATGGCACTTAGTATCGGTCTTAACGGGACATTTTCTTTATGAATTTTGGGCAATCCATAAAGCCTCGGTGGTAGCGCAACCGAACTGCAGAGACCTTTCCGTACACTCTCTTCAATGGAGGACTTTTTTATCAACCGCGACACAGTTCTGAGAACGTTGTTAGTGGGGTCCTTATTCAGCTTCCTATATGCTTGCGGATCCAGTAGATCCGTAATTTTTCTCTGATAGTCGGCCACATCCATAACCACCGTTGCGCTTCCTTTGTCAGCTGGGAGAACCAAAATACTATCGTCGTCATTCAGGAGTTTTAAAGCTCTTCTCTCACCCACAGTTATATTACTTTTCGGCGGTTTTGCATTGGCTAATATTCTCACTGTTTCTATACGGATTTCTTCAGCTGTTACAGAATCTACACTGCGAATTCCTGCTTCTACATTGGCTATAATTTCTTCCGTGGGCACAAAACGCGGACTAACAGCAAAATTTCCTCCCTTGGCAAGCACAGATGTCTCATCGTCAGATAACGAACGTTTGGACAAATTGATAACGGTCCGGGAAACGTCTAAATGCCGAACAGTCTGATTAGGTAGCAAATTATCAAACTTCTTCTTCTGTCTACTAGACGTCGTCAACATACGCTTCCCCATGGTATCATGCAGTAGTCTATCAATTTTATCCCAGTCACCGCTGCACAGTTTATTACTGATCGTAATATGGAGAGACATTAACTTACAGTTTGTGCTTGCCAAGTCCCGTCGGGTCTGCTGAATGCGCTCTCGTAGTAAGGCCTCCTCAGTCCGTTTGAAAATGCGTTATGCCTTTCCCGAATAGAACAGTCGCTTTATCTTCAGAAACTTCGGTATAACGCCGACGGCTCTGCAACGAGACAGGAATGTGAGGGAACACAAAAGCTGCACTCTCTTCTTCTGGAGTCCTTCCAGGCGTCGCACTTGACATATCCTCCCCGTAGAGGCGTCTGATACTAAAATGTAAACTTTCACGGCCGGAAATATCATGTCCATTATAATTATCCGGGCTGTTATGCCGTGGTCGGTTGATGAATTCTGTGGTGATTTCCAACGTTTCGTCTCTACGTTGCGCTACCACCGAGGCTTTATGGATTGCCCAAAATTCATAAAGAAAATGTTCCGTTAAGACCGATACTAAGTGCCATTGGTTCGCCCACCTACTCGTTAGCCAAGTTTTTGACTACGCTGTTAAAACCACATGTGGGCCGTTCGGACTCTTATATAAAGAATTCGACACATTTCATCAGCAGATTGAATGGCATAGTGGTCCAGCCGGAGGACATATTGGTCAGCTTCGATGTGGTATCGCTGTTTACCATGGTTCCACTTAATGATGTATTGGAACAGCTGGATCGAATTTTTCCTGCCGATATTTTAGAGCTGTTTAAGTGTTGTTTGACGACCACATACTTCAAGTGGAATGAACAGTTTTATGAGCAAACGGATGGCGTGGCTATGGGAAGCCCCCTAAGTCCCGTAATTGCAAACTTCTTTATGGAGAAATTCGAAGAACAGGCCTTAGGTACTGCCAGCAAGAAACCAAATGTATGGTTCCGATACGTGGATGACACGTTTGTGTTGTGGAGACATGGTAGGGAGGAACTAAGCCGGTTCCACGAACATCTGAACAGTATAAACTCAAGAATTCAGTTTACAATGGAGGAGGAGGTAGACGGCAAACTACATTTCCTCGATGTGCTTGTGTTTAGAAACGAAAATGGTAGTTCGGGCCACTCAGTGTACCGCAAACCCACGCACACGGACCGTTATTTGCACCGGGATTCGAACCACCACCCACAACAGAAGCGGGGTGTTATCAAGACGTTAGCGGACAGAGCTAGAAATATTTGTGAACCTGACTTGCTCGACGCTGAGATGGAACATCTCCACAATGCACTAACGAAGAACGGATATTCGTCCGCCGAAATAAAACGTGCGTTGAGGCAGCCACGCAGAAATCATACTGACGTACAGGCTACTGCAAAATCTAAGGTTTTGCTGCCGTTTGTTAAAAATGTAACGGAAAAAATAGGGAGGATCTTGACGAAGCGGAATATTACCGTAATTTACAAGCCCACCAGGAAGATACAGGAATACCTTAGGCCTGCCAAGGACGCTCGCAAACCATTGGAAAAATCTGGTGTGTATAGGATCCCATGCAGCTGTGGTGATGTTTATGTCGGTACCACCAAAAGAACTGTTTCTACACGTTTGGAAGAGCACAAGGGAAATTGTAGAAGAGGAGAAACGGAACGATCAGCTGTTGCGGAGCATGCTTTCCAGCCAGGGAACCACAATATTCGTTTCGAGGAGACGCAAGTACTAGCGGCCACGAGCGGATACTACGAAAGGCTCTACAGGGAGGCAATCGAAATCGCTAAACACCCAAATAATTTCAACCGAAAGGAGGAGGGCGTCAAATTAAAACGGTATATGGATGCCGGTGTTAAAGAAGATGTGTACCACTCGTCCACTACTGGGTGATGGCAACGGCGATCGACGGCGACGGACAGCGGCCAATTGCACTGACGTTTTCAAAACACGTGACGTCACGCCGCGGCGCGGGGGCGCACGGACACGGAATTTAGCGGCAGTCAGTAGCGAGCCAGTGTGTGTGTTGGACCTTCCATCAAGCTACGGACCCCCTTGAAGATGTCTCCCGCAGTCGGAGACGAAACGTTGGGAATCACCACAGAATTCATCAACCGACCACGGCATAACAGCCCGGATAATTATAATGGACATGATATTTCCGGCCGTGAAAGTTTACATTTTAGTATCATTAAGAATTTCCTGAAAACGCATTTGTTAGGTCTTCAAATATTGCTAAAATACAGATCTGGACCTTCTAGCAGTCAAAGTGGAATCACCCTAGGATCAACAAGATGAGCCATAACTTCGACGAAATCTAAGTGGGAATCCATTCAAGATAATTACTAAAATTAATGACTTTTTTACAGTGGCTTCATTATTTCCATTCTGACGATGCCATCCATTCAATAACTTTGTTGTTGCCCTATAAAGCGAACATATGCTACGTGAGCAACATTATTAATCTGATTTCTAACCTACTTTGCAAGTGATGGTACTGTTAGAAACAGCACACGCCCCACACAGTGAGTTTTGTCACCTCTGTGTATACGGAGTCTGGAGCGACAAAGGAAAATTTGTAACAACGCTGGGATTCGAACCCGGGACTACTGTTCACTTCACAGATTCACTGGACACTATGCCACCTTGGCACAGTGATATGTTTTTAAACATATATATTGTTAAAGCAAAAACGAGAAAAAATAGCTTCAACCCCAAGATGATATTTGGCACAGTGCCTTTGCACAGTTACATGCAATATCCTTGCAGGCCCCTTCCTCAGTCCAAATTCCCATTCACGCCTCAGTTCACATCCTATACTCGAACAGCAATTCGGAGGATCTCCTACTGTATTGCAATAGCAACTAAGCATCGACTGCAGCGAGGGATCCTGTCTGAAACCCAGACATAGATGCTTTAATCAAGTGAAAATACACTCCTGGAAATTGAAATAAGAACACCGTGAATTCATTGTCCCAGGAAGGGGAAACTTTATTGACACATTCCTGGGGTCAGATACATCACATGATCACACTGACAGAACCACAGGCAAATAGACACAGGCAACAGAGCATGCACAATGTCGGCACTAGTACAGTGTATATCCACCTTTCGCAGCAATGCAGGCTGCTATTCTCCCATGGAGACGATCGTAGAGATGCTGGATGTAGTCCTGTGGAACGGCTTGCCATGCCATTTCCACCTGGCGCCTCAGTTGGACCAGCGTTCGTGCTGGACGTGCAGACCGCGTGAGACGACGCTTCATCCACTCCCAAACACGCTCAATGGGGGACAGATCCGGAGATCTTGCTGGCCAGGGTAGTTGACTTACACCTTCTAGAGCACGTTGGGTGGCACGGGATACATGCGGACGTGCATTGTCCTGTTGGAACAGCAAGTTCCCTTGCCGGTCTAGGAATGGTAGAACGATGGGTTCGATGACGGTTTGGATGTACCGTGCACTATTCAGTGTCCCCTCGACGATCACCAGTGGTGTACAGCCAGTGTAGGAGATCGCTCCCCACACCATGATGCCGGGTGTTGGCCCTGTGTGCCTCGGTCGTATGCAGTCCTGATTGTGGCGCTCACCTGCACGGCGCCAAACACGCATACGACCATCATTGGCACCAAGGCAGAAGCGACTCTCATCGCTGAAGACGACACGTCTCCATTCGTCCCTCCATTCACGCCTGTCGCGACACCACTGGAGGCGGGCTGCACGATGTTGGGGCGTGAGCGGAAGACGACCTAACGGTGTGCGGGACCGTAGCCCAGCTTCATGGAGACGGTTGCGAATGGTCCTCGCCGATACCCCAGGAGCAACAGTGTCCCTAATTTGCTGGGAAGTGGCGGTGCGGTCCCCTACGGCACTGCGTAGGATCCTACGGTCTTGGCGTGCATCCGTGCGTCGCTGCGGTCCGGTCCCAGGTCGACGGGCACGTGCACCTTCCGCCGACCACTGGCGACAACATCGATGTACTGTGGAGACCTCACGCCCCACGTGTTGAGCAATTCGGCGGTACGTCCACCCGGCCTCCCGCATGCCCACTATACGCCCTCGCTCAAAGTCCGTCAGCTGCACATACGGTTCACGTCCACGCTGTCTCGGCATGCTACCAGTGTTAAAGACTGCGATGGAGCTCCGTATGCCACGGCAAACTGGCTGACACTGACGGCGGCGGTGCACAAATGCTGCGCAGCTAGCGCCATTCGACGGCCAACAGCGCGGTTCCTGGTGTGTCCGCTGTGCCGTGCGTGTGATCATTGCTTGTACAGCCCTCTCGCAGTGTCCGGAGCAAGTATGGTGGGTCTGACACACCGGTGTCAATGTGTTCTTTTTTCCATTTCCAGGAGTGTACTTGGCTCTAGGGACCTTTTCAACTTTCAAACACCTGCAGTGTGTATATGCAGACTGACGCGACCGGTGAAAATTTGTACCAAGGCCAGGATGTGAACCCAGGTCTCCTGCTCATTAGACCGATGCACTAACCGCTACGCCACCCTGGCACAGCGAATCTGTAAAACTGCCTGGCATGTCTCCATCCTCATTCCAAATTTCCATTTACAGCTCAGCCCACTTGTATTACCCATAGGGAGGCGTGCTAAGGTAGTCCGTGCAAGTTGAAATGCTGTGCCGGGTCTGTGTAGTTTGGTTATGGCATCTTCTCAGTGAACAGGAGACCTGGGTTCGAATTACGACCTTGGTAAAAATTTACATTCATCATCTCACTCTGCATTTATACAGAGTGGTCCATTGATCGTGAACGGGCCAAATATCTCACGAAATAAGCGTCAAACGAAAAAACTACAAAGAACGAAACTTGTCTAGCTTGAAGGAGGAAACCAGATGGAGCTATGGTTGGTCCGCTAGACGGCGCTGCCATAGGTCAAACGGATATCAACTGCGTTTTTTTTAAACAGGAACCCCCATTTTTTATTACATATTCGTGTAGTACGTAAATAAATATGAATTTTTTAGTTGGACCACTTTTTTCACTTTGTGATAGATGGCGCTGTAATAGTCACAAACATGTGGCTCACAATTTTAGTCGAACAGTTGGTAACAGGTAGGTTTTTTAAATTAAAATACAGAACGTAGGTACGTTTGAACATTTTATTTCGGTTGTTCCAATGTGATACATGTACCTTTGTGAACTTATCATTTCTGAGAACGCATGCTGTTACAGCGTGATTACCTGTAAATACCACAATAATGCAATAAATGCTCGAAATGATGTCCGTCAACCTCAATGCATTTGGCAATACGTGTAACGACATTTCTCTCAACAGCGAGTAGTTCGCCTTTCGCAATGTTCGCACATGCATTGACAATGCGCTGACGCATGTTGTCAGACGTTGTCGGTGGATCACGATAGCAAATATCCTTCAACTATCCCCACAGAAAGAATTCAGAGGACGTCTGATCCGGTGAGCGTGCGGGCCATGGTATGGTGCTTGGATTACCAATCCACCTGTCATGAAATATGTCATTCATGCCGCTTCAACCGCACGCTAGCTATGTGCCGGACATCCATCATGTTGGAAGTACATCACCATTCTGTCATGCAGTGAAACATCTTGCAGTAACATGTCTAGAATATTACGTAGGAAATCATCATACACTGCTCCATTTAGATTGCCATCGATAAAATGGGGGCCAATTATCCTTCCTCCCATATTGCCGCATCATACAGTAACCCGCCAAGGTCGCTTATGTTCCACTTGTCGCAGCCATCGTGGATTTTCCGTTGCCCATTAGTGCATATTATGCCGGTTTACGTTACCGCTGTTGGTGAATGACGCTTCGTACCTAAATAGAACGCGTCCAAAAAATTTGTCATCGTCCCGTAATTTCTGCTGTGCCCAGTGGCAGAACTGTACACGGCGTTCAAAGTCGTCGCCATGCAATTCCTGGTGCATAGAAATATGGTACGGGTGCAACGGATGTTGAGATTCCCGATTCTCGCGCAATTTGTCTGCGGATTAGCCGCGACAGCAGCTAAAACACTCACTTGGGCGTCATCATTTGTTGCAGGTCGTGGTTGACGTTTCACTCGTGGCTGAACACTTCCTGTTTCCTTATATAAAGTAACTATCCGGCGAACGGTCTGGACACTTGGATGATGTCGTCCAGGATACCGAGCAGCATCGGATGCCCGTTAGGCATTTTGATCACCATAGCCATACATCAACACGATATCGACCTCTTCCGCAATTGGTATACGGTCCATTTTAACACGGGTAATGTATCACGAGGCAAATACCGTCCGCACTGGCGGAATGTTACGTGATACCACATACTTGTACGTTTGTGACTATTACAGCGCCATCTATCACAAAGCTTAAAAGTGGTCCAACTAAAACATTCATATTTCTTTACGCACTACACGAATAAGAAATGGGGGTTCCTATTTTTAAAAACGCAGTTCATATCCGTTTCACCTATGGCAGGGCCCTCTAGCGGGCCAACCATAGCGCCATCTGCTTTCCCCTTTCAAGTTAGACGAGTTTCGTTCTTTTAAGTTTTTTCGTTTGATTCTTATTTCGTGAGATATTTGGCCCGATCACTATCAATGGACCACCCTGCATATCATAGATGGCTGAGACTTGAAACGGTCTCTGGAACCGTATAGTTTTATTTCATAATTGTGTTGTGAAATGTGCATGGATCTCGTGAGCATAAGCGAGAGATGTGGCGCAATACGTAGCACACTGTATTCGTGCTCGGGGGGACGCCGGTTCAAATCCTCTTCGAGACATCCCGATTTTCATTTTCCGTGATTTCTCCAAATCGGTCCAGGCAGCAGGGCGGCACACATCCGATTTCGTTTGACATCCTCTCGTAATCCGAGTTTGCGTTCCGTCTCTAATGACTGCGCTGTAGACCAGTTAAACTGAATTCTCCCTTCCTTCCTTCTTTCCTTGACAGTATTAGCCCTCATACTGCGCTGTCCTAGGGCATCGTTTCTGAGGGCATTTGCCGTCCAGTATAACTCAATTGGATGGACTAGTTAAAAATTTATCTTGCTGTCGACTATCTTCGAATCATCATCCTGAATTTTAATCAATAGTGTTGAAGGCTTTTCTGAAGTGTAGGGAAAATAAACATTGTAAACTTCACCTAAAAAAATTGAAGTTTGATAGAAAGTGTGTTTTACACGAGTGGCATTTCTTGAATCTGTGCCGGCGGTTGTGGCTGAGCGACTCTAGGCGCTTCTGTCTAGAACCGTGCGTCCGCTACGGTCGCAGGTTCAAATCCTGCCTCGGGCATGGATGTGTGTGGTGTCCTTAGGTTAGTTATGTTTAAGTAGTTCTAAGTGCTAGGGGACTGATGACCTCAGATGTTAAGTCCCATAGCGCTCAGAGCCATTTGAACCATTTAAATCTGTACTACCTCTTTGAGAGAAGGGTCTGTTCATTCAGGAAAGTCCTAATGTTTGACCATAGAATGTACCGTAGTATTCTTCAACAGAAGGATGGGATTGGTTTTGGTCTACAATGTCCGCCCCGATAGCGTGACGTATTGCCGTCCTACGAGCCCGGGTTCGATTCTCGGCTGGGTCGGAGATTTTCTCTGCTCAGGGACTGCGTGTTGGGTTGTCTTCATCATCATTTCATCCCCATCTGCCGCGCAGGTCGCCCAAATGTGGCGTCGAATGTAATAAGACCTGCACCATTGCAGCCGGTCCTGCCCAGCAAGGGGCCTCCCGGCTAATGACGCCACACGCTTATTTCCATATCCATTGGTCTACAATTGCGCGTGTATTGCTAGGCAAAGCAAAGGCAGAATTCGTCAAAGTGACTTTCTACTCGGATGACCTACTGTACATCGGCAGTAAAATACAAACTTTCAGTTAGGGACGCAGAAACGTTCGAAGTTTTAAGGGGGGGAAGCAAAATGTGTGTATAATTGGTTGTGTTGAGAAGAATATTCTGGTGACTGAATACCTTTTTTTTTAATATCTTCAATATTTCGCGGCCCCGTCAACAACTGTGTAAATATTAATTTTAATTTTAATAACTAACAGCCCTAGTTGCACTGTTTCCCTAGAATTTGCGTAGGTTTCAGTCGGGATAACCCAACATTGTTCAGAATAATAGTAACTACCGTCTTTCCATAGTGGACATCTTCAAACTAAAACTGCAAATCCATAAACTATCGTCAGACTATTAAACTTGTCTGGAGCTGCCTCGGTCCTTCTTCGCGACCGCGATGCGGCAGCCACGAGTGCTGTGCTGGAGTACGGTGGCTCAGCTGGATAGAGCGTCTGTCATGTAAACAGGAGATCCCGTGTTCGAGTCCCGGTCGGGGCACACACTTTCAACATGTCCCTAATGAAGTATATCAACGCCTGTTTGCAACTAGGGTGTCCATTTACTTATCATTTCATAAAAAATAATATTTATATTTTTTTTTTCTTTAAGTGAGGTGCTGACCGGCCGCCATGTCTTCTGAGACCTCACGTTTCTACTGGTGCACAGATGAGTAAACTTCCTTGTACACAGACGAGCCAAAACATTATGACCACCAGCTTAATAGTTTTTTGGCCGTCTTTGGAACGAAACACATCGTTGATTCGGGAATCAGACAGTTTGTTGGTGGGTTTGTAGAGGTATGTGGCACTTGAATAAGGTTCAAAATGGATCGAATGGCTCTGAGCACTATGGGACTTAACATCTGAGGTCATCAGTCCCCTAGCACTTAGAACTACTTAAACATAACTAACCTAAGGACACCACACACATACATGCCCGAGGCAGGATTCAAACCTGCGACTATAGCGGTCGCGCGGCTCCGGGCTGTAGCGCCTAGAACCTCTCGGCCACTCAGGCCGGCTTTGAATAAGGGGCCGCTGATTTGCACACGTGGCGATGGCGCGTGATATTGACCCAGATGGGTTTCATAAGAGTTAATCAGGCGAGTTTTGTCGCCGAGACAACGTGAGTTCATGATAATGCTCCTGAAACCACTGTACGAGGTGCATTCAAGTTCTAAGGCCTCCGATTTTTTTTTCTAATTAACTACTCACCCGAAATCGATGAAACTGGCGTTACTTCTCGACGTAATCGCCCTGCAGACGTACACATTTTTCACAACGCTGACGCCATGATTCCATGGCAGCGGCGAAGGCTTCTTTAGGAGTCTGTTTTGACCACTGGAAAATCGCTGAGGCAATAGCAGCACGGCTGGTGAATGTGCGGCCACGGAGAGTGTCTGTCATTGTTGGAAAAAGCCAAAAGTCACTAGGAGCCAGGTCAGGTGAGTAGGGAGCATGAGGAATCACTTCAAAGTTGTTATCACGAAGAAACTGTTGCGTAACGTTAGCTCGATGCGCGGGTGTGTTGCCTTGGTGAAACAGTACACGCGCAGCCCTTCCCGGACGTTTTTGTTGCAGTGCAGGAAGGAATTTATTCTTCAAAACATTTTCGTAGGATGCACCTGTTACCGTAGTGCCCTTTGGAACGCAATGGGTAAGTATTACGCCCTCGCTGTCCCAGAACATGGACACCATCATTTTTTCAGCACTGGCGGTTACCCGAAATTTTTTTTGTGGCGGTGAATCTGTGTGCTTTCATTGAGCTGACTGGCGCTTTGTTTCTGGACTGAAAAATGGCATCCACGTCTCATCCATTGTCACAACCGACGAAGAGAAAGTCCCATTCTTGCTGTCGTTGCGCGTCAACATTGCTCGGCAACATGCCACACGGGCAGTCGTGAGGTGATCCACATTCCGATAAATAGTGTAATTCTCAAGGCTGTCAATTCAACTAAGTACCTGGGTGTTAAAATTACGAACAACTTCAGTTGGAAAGACCACATAGATAATATTGTGGGGAAGTCGAGCCAAAGGTTGTGTTTCATTGGCAGGACACTTAGAAGATGCAACAAGTCCACTAAAGAGACAGCTTACACTACACTCGTTCGTCCTCTGTTAGAATACTGCTGCGCGGAGTCGGATCCTTACCAGGTGGGATTGACGGAGGACATCGAAAGGGTGCAAAAAAGGGCAGCTCGTTTTGTATTATCACGTAGTAGGGGAGAGAGTGTGGCAGATATGATACGCGAATTGGGATGGAAGTCATTACAGCAAAGACGTTTTTCGTCGCGGCGAGATCTATTTACGAAATTTCTGTCACCAACTTTCTCTTCCGAATGCGAAAATATTTTGTTGAGCCCAACCTACATAGGTAGGAATGATCATCAAAATAAAATAAGAGAAATCAGAGTTCGAACAGAAAGGTGTAGGTGTTCGTTTTTCCCGCGCGCTGTTAGGGAGTGGAATGGTAGAGAGATAGTATGATTGTGGTTCGACGAACCCTCTGCCAAGCACTTAAATGTGAATTGCAGAGTAGTCATGTAGATGTAGATGTAGATGTAGATGGGATACCGGGGATTCGTCTGGATTCGTGATTTCCTGTCAGAGAGGTCACTGTTCTTAGCAATTTACGGAAAATCATCGAATAAGAGAGAAATGATTTCTGACGTTCGCTAAGGTAGTGTTATAGGCCGTCTGCTGTTCCTTATCTATACAAAAGATTTAGGAATCAATCTGAGCAGCCATCTTAGGTTGTTAGCAGATAATGCTGTCGTTTATCGTCAAGTAATGTCATCAGAAGATAGAAACGATTTAGAAAAGATAAATATGATGCAAAAGCTGGCAATTACAAGATAATCATTCAAATCTAAAGGCCGTAAATTCAACTAAATATCTAGAAATTACAAACAAAATTACGAACAACTCAAGTTGGAAAGAACTCACAGAAAATGTTTTTGGAAATGCGACTGTGATGTAGTGGCAGGACACTTAGAAGACGCAACAGATCTACTAAGGAAATGGGCCACGCTATACTTGTCCGTCCTCTTTTGGAGTACTGTTGCGCGGTGTGCGACCCTTGCCAGACAGGATTAGCGGAGTTCATCGAGAAGGTTCAAAGAAGAGTAGCACGTTTTGTATTATCGAGAAACAGGGAAGAGGGTGTCAAATGGTTCAAGTGGCTCTGAGCACTACGGGACTTAACATCTGAGGTCATTAGTCCGCTAGAACCTAGAACTAGTTAAACCTAACTAACCTAAGGACATCACACACATCCATGCCCGAGGCAGGATTCGAACCTGCGACCGTAGCGGTCGCGCGGTTCCAGACTGTAGCGCCTAGAACCGGTTGGCCACAACGGCCGGCAAGAGGGTGTCACGGACATAATACGGGATTTGGGATAGTCATCGTGAAAAGAAATTTCAATCAGCAGCTTTCTACTTCGAACTCAAAAATATTTTGTTGACATAAATAGGGAGAAACGACCATCATAATAAAATAAGAGAAAATCAGAGCTCATACGGGAAGAGATAGATGTTTGTTTTTTCCGCACGCTGTTCGAGACTGGAATAATAGAGAACTGGTGTGGAGGTGGTTCGATGAATTCTCTGCCATGCACTTCCGAGTGATTTGTACAGTAGCCAGGTAGATGTAGTATGGGATCTGCATCAGACAGGACAGATGGAGGAAAAATTTACAAGATTCAAAGGAGGACAGCCCATTACGTTGCAAAATCATTTAGTATGTTCGAAAGTGTCACTGAAATGCTCAACCAATTGCAGTGGCAGATGCTGCAACAGAGGCGTTCTCCATTTCATTGTGGTTCAGTGTTAAAAGTTACGACGGCGTACGTTCCTAGAAGGGTCGACGCAGATATTTTGCTTCTTCCTGTGTACACTGTAAGACAGAAGTATTCACACATCGGGATATATCATACGTACATTTAATGTTTAGACTATTATAACACTTTTGAATACAAGCGACCAAATTGAAGCAATCTATTCTCCGTGTATTTCCGTTTAACAGCACTTAAACATAAATAATTATTAATACTGTTCCGAAAAGCAAAATTAAATTCAGGTGTACTGTGATAATTGACGGTCATAAGTATTCACACAGTCACTTATGTTGCACTGTTTGATTTAGCTGGATACATCTAACAGCGCATATTCATTCCCTTGCTTCTAATAACAGTCTGCAGCCTGTCCTGCATTGATTGTACTCGCTTTCTTGTTACTGCGGCGTCAGTCTTCCCCCAGTCTTCAACAATCACTTCCTTCAGTTATGTTTTACTGGAAATATGTTTTCTGATTCTTCTTTCTAACTCGTCCCACAATTGTTCAATAGGGTTCATGTCTGGGGACTGAGGTGGCGTTCGAAGTGCGTGGGGGGCACTATGCAGAATCCACAAACGAACATTGTATGCTGTATGTTTTGGATCATTGTCCTGTTGGAAATGGTAGTCAGTATTCAAATCTAGTTTTTCAGCACTGACTTTCAAATTTCTCTTTAAATTATCCAGATACACATACTGATCCATAGTTCCATCAATAAACACCAGTTTCACCACACCTGACTCAGCCATGCACCCGCAGACCGTGATACTGCCACCACCATGTTTTACAGTACAGGCCATATTAGCAGGTCACAACTCGGTATTTCATCTTCTCCACACTAAAATAGGTCCATCGGGATGGAAAAGGTTGAACTTGCTCTCGTCAGAGAAAATAACGCTGTTCCAGAGTCCTTGGTCACATATTGATTTCCAAATTGCAACCTTTGCTTCCTATTTGCCTTGCTTATATCGGGATTCTTTCTTGCAACTCGAGCTGTGTAGGCGGCTCGATGAAACATCCTCTGGGCAGTCTTTGGGTGAACTTGTTTCCCATAAAGCTCGTGTATTTGTGCAGCAATCTCTGATGCTTTTAGATGTATTCTTAATAATCCTTACAATGTGCCTCTCTTCTCTTTCTGAAACGTGACGTGGTCTTCCAACACGATGCCCATTTATCAAAGTTTTTTTTTTTTTTTTTTTTTTGTACCTGTTAACAACACTGCACACTGTATAACGGCTCCTCGTAACGATCGTTGCTATTTCGGCATACGATTTACCCTCTTCATGCAACGTTACCATTATCTTCCTCTCTTCTGGGGTTGTTTCCTTCCCTTTTCAAAATGGTTCAAATGGCTCTGAGCACTATGGGACTTAACAGCTGAGGTCATCAGTCCCCTAGACTTAGAACTACATAAACCTCACTAACCTAAGGACATCACACACATTCATGCCCGAAGCAGGATTCGAATCTGCGACCGTAGCAGCCACGTGGTTCCGGACTGAAGCGCCTAGAACCGCTCGGCCACAGAGGCCGGCGCCTTCCATTTTCCACCCATGTTGTTGTCACTGGCGTATTTGCGTGTTCGGCAGACTGATCTTGCTGCTGTTTTCACTCAGCGACATACAGCTTGGAACAGTGGCGATGTTTTTGCATTGTACCGCCGGTGTGTGAATACTTAACGTCTGCGTCAATTACAACACCTATCAGCGTTTCGGTCCTTGGCTTTTACCAGTGCTTAGGATTTAAATAAATTTGTGTATACTCAAACATTTGGGGCACATGGAGTGATAATGGACATAACAACATCGACAGTTCATCACCTTCAATATAAAGGCAGGATCTACTACAAACAAGACTGCGTGCGAACACCTCTGTCCACCCATCTCGCAAAAAGGCCATGAAGATAATATCAGCAATCGTTCTTCCCGCGAAAAATTCGCTTCTTGGACAGGAAACGGAAGAAATGACAGTGGTACACGAAGTACCCTCCGCCACACACCGGAAGGTGGGTTCCAGGGTATAGACGTAGACGTAGATGTAGTTGTCTCAATTTGTCCCTCGTTGCAGCTGTTTCGTTATAAAAATACCCTAAGGAAAAGCAATTGTCCACAACAATGTTACACTCCTCTGATGATCACGTGGCATGCTCGTGTTTTGTTCCTTTGTTGTCTCTAAAACCCGTGCGGGCTGGTCACGTGATTGCAGCGTGCAACGCAGGTGGACGGACCCGAGGGAATTGACGGAAACTCGGGGTGGGTCGGTCGGTGATGTATTTACCTGTACGACAGGGACTGAAGACGGCGCCATTTCCTCAGGCTGTGTTCGCACCGTGAAGTTGGGCATTTGAAAGTGGTACGATCTGCAGATTTATTTTACGTCCAGACGGAACATTTCTGGGCATGGATTCCCTATCAGAACCATGTCTACTAAGTCCCCTCCACAATCGCTAGAAGACTCAAAAAGGGTGTTGTTCAAAAGCCTGTACACTTCGCAAGACACTGTATTCGAGTTACCCCACCGCGGCTTCTGACATTGTTCCCCCTCACGTAACACTCATGTTTTCATCTCAGAGGCTCTTCATGCAGCTGGTGAGGAAAATTTCGTAACTCCAATGTCGGCTGCTCTGCCAGTTCACGTACGCTAACAAAAATGGTTCAAATGGCTCTGAGCACTATGCGACTTAACTTCTGAGTTCATCAGTCGCCTGGAACTGAGAACTAATTAAACCTAACAAAACTAAGGAAATCACACACATCCATGCCCGAGGCAGGATTCGAACCTGCAACCGTAGCAGTTGCTCGGTTCCAGACTGTAGCGCCTAGAACCGCACGGCCAATCCCGCCGGCCATACGCTAAGAAATGCAGTGTTGCATCATGAAAACATAGGCTCACGTCACGGTCAACTTCTCCATTTCGCACAGAGTGTAATAATCAGTTGAACCACTGACGTCTAGAGACATTATCTGATCTGGTTGGTCAGTGGATTACAATTACTTTGTAAGCAGATACTACTCACACACCGCTCCCAGGTCGTCCAGTTTATCCTCATCAACCACTTTTTGTTTTGTTTTTTGAGTCATCAGGCTTCCGACTGGTTTGATGCAATCGCGGTAGGCTACAATCCGTCGGAAACGTGATGGTACGCATTTCTCCTCCTTACACGAGGCATCACAACAACGTTTCATCAGGCAACGCCGGTCAACTGCTGTTTGTGTATGAGAAATCGGTTGGAAACTTTCCTCATGTCAGCACGTTTTAGGCGTCGCCACCGGCGCCAACCTTGTGCGAATGCTCTGAAAAGGCAATCATTTGCATATCACACCATTTTCTTGCTGTTGGTTAAATTTCGTGTCTGTAGCCCGTCATCTTCGTGGTGTACCAATTTTAATGGCCTGTAGTGTAAAAAGATCGAAGCCACACAGTCGGCTGGTAAAGTCATGGCGAAGTCTTCTGGGACTCTGAAGGGGTTATTCTGTTTGACGTCCTTCCTCATGGTGCAATGATCAACTCTGAAGCGTATTGTGCTGCCCTCACGAAGTTGAAGAAACGACTTCAGAGTGTTCGTCACCACAAAAATGGAAACGAAAATCTCTTTCTCCGTGACGGTGCGAGGCCTCACGCAAGTCCGGACATGCGAGAGGAGCTCACAAAATTATCCACACTACAACCCAAATGCAGCACCTTCCAATTTCTGTTTTGGTTCAATGAAGGATGCACTCCAAGGTAAACAGTACGCGGATGATTGGGAGGTATTTGCTGCAGCAAAACGCTGGCTGCGACGTCGATCAGTAGAGGGGTGCGATGAGAGTATACAGGCCCTGACAGTAAGGCGCCCGTAGCTCGTTATCTAGTGACTAGCGTTGATGCCTCTGGATCACAGAGTCCCAGGCTCGATGCCCGGCCAGGTCGGGAATATTCTCCACTGGTGGACTGGGTGTACGTGTTGTCCTCATCATTTCATTATCATCCGTGATAGTGGCGAGACTGGACTGTGTGCAGATTGGGAATTTGTAGTGGCGCTGGTAACCGGGCAGTTGAGAGCCCCACAAACCATATATCATCATCGTCATCATCATCCCAATAAGGTCATCGCATCGAATGAATATTTTGAAACATAGAGTTTTGTTCGAATGGTTCAAATGGCTCTGAGCACTATGGGCTGAGGTCATCAGTCCCCTAGAAAGATCTACTTGAACCTAACTAACCTAAGGTCATCACATACATCCATGCCCGAATATGATTCGAACCTGCGACTGTAGCGGTCGCGCGGTTACAGACTGTAGCGCCTAGAACCGCTCGGCCACTCCAGCCGGCGATCCCACTCCGGTGATCAGTATTCAAGCAGTGGGCGAACAAGTGTACTGTAACCTACTTCCTTTGTTTTCGGACCGCGTTTCCTTAAGATTCTTCCAATCAATCTCAATCTGGTATCTGCTTTACGACGATTAATTTTATATGGTCATTCCATTTTAAATCCCTCCTAATGCCTACTCCCAGATAATTTATGCAATTAACTACTTTCAGTTCCTGACCTGCTTTATTGTAGCTAAATGATCTTTCTTTCTGTGTATTCGCAGCACATTAAACTTGTCTACATTGAGATTCAATTTACATTCCCTGCACCATGCCTCAGTTCGTTGCAAATCCTCCTGCATTTCAGTACAATTTTCCAAACCTCTCGTTATACTACAGATGATCCACAAAAAACCTCAGTGAACTATCGATGTTATCCACAAGGTCATTTATATATATTGTGAATAGCCACGGTCCTACGACACTCCCCTGCGGCACACCTGAAATCACTCTTACTTCGCGAGACTTCTCTCCATTGAGAATGACATGCTGCTTTCTGTTATGTAGGAATTCTTCAATCTAATCACACAATTGGTCTGACAGTCCATATGCTCTTACTTTGTTCATTAAACGACTGTGGGGAACTGTATCGAACGCCTTGCGGAAGTCAAGAAACACGGCATCTACCTGTGAACCCGTGTCTATGGCCCTCTGAGTCTCGTGGACGAATAGCGTGAGCTGGGTTTCACTCGATCGTCTTTTTCGAAATCCGTGCTGATTCCTACAGAGTAGATTTCTAGTCTTCAGAAAAATTATACTCGAACATAATACGTGTTCCAAAATTCTACAACTGATCGACGTTAGAGATATAGGTCTATAGTTCTGCACATCTGTTCGACGTCCCTTCTCGAAAACGGGGATGACCTGTGCCCTTTCCAATCTTTAGGAACGCTAAGCTCTTCTAGAGACCTACGGTACACCGCTGCAAGAAGGCGGGCAAGTTCCTTCGCGTACTCTGTGTAAAATCGAACTGGTATCCCATCACGTCCAGCGGCCTTTCCTCTTACGAGCGATTTTGTTTTTCTATCCCTCTGTCATCTATTTCGATATGTACCATTTGGCAACTACACTACTGGCGATTAAAATTGCTACACCAAGAAGAAATGCAGATGATAAATGGGTATTCATTGTACAAATATATCATACTACAACTGACACGTGCTTACATTTTCAGGCAAATTGCGTGCATAGATCCTGAGAAATCAGTACCCAGAACAACCTCCTCGGGCCGTAATAACGGCCTTGAAACGCCTGGGCATTGAGTCAGAGCTTCGATGGCGTGTAGAGTTACAGTTGCCCACGCAGCTTCAACACGATAGCACAGTTCATCAAGAGTAGTGACTGGCATATTGTGACGAACCAGTTGCTCGGACACCATTGACCAGACGTTTTCTATTGGTGAGAGTTCTGGAGAATGTGCTGGCCAGGATAGCAGTCGAACATTTTCTGTATCCAGAAAGGCCCGTACAGAACCTGCAACATGCGGTCGTGCATTATCCTGCTGAAATGTAGGGTTTCGCAGCGATCGAATGAAGGGTAGAGCCACGGGTCGTAACACACCTGAAATGTAAAGTCCACTGTTCAAAGTGCCGTCAATGCGAACAAGAGGTGACCGAGGCGTGCAACCAATGGCACCCCATACCATCACGCCTCGTGATAAGCCAGTATGGCCATGACGAATACACGCTTCCAATGTGCTTTCACCGCGATGTCAGCAAACACGGATGCGACCATCATGATGCAACCTGGTTTTATGACGTTTTTGACATTCGTGCACCCAGGTTCGTCGTTGAGTACACCATCGAAAGCGCTCGTGTCTGTGATGCAGCGTGAAGGGCAACCGCAGCCGTGGTCTCCGAGTTGACAATCCATGCTGCTGCAAACGTCGTCGAACTGTTCGTTCCTAAGGTTGTTGTCTTGCAAACGTCCCCATCTGTTCAAAAATGTTTCAGATAGCTCTGATCACTATGGGACTTTACATGTGAGGTCATCGGTCCCATAGAATTTAGAACTACTTAAACCTAACGAACCTAAGGACATCACACACATCCATGCCCGAGGCAGGATTCGAACCTGCGACCGTGGCGGTCGCGCGGTTCCAGACTGAAGCGCCTAGAACAGCTCGGGCACCAGCGGCCATCTGTTGACTTAGGGATTGAGACGTGGCTGCACGATCCGTTACAGCCATGCGGATAAGATGCCTGCCATCTCGACTGCTAGTGATGCGAGTCCGTTGGGATCCAGCACGGCGTTCCGTATTACCCTCCTGAACCCATCGATTCCATATTCTGCTAATAGTCATTGTATCTCGACCAATGCGAGCAGCAGTGTCGTGATGGGGACGTTTGCAAGACAACAACCATCTGCACGAACAGTTCGACGACGTTTGCAGCAGCATGGACTATCAGGTCGGAGAGCGTGGGTCCGGTTACCCTTGACGCTGCATCACAGACAGGAGCGCCTGCGATGGTGTACTCAACGACGAACCTGGGTGCACGAATGGCAAAACGTCATTTTCTCGGATGTGTTTTTTCGGTTGTGTTTACAGCAATTTGATGCTCGCATCCGTGTTTGGCAACATCGCGCTGAACGCACATTGGAAGCGTGTATTCGTCATCGCCGTACTGGCGTATCACCGGGCGTGATGGTATGGGGTGCCATTGGTTACACGTGTCGGTCAGCATTGACGGCACTTTGAGCAGTGGACATTACATTTCAGACGTGTTACGCCCAGTGGCCCTACCCCGCATTCGATCCCTGCGAAACCCTATATTTCAGCAGGATAATGCACGACCGCATGTTGCAGGCCCTGTACGGGCCTTTTTGGACACAGAAAATGTTCGACTGCTGCCCTGGCCAGCACATTCTCCAGATCTCTCACCAATTGAAAAAGTCTGGCCAATGGTGTCCGAGCAACTGGTTCGTCACAATATGCCAGTCACTGATGAACTGTGGTATCGTGTTGAAGCTGCATAGGCAGCTGTACTACAAGCCATCCAAGCTCTGTTTGACTCAATGCCCAGGCATATCAAGGCCGTTATTACGGCCAGAGGTGGTTGTTCTGGCTATTGATTTCTCAGGATCTATGCACCCCAATTGCGTGAAAATGTAATCATAGTTCTAGTATAATATATTTGTCCAGTGAATACTCATTTATCATCTCCATTTCTTATTGGTGCAGCAATTTTAATGGCCAGTAGTGTACTTTTTTTTCATTCCGTTCCGAGAAGTTTCCAAACCACCCTCGTAGTTTCCCTGGCGGCGTGTGGCTTGCATTGCTGTAGGTGAGCTGGCCTACCTGCACGGTGGCCGCTGACGTGAGTGGAGGAATGCGCGCGGAGCTGCTGGCGCCGTCTGCGGAACAGCTTACGGTTCCACAGCGGGCGCCACCCCCGCGTTATCTGCCGTGGCGAGGTGTGACTCGAGCCGGCCGCGGCGCGCGAGCGTGGCACGGTAGCGGCCGCGCAGGGGCAGCTGGCTTACCTGCGGCTGCAGACGCCTCCGGCCGGCGAGTGGGGCGCAGACGTCCGCGCGAGGCGCTGTCAACAGTGTGTCCCTTCAGTGTCGCCACCAACACCTGTCCGAGCGCGTCTCGCTCGTCCGCGACCGCGTGCATGCGTGTGCCGTGTTCATCGCGCCGCCGCCGGCCGTCCGCTGGCCGAGAACTCCCGTGTGTGTGTCGCGCGCGAGACGCCAATATGACTGCCGCCGTCATCCGCTGAAGCGTCCTCTGCAATCCCCACCGCCCTGAAGAAGCTGTCTACGGACCACGAAACCTCCGCTTCGTGCTCCGCGTCTACATTAGCCCCCCGCCAATTTCGTCGTGCTCGGTGAGTCACCACTGTTGATATCTGCACTGTGCTACCGCCGCATTTTACCTCGTGTGTCATCGGCTCGCATCTCGACATTCCAGAGCGTCTGAACCCTTAAGGTGACAGCAGGTTTTTTCCAGCAGAACAATACATTACGTCACTGTGTGCTCTCTAGGGATAGCAGGACCTCTACAGGGTGTTTCACAATTCACACTTCTAGAGCCTCTCTCCACCGCATCTCTCTCAGATTTAGTGGAAAACTGGCCCAGTGGATAGCGCATGAAAATGCGAACACAGATCAAGCATGAAAACAGGAAGCAAAACTTGTTTGATGTGTATTGTTTACCTCGTGTGCCATCGGCTCTTCTTGTTGTTGTTGTGGTCTTCAGTCCTGAGATGGTTTGATGCAGCTCTCCATGCTACTCTATCCTGTGGAAGGTTCTTCATCTCCCAGTACCTACTGCAACCTACATCCTTCTGAATCTGTCTGTGTATTCATCTCTTGGTCTCCCTCTGCGATTTTTACCCTCCACGCTGCCTTCCAACACTAAATTGGTGATCCCTTGACGCCTTAGAATATGTCCTACCAACCGATCTCTTCTTCTAGTTAAGTTGTGCCACAAACTTCTCTTCTCCCCAATCTTATTCAATACTTCCTCATTACTTATGTGATCTACCCATCTAATTTTCAGCATTCTTCTGTATCACCACATCTCGAAAGCTTCTATTCTCTTCTTGTCCGAACTATTTATCGTCCATGTTTCACTTCCTTACATGGCTACACTCCATACAAATACTTTCAGAAAAGACTTCCTGACACTTAAATCTATACTCGATGTTAACAAATTTCTCTTCTTCAGAAATGCTTTCCTTGCCATTGCCAGTCTACATTTTATATCCTCTCTACTTCGACCATCATCAGTTATTTTGCCCCTCAAATAGCAAAACTCATTTGCTAGTGTAAGCGTCTGATTTCCTAATATAATTCCCGCAGCATAACTCAATTTAATTCGACTACATACCATCAGCCTCGTTTTGCTTTTGTTGATGTTCATCTTATATCCTCCTTTGAAGACACTGTTCATTCCATTCAGCTGCTCTTCCAGGTCCTTTGCTGTCTCTGATAGAATTACAATGTCATCGGCGAGCCTCAAAATTTTTATTTCTTCCCCATGGATATTAATACCTACTCCGAATTTTTCTTTTGTTTCCTTTACTGCTTGCTCAATATACAGATTGAATAACATCGGGGAGAGGCTACAGCACTCTCTCACTCCCTTCCCAACCACTGCTTCCCTTTCATGCCCCTCGATTCTTATAACTGCCATCTGGTTTCTGTACAAATTTTACCACTGCCGTTTTCAGTATTTGAAAGAGAATATTCCAGTCAACATTGTCAGAAGCTTTCTCTAAGTCTACAAATGCTAGAAACGTAGGTTTGCCTTTCCTTGATCTATTTTCTAACATAAGTCGTAATGTCAGTATTGCCTCACATGTTCCAACATTTCTACGGAATCCAAACTGATCTTCCCCGAGGTCAGCTTCTACCAGTTTTTCCATTCGTCTCTAAACAATTCGTGTTAGTAATTTGCAGCCGTGGCCCAGTCGATAGCGCATCAAAATCCGAACACAGATCAAGCATGAAAACAGGAAGAAGGTGTACGAAATTGTGAAGAAAGAAGCAAAATAGAAACAGTGTAGAATCCAGTTCAAGATTCGCAGCATCGAGGGGGAAGCCACAGTGTAGTCACAGTTCTGGTGTTCAAAGTGGGAGATTCGTGTTCAAAGCTTCCTCGTGCCCCTTTTTTTCACAATATTACGAACTTTCGGTCCGGTCAGTGACCTATCTTTTCTCCTTCTGTACTCTTGCTAGTTGTTGTACTATACAGTGGTTAGAGAATTGAGATATGAGGTAAAAATGTATTACGCCAACGGCCTCGCCGCAGTGGCAACCCAGCTTCCCGTCAGATGACAGAAGTTAAGCGCTGTCGGGCT